>NW_020291008.1:0-600000 GCF_003184525.1 Aspergillus sclerotioniger CBS 115572 | reverse complement strand
TACGAAGGACAAAAGCAGACCACCGTACCCCGGATATTCCCAAAGTCTAACCCCAGCCCAGTCATCATCAGCCTACGAGACTAACCCCAGTCAGGCCAACCGGAAAGGACCCAAATGAGGGGAAGGGGACGGCAAATGATTCTGGCCCGATCACGGTGACGAACCTCGGGTATCGACGCATCTGAAAGGGAGGGCTGACCAGCTCGTTTTCGTGGGCGGGCTCCCTCCTTTTTCTTTTCCCCCTGCGTCGGATCTCCCCGCGGGGGAGAAGCGAGATGAGATCACGATCATCCGCCTGGTCTTGCAGGACTGGACTGGACTGGACTGGGCCAGCAGAGTCCGTGTCCCGTTGGGGTAAGATTGGCTGCGCAGGGATATGATTCCCGATCGACACGGCAACACACTGCTGACCGACCGTGTTGTCCGACTGAAGAGGACCGTAGTCCCATGTTTCTGGACCATATGTACGCTGTTTGTGTTGAGGGTTGGATAAGATGATATTCATCGATTTCCAGGTAACTAGTATCGACCCTGGCCCGTTGTAACCCAGTCCTAGCCTACTAGGTAGATAGCGACCAGCACACTATGAAGTAAGCCGACCGATCGGTGGCCGCCGGCAAGTCCCCGCGCAGGCATTTAACCGGTTGTCCCGTGGCCGCTGGTCGGGCCAACCGACGGCCCTGATTGGTCTCCACCGCCACCCGAGGCACAACAAGCGAACCGACCCCGCAATTCCCTCCGGACTCTGATCGCTGCCTTTTACCAATCCCTCATCACTCACCAGCTTTCCATCACAGCCCAGCAACACCGCAGCCGCTATGACTAAACGCCTTGGCTGTCCTACGGCCAACCCGGACATCCCCGGTCCATGCCCGATCCCACGGCAGAACCTGTCTGCTCAACCCGTCAGACCGCCTCCTTTACTCGATCCAGTAAGTTCTCCCGCTGTCACCTCCTCGTCGCAGCCGCCGCTCGGGGTAATCGTATGCGCTGGCCTGGACAGTCGGGGTTCCCGCGGGGTAAAGGCTGCCCAGCTTCAGCATGTCGTATGCACCCCAATGCCGATCCTGTCCTGTCACGTCCGTGAATATCGTCACATGGATGTCAGGGTTGGTTATAGTCGACGGGCCGCCCACCCGCGGTGCCCTGCACGGGCAGGGTACGGTGCTGAGTGGACGAAACAGATTTGTCCCCCACGGACTGGCCCCGAGGGACGATGTCATCCATGTGACCCCATGCTTAGCCTGAGCCTTAGGGCCTAAGCCTCTGTGCCCAGCCCGAGAGAGTGCCAGACGGAGCAAAAAGCCAAACCGACCACGCGAAAAGTGGCTCCACTGCGCCAAGGACGAGCCCACTCCCTTTTTGGTCATAGTGCCCATCCTCCCAAGTGGCCCTGCGCGTCTCCAATTCGCTCATCCGCGCCACTTATTTCCCTCCCGTCTCGAGAACCACGCGCTGGACTACGCCCGGCTGGGCTAGCATCCACCACCTCACCCGAGTCTCCTCCGGGCCCGGGGTGGATTTGCCTGGGCATAAGTCTTTTCCGGGGTTGGCTGGTTTAGTCTTTACCCTTTACCCATGGCCCGGACACGGAAAATTACCCGCCGGTCCGCCCCAGGGGGTGGTCGGGATGTTTACCTGTTGCGTTGGGGTCCTAATGGTAAGCAAAGCATCTCAGAATGCCATCTCTTTGTTGCTGGCTTCCACCTTATCTCTTCCCGGTTTTATCGGCCACTGCTGGTGCCGTGTGGAGTATGGGGTCGCACGTGAACCGATACGAACCCTAATCGGATGGCCGGATCAACGCCACTCATGCCGTTCATCGGCCAGGAATGTTTTCTCCGAGCTGGAAAAACCTCCTTACGTATCCTAGATGATGGATGCTGCATCCACATTCTCCAAGTAATTTAAAATCATCCTGTGAGGCTCGGGGCGTGCTTTTGATTTGAAAGCAAATCTGGCTAGTCTCTAGTCTATCGACGGAATGCCGGAAGTTCGCTGTCATCGAGCCCGAGATTCGCCAGATTGATCACCCGAGGTCATGGTGACATTCTCTAGCTGTTTTGCAGCTGATATAGGCAGCAGCTCCGGCGCAGCAGTCTAGTCCATGCGGGTAGTAAGCATGAGTAACAGGAGAACTTTCCAGTCCCTTGGATTCGTTGCAATCTAGAGGCTCTATCATTAAACATGATCCAGATAACCCCAACAAACGTAGCCAACCTCCAGCTTACCCCTGTGCAAATACTACGACTAACCCATTCACACAATTGGAGAGAAAGGCACTCCCATATATACCATCCCACTAATTGAAATGCCATCAATCCTTAATATAATCACCACGCATAAGCAACCATATTCGCAACCACCGAAGAATGTGATAAATCACACAGCCATGACATCCCCTCGCCAACTCCCACGTACGCATCTTACAAATATCCCCACCACATCGCCGAACGTTCCGGGAAACGTATCCCGTTCCATAGCCCCGATGTTGCTTCCGAGGGTATAGTCAGCTCATCTTCTGTTCCTTACATCTCCCCGACAAGTACTTTCTTTTGTACACTATGTATCAAGTATCTTGTATTTGAAATAGAAGTATAGACTGAGTGCCCCACCCCCGGAACATTTCAATCATGGCCGGGTTAAGCCTTGAGAACGATGATGCGGATAACAAATGAGAACAACGCAGATGCCACACCATCCATAATTACCTCTGAATAAAGATATGAATGCTACCATCATTAGACGGAGTTGCTATTTTACACAATATCTGATTCAATCCCAATTCTGCCCATATTCCTTAAACGGCAAAACAAACTGCCAAAATATATTTTCTCGGGTACTAGATGATGAAATATCAGTCCTAGCAGATGCCTACCTAACTTGAACTCGAGAATATAATATGACTAGTTGTACTTGCAGAAAAGTCCTAATACGCTACATCATCTTTTAATAGCTCCCTACCACGAAGTATAAAAACGAGTCAACACCGGGTATGGCGTGTGTGTCGGAAACATACCCGAATAGGTAATCGGGCCGCTCATTACCGGATTTGGCAAGTAACCGGTATCTCGTGTTGGGGGAATAGATTTATTAGATAAGTAGAGAAGAGATGTTAGTGATTAGTTTGGGTAAGATAGGGATTATTGGGGTAGATCTGGTATGAAGAAATAGAGTATATTTTCAAGTTGGTCATGTGATGGGATTGACTGGGGAAAAAGAGTCAGTTGAATGTGGAAACGGGGTGTGTGTTCTGGGTGATGGAAATGGGGTTCTATGTTGCGATGATAGGTTGTAGCAGGGAGTGGTTAGGAAGGAGATTATCAGATGGAAAAGGTGACTGTGAACCTTTACGTAGTGTACTGGTAGTTAGGATTAGGATACAGACTGACTAAAGTGGAATGGTTAGTGATAGTAGTGGAGATTCTAGAATAGCTAACCACCAAGAGGGTGAAAGACATGAAATACGCTCAATGATCCCATGCTAGAAATATCACAATGCAATCACACATAAGACAGAACACATCGAGAGGATGCCCTAATCAACACCAAGCATATTAACACACTTCCACCACTATGCAAGGTCCATTCCACATCCTAAAGCATCGATGTAGGATACGCCCCATCATACACCACCGCTTTATTCTCTCTCCCCCAAATCTTCTCCTCCTCGCTGTTTGACGGCGGCGGAATCAACCCATTGATCTTCCACAACCGTCGATCTGTCTCATCCACATGGTACTCGAAATCATACCCCCTGTCGAGAAGATGCGGCTTCATGATCTGGTCTAGGTGAGAGGTGGTGCGAATGTAGGCCGTTTCAATATCAGGCACGTGTCGCGCGATATGGGTGATTACTACCCGGACGAAGGGTTTCTCCGTGGGGAGTTTTGTCTTTCCACCGACGTAGACATCGTTGGGGTTCATTTCGATGAAGTTGACTATCACGTAGAATGCGGGGAGACCGATACTGACGTACATTTTGGTGATGTCTGCGGCGAAGGATTGTTTGGAGGGGGAGTCTGTGAAGGTCCCAGCGGGGTGGTAGATTTGCCAGAGGGGCATTTTTGAATGGGTGGTTGAGGGTGGTGGGTTTGGTCGGGTGGTGATGAGGTATGGATGGTGAACTATTAGATTGTTAGAGCAAGACCTACATAGAGCGATGCTTGTCAGATATAGCATGATGGGGATGATTTGGAATCCGATGCATAACCTCCGACCGACCATGTTTCACAATGATTAGTGATCAGTCCGTCAACAGATTACTGATCGATCCGATAACAAAGAATGTGAGCCGGTCGAGATTAAAATTCCCGGGACCTTGGGTGGAAGGAATAGGGTTGCATCGAACGCTCTAGATGGGATGGGATCGGGGTAGTGGTGGATTTGTCACCCGCGCTCGGCCTGCTGCAGCCCCTCCGAGCTCTGTGTTATCCCTTTATTACCCAGAGGCCTCCGTGATCGGGTTATACAAGCGCCTCAAAACTTATCTGATTAGTGATCCTTCCGAGAACGGCATGTTGTTATGGTTGTCGTCATCGTCGCTCGTGATGTTACAAAGCAGGAGATTGAATATATCTGCTGGCCGCCACGTAGGGTATAAGTTGCGGAGTGGACACCACTGATTGAAGAGGCCACCACAGAAGTCAAACTCATCACTAAGCAAGCATTCATGGCTGGAATTACCCCCCTTGTTTTCGTGACCGGTGCGACCGGCTTCATTGGTTCTCATGTCGTTACTACGACCCTCCGAGCTGGCTACCGGGTTCGTCTGAGTATCCGCAAAGCCGAGCAAGAAGCCACCCTGAGGGAGCTCTTCCCTGGATACGACTATAAGATCGAAACATGCATCGTTCCCGACATCTCTCAGCAGGAGTCTTTCAAGGAAGCACTCCAAGGAGTCGATTATGTCTTCCACCTTGCCTCTCCGACACCCGGAAAAGGAGACGACTTCAAGCAAGACTATGTTGATCCCGCCGTCAAAGGCACAGAAGCAATTCTTTATGCTGTTTTGGAGTTCCCGCAGATTAAGAAAGTCACCGTCGTGTCATCAGTTCTGGCCTTGGCCCCTGTGGGTTTTTTGATCGCGAAAGATCTTGTACTAGCTGGTAAGTTCTCGGTCTACGAGCGATGCTGTGAAGAGACACTGACAGCAGAGTAGATAACACCGGTGAAGTCATCCCAGTTGACATCTCAATGCAATTCCCCGAGGGATTCGCCGGCCATGCATTAAAATACGCTGCCTCCAAAGTTCTGGCCCACCAAGCGACTCGCTCGTTCTTGAAGGACAACCAGCCTCACTACACCCTGATCAATTTCCACCCGACGTTTGTTCTAGGGCACAGTTTGATTCAGAAAACCGCCGAGCAGATAAGCGGGATGAATGCTCTCTTCTGGCTGTCGGTCAAGTCCGGAAAGACTCGAATTTCGAACGCGTGGGTACACGTTTCCGATGTCGCGGACGCACATGTCAAAGCCCTGGGGACCGATATCAAGAGCGGAACGGAGTTTATCCTGTCGAGACCGTCCGTTTCGTGGGACCATGTTGCGGATTTCATCAAGACCAAATATCCTGCCGCTGACTGCAAGCTGGAGCCGCCTTTTGAGGGGAATTGGAAGCTTGACACCACTGCCGCTGATACCATTTTGAAGATGCACTGGCGATCAGAGGAGACGATCATTGAGGATGTAGTTGAGCAGCAGTTGGACTTGATTGCGAATGTTCCTAATTAGTGAGACATGTCGAAATTGTTTTGTTCATGAAGTCATGCGGGGCGTTGTTTCCACATTTGAGATATGAAGCCATGTAATCAATTCTAGTACTTGAGAGAGATTTGTTTTTGACCCCAGTGTCTCCTGGTTAGTTGTAGGCTTGTGGTAGGTGGTAATGAAATGGGTCATCCAGTGAAGCAACTCCATGGGGAAGTTCACTCTGCAGAAAACGCACCAGCCTTGGATTCAGTCCACCCTTTATACTTTATCTCAGATAGCCAAAAGTGTGGACGGCACAGAGAGGAGGGACAAAATGATGTGAACTGGAACAGACACCATTGTCAACTTGCATGCGCTAATGCAAAGTATCCCACACACCATGTACCACTCGGTTTCGGTTTGTGTGTCTTCATTCTTCACAGGTAAAGCCAGGATACTTCAGATAATAAGCCCAATCAACTCCAGCCAGCCAGTCCGATCGATCCCTTGACAGAATCTCGGGAGAGCCATAGTAAATGGCTGGGATACGCGATTGTGATGAAAGATGGGCTGCTGCAGATCCCCGAGGAGACTCGCGCCACGTCAGCACATCTGACACATGCCAACCAGAGCGATGGTTCTTTCCCTAAGTCGGGTACTCATGCTTTGATTACAGACGATCGCACCATTAGTGGCTTAGGCTTGATAATTTCTTTTTTCTGGGGAGCCGGAGAAAAAGTCCCCTGTCCCTCGAAACAATAGTCCCCCGCTCATCTTCACTGCTCTTCTTGTCAGTCAAATTTACTGGAAATATCTCCCAGACGCATGGAATCACTTAACGCGACACTGCATTTCGAGCCGTCGCGAATATGACTTTTCGCTACAACACATTGAACCCGGAAGACTATGAGATTCGATTACTCTGCATCCACCCTTCTCGAAACCCAAAAAACCCCGTGCAGTGCTCCCTCAAAACCGTGTCACTCAAGAAGCGCCCAAAATTTGAGGCTCTCTCGTACGTCTGGGGAACCAATCATGCCACAGACAGGATTCTTCTCGAAGGCAATGTGTTCTGCGTAACCCCAAACCTCGCAAAAGCCTTGTACCACCTTCGCACCGCCTGGTGGAAGCGCATGATATGGGTCGACTATATCTGCATCAATCAATCTGATACCGAGGAAAAGAACACTCAAGTCCCCCTGATGGGTTTGATATACGCTAGAGCTGATCGCGTTGTTTCTTGGCTCGGGGAAGCCACCCCCGAGATCGAACTCGCGGTTACACGGGGGGAGCGATACCTCGACAGAAAAATGAGCACGGGAGCTTTATACTGGTGGTGGCTCAGTGCCAGGGGTCTGTTCGCTGCCAGGACCACAGTAGAGAAGCAGATCGCCCAAACTTATGCTATTAAAGGCGTGTTCCAGATTACCATGATGCCTTATTGGTTTCGGACCTGGACATATCAAGAATTTCTGCTGGCAAAGCATGAGCCAATTTTTGTCTGCGGTCATTTGGCGGTCAAAGCATCGACAATCCTAAAGAGTCTCTATATTGAAAGTAGGGGCAACTTGGAACGTAAGGCATTAGATGACATGAACTTGCCTCGAGGTCTATACGACAGTGCTTTGCAGGCCATAACAGACTTGAGTGAATTTCCCGACTTTGCGCCCATATACAACGTCACCCGGATACTAGACACTTTGCGCCCACAGATACAGAATGATGTGGTTTCCTTGCTAACCCACCTCCACGTGACAATCCAACGCCAGTGCGAGAATCCCAAGGACAGGATCTATGGGTTATATGGTCTTTGCCCTGGTATCCGGAAGGTTTATTCACCGGATTACAACAAAACATTAGAACAGATTATGCTAGAAACTACAATGTGGATCATGGATAATGAAGACGGAGTGATCGTTTTCGCTCTACTTCCTTTCCCTGTGCATAACACAGTCAGGGGCTCACTCCCAACCTGGGTACCAGATTATCAGGGAGGTTTCTCTCAGTTCTTTTGGGCTTATGCCTACATCTTCCTCACTCACAACGAGGAGGAAACAACGTATAACGAGCACCATGCGTCTTATATTGAAAAAGATGTGTTAACATTGCATCTCTGGGCCTATCGTGCAGATATACGCAAGGTTGTAGTCCAATTCGGGCCGGACCCGTGCAAGACTGCAACGCAGATTATGGAAGTCCTTGGGAATACGGAGGACTTGTGGAGTGAACAGTGGAGCCCTCCGATGATGCAGGAAACGCTTTCTAATACATTCAAGATATTCTACCGCAGAGTCAACAGCTACTCGACAAAGGAGATACTTGAAGGAGTACAAAGAATAGCGCATACTGATCACTCAGTTGAGAGGGAGCGAGCCCTAAATGACTTGGAAGACTCGACCAACTCCGACGTCGCCAGACTCCTAGAGCTCCTTGACGGTAACCGACTTTTAATTGTATCCAATACACATGGCTGTGCATTCGGATTGAGTCCTGGTGTTGGCGAGGCTAAGGACATCCTTGTTGTACCGCACGAGTCGTTTCACCCGCTTATACTCCGAGGCGACTCCATTGCAGATGGAGACAATGGCCAAGTGTATTATAAAGTGGTTGGCCAGGTCATAGCTGGAGACCGGGACAGGCCAACTCCTTTCAGTGATGGAGTAAAACAGCAGCCTTTGGAGGAATTTCTTGTGATTTGATGGGATGGCCATCATGATCGGAGTTGGTTGAATGAACTCCGACAACGAACTCAATTAAATATGGCGTCGCCTATGCGCTATGGTAGATGACCGTACGAGATCGAAACATGTAGCAAAAACTATTTGAAGGTGGATATAACCGGTGAGTGACATGCAGCCTATTCAGAGAGTAGAATTAAACTCCTCTGATTACCATTAGCCTTCCTCAATATCAACATCACTCAAGAACTCCACATCTTAACTGAAAGGAGTTATACTGTCAACCAAAAAGTCAGTTTTATCAACTTACTATGGTGTTGAGACAGGAATGCAGCATATAAACGTCTAAGAAGTGAAAGGTCGTACATACGGCAGGGTATGGAACCCAGGGCTTCCCGTCGATTCGGCCGTACTTAAGACATCTATTGACACAGCTTACTGAAGGATGAGTGCCTTCATCAGCTGAAGCTTTATGGGTGGATACTGCTAAGGCACAATGTGAGTGTGGGTACTTCAAGTGAATACAAAAAAAATCTTCATCCACCGGTTGCTAAGCAGATCTTCCCAGCCACATCGCCAACAACACAAATATTTCTCATCCCATCTTCATCATTTCCCTCCAAACCTTCGAGTTGTTCATCAGCCTCGTTGTCCCGCCAGATCCAGAATGTCACCCCCAAGCGGCACCTGCGCCAACTGCTCCAAACCCACACACCTACAATGTGCTGCCTGCAAAGATGCCCCCGAGCACACCCCCGGCGATGCAAGCAGGACCTTCTACTGCTCCAGAGACTGCCAGAAGGCCCACAGACCTGCCCACAAAGATCATTGTAAGACGATGCTTCATCGGAAGAAACTCCTTCGCACGGCTATCATCCTCAAGGCGGCATTCTTGGGCTACAGGGAAATTGAATTCGATGTCGAACTGTCCAAAATCGAGCAGCGGGGTAGATTTCTGTATCTCTCCGACAACCAAAAGAATCTGAACATCCCTCCAAAGCGCGGCCCCTTTCCCGAACATTTGACTACCAACCCAGAGCATCGAGAGGCGGCCCTTACATGGTTTCAATGCCTCGCTGCATGTTGCCTCTCGAGCCGTTTGATGAAGAAGCTTTTAGCGGGTACGGTTGGACATCCCCCCCCCCTCCTCCTCCTCTACGATGACACTGACAACAACAACAACAACAACAACAAGGCATCCCCTGTGAGATTGACCTGCTAGCGCTCCAGATTGGAAAGCGTCGTTTCACAACACAAGTCATTCCTGGCCCCGATTCGCCCAACGTCCCAAGCCTTGATGCCACAACCACGCCCCACGTCGTCTTTAGGGTCAATGTTAGACTGTCATCAGGTGATGGAATGTGGATAGTGGACCTTACTGGCGCTCAGTACAGCTTTAAGGGCGTCCTTTTTTCATACGACCAGTACATGAGAGAGAAACGATGCCGGCTAGAGGACACAGACCCATGCCCTCTGAACGAGACATGGGATCTGGACGTCGTGTCGACGATGATGAACAGTATCCAGCAAGATATTATGCATGCGGAGCGTCCGTCCCGTTTGCATTTCGCTGATCTTGTGGGTATTGTTGGCAAGGAGGTACTGGATGGGTCGCCTGACGAGTTCAAGGATAAATTGGTATGGTTCCGAACTACACTGAAGCTGCATATGTTGAGCAGATATAAGCATGCTTGAAGGAGGTTTTGTCTTGATATTCGTTGTCTAAACGTTCTAGGACTGGGCAATAAGATAGGATGAGAACGGGATGGAGTTGAAAAGGGAACACACAGCATTTGGGAGGTTAGCCTCGATTCCTGCCAATCTCGATTGGGGAGGGATAGGTAGTCATTCGGGGTTGTGTAGACATTGCTGGGGTTCCTTTCGGGTTATTTGACAACGGATTCATCATGTATTGCGGGATAATGGCAGTTCAACATCGTTTTGTTAGGTGGAGACCCCATGTCCTCATCTGGCCATTCCTGCTTGTGACTATCGATGTGTGTGCAAGGTATTGACGGACTGGAAAACTGGAGAGCTGAATGTTAGCACGCAGAAGGTTAGGGGTCTGGCTACTGCATGGTACTACTTTGTTCGATACTGCAGCTCATCGATCGGAGTTGATGTACTTAAGACTGACCAGTAAGGATCTCAAAGTTCAATTATCACCAAGCCATGCCTAGATTTCCAATTAGAGCTATGTTTCAAAGGGCATATAGGGATAATACATACGACCACAGGGTGTGGAGAACAGGGCTTCCCGTCCGCTCAGCCGTACTTAAGCCACACGCCGGGAGGTTAGTAGTTGGGTGGGTGACCACCAGCGAATCCCTTCTGTTGTATGTTTTTATCTTTATTTATTGATTTAGTTAGTTATTTCTTTTTTTGCTTCAATCTTATAGCACCTAGTCGGTGGGAAGCTACTGGGTAGGGGACTATTTTCTTGACTCCAAGTTCGGGTGGCGTGCATAACAGATAAAGTTGTTCGAACAGTTACTTCACCTAGCTCCAATCCTTATATGCCAACATCTGCAATAAAGTACAGTCCATTTCATTCCATTTCATTTCTTGATCCCTCGGGAGGTTAAACAACATGAATAGTCGGCAAAAAAATCAATCCCACTGGGCTACGGATACAGAAGATCGGGATATCCCAGCCCTATATCTCGACACGCTGCACACTTCACCATCCCCGCAACCAAACCCCCAAAACAGTCATACCACCCATCAGCGCCTCAAACGGCGCCACCTGTCGCCAAGCTGCCTCGCCCGTCTGATAAAAAACCATTGCCGCCAATAACCGTCCCGGGATGGTAGCCACCATCAGCGGGATGTTATTCTGATAGGCGGCGATAGCATAGAAAGTGCCCAGGGTCAGGGAAGAAAGACTTGATGCCGATCAGCAACGCTTGAGGGTTACCTGAGGATGAGTAGAGGGCTTACCTCATGGCTTGGATGGTTCCCGGGGTGACGTCCTGCAGGGGCATGTATGGTGATTGTGCGGCGGAGGTGGGGCAGAGAAGAGTGTAGAGGCCGCTGGCGAGGAGGGGGAGGGATTGAAGGGCGAAGATGTATTTGGGGAGGTGTGGGGGCATGGTGATGTTAGCTGGGTTACTGTCTTGGGGTTTGTGAGTGGTGGGTAGGTGGGTGAGTGGTTGTGTGGAATGTGGAGATGTGATGAGATCGAGGTCCACTATTTTTGGATTATTCTGGGGCAATTTGGCAGTTGAGAACAATCACGTTATCGCCCTGATAAGGGAGTGCCACGTGTCGGGTGTTATTTTCTGTCATTCTGCTTACCCATCAAGAGTGTTGCGGCCTAACTTGGTTAGCGGGTGTGTACTGTGACAAGGTCCGATCTCACATGACTGTCACGACCATGAGTGCAGAGGACAATTTCTGAACAAGAACCCAAAATAAGAGGTACATACGGAAGGCATTGAAGAAAATAATTACTATGAGGAGAATCCTAACAATTTCTTAGCCTACTATTCCAGTAATAAAGTATATTCTGTTCTGAATGGCTGATCAACTGCTACATCTACTCAGTGGACCTTCGTTTAACATATAGAAACAGCACAACATCCATTGGTTCCATTGCCCTAACTACCCATGATCTATTTATAAGCTAATATTGACGAAGTCTCCCGGCCTTGGCCACCATATCTCCCCTCCTCAAGTTGCATATTCGTCGGTATCTCCCTTATTCCAGCCCATCAGCCTCTTGACCCGCTGTATCATGGATAGCTTCCTGACCATTCTGGAGAGCCCGGCCTCCGCAGCATCCTGACCAGATGGACGAACCATCTCAAGTGCCGCACGCATCTCCTCCGGACTGTTCGGCTTAAAGGGCTTGATGTGGGGGTTGCGGTATCTTTGATAGAATGTGCTCTGTCAGTTTTGTCCCGAATACATATAAAAGAGCTGCATACTTGAGAAGTAGACTCAGCATAGCATTATAGATCACCAAGCCGGCCAATGCGAGCAGAATGATACCCACCAGAGAGCCGGCAATAGTGGCCAGGGTCCATTTTTGGTCAGTATTCAGATGCATGGCGGCGTGGGAGAGTGCGTGTATTAATGTATGTTCTTAGATCAGAGAGGAGAAAAAAACGAAGACACAACTAATGATTTGACTTGGAGAGTATGCGAATGTGAGGATATCTATAGGTCGGCTACTATTACATTCTCTGGCCTCCAACAGTAATTGAGGAAGGAACGGTGCTAGTAGTTAATGACTGAGTAAGTAAGGAAGACCCGCTACCATTAGATTCATTTGAGCGAATCCCACCTGTCACATTCATCTCCCCCGTGTGTGTGAGTTACCTTAACATTCTTGTTAATATGCTGGGTTCCATTTATCTAATCACCTCCGTGTTTGCCATCCGAGCCGTTACTTTTCGACTACAGTGCATAAATCTCACAACTCTAAGACTCCCTATTTAGGATTATAGGATCATGTGTAATGATATAGTGAGGAAGGATTACATGACTCTTATATTTAATATAGGCTTTCACGTGGCGCAATAATCAAATTCTTTGTTGAAATAGTCCAAAGTCGGGGTCAGCATACAAAGGTTGAACTTTGAGGCACCTTGTGACAACCGGGATTCTCCCTTTGGAGCAGTTCAACTGACGAAAAACTTATATACCATTAATCACCAAAGCATTCAAAATCTCTGCCATCTTCACATGGATCATATCGAGTGGTAATACTTTCCTTGGCAGCCATGAATACTATTTCCCGGACGCACAAGCAAATTAGACCAAGGCCACTGTATGATGCTCCCGTATCAAGCACTGGTGTGGCAGAGGGTGATACTGAGCACTCTGAGTTTTCCGGATAGATTACCGTTAATCATATGTCGAGGACTTATGACTGTTGATTCATCCGCCCTACTGGACTGCGATCCAAAGGTACCTGATAAAACAAGGTCCTCTATCGCCCCTGTCCATCCTGGTCACAACAGTCATTTCATCCTTGCTCACATTTGTCACCTCCGACTCAAACCAAAACGTATCAACCTTTCCCGGACCAAATGAACTGAGCGCAATGAACACTCGAGGTATCCGCGTGAAGGGCTCTCCTCTATCAAATTTTTCAACCCACTCATGTGATGTGGCTCCCTCTTCTCCATCGTCGATGTAACCGATTTGGATCTGTTTCATACCGTTGGGCTTATATGCAAAACACTCATATGTGAGACTGTCGAAGCATTGAAGACTCCAGCTAAAGATTGACTGGACTTGTCCATTCTCGTCTTTCTTGACATCTAGTTCCAATTGGATGTCTGTTAGGTCGGTCGATCCAACCTTGAAACTCTTCAGCCATGAGCAGAACTCGTAACCCTCAGAGACAGGTTTTGAGAACGGAAGGTCAAATTTGGTTGATGCCTGGGTCGGCAATGGGGAAGGGACTTGGAATTCTTGCACATGTATATCGGCCCCGAAGTCAGACAGAGCGAGCCAATTGGCCTTCAACTTGGTCATGGGACCATCTCTGCCATGTTCGATTGTAAATCCGGTCTTTTCTGCATGTTGGGCTAGTACCTGAAAACCGAAGGCCTTTCCATCAGGTTTCAAGTCACTGATTCCCACCAGGATCTCTGGCCGCTCCACCATCTCTACATCGAATGCCACGGGATGGGAGAACGCGGACGTGTCTGAGGATTTGGAATCAGATTCAGGATCCAATTCCAGATCACCGCTATCTCGGTAAGATAAACCGGGGTCGAATCCTTTAATCCTGTTTCTGAGGCTTTTGACCCTAACTGCGAGCCTTTCCTCTCCTTGCTCGGCATTTTGCAGCAACGCCTTGGTCGCCTCTTCGCTTTCCAGTGCGGTCTTTTTCTGCTTTTCGGCTTCCTCACATCTACCTTTCAGGGCCGAAATCTGCGCCTGGAGCCCGCTTAATGCAGTTTCGTTTCGTATTCTGGACTCGTCCTTGCTTGCTTGCAGGTCCCTTACGGCGTCGGCATTCTCTTTCTTGAGACGCTCATTTTCGCTATAAAGATCCTGAACCTTGGCCTGTGCGGACTTCAACTGATCAGTGATTTCGACCTCGGGAACCAGCCTGCGAAGCACTTTTACGGTCTCATTAAGGCTTTCGATATCCTTTGCCTGGTGCTCGGCTTTAAGCCGAGCTTCATCGAGGGCATATTGTAAGGACTTGTTGTGCTGTTTCCGTGATTTCAGCCATTCTGTTCAGTAAAAAAGGGTTCTTGGAGTCTTACCTGCTCCACGGTTTCTTTCTCCTCAGTAAGGGTCTGAAGTTCGTTTCTCAGATCCTGTCCAGCATCGTAAAAGCGCAGAGAGGTTGGAATCGCAGTATTCTATGGTCTATTATCAGCAAGGCGGTCGCAAACAATGATCTGCGTTGACCGACTAAGAATAATTGTTTAAAGACAAGGCATCCTAGAAGCTGCCAGTATCTTGGAAATTGCGCCACTGCTTTTCCTTGGTCTTCTGTCGTCACCTATGTCTCATTGAATCAGTATACCGTCCCTACAAGATCATACATGCTAGTTAACAGACCTCTTTGAGAAGCTGGTGGCCCTGCACAGCTAACCTTGTGCCAATCAATGCGGCAACACCAACATCCACTGACTGCGCTTCTAGGATATCCGCAATTGCGGCAGCACTATCGGAGGAACCCTGGCCTAGCTTAGATAGCTCGGTCAGATTGTCTACGATTTTGTCATAGCTTGCAGCATTATCCCTAACGAAAGCGGATTGTTTCCCCACAGAACGAAGGGGCAGTGGCATGGACTCATGGGAACTATTATTACGCCATTCTATTGTCAGATCAACTTGTATCTAGAAACCAGGACGGATTCAACTTGCACCACGTGCACCTTACGCTGAATCAAGATCAAGGTCGATATCCTCGACTTTCAGCCCGCTGAATTGTCGCCCTGCATCAACTACTTTGAGGCTCAAGTCTCCCTTGATCTCGGCGTAGAGATCACTGTTGAAGTCACACTGGTATTGGTGGTAGGAAAAGGCAAGTTCCACCCTCGAGACGGTGTTTTTGTTCAGGTTGAATTCATTCACGGAGACGTCCGTTTTGAAACTGATGACGCGTATTGCTAGATACCAAGACAAAGTTAGCTTTTGCACAAGAAGGGTAATATATAAAGAAGATAGAAGGCATCTAGGACGCACAGGTTTGTACCGTCTCGGAGAACTGTTCGTAGTCGTACTTTGTGAACATGATAAAGTACTGTACTTCCTGGCTCTTTGACTCCATGCTGAAGGAGATAATTCCTTTAGAGATGCTTTCAAGCACGTCATGGAGACTCTTCATAAGCTTCCCGGGTACAGTGAACCCTTCGACAGCAGCTTTGATGAGGGTGGTATGAAGGTCAGCTTTAGTGCAGCTAATCTGTCTGTTCTGTACTTCGTCGTATGTTTTGGAGATCCTGAACATTCCAGTTAGCCAGGGATTGCGATTTAATAGAGGCGACTCATGAGATTAGCGTCGGGGAACGCACCAAGGGCTCTGTCGCATCAGATGATCGTACACCATGTTTTCATATGTCGAGCGCTTGGCTGCCCCCTCCGGAGTAGCTGCCGAGGTCAATTTGCCCGCTTTAACCTGCTGTTGGGCCTTCAGCGCTGCAAGACCGTATGCCCAGCATTGCCATTCTTGTACATAGCGCATACTTTTCTTGAGCTCTTCTTTGGCATTCCCTTCTAGCTTGGGTGGAAAATTGAGGAAGAACTTGGTTTGCAAGCCCTGCTCGCTCTCCATTCGAGTGTTGACTTGTTGTATTAGCTCCTCCTGTGTTTCCCCAGAAATAGCTCCGCTCTCCTTGTATTCTGTTGCTGGCAAGTTCTGGGGGAGACGTGTCGACATTTCGACTGTTCTGTTAGCTGTTGTGTTGTCTTGTCCCGGAGGCAGATAGTTCATGTCCTGGCTATAGTGCCACTGATTCTCAGTCCGCTCGGGTCCATAGGGCAGGAACAGACCACCTTCTTCTCTGATAACCGTGATGAGACTCTTGATAAATGCCCCCCGTCCGGCCGTGGTATTTGTACCATACTCCTTTTTCTTCCGCGATCCCACGGTGAATCCGTTTTCCAACCCCCTCGCAAGTGCTGCAGCCTCTGTGACTCGATCGGAGCCCGGTGATGGTTCCTTTCCACCTGAACCTTCGAGGTCTGCAATGACCTTGGCTGCCTCTCTGTGTTTCGGGGAAGGCGATGGCCTTTCATCCAATCTGTCCAACCAGGTCTGGGATGTTCGCGAAGCGCTTTCTTTGCCCGGCCTTTTAATCACCGGGCCATCATACGGGTCAACCTGGACGGTGCTGCGCGCTGGAGCAGGGATGCTGATATACTCCAAGTTACGAGCCCCTGCCACGCGTGGAACAGGCATCCGCACGGTATTTGGCGTTAGCTTTTCGGTCTGTTTGACCCTAATAGCTGTTGTATAATCCGAGAACAAGTTGCCCAACGGACCGATCACCGAGCCAGAGTTTGGATAGCCTCCATCCGTATGGACACCAACTATACATTGCCCTTATTAGGTCGGATGATATCACAGTGCAAGGGAACACTTACTCGGTGACAGCCGATTACTTCCTTGTATTTCCCGAAGAATGGGGGATCCTGATTCGCCCACTTCCGTATCAATCTGGTAGCTGAGGTATCGGCTTTCCGCCAGGTCGAACTTGGTCATATCCCAATGCTCATACATATCATTGCCCCCTTCAATATCTCCCGGATAACCCACTACGCCCAACTTCATCCCTGGCGAAGATTTAGGCGTGTTCTCCGGTTGAAACGGTTCCACGTCAATAAAGGGACTCTGCAGCTTGATCTGTGCGGCAGTGGCCGTTAGCTTCTGGTCACTGACAAGAACCTGCAAACCATATGACTACTTACAAAGCCAACATCATGAACCGTGTGAGCCGTTTTGATATACTCGGCGGGAATTGTCGCGACTTTTCCCAGACGCATCTCGCACGAGTTCCGGTCCAAGGCCGTGTCCTCTGGTCCTTGGTAGCCTATGTATACTTTGACGGACCGGAGATATCCCCCGTTACTGTCATATAAGCAGTGCCCGGCGGTCACAACAGTATCCTTGGTAATTAGCCAGCCGGTGCCCATGTATTCGAATCCCTTGCTACCAGAGAATCCCATAAATAACTTGCAGATTGCTGTTTGAGGCCCCATGGTCAGAAGACACCCAAAGCCCCCTTTTAAGAAACATGGCATACCTCTGTATTTTCCTCCAGGCAAAAAGTGCGCACGAGGGACTTTATTCCGCCGATCACGGCCCATTCCCAACTTCTCGGTATGTCGCTGGCGACTCCTTTTGCTGGGGTTGTTTGGATCCGGATCTTGGAGGTCCCAAGCCGCGACAACCGTTCTTGGATTTTCAATTAGTAACTTCCTTCCGCTCGATGTCATATGCCGACGCGATATCTGTGACTTACTGATTCAGACTATTCAGGTAGAAAATATCCTGCATTGGGCTTCCTGCAGACGAGGTGTTCCCCTCGGAAGGCGAGCTTCCTCTATCTCCATGTCTTTTGGTCTCCCCCAACCGTGTCGTGGGGGTGTCAAAGAGACTCGAGTGAGACACCTTGGTGCCCATTACTGATTGAATCAACGTATTCATGATGGTGGGTGTGAAAGCACAGAGTCAATTCTTGATCAATGTTCATGGAAGGGGAATAAGCGTGCGAGCGATGGGCGGGGAGAGGCAGTCTATCAGGAGACTCCATCTTGTCTGAGGTAACAATTACTTCGTGCCCCCAGACACCCAAACACGCGTCTGGGCTGACAGTTGAAGGAAGGCAAAAATAAGCGACGTCAAATCCATGGGGATATCGCCACTCAGGAGCTGTGCCGGGGAGTCAACTATCACGTTCCCGTATCTATGGTCGGTGGCGTAAGTCAATGGTATGAAATAGATTCGCTTTGGGCGCAGCTGAGCGTATCGTGGACTGTATTTCTGTCGCCTAATTTTCCCCTGGAAGACGGTTGGGGGAGTCTCCAACGGCACTAAGACCACACTATCGATGCCCTAACGCGACGCCTCCTCCGCGCTAAGAAGACGCTGATGGCAATTATAGGCGATGGCTGCGACATTGGAAGGATTAAAACAGGATCTAGACCAGCTGACGACGACAAAATGATTAATCTAGGCACGAAGTCAAGTCGAATCGTAGTAGCTGTCATTATTGTAATCAATGCATAGACTATCCCTTGTGGTCTCAGTTTAACTCTTAGCGATCTGTCGAGCCCATTCCGAACATAAAAATCATCAATACAGTGGCAAAATTCCCTTCCCCCTCAAATACTCATCACCCAGCATATCCTCCGACTTGTAGCTCTTTCCTCCCGGCCTCCAACGATGCACCGGATTCATATACTGCGCCATCTGATCGACATAGAACGCCGCCAATGTATCGACTTCACACACCAATCGCAGACTATACTCCACGCAGCGATTATATTGCTGGAATGCACACAAGACATCTTCATCCCCCGGCGAACAGGGAATATCAATCTTCGTCCCCCTTCCATCCCCTCTCCCATATCCAAGGTACATATTTCCATGCCAGTCGGCAATTGCTTCAAACGCCCACGTCATCCATGCATTATAGGCAATGATGTGATTCATTCCGTCCGTTTCCTGGAGGCCCGCGTCGGGTTGGATGAACAGGGCTTCAGTCACGTTGAGTAAATATCGCAGAGCCTGTCTGCGCGTCATATGTTCCCCGAGGATCTTCTCAATCAATGCATCGACGATCACTTGGCGGGGCACGAAATGTCGGTAGATTCTCCTCTTGCCTTGGACCGCGGGGTGGGCGTCTTTTGCGCTCACCCATGTCTTGGTTGTGCTGAAGTCGTAGGATCGGGTCCGGACGTGGTCAATGTGTGCGATCTCCTCGTCTAGCCAGGTGTTTTCGGCGGTCCATTGTTGTATGGAGTAGGTGATGAACATGATGTGGTTGCAGTGGTGGGATGGAAGTGTTAGTCGCAGTGGGGGGGAGAGAGATAGAAGGTTGATTCTGCAAGTGGGCATAGTCTGCTAGATAATACTTTTGTTATATGGTGTGACTAATTGGCCCCCTCCTAGAAGTAAGTTTAGCCGACGCTACTAGGAGGAACCGCGTGTGCATTCCCTCGGTGGCTTGGTATTGCCAAGGAGAAAGATATATTTGTCCCCCACAAACACCTAGTAGTCTAATCCATGTACTTTTAAGCACCAAGGCATAGATGACAAAGGCCCCACAGTCCACACCATAACCCGTCAGAGTCACTAGACACTGAGATTGATAGCACATGACCACCAGATGGCGTAGTCAGAGGCGGGCCGTCCCTAACCCGACAATCTCCTTCAGTCAACGATCATTCCTCAAGACGGAGCCACAAGAAACAGTATAGTATGGATAAAAGCACCACCCGGGGACTCACTGGCATATTACAGTCTTCCGAGATTTGCGGTGCTAAAACATCATGACATGGGAATCAATCTCCCAGCGACAGCGACGCTCTGACCACCCAATTCGATCTTGTCATAGCGGAAGTTATAAGTACGGGCCAATGAAGTGATGGAGGAGTGGCTCGCATAATAGTCACACAACACTACAACATTAAGCAACAAAATGGATGTTTTCTTTATTGACGATAAAAAAACAGTAACTAATCAGGATTGCCAAAAAGGGATAAAAACATACAACAGAAGGGATTCGCTGGTGGTCACCCACCCAACTACTAACCTCCCGGCGTGTGGCTTAAGTACGGCTGAGCGGACGGGAAGCCCTGTTTTCCACACCCTGTGGTCGTATGTACTCTTCTTCGCTACTCTTTGACTGATAATCTCTGTAATCTGGTATTTCTAAAAGGAATCCGGCGAACTCATAACCAAATCAATTGAATA
Organism: Aspergillus sclerotioniger CBS 115572; assembly: GCF_003184525.1. NCBI lineage: Eukaryota > Fungi > Ascomycota > Eurotiomycetes > Eurotiales > Aspergillaceae > Aspergillus > Aspergillus sclerotioniger. The sequence goes on along the minus strand of NW_020291008.1, from coordinate 579,735 downwards.
ATCTACGTGATATTCAGTCAGAATATCATTAACATCTTACCTATTTATCCTCTGCTAAACCTATCACTATATCGCCGGGCATATTGGTTAAAGCGAACCAGAGAGTCCTTTGCACAACTCGGGGAGTCCCAGCAGCGACTAGTCATATTGAAAATCGCCGTTTCGCAGATACCCTAGACGTGCCCCATGTCTAGGCTTCAAGATCACACTCTCGTGACTACCCATGTCGGATGGAATTCCAATCACGACTGCCTGTTCATGGTTGGCGTTCCGATGTAATGCGATAACTGAGATGGTAGCCATGTTTCTAAGTCAAAACCTGCTATACATTACGAACATCTTTCCTCTTCTGTATAGTTTTCCCATAATGTTGCACGATGGGTCGGTAGCACCATGTTATGCAGTAGCTCCATCATCACAGCAAGATCGTGCTTGTCACACGGGATCTCACGCCGGGATAAATTGGTATTGGTTTATCCTGGCAGGTGACAATGCATAGCCGAAGGCCGTACCACCACGGGAAGTCATCTGATGCTTCATCAACCTATCATATCCTGGTTTTGACGTGACCCAAAGAAGAAAGGGCTTGTTTGATAAGATTGCATGCATGTCATACTGAGATCTTTTGGAATCTTATGATCTTCTCTGCGATGATCGTGCAAGCGGCTTATTCGTAGAATATCCCGTGGCCGTAGAATGGGGAACCAATAGCATGGCTAGAACGATGCTCTCTATAGCCGCAGTGCCAAGCAGAAACTGGGATATCAACACTTCTATCTCGTGTCCGTATTCGCGATTGAGAAAAGTTAGGAGGCCTGAAGAATCCTCGCCAATCAAGAGGAATAGTATCACTGAAAGCTATACGAGGTATAACAATAGAGATATTGCTATCATGAGTTACATCTACTATCCTTGGATAGGCAACAGGTGAAACATAACATAGTTCAGTTTTCAACAATGATTTGTGCAGCATGGATTCAAAATCACGAACCAGAGATCCATTTGGCCTCATTCAATGTCCACCTCGTAATGAGAGTGGCTGTGCCTGTCACTAGACATAGATCCCTTGATATCATAACCGAATGACCTCCATATTCAATCGATCACCCTGGTAGACACATTCCTATATAAACACCAGCTCTCACCTCCACCTCCTCTCCCATAACCCACAATCCCCCTTCCCTCCAACATCGCCACACCATCTATAACCCAAACACACCATCTCACAATGCATCTGCATCTCGCCACCCTCCTCACCACCACCTTCATTACATTCCTCACCCTAACCAAAGCTATCCGCATCACGACCCCCAAAACCGGCGACATAATCCACTGCAACCAACCCTGGCAAGTCTGCTGGGAAGCCGTCAAGTAACCCCCCTCATCCCTCAGCTCCCACCCCCACTAACCACCCCCCACAGCACCGACCCACCCCAATTCTGCCTCTACCTCACAAACTTCATCGACTTCCCCCCACAAATCTTCCCCCTGCTAGGCCAAAGACCCATCGTCACTGATGGAGGAGGCTGCGTGACGATTCCCCCGCCGAGTTGTCCGTCGCCGTTGAGGAATACGTACGTACTACCTACCTACATACCTACCACCAGGAGATACTGGTTTGGTTGACTGACGAACGGGGATTATGTAGGCCGTATCGTGTTCGGGCGACGGTGTGTGGAGATCCGAATACGATTTTTGCTGAGTCGGGTGATTTTAGGGTTGTTTTGTAGGAGAAGTAGGGTTTGGTTTGGTTGGATCGATGGATGGAGGTGGAGGAGGTGGGGAAGGGCGGATTTTAACACCGTTTGGGTTTTGTGGGGATTAGGAAGGGAACTGGACTTCAACAGTCGGTTTACTTTTGGGTAGGATGTTGGGTGGGATTGGTTGATGTGGTTTCGTGGGCAAGTAAAAAAGATCGGGATGGATAAGTGATGGTGCTGGATTCACGTGGTTTATATCTGTGGTAGAATGGTCATATTGTAGTCTAGGGCTTAACCAGAGGAATTCAAATTCAGTGGATGTTGGTCAGATTTTAACGCTTTTACGTATTGATATCTGATATTTGCGTTGACATTGAAGCTTTATTTTGTGGTATCAAGGGGGACGTCGTGGGGGGGATGTGCAGCAGCAGTAGAGTTTCTGGTCTTGAGGTTTTGATGCATTTGCACGGGAATGGATAAACTGGATTGGAGGAGTGAAAAAGAGTTGTAGTTTTGTGGAGTTCAATACGTAGTTTGTGAGATGTTGTCATCGGTGTATAAATGATTTTCTCTAGCAGGGACTTGCGCTCAGGCTGTCATGCAGCGCTTCAACCCTAAGGTAGGAGATAAGTATCGGAATGGTTGACTACTATACCATTCGATCTCTTTGTAGAACATCGTATATTCCCTTATTGTTTTTTCAATGTTCGAAGCACAAGACGAGAAGCTGTAGGGTTATGTTTGTCACGCAGGATTGGCAGTTTGGGATGATATCCTATAGTGAGCTGCCCTGCACCATAAGACATAAATGTATGAATAATTGCATCCAGTCCAAGGGATAGGCTTACAGTCCAACCCACTTTTCACAGAGGAGAAGACATGCCTACGCATAAATCATCAACACAATCCTCTCAGGTATTATTGCGATGAGGGCCATGTCTCAACAAATCACAACCATATTATTAGCCACCCTCCAGAATTCTAAATAACCCTCCCCTTAACCTGCCTCCTATCAACACTATAATTCCTCCACACCGCAATAGCCGGAAACGCCAGGCCCACCACCGCCGCAGCCGTAATACACTCATACTTCTGACTAACCCCCCAAGCATACTCAATCGCCCTTCTCGTCTCCGACCCGGGGGGATACACCAACTGCGCCGTCGCCCCACCCAGATAAATCCTCGAATACTCCTGCTTCATGTCACTCGGCAACGTACGCTGCAGCGCCTGTGGGAACGTATTCGAGTAAATCGCCACCGCAACCGCATACCCAATCGCGCCACCCGCACTCCCAAACAAACTAATCATCGCAATCATCATAGGGATACTATCTCTGTCCGCGGCAGCCATGACCGCCATTTCATCCCCGATGACGAGCGTCCCGCCGCCGAAAGCAATGAAAATCTGACACATGACCAGGTATCCGATTTGACTCTCGCTGCCGCGGAAGTGGATCATGAGGGCTGCGCCAAGAAGCATTAGAGGTGCGCCGAATAGTAAGCAGGTGTTTTTGAAGTGTTTGGTTTGGCGGATCCAGATCCCGAAGAGGACTGCCCAGATGGTGGACCCGACGTTGTAGATTTGCGTCATGTATCCTGTTTTGGCGGTGTCGAGGTTGTAGACCACTTGGATGTAGTAGTAGTAGTATTGGTCCCAGGTGTTGTAGTTGAAGAAGATGATGGAGGAGAGGATGCAGGCGCCGAGCACGGTGCGGTTCTTGAATAAGGGCCATTTGATGAATGGGGTGGGAGCGAAGAAGCGTTCCCAGGTGGCGAAGATGGGGAAGAGGAGGATACCGGGGATGATCATGCCGATGAAGGTCGGGGAGGAGTAGCCGCTGTAGCCGTAGGTCGTTAGGCTGAAGGGGAGGAGGACGAGGACGAAGGCGGCCATGAGGAGGAAGACACCGATGAGGTCGAATTCGTGGAAGTAGAAGATGAGTGATTGGAGGGGAGGACGGGTGCTAGAGTTACGGATGAATATGCCCATTTTCTCGGCCTTGCGTTGGTAGAATTTGAAGACGAGGGCTAGAGGTACGAAGATGAAGAAGATAATTATGGCAAAGCAGGCGTAGGCCCATCGCCAGGTGGAATGGATATAGAATGCTTGGGCAGCTCGTGGGCCGACGAATACCGTACAGATGGTCGGTGTGCCCACGAATGCGTAGGCGAAGGCGCGATTGCGCAGCCCTGATGCATCGGCGACAAAAACACTCAAGATGAAGTTGACATTGCTGTATCCGATCCAGTAGAGGGTATACCCGGCTGCGAACCCTTTGGGGCCATTGCATGAGGCGATCACGACGATGCCCAGGATAAGAACAGCGAGAAAGGTTAAGAAGCCCTCGGCACGGCCCCAGAGATTGAGGACCTTTGCGATGGGCAATTGGAGGACTCCGCCGATGATGGTGGAGAGTATGAACGCTTGGGAGATCTGAGGCGCTGATGAGAAACCTGCATAGGCGTAGTAGATCATATTACTGCTGATGGATGATTGCAGGGCGAGAACAAAGAAGCAGATCCATATCCTATGGACACGGTCAGGACCCTGTATTGCTTCTGACTTGGACTGTGCTTACCAGGCGTATATGGCATACAAGGCTTTGGTGGACCAGACAAGCGCCGTGGCTTCTGCCTTTTGCACTCCGATCTGCGCATCGTTGCTCACTGTATCCGGGTGCTCCCGAATTTCTGCCTCATTTTTCTCTTCGATGCTGCATATTGCCGGGCTGCGTATTTCGATGGGATTGCTAGGGGTTCCAGTCATCGTTGATGTATTGTGATGGGGGGAGATCAAGCAGCAAGACAGCCCGTATGTGCTTCACGAAAGCTGTACCGAGGAAAGACCAAGATCATTCAAACTTTCTCCAGCAGGGGTATCGATGCTGGTTGCTGCCAGTTGGCCTGGACCGCCAGTCCGAAGCACCTAATTGGACTGAATGATACGCAGTGAAGAACAAGGTTCGTCCCTCGTAACATCAATTAGGCTCAAATATGCTCAAACCCCCTCAAACCCACTCAAATGCGCGCAGACGTTTCGGGTTACTCGATCATAAGCACTATTCCTATTAAAGAACCCCCCTGTCCAATCACGCCTCTTACTTATTCAAGGTTAAATGGCGATTGCTCCCTTACCCGAGGATCAGGGGTCGTCCCTGAGAGCAACTGATCTACAGATTTGTTGGACACTAACTTGGTATGTACGTTGTAGGACAACGAGTCAGGCCGCTTGAAATGCCATAAAAGTGTGAAGTCTACGTTGAAAGAGTGGGAGCTGATTACGACACTTCCCTTATGCCTAGAATATAGCCTGCCAAGCGCAATTAATTGCATGATCTGGATGGCTTTGTCCACTGTACGAGGCTGTAATGACAGCATATTTCTCTAAGATTATTTTCAGACTTCTTCGAACTGGAACGAGCCCTAGAATATATACTTGGTCCTATCCGACAGATGTCTTGCCCTGCCCAATCCTAAAGACATTGATATCTTTCCACAGAACGACCCCGAAAGATCCAGCAACCCATAGCGCACTACCGACCGCCAGCATCCTCAATTGAGCATCATCGTAGGCATGCTGGATTGCAAGTCGCGTCGGCGACCCGACAGGGTGCGACAATTGAGCAGAAAGGTTTGCATAAAGGTCAGCCAGGGCCGGGAGCTCTTTGACCGGGAGATATTCTCGCAACCGGGAGGGAAAAATAGCTTGCCAGATGGCCGATGCAACTGTCAGACCGATGGCACCGCCGATATTACCCGACACGCCTAGCACAGCGAGACACAAGGCGACGTTGTGATCCGCTGCAGCAGCCAGAATGGCGATCTCGTCGCAGACCAGGATCGTGCCGGCCGCCAAAGAAAGGAGTATTTGCCCGAATATTAGGGGTCCGACCGCGCGGATGTCCGTTTGGCATGCATACATCATTAGGCTCGAGCCTAGAATGCCGAGCGGGATGCCGAGGTAGAGACACACGCGCTTGAAGCGGCCAGTTGCATGGATCAGGCCCCCTGCCGAGATGGAACCCACGGTTGAACAGACCACGTACGACTGCACGACGTAGCTGGCGCTTTCAACGGTCAGACCGTTGACGACTTGAAGGTAAGAACCGAAGAAACTGTTCCAGCATCCGAAGCTTGCAAAGAGTGTGGCTGATACCATACAAGTCCCTACCACCGTAGGATCCCGAAGGAGGGAATAGGGCACGAAGGTGACGATCGCGTAATATCTCTCCCACACTATGAAGGTGATGAGGATGGTGGTACCGAGTATCAGCATGGATAGGACTGACACCGAGCTGAGGCCTTGCAGAGCGTAAAGGTTGAAGGGCAGAAGGAAGAGTGCAACCCCGGCGGACAGTAGAACGAGGCCAACGGCATCGAACTGCCGACTGGAGTGAAGGCATGGCCCAGGACCGGTGCAGCGACTGTTCGGTCCATCCGCTGGTGACATCCTGGCCTCACGGTGGTTGTGCAACAGCAGGGGAAAGAGTGTGAGGGCACTGCATGGTACGAGGATGCTCGATACACCAAACGCCCAACGCCAGCCAAGCCCATTGAGGAACGTCGCCGAGATTGGGCCTGCCAACCAGCAGACGATCAAATTTGGTGAAGTGACGAGGGCCTGTATGAGGCCTCTTTTGCGCAGCGAAGAAGTGTCGGCAACGAAAACGGTCAGGATGTATTGGATGCCATTGTTACCGACCGTCTGAAGGACCTGTGCCGCTGCATAAGCCTGGACACTGCCACATGCAGTCAACATAAGAAGACCGATGGTGGCAAGCAGGGTACAGAAGAGATAGCCATGCGGTCGGCCAAAAACGTCCAGGACTTTGGCGAGGGTAAGACTGGTGACACCACCGACGACGCTGCTCAGGATGCCCACGGTAGGTGTCAGGGCATGTAGGGCAAAGGCTGATGTGACGTACGGGGCCAGGATAGTGGTGGTGGCTGAAAGAATGCCCTGGACCAAGTACACCAGCCAAACCAGGAAATAAGCAACAAGCCCCGCCTCCATATTCTGAGCACCCAGTGTGTTAGAAGTCACAGTAGGTTCGATACGAGCATCCTCCTGGTCGGTGTCACTGCCGTCACCCAAGGAAGTGTAGTAGGAAGGTTCGATCAGCCTCATGGTCAGTTTGTGGAACGTTATACTCACGAGCACTGGCAGTTGCTTGGCATGATCTAAGGCCAAGGAAGAACTTTCCCTGTTGAATAGATGTGGGGAGGTCGGAAATCTACGATTACCCTTTTGTACAGGGTAGATATATCTCATGGTGTTGCAGTGATGGTAGCTTACGAATAATCCGCTCACCAGGTACTACCGCGGGCTGTCTCAGGAGGCCTGACTATTGACATGTCAGATACATATGCTACGTCCCAGAAACATCAGCTTACGGATAATCTGCTCACTGCTTCACCACGAGTAGGGCCAAGACCTAGGCCAAGACCTAAGCCAAGACCGGCGGGCTCAGCGCGTGTAACCTGTCTAGTTAAAGATTCCCATTCTGAAATATGCGACTTCCATCTGATTAAGCATCGTTCCAATGCAATAATCATGGTGATCACGATAGACATCTCCGAGAATATCTCAAAGTCTAAAACCCCGCCCGAAAAGACAAACCACCTCATGACGATGATCCCAACTCTATCCCGTAGGCTGCATAACCCTACGAAGCCAATCACGCTTCGCTCCCACCGCCGCATGAATCAGAGGCACTGCAGGATCATCCCTACCGTCAAACAAATGAAAGGCACCTGGCCAAATATGCAACTCGCAGGTGGAACCACAACGCCACATTGCCATGGCGTACATGACAGCCTGATCGCGAAAGACCTCACACTCAGCCGCATCAATGTAAGTTGCAGGAAGGTTTGACAGATCGTCAGCACGGGGCGGCGACTGATACGGTGAAACCTTGTCGGTTCCACGGTCCTCGCCGAGGACATGAGTCCACGCCATGCGATTCGAGACCCCGCACCACGGGCTGCCGTATTCAAACTGCTGATCTGACACACTGTTGCATCGATCGTCGAGCATAGGCGACACCAGCATCTGGCCCATGATGGGAATCCTCGGAGATTTTCTGTCCCGGGCCATTAGACATGTGGCCGCTGCCAAGGTTGCACCACCCGACATGCCCCAGATGACAATCCGGGCTGGATCAATTCCCAACTGGACTGCATTGTCAGACATCCACACGAGGCCTGTGTAGCAATCTTCCGCCGGACCCGGGGCGCGTGTCTCGGGAGCCAGGCGATACTCGACTGACACGACGACACATTCGGTGTCTGTGAGAAGATCCAGTAATTCAGGGAGGGCTGTGAAACGGTCACCGGCGATCATGCCACCGCCATGAATGTGGTACAGGGCGGGCAGTGCAGCCTGGATGGGTTCATTTCTGGCAAAGACTGACAAAATAACGAGGTTGCCATCGGGGCCTTGGATGGAATACTCTGTATGCTGGAGGTGTGGTGCGCTTTTAAGGATGGTGGTGGCATTGTAGACAAAGTCTGGGTCGTCTCCGCCAGATGTCCCACGCATCAGGCATAGATCTAATGCTTCAGGGACCATGAATGAATCAATGATAGGAGCTAGGGTGGGATCGATTCCTGGTCGTGGAATCTTGATCCTCGAATCATGCTGCGTCGCCTGGGAGTAGGGGTAAGGATATGCCATGTTGGGAGACAAATGATGGTAGAGGCAGAGTCCTCCCCTGGATGGTCAGGCACAGCCTTTTAAGCCACGAATTGTATTCACTACGCTGGCGGGATTGGCGGACTTGGGTTGAGAAGGGAACGGTATGTCGTGCTTGCCATTAGGCTACCACTTCTGCCAGTCTGCTACCTTATTGGAAAGACACCCACAGCATAATGCGGTGTGACAATTTCCCATGTGATTACAGGCCGATAAGGTTGCTTCCTGTGGGCTTTCATGCCCAATCACCGGCTACTTCTACAAAACTCTTCTGCTGTCGAGCATTGCCAAGAAGTAATATTCTTTGTTCTGGCCTTAGCCAAGAAGGATTTGTCTAGTCATCAAGATTGCTGAACTCTCGGCCCTTATCCTTTCTTTCCAGGTGTTTCCTCACCCCCTGTCTGACATTGCCAATCAAATCAGGCGGTACAATACCCTCCTGCCAGCTGAAGCCAAGCGCAATGTCCCCGTCCTCGCCAGTCGCGACACTCACGGTAATTGCAGCCCCAGTAACGGGAGAGCTCCGACTAAGCAGCACCTTCGTGACATGCCATAGAGGGATTTCCTCCCTATTAAAGGGGGTGGCGCGCGAGAAGACTCCGATGTTGGTCACTTCCAAGGCGGCATCGCGAGGATTCCCGATCATAGACTTGAGCATCGCAGAAACATCCGGAATCGTATTGAAGATTGCAATGGAGGTATAGGGCTCTCCAGAAGGCGAGATGTTGCTGAGATATTTATTGATTGTCTGCGAGACTTGCGCAGCGCTGGACCAGACATGGTCCTGTAAGTTCCGGGCAGGGCGCCTGATCCGCGCTCTGGTGACATCAAAGTACGATCCAATGGCTCTGTCGGCGACTTGGCGAGGCAGCCTCAGCCACGGTCGTAGATTGACGGGAATAATGCAGGTCACAGCCTCCACATCTGATGGAAGATTCTCAAACAAGATGGTTGCGACAATGGACGTCAGGGCGGACGTCACTGTTACGTTCCTATTCTTGCAGTCTTGAATAAAGCCACGAGATGTATCAGAGGAAAGAAACATGGATGCCCAGCGGGACGTGCATGGGATGTGGACGGGGCCTCCTGTCCATTCTTTGAGATTGGCAGCGGAAGGGTGAGAAGGTGGCACCTGGATTGGCAGGGGGTGTAGTTCTTCCAGAGACGGCAACACCGGGCCATTCTCATCACCAAAAATGATATTCTCAGCCTCGCCGACAGTCAGACAATTGGAAGACGCTACCTCCAGCGCCTGACGGAATGCATGGTGGAAAGCCATACCGGACACTCCGTCACCGATCGCATGATGATAGATGAAAGAGGCTGTGAACTCATTGCTCACCCCCGGGCTTTGTAGGATGATCAGGCGCCAGAATGGCAACGTGCCGTACTCGGACTTGAAGTTTGTGTTGTGCTGATACTCGAGAATTGCATCCAGCTCTTTGTCTTCGGACACTGCCTCGGGTAGTGGTTGAGACCGTTCGAGAAAGGTTACACTTCTGGCGAGGTCGATCACGGGAAGAGAGGCAAAGTGAGGACTAGGAGCGTCTTCATCGACAATGATGGCAGCTAGGATGCGATGCTGACGGACCACAGCTCCAATTGTCGCGTAGACGAGGCCACGCAGGTTGGACACCCCCGGAGACGAGTCGGAGAATTTGTAGTGGGCTGAGAGGCCAACATTGTTAAAGAAGTCAATATGATGGCAGCATGCTGCAACCTGCTCGAGTTTGCCTTCAATGACGCGTTAGAAGACGGCAAAGTCCGACATGCGATGGTGGAAAATACCTAACGGCCGTAACTGTTCCAGCTGATGTACGTCCATCATCCTGATGAGAAGCGTGGAATTGAGGGACCACGAATCGTCTGGCCAGATCGTTGGTCAATTCCTGAAGCTGAAAACTACCCACCGAGAAACTGTGATGTTTGCTGAAGTCCGGGGTAAGCATCCGATATGAGACTACTAGGCGGCACTGCGGTATATAATATTTGAGCGCCACGGCACCAAGGTCAGCCTTGGCCCGGGCGATACGAAGTTTGCAATGTCCACGCGTCTGTTGTGCTCGATGCAGCCTTGCAAGGCCGGCAATTGCCTCTAATATGCTCCGACCCATGGCACGAAAGGGGGTGTAGTATCCCGTACCACGACGTTCATGCCATACACGAAACCATCGTGATTATTTTAGACACGAGACAAGAGCCTTTTGAAAACCTTTCTCACGTCAGACGGCGTCCTGGAACAATCATCATTGAACAGGTTGTAATTGCCTTGCGGGCCTGGGCGAGTGACTGGGTCAGACGATGAGTCAGTTTAAAGTTAGCCTTTCTGATGTATACATTTGAAAGGCATATCAGGGGCCATTGTAGCACCAAATAAGAGTCTCTATCACGCTCAAACCCTTCAGTTTCTGCATCCCATTCTTAGCTTTCTCGTTGCTTTCTTTTCATTGACATTGTATCGGACATTGATTTTCAAATCTGTGGGTTGCTTCTCACAGTGCACCTGCGATTCTCAGCATCATGATTTTCAAGAACAGTTCAGATGTGGAATATACAAACAGCGTCCTCAGTGACGGCCCTGGCTCGAGCCACGACATCTTGCACGATGATGTGACTGTGAGGGAGACCTCTCATCTCATCTTGAGCATCATCCTTGAGCATGCCCTCAACAAGTTCGATCACGGCAAGGACCGATTTGAGGGGATTGCCGACACGTTCCTCCCAATTATCGACCAGTCGGTGGCGGCCAGGACGCGGATCGAGGCCTGTCTTCCTGCCTTTCCCTTCAAGTCCGCCAACAAAGTATACAAGGTCCTTGGAACTCTACCCGACAAGGCGGAAGAACTGGCCCTGGACCGCTTGAATCGCATGTGTGTACGCATCAAGGAAGTATACCCACCTGGGGCACGGATTACGATCATCTCTGATGGCATCACATATAATGGTATGTTAATCTCGTCTCTGTTAAGAACACAGACTGACACAGGCTGTCTTCTGGTACAGATCTTCTGTGCATATCGGACCGAGACACCTGGGCTTACGGGGAAGCTCTACGCGAGATGGCGGTCCAGAAACAGTTTACAAACGTAGCCTTTTCCAGAATCAAAGACTTGCTCGACCTTCCCCTGCCAAAGAGGATGAGTGAGATTGTCTATATCGCCAACTGCACCGCGTTCCGACGGTTGCTTCTCAATAAATACGGAAACCCTGATCTTGATATTGACCACGAGATTGCCACAAATCCCGATACCAAGCTGACCTATCTGGGATACAAAAGATTCCTAGAGTCCGATTTGAAGCATATCTTGCATATAGGACGGGACAAGTCTGCTCACAGCTACAAGCAGGATTGCAAATATCTTGCGAAGCAGATGCTGATAAGAGGATATGTAAGTACATGCCCACCGAGTCTGTTGGCTGGCACTGACGTCGTATCACCCACAGGCCTTTGCGGGAATGATCAAAGATGCTTTCCCCAACCATCTACGGCTCTCCATCCATGAATCACTAAGCGGTAATAAATTATCGATATCCTTGTTGAATACCATGACTGGATTCACCACACCATGGCACTGCAGTGTCGCTCAGCTAGCCAATGGGGAGTGGGTAAGCGCTCCTATGGGCGAGTTCAGGAAGGACGACAAGCTTGAGCTGGTGTACGAGGATGGCCGACCAAGTCACTTCAGACAAAAGGCCTCTGAGCGAGGCGCTGGCGCAACCATTGAGACGATGGCGAGCTACCTCCGACCAGCCAAGGCCCTTAATGCCAGTGAATATCTCAACAGAGCACTGTCAACAAGGACGGCCTCACCTTCTATAGTCTCACCTGCTAACCGTCCTAGTTCTTCACCATCCGTGAGCGCCGAAAGCAGCACAGGGATGACATTGGAAACACAGTCTCACCCGAGCCTTGTCTTGAGTGATTTAGACCTCATGGGGGACGACAAGCCGAGTGGTGAATCATTGCCAAATCCAGCCGGGGCGAGTGGTTCAATACCATATGGCAAGAGGCTTATCCCCCAAATCATGGACAACTTGGCTGCCACCGAGCCGGAGCGTACAGTCTTTTCCCTCACAACGCTGTCGGGTGGTTCACTTGGTTTCAGGCACATATCCGCTAGCACCTTCACTAGGGCTGTTGACAAGACCGCCTGGTGGCTTCGTGGCCAGCTTGGAAAGCTTGACTCGATCCAGCCTGTAGGCTACATTGGACCACGTAAGTTGCCACAAAGCACCGATGCTAATTCATTTGACTAATTCGTGGACTCAGATGATTTGCGACACGTACTGCTGACCTACGCATGTGTCAAGGCTGGATATACGGTATATTTGCTGCCCTTCACCCTCTCCCCTTCAACTTGCTGACGCTGTCTTCAAATCTGTAGGCCTTGTTCTTGTCACCGAAGAACAATACGGAAGGGGTACTGGCCGTTCTCGAGGCAACGAAATGCAATGTATGGGTCAATGCATGCGATGTAACTCCAGTTCCTCTGGTGAAAGAGGTCCTAGAGAAGCGGCCCATGACCCTCTTGCAACTCCCTCTACTGGATGAACTTCTCGATGCCACACCCACCGAACCATTTCTGTACATTAAGACCTTCGAAGAAGCCCGCGACGACCCATTCTGCTTACTGCATACATCTGGGACCACAGGTGCACCCAAACCTATTCCCTGGTCCCACGGTCTTATCGGCACCATGGATGCTGTGCGACTTCTTCCACCTGTCGCCACCCATGACTATCTACCACCGTGGACAACGGATTGGAATCCAGGCGATACAATTTACTCATCTTTTCCCATGAGCCACGTATGTCAATCTGAATTCTATTTTTTATGCTCAATGGGCCATTGCAGAATAGGCCACTAACAAAATTTGTACAGGGAGCCGGAATCATTATGGATATCCTGATGCCAGCACTGTTCAATCTGCGGTGCATCTTAGGACCAGTGGACGTCCCTCCTAACATCAATTTGGTAGAAGCTCTTGCAGGTAACACTCGAGTTGACATCTGGAGCATGGTACCATCCCTGGTCGACGAGTTGGGAGAGACTCCGGTGGTATTGTCAAAGCTCAAGACATCCAAGTTCATCTGTGCATCTGGCGGTCCCGTCAGTCCGGTCAGCGCTGGCAAAGTCAACGAGATAATCAGAGTACTCAACTTGACTGGTACAACCGAGGGTTTGTTCATCGGTAACCTCGTACCACCCCGAGACGACTGGTTCTGGTTTTGCTTCCATCCGTACTCGGGCTTCGAATTCAAGGAAATCGAGGCCGACACGTATGAGCATTGGGTTCATCGCAACGAGCACTGGGAGCTGTTCCAGGGAATCTTTCATACCTTCCCAGACCGACAATCAATTAACTTCAAGGACTTGTACATGAAGCATCCCACCAAGCCCAACCTGTGGGCTTTCATGGGAAGAAGCGATGATCTTGTCGTGTTATCCAACGGATATAAAATATCCCCCCTGGAGACAGAAGCATTGATCACGACGCATCCTGCCATTAATGGATGTCTTATTTTTGGAACCGGGAAGCCGCAAGCAGGTCTGCTGATCGAGCTGAAAGATCCATCTCAGAAGACCGATGAACTACTTGACAGAATTTGGGAAACGGTCAAAAAGGCCAACTCGATGTCCAGACACAAAGGTCAGCTACTGAGAGACTTTGTCACTTTTGCTACCCCGGATAAACCCTTTCTTCGGACAGATAAGGGCACGGTGAAACGGGGCGCCACTCTCCGGCTTTATTTCGACTACATCGAGCGATTTTACAGCTCGCGTGGTGAGGATCTAACCGACAGCTTTGACATGAACATGAGCTCGACAGAGGCAATCCAGGAGAATGTTCGAAAGATCTTCGCCTCTTCAGTTCCTGAAGTACAGCATGCCTCTCTGGATACGGACCTGTTCGCCCTCGGGTTGGACTCTCTTGGTGTCTTTGCGGCTATCAAGACTATTCGGACAGCTACAGGTCTCGGGGATAGCATCGGTCCTCGCCACGTTTATGCCAGCCGAAGTGTCAATGAGCTATCGGCTACTATCGTACGACTGGCAGCGGAGGCAGAGAGTAACAGTAAAACATTGAGCAGCCCAGGCAATAGCAGTACAGCAAATATTGAGCATGCAGTGGCGCAGCACAAGGCGCGACAGTCATTCAGCTTGAACGCCTTCGACTACGTCAACCCAAATCACGGCATGGGCTTGGTCTTTTACTTTTCAGTCCGCGAGGGAGTCAGCTACGAGCAAGTATTCGACAACCTACAGGAGGGTCTCAACCGCACATTTGACCTGATACCAGCTCTTAGTGGCAAGATGATGAACTGCTCGGAGCAAGCGATCGGCTATACCAAAGGAGACCTTTGCGTGACGATTCCCCCTCTGTCAGAGGCAGCCTCTGTCCGAAACCGCCTTGTCTACAAGGACCTTTCCGCGGTTCTCCCTTCATTCGACAAATTGCGCGAGGGAGGGTTTGCTCCGTCTGCATTCAAGGATAGTCTGGTCCTCCGTGACGACCCCTTCCCCAAGATGCCAGCAGATATTATTATCGGACAAGCCAACTTTGTCTCCGGTGGCTGTATCCTAGCCGTCGACCTCAATCACTGCTGCCTCGATGGTCTCGGTGCCATGGTCGCCATCAAAGCCTGGGCCGAGAACTGCCGATACCTGCAGGGCGATGAGTCGGCAACGTGCAGCTGGTATGATCCTGAGAGCTTCAATCACAGTCTACCTGAGATTCTCCACGAACAAGAAGGCTGGGCTCGACCACTTGATACAATCAATCCTGGTACCTGGGGGTTCCTTCCGTTCGTGCCCCCCGACGAGAACTCAACCACAAATACCAAATCGCCAGACCCCAATGGAGTTTCAGATACAACCCTCTCACCACGTCCCCTCTACCCCCTGCACCCCATCTGGCCCCTCCCTCGCGCCGAGCGATGCCTCAAAACCACCCTTCTATCAATCACACCCGAGAACATCGAAGCCATGAAACAAGAAGTCCTATCCGACCCCACAACCAACGGTCTGATAACCTCCATCAGCGACATCCTCCAAGCCTTCATCTGGCGTGCCGCCATTCGGGCCCGATACCGAGTATGCAAAGAGATCCGCCGACAAACATTCAGCCCGGACGAGGTCTCCATCCTCGAACTCCCCGTCGACGGCCGCCCATACTTCTCCTCCCACTTACCCCAACCTACATGGGCAGCATGCTCATCCTCAACCGCTGCACCATGCCCATCAAAACCCTCTGCGCACCCGAGACCACCATCGGACAGGTAGCCCTAATGCTCCGCCAGTCCGCCGCGCGCATCACACCCTCACTCGTCCACGACGCATTCACTATCCTCCAGTCCCTTCCGGACCATAGTCGATTCTCGACAGCTAATATGGGTCTGGAACACATGCATGCGATGATCTCGAACATGTTGCTGTTTCCAGCTGATGAGATACGTTTCGGGACGGAGTTGTTTGGGAATGGAGGGTCCCCAGAGTCGATGCGTCCGCAGCTAGAACGGGGGAATGGGCGGTTTAGATTCTTGGCTGTTTTGCCGATGAAGAGGGATGGGGGGGTGGATTTGGCGTTGGGGACGCATCCGGAGGAGTTGCAGATGTTGTGGGCGGATGAAGAGTTTGTGAGGTATGTGGATGTTGTGGATGTTTCTGGGTAGATTGACTGTGGAGGGGTGATCCTCGATACCGTTTGTCAGTGCAGATTGCGAAGGGGTACAGTGGGTTTAGATTTGTCTTCTTCTTTTTTTTTCTGATATACAAGAATGTGGACTGCGAGGGTGACAAAATTGTGTATATTGTTAATGTACAGCGTCTTGTGTGCAGCTGAATATGTTCAGAGCCTCATATCATACATTCCTACTTTAAGAATTTACCACCAAATACGTCTATATCTCATGGCTGATTTAATGCCACGTATGAGAAATATTTACAAGAACCTCCCCAAGCAGATTCAAAATATTCATCTACTTCTCCTTCTCCTTCTCCTCCACCTTCTCAACACCCCCCTCCCCCTGTCCCCCCGCCATATTCACCTCATTCTTCCTCCGATTCAACGCCGCATTCCCCTCCAACCCATACAACACATCATCCGACATATTCGGAATCACCATCTCAAACGTCTCCCTCACCACCGTATACTGATAATACCCACATCTAGCAATCGGCTCCGTCTTCCTCACATCCAACAACCCCTCCGTCAGCACCCCATCCGCAATATGCACCCCAATCACCTTCCCAATGACAATATCCACTGTCCCCATGGGCGGGTTCCCCGGTAACCGGACCGTGGTATGATACTCGCATTCGAACTTCACCGGCGACTCCTTGATCATCGGCACATCCACCAACGTGGCCTGTTCCTTGGTCACGCCGCACAGCTCGAACTCGTCTGTGCCGTAGGGGGTCTGCTCGGCGGTGATGTTCACGGCTTCGCGGAGATTCCAGGTGGCTAGATTCCACACAAACGTGCCGGTTTCTTCGGCGTTGATGACGGTGTCTTTGCGGGTGCCGTGGGCGGTTTGGTTCGAGGAGAACATTACGTAGGGCGGGTCGAAGGTGAGGTTGTTGAATTGGGAGTAGGGGGCCAGGTTGCATTGGCCTTTTTTGTTTTTGGTGGATATCCACCCGATGGGGCGGGGGATGACACAGGCCTGGGGGGTTGTTAGTGGTGGGGGTGGGTATGGGTTGGAGGGAGGGGGGTACCTTGAAAGGATCGTGGGGTAGACCGTGGTCGGTGACTCCGGGTTGGTAGAACATGTTTTATGTTTATAGTGGACTTTTCTGGGGTGTTGCGTATTGTGTGTTGTGTTTTGGGGATTGATGTGGTGCTTGGGAGGGGTAGATGTTCCAGCTTCTTATAGACGGTATGGGGTATGCGTGGCCCGGCACATTACCCGAAAATTGGCTGCCGCCCCTCTGGAGACCCGGTTGGTTGCTCGGCAAGCACATTCAAGCTCGCTCGCCGGCTATCGGCATTCTGAATCAACCTGTAAATTCTGCTCTTCCTGATTCGCTCTCACTATTGGGTTTGCATTTAGAGATGGAGAAGCTCCATATGTAGTGGAGTGATCATTGTGCAGATGGCGAGGAGGGTCCGAGATTCCGAGGCTCCGAGTATCCGAGGGATCGGCATCTCGATGCGGAGATGAATGACATTCTCGACTACGGTTTCACTGGGCCTTTGACGACTCGCATTTTCCAGTTGGCACATTGTCCACGTGGAATTAGAAGCTGAAGGTATGGCTCAGTACGCTGATTGTCGTTGGAAGTTCTCCTCGATCTCACTCCCAGTCCTCCGTCTCGACCGAGAGAAGAGAACACTTCCCGCTCAGCATCCTACACCACCCTCTCCTCCCAAGGAATGCCCATAGAAGCCATCCCATCCTCCATCTGGCCCGTCACAAACACGATCGACCCGCTCTCCACAACCAGCGACCCCGTATTCGCCACCAGCCTCTTCCGCTTCGCCGACCAAGGCATGGGCCTATGCATCTGCATGCACCACAACGCTACCGATGCAATTTGCTTCACGGAGATCGTCCACCTCTGGGCTCTAAACGTCTCCAACCCTCACTTCGACCCCCCGACCCCAGTCCAGAACCGACTCACTCGACTCTCAACCGCCCTCTCACCCTCCCTCGAGCACATCTCCTCTTTCTCCCCCGAGAACCTCTTCGCCCTTCACCCCGAATACTCCCCCCACCCACCAACCGTCCCAACCGAACTCCCATCATGTACATCCAAACTCTTCATTATCTCCCTCCACTCGATCAACATCCTTAAGGAACTCCTCCAAAAACACACCCCCACCCCACCAACAACCAACACCATCCTCTGCGCTCTCCTCTGGACATCAATCACCCGAATCCGATCTCACCGTACCCCAGCCCTAAAATCCCAACAAAGCAACCTAATAACAGCAGTCAACGCCCGCAGCCGCATCTTCCCCAACACATCCCCTGACCCACACCCCAGCTACCTCGGCAACACAGTCCTCTACGCCCTAACCACCCACCCCGCCAGGATCCTATCAACCGCAGACGAAGATCCCATCCACTCACTAGCCACAATCTGTGCCCAGATATCAGAATCCCAATCCCCCTCGAAGATAAACCCGCGGTCTATCGTAGAGGTATATCAACTCATTGAGAACACTGGGCCTCCGTTCGTGGGATGGGATTTATTTGGTTCGAAGGATTTGGTGGTTACGAGTTGGTCGGGGTTAAATTTGTATGGGGTTGAGTTTGGGATGGGCATTGGTAGGCCGGAGTTTGTGAGGGTGGTGTGTGGGGAGGCGGATGGGGTGGTGGTTGTGTTGCCGAGGAAGAGGGGGAATGGGATGGAGGAGGGGATTGAGGTTATGGTTATGTTGAGGGGGGAGGATATGGTTGCTTTGGAGGGGGATGGGATGTGGGGGGTTGTTACTGGGGGAGCACGGGGATGAAGGATGGGTATTGTAGGTTGAATTGAGTTTTGTCTTGATGTTCTTAGAGTGTTGGATATGTGTATGTCAAGGGATGCCAGTTTCTGGAGTTAATTCTTTCTTTTATCTCTTTTCTTTCCCTTTATTGTTCTAATTTCGTTTTGCGAAATTTGATGTGGGTTCACTTTTAGGAGATTTACAATGCGAAAGAAAACGGGGAGGATATGTTGTTAGTCTTGCTGTGGAACGGGTTTCGTCAGTTACTATAACGAAGAAAAGAACGAGAATGAAAGTTTAGCTGATCCGTTCTCCGCTCGCTTTTTATGTATATACCCTGGAAAAAGTATCAGAATGGTGCAAATATACTCCGTATAGTAAAATTGGCTTTCTGCACCCACCATTGACTAATTTAATTCTATGACATGGACACGGAGACAAGCTCTAATATAACCAAAATACTACAACAACCTCGATCGTATCACCACGCTAATGAAACATTCATCTTAAGAAGCACGACTATATAGATTCAAAGCCGTCCACCACTCGCCCCCCTCAACACCGTCTTCCATTCAATATCATGCAAGTCATCCGCGTGAATCGAGACTTTAACATCAAGCGCTTTTCGAAGCTGCTCCTTGGTTGAAGCATACAACATCCGCAACTAGCAAACATCAGATAGTCTATCGAAACAACAACATAGACATTCAAATGAGACATACTCGGGTAGGTGTCGCATCAGGCATCCAGCTGATGAAAACGGTTGTTGTTCTGGACAGTATTAGTAACGAGGATTCACTACACACTGATTGATAACAGGAATATCTGGATACCTTTTCCCATCTTCATTCAAATCATATTCCACGTCGTATACCGCATACCGAGGTGTATGATTCCCTTGGCGGTCAAATGCAGTAGTGAGTTTTTGAAGGAATGCTTCGTAGTTCTTCTCAGAAGAGCTCTCTTCCACGATTATGGATTGTTCGTCCTCGGCTATTTTGAAAATGAGACACGTGGGTTTATTTGCTCCTCTTTTGTGGAGGAATTCTTTGTATGTGCTGAGACATTCGTTTGAGATGTTGACTCTATTATTGGCAGTGAGAATGTGGGGACGAGATATATATAGAAAGGGTATTCAGAACGTACCCTGATGGAAGCTAAATTGTAGAGATGGTCAGTGGGTTATTGCCGAGAAGGGGTAGAGTATACTGACCGACATTTTCAAAGTAAAGGAGAGTTTGATACGTCAATGGATTCGCTACAAGCATGGGGTTCCTCTCCCACCGCGGCCTTCAAATATACAGATGGACATCGGCCGTTCGGACCCGTAGGCCCGACCGTCCGGAGATTTTCATCACTCTTAACGGACTTGTGTTCAGTGACTTTGCTGGGACTCGGTTCTGAAATAAGATCAAATTCCGCGTTCTAATAAGCATTTCTACTACATCAGAACCTAATTTGATGACTTGGACTCATCATCTTAGGTAGACCACCACAAATAGACTAGGTCACATGACCGTAACCGGCGGATGGCTCAGATCATGCCAAGAATGACGCTTGGCGATGATCGGTGGCGCGGAGCCGCGGGCCCGCGGGAGCGTGTGGCCACTGCAAAACCCTTCTCAATACCAGAGCATTTCCTCTCAATCACACAGATCCGATCATGTCAGCTTTGGGCAGAGAAGAAACCATCCAGGAGAGGCAGCACCGACAGGCATTGGTTCCGAGGGCGGTACGTCCCCATATTCATGCTATCTCTCGCATGCTGACATGATGTAGTGTGAGGGATGTAAAATACGCAAAGTATGTGCCATTCAGAGTTGAGTCGCAAAGGATGATGAGGTGGGCTAAGACAAAAGCGCCGAAGATTCGCTGCGATCGCACCATACCGTGTTCGAATTGTCAGGTATCTAAGATTACATGTCGACATCCGAATCACAGGTCGAGAAATCAGTTACAAGCAGATAGGATAGAGAACCTGTATGTGTTGAGGGTGATTGCTGCTGTGAAAGATGCTCACACTTTGTAGTGAGGCTCTGGTAGAAAGGCTTGATAGACGCTTTGGTGATGTCGAGTCTAAGCTTGTTGCCTTGGAGCGTCCACAACCACTGCCTGCGGTCGAGAATATTACCAATCAGAATATCTCACCCGGCGAATCTCGCTCTACGCACGGAGGTATCATTGAAGGAGATTCTTCATTCATGAACGTATCGCTTCAGGCAAGCAAGAGCGCTCAGATTGCAGCCTCCGCTACTGCAGGTAATGGTTCAGCCATCGAACACTCACTTGGCCATCTAGAAAATATTATCAACGACTCACATGAGCTGTCGAAAAACAACTTCTTTTTTAGCAAATCAACTATACAATCTAAACCGCCGCTGAAGCCACTATCCGCTACCCTAGTGACCAGTATTCTATGAACCATGAAAGGTTTGCCGTCTCCCTATGAGAAACGATATTACTGCTTACCACAAACCAAAACTAGCTCGTCGTCCTATTTTTCTTTCCTCCTATGCTACAAGTGATCTGCAATTGGTCGAGAACCTCTGTCAAAGTGGCTATTCTATAACGAGGCAGGCGTCAGTCGGTCAAATTGCCTCCATGCATGGAGTCCTATTCTTTGTTGTCAAAGAGCTCATAGTGATGAACGCTCAGCTCTGTCAGAGCTTTGACCTCTTTATCCATCTGGCTCACTGCGAGCAAATCTTTATCGCAGCGATTGAAACTTATGATGTGCTTGTCGTTCCAAGCTTCGAAAACATTCTGGCATTGACAATGGGTGTACGTACATCCCGTGTGTGACTACTCGATCCTGTAATTATTCCAGTCATGATCCAAACTAACAAAGAATCAGATGCTCAAGGCTCAGGGTGAAGCAAAACCTTCATTATTCTGGACACTAGTTTCTGCCGCTGCAACCCAGTGCCAATCGCTTGGATATCACCGTGAGACCACCTATGAAAACATCGTGTCTCGTAAGGCAGATAACATTCGGCGGTTATTTTGGACCGTATACATCTTCGATAAATACATGTCTCTTTTACTAGGTCATGTGTCTAATTTCGAGAGTCTCAAAATCGACGCGCGACATCCTGCGGTTCCCACCGACCCGGCTCTCCGACCATGGGATGAAACTTTTCTTATGGGAATCAAAATGGCTGAGCTTCAGGATCGGATCTTTACCTGTCTCTACTCACCTGCAACCTCGATCAAAGTTCCATGCGAACGAGCACGATTTATTAGTGACCTTGCATCTGCAATGGAGCAATGGCAATTTGAATTGAAGCAGGTGAAATACTTGATTTCTTTCTTTCACACAGCCGACTGACAATCCTCAGATTAATTCGGAAGGGGTCGATAATCCTCAGGTCTTGAACATGTCCAGAGGAAACTGGGACATCTCATTCTATTCAACCTTGACGCTGCTTTTCCATGCATCCTCAACCACCGAAACAGGGATACAAATCAGCTCTCAATGTTTCAATGCAGCCCGTAATAGCTTGCTTGCTCATCTCGACTGCTTTCCACAGTACCAAAAATCCAAACTTCTTTCCGACGGCGAATACTTCAATTGGTCCGTCCTCTCCCTACAACCTACCTTTCACTTCTCTGATATACATCTACAGGATCCTTCTCTTCTCATCCTTCACCCCATTCCTTATAATATTCCTCCACGCCATCTCCACAAAAGACACAGCGAGTGTCACACTCCTCACCCAAGTGCTCGCCACGTTCGAAAATTTCCGACAGGCCTATCAGAGTTCAGAACGGCTGTACGAAATATGCGCGACTTTTACACAAATTGCCGACAAACTGGTCCATTCACAGCGCTCGTCCATAGGCATCTACGACCAATAGGATGACTCGCTCAGACTGTCGGATCTTCCAGAAGGCACGTCTATCTTCCATCCCGAGATGTTCCAGGATGTATTTGGAATCGATGACATGAATCGGGCCACTTCGTTACATGCCACCGATGTTTTGAATGATTGGTTCAGTGGACAGCCTTTTTTGTGGAATAGATTCGAGTGGGAGTTTGAGACGTGTCAATGAGCCTGGATAACCGGTTATGAGTAATTAACACTCCTTTGAACAACGGTAAATAAATTATATCAGTCACGGATTAACATTCATACTGTCCCCAACATGCTATCCCTCGAAAAGACGTGATCGCCTGCTAGATTCCCGGACCATTTCCAAATCCTCTATGTCGCTTATTGTAATAACGACACCATCAATACAATAATCCTCAATCTTGCCCGCCGATACCAGAAACCCCCAAGAATCTCGCTCCTCATTCTAACTAATAACAGTCATCAAGAAATATTCCCTAGCCAATTCGCCACATCCGTTATATTACCCTCTGTAACACCACATTCCCCCTTCTACACTTGATGCTTTCATCAAACACAGAGAATAAATATTGTCATTCTCTTCCCAATCCAACCGACCCTGACTACGCGACACGTAATACCAGAAGAAGAATTCGTCACCCCAACAGCCAAGCCGGTAGATGACTCTCCCCGCAACATTCTGCAGCGATGATCCGTACTCGCAGCCCTATCGGAGTTAGCTGAGGTATTTGGTGACGTTCGATTAGGAATTGGTCCGGAGCGCGGAGCCGAGGACACATCATTCTTTTGTAATGGATGATCAGACAATATGTCACCTAAAGAGAAGATATAAGGGGTCTTCGAACTCCATGTAGGAAGAGTTTTAAAATCACACGAGAGTCACAGATAATCCACACCAAACCCACGTAATCAGATACACACCAACCCAAAATGTCCGAACGCAAGGTAGGTCATACTCATTCTCACTGATCCCAGCCAAAGTCTAATCTTGAATAGAGAATCTACTACACCTATAAGACCATCGAGGCATACGAGAAATACGATGACCAGGTGCGGAAGTAAGTATAAGACCTCTCGTTATTTCGACAATAGCTAACTTGGAAACTCATAGGATCATCACAGAGGATACCAAACGGGAAGTGTGGATTTGCAATCGGGCTCTGCCTCCTACTTGCTACCCTCCGTAAGTCATCCTAGTATTAATTCGGGTGAATACGTTACTGACTAGTTTGATATGTAGCGAAGTGTCCCCCGATACTATCAAGAAGCTGAAGGATCTGAGTGATGATATCGTTGTTAAGGAGTTGGAGGAGTAGGTTGTTGGTCTATTGTTTGGGATTTTACGGGCAGGATTGGGGGCTCGGAGGTGCTTAGGTAGCTATCTTGGTATTTGAGGTATGATAAAAGGTCAACCGATCGCACTTAGCAGTTTATTCTACGCTATCCGCAGAAGTGCTTACAACGAAGAAGATCGATTACCACTCCCAACCCTCCGTAGATTTGTCCCAACGGGGTAAGTAGTAATGGCATCCTTCGGGAGGTCTAGCAAGGTCCCAAGCAGCCCATATTCCTGGAGACCAGACCGGATTTCCCTTGAACCTGCCAGCCAAAAGGAATCCGACAAAGTACATATAATTGTGGTTTAAATCAGTAAGTGAACTAAGGGATAGAAGTGTTTGGCTTACAGAGTGGAGGTGTCGGCATGCCAGACGAGGTTTCGACCATTGCCATGGAGAGGGTAGTATCCCCATCGGTATAGTTTCCTATGGGTGTTGGTTAGAACACTATTAAAGATCGGAAAGAAGGAATAACATACATAATGCCTTCTTTGAACTTTTCGCGCATAGCATTTCGCTCGCTACTATCCATAGCCCAGAATTCTGGAGCACCGCAAGGATCCCCCAAACGAACCCCTGGTACCACTTCCCAGACAATCCAGGTAACAAACCCCCCCGGAACAACGCCAGTATCATCCTGCTTGTCTTCCTTGGTGTCCAGTAGACGTGGAGTAATAGGCGACGTTTTCTGCTTCTTTGTCAAAACACGGAGTGCCTCTAGCTCCCTCGGGCAACAGAACCCGGCTTGCTGGGCTCGTGTACGCGCAGGCTCGACTTCAGTCCCCGCAATGGGAATCTGTTTGTAGATTCGCATATAGCCTTGGACTGGACAATAGGGCCCAACTCTCTGGCAACGCAGGAGAGTACAGGTCGAAGATGGGCCAGGATTGTACACCAAGTCTTCTGGGGAGGTCTGGGATTCGTGTTCGTTAATAGTCTGGAGAATTACCCATTGGTGCCTTTTCAGCTGGATAATCGTTCCGGGTTCGATCTCGCTGCGGGCAAACCATCGCGAGTACATTTTGTTGTTGGAAACGTGGGAAACATAGTAAGAGTAATAAGCTCCAAGGTTGCAGGGATGAGGAAGAGCTGACATCAAGCAAGAATAGGACTGGGTAATAGTAGCATCACTACCTACACGGGAGATCCATGTGACCCGAGCGACCGCACCCCACCAATCAAATACCCGTATGCTTGGCTGTGTCAAGGGGACTAGGTCATTCTGCACGTGACTGAATTTCATCTATATATCCCACAATATCATTGGTTGTTACGCCGGCAGCTGCCTACCTGGGCGCATGACAGTCCTTGATCACGTGACCATGCTCGATGCTACTTGGAGCTCTCGCCTTGCAGATCGGTGACAGTCATAGGCTAGTACTGGAGAGGGAAAGGTGGCGCCTAAATGAAATGTGAAGCTCATGGAAGGTGGAGACTTTCTCTGGCTGGCCGGAAGCCCCCTCTAGGTCGCTGGAGATCTCCGATATCTAGACTCGGTTATAGGGCATTCATCTGATGACAGATTATAACTGTGTAAGATATCTGTTTTATAAGCGGTGTATTTGTCATGAGAAATATTATTCTAACATAAGTATTGATACTGTGGGCTTTTCGAACAAAATACTTATATATTATGAATACTTTTCTACGAGGGATTTGACTAACCTTTAACTGTATTTAGCATTCTGTCAGGATGGGACTTCTTGTGTTTTAAGTCATAATCCTACGAGCATGCGAACGGGTTACGAACTCGGCTATCCGGCAAAAGACAAGTATAGAATCGTAGCTCCATCAGGATTTAGAGTAGGTGGATCAGACCCAGAGATCCCTGCTACTACTGGATTAGCTGGTAACGTGCGCAATTTAATGGATCTCAGGATCCTGACGACTCATTCCGACAAAATTAAATAATGTCACGATCTGACTTAGTGCGCCTTTAGTCATGAGCGTACCGTGGATGCAAACGAGTGCTAACCTGGCTAGCTGGCAAAGGATGGAAATTCTGAGCTTGGTAAATTGGAACGCGCATCACTTATAAGATTCCTTGGGTGGAACCACGGGTACAATCTTGTGAGGTGACTAGCTGTCACAAAACTAGAGGGCATTGGCATTGCGTCTGTGGGGATACATCTCCGAAGGGGTCAGAAAAAGCTCCAACCCCTTTTAGACTGGTACCGGAAACACAGCTCGGAGGTTCTGAGATTTGATGAACCTGGCAGAGCTCGGTTATCTGGATAAATTATCTCCGATACCTAATGAGTTGAATTAACATCACATCTACTGAGTGGTACACTGAATCAGCTTTACCCGTGAATAAAAATTCTACCTAAATAACGCTAAAGGGTACCATGACAACCGACGAAAATATGATGTACTGGATAATTCTGAGTTCATGAGATATCAGAGTAGTTAATTAGGTATCAGACTTCTCTGAACCCGTTACACTAGGGCTGAGACCCTGGATAGGGCATGGTCGTGGAGCAACTAGATGTCAGCCAGGCCCGCCCCACTCGGGATTAGTCGGCGTTTACCGGGGTTAGCGGGTTCTCCGGGTTATGGAACAGACCAGGACCAGCGTGGTATGTGACTTACTAATGATCTAAATTCAGCTCTTTCGTTCAAATACCTACAGAATACTACTATTATTCCTTCATACAGGGATATTCATCATCAACATCAAGACATACCAATTCCAACCACCAATGTAACCATTCCAATATCCCCTCTCCAACAACGGCACCGTGGCCGGTGTCCACTCCATCCCCTAATCATCGGCCTCCACGGCGGAGGCTACGACCATCAATACTTCAACGCCACTCCCACCTACTCCGCCTCACGGCTCAGCACCGCCTTACAAGTCCCCTTCATCTCCATCGACCGTTCCTCCTACGGTAAAACCAATTCCACCCCCCCCATTCCCGAAACCTCCGACTTCTCCCAAGAAACCGGGCACTGGCTACACAAGTACATTCTACCCAAGCTGTGGTCCGAAATCGGCCTCCCCAACCAATGCACCTGCATTGTTCTCTGTCACAGCTTCGGCGTAATGGGCGGCATCGTGGCCGCTGCTCTACACGCAGAGGAGAAAACACCACTTTACGCTCTCGGTGGGCTGATTGCAAGCGGGATGTGGAATACACAGGCCCCATCTGCCATGGAACGCAGTACGCTGTCTTATGTGCCCATTGATGCCGATCATGTCATGTTCGGTGTGGATACTAAGGATACGGTGATGTTTAAACCGGGGACGGCTGCTCCGGAGATTCTGGATCAATGTGAACAGTTGAATGCGGCGTGTCCGGTGGCGGAGTTGAGGGGGTTTGCGGAGACGTGTTTGCCTAGTTGGAAGGAGAAGTGGGCGGCGCGGGTGACGGTCCCTGTTTTGTTTGCGCTGGTGGAAGATGATCCGTTTTTTGTGGCTACGGAGGAGGAACTTGGGATTTGTGTTAAGGCGTTTAGGAATAGTAAGAGGGTGGATGGGAGTTTGGTGAGAGGTGCGCCGCATTGTTTGGAGTTGAGTCTGTGTTTGAGGGGGTGGTATGCTCGGTGTTTTGGGTTTGCGTTGGAGTGTGCGGCTGGTTTTGAGGGTTCGAAGTAGTGGATGGGATGGAGGGGGGTGAGCTTGATATTGTGGAAAATAGAGAAGAAAGTGGGTTGTATTTGTAGTAGATGTGGTAAGTTTACAGTTGTTGTCTATTCAGCTGGCATGGAAGCTTTATTGCCATGTCGAACCTGAGTAATTGCATGCTCTCTCAACACATACAGCCTTCCCCCAGAAGGCCTCTTTTCATTGTTTCAATGGCAACTCCAAGGGACACATCGGTGAGTGCAGTTCCCCTCAAAGTGTCATATATTCATGTTGACGCATATCGCACCACATTGTAAACCAACCATCTCACAATCAATCGACACAGGTAAAAATATAGTTCACCACCCATGGTATCAACCCAATCCATCAACTAAAAGGCAGACCAAATCCCCATATCCGCCCAACTAGCAATCACCTTATCCTGAGCGTCCTTCGGAAGGGCATGCTGGGGAAGAAGGCTGGGGAGGTGGTCGGGGATGCGAGTCGGGTGCTGAGGATTAATCGGTGGAGGGTTTTGGGGAGGGATAGGGTTTCTTTTTGTGTGTGTGTGTGTGTGTTGTTGGTTGATCGGTTGTTGTTGGGTTTGTGGCTGACTTGTTTGGTGATGGTAGCGAGTGGTGAGCGTGAATTGGGTTGCGGTTGATGGAGTGGTTGGTAGGCTTTTTCGACGGGAAGGATAAGAAGAGATGGAATATGTACAGATCAAGGTTGTCATTGTCTACTTCTGCTGTATGTAAGATAATGCAGCGGATACTATATATTAATGGTTGAATAACCCCCCCTCTCCCCCGTTACAGGCTGTTTCGAAGCGCCGTCAACGTCATGCCAGCGTCAATCACCAGGCTCGCACCGTTGATGAATGTTGCCGCTGGGCTGCACAAAAAGACAGATGCATCGGCAACTTCTTCAGGAACAGCGGCTCTCTTCAGTGGGCACATGCTCTGAATGACCTGCTCCAAGATAGGAAAGCGCTCCACGCCATCCTTTAGCATGTTTGTATCAGTCCAGGAGGGGCACACGATGTTGACGCGGATATTATGTTGCAAGTTATCGACCGCTGCGTTATTAGATCAGCTTACCCAAATCACAGTGAGATTATCTGGACAACTCACCCGCCGTTTTGGCAATCCCAATCGCAGCGTACTTCGACGCCGTATAGGGTATCATGCCTGGAGCGGCAATGATTCCATTGATAGACGCTATCACCACAATAGCGCCGCGTCCCAGACTGCGTGTAGTGTTGGACCGACGGCTGGTGTGCGTGCGAGGCTCCTGTCTAGCCATGATGTCGGAGAGTGCCCGTACCACGAGCATTGTCCCGCGTGTGTTGGTGGTAATAGTCTGATCGAATGTCTGCACGTCGAGATTCTCCGTTGGCGCGCGAGAGATGCATCCCATCTAGGTAGACGATAATGTGGAGTTAGATACTGAAGGGCAAGAGCGTGTAAGGGGACAGGGACGGGGATAAACACACTCCGGCAGCATGCACACAATAGTCGATCCGTCCGAAGGTATTGACCGCTGTCTGGACCATATTGTGGACGTCTTTCTCATTGGTGATGTCGGCCACGATTGGTAGGACATGGAAATCGGGATGGGCGGCGAAAGTGCGACATTCTTCGACCATGGTATCAGCCGCATGCCGATCTACCAGGACGATGGCCTGGACCCCAGCTTCGGCGAAAGCGAAGGCAACCTCCTTTCCGATCCCAGACGCCGCCTAGTGAGAAACTTTGTTAAATGATATTTGAAAAGAAGCCTTGCGTCGGACTTACGCCAGTGACCAGGGCAATCCCCCCATCGAGTTTGGTGCTAGCAAGAGCCATTTGATCTGGAGTGGATAAAATGATCTTGTAGATTGGAAGGAGGAAAGGGAAGGCCAACAGGTGTAGTGTCTTGGATAAAGGACCAGAAAACGGGTTTGGGGTTTGGAGGGGTGGGAGGGTGAGGAAAGGAAGAAGGAGAATGGGAAATGGGAAATGGGAAATGGGAAATGGGAAATGGGAAATGGGAAATGGAAAATGGGAAATGGGAAATGGAAAATGGGAAATGGTGGGGGGTAGGGAGGGGACAAACCAAGCAGGCAATAGCTGGCTGTGCCTTTTTGTTTGCTATCTATCTACCTAGGCGCCGGGGAGAAACAGGGTTGGTGCCAAGTCTACATAAGGATCAACCGCGTGGCTGCAGCTCAGAGGGCAAACGCCTCGTCCAACTTGGCCAACTACTGCTTATTTCGGGATAGACCGGCACTAACTGCAAGGATATGGATCCACCCATCAGCAGCAAACAAAGAACACCCTCTCCCTCGCCCTCCAATCACTCCCAGCCACTTCCACGACTGTTGGAAACGTACTCGATACCCTACATGCATCCCCCCCACTCCCCGGCGCTGACTTTACGGTCACACAATGATTTGCTTCTTCTGCCACATAAGCAACGAGGCAAGCACTTGCCCTCCCGCAAATCCCGCCAGGATCTGCATCTGCAAGTTGTAACTGGCGGAATAAGTCACCCGCACCAAGGTCTGGGCTGCGGGTGACAAGGTCCAGATCAGCGCGGCAGAGTGGCTGATGGTCTGCCACTGGTCAGCAGCCAGGGCATGCTGCAGATGGGAGTGAATGTAGCCATTGGCCACAGCTGTCAGGATAGCAATCCCGATGCAACCCCCCATGACGCGAAACTGGGCGATGGCACCCATTCCAACCGCTGATGGTCATCATCATTAGTGACTGGACGGAGCCCTCCACTCAGGGCGGGAAAACTCACCATTATCGCGTTTCTCGATCGTGAATGGGGTCATCAGAATGAGAAGGGTGATGTTGACGCCGCACCCGAATCCGGCCAAAACCTGATAACCGTACTGGGCGGCGGTGATGGACAAGGAGTCGGGCAGGGTTCCTAGCAACACATAGCTGGCTACTTGGATCAGTGATGCAACGAGAACAAGGTATAGCAGGGGCACCCGGAAGACCTTTCCAATCGTAGGTCCCAGAACCGACCCCAGTGGCGCTGCGACCGTGTAGGGGATAAATCGGATGGCTGCTTGAAAGGGGGACAGCTGATTGACGATCTGAAAGCGCTGCGGCAATTGGAACATGGTGCTAAACCACACAGCCCCCAGGCAGACGGAGTTTCTCCCGGCCTGCATGTTAGTGTTGGTGCTTTTGAGATCCGATACGGCCAATGACTTACAGTAACATTCCCATCCAGACGCGGTTGCGGACAAATCTCCAGGGGAACACAGGCTCAATCGCCCTCGAGCCGAGCGTTACACGTCTTTCCCACAACAAAAACAGGATCCATGTTGCCCCCGAAACGGTCAGGAGTACAATGGTAAAGGCCGATCGCCAGGCATACTGTTGGTTGCCTTCTTCCAGCGCCGTGACTAGAAGAATGGTGGCCACGAGTAGCATAGTCGAGCCCAGGATATCAACCCTGCGGATGGTCTGACTCAGAGACGCCCACAACGAGAACGTTTCTCTAGCCTGTCGTGGGCTGTTATGATGCGGAAACCGGTTGGGCAGGGCCAATGCAAGAAGCGCAATACCCAGTCCAGCAGGAGGGACACTCGGGGTCCATGGTCAGCAGAAACGGTGTACATCTTGGGGGCGCACTTACTTGAGGAGAAATATCCAGCGCCAGGATGATGATTCCGAGATGGCCCCTCCAAGTAAAGGCCCTAGTAGCAGAGAAAATGCGTAGATCACTGAGATCCAGCTGGTGTATTTGGCGTATTTGGCGGGCGGAATCAGTTCCAAGAGGATCACCGTACAGAGTGAATAGGTGCCGGCGCCACCAACCCCTTGAAAGGACCGGAAAATGATTCTAAGTGAAAGAGGTCAGCCAGAGTTTCAAACAGGGGGGTAGCAGCACAGTGAGACCTACAGCTGTTCCATGGTTTGCGAGCCCCCCGTCGCCCCCGAAAACACCACAAAGATCGATAGAAACACCAAGAGGCTCGATTTCCGACCGAAAATGTCGCTGAACTTGGCCGAGATGATGAGGAGGCCGACATATCCAAGCATATAGGCTGTCGTGATCCAGTATACTTTGTCCATGCCCTGCAGCTCTTCGGTAATGCTCACTAAAGCCGTGGACACGATCGGGATCTCAAGATTGGTCAAGAATAGAGACAAACATAGCCTACCAGGCGTGGGATTATCAGCAACTGGTCCTTGGGGGGCGAGGGGCAGGTGGGCCAGCATCACTCACAGTACGATAATCGCGTACAATCTCGGTCCCTGGATGTATTCCTCGGGGGTTTCCACTGGAGATACTTGCGGCACTTTAGCGCCAGAAGCAGCCATACCTGTCATTGTGTCGGACTTTTCCATGTTTCCTTCGATCAAGGAATGTGATGGGAGAAATCAACCAGGATGGAGAGTAGGAAAGGGAGAGTTGGAAGGTGGTAGAAGTTCCAAGGAGAAAGCCTATATATAGGGGGCCCGGGGGTCAGTGAAGCCTGTCCCACCCTCGGTATTATTTATAGATGCGGCGATTGACGCTGACCACACCTTGCCATTGCAACTTCCTACCCTCCTCGCCAGTAGCCATCGGAGCCTCGCGCCCATCCCCATTCTTAAGATTGAAACCCCCATTGCTACCTTCTATCTGAAAGAAAAGGCATATCATCATGAGCGGACTCTCCTCTGAACAGCGGCAAGCCCTTCTTGTGGGGCCTGCTGGTGCTCCTCCCGTCGGAATGGTGTCGAATCTTGTCAATCCCCCAAGCATACTTGCAACAGGGCGTGGGATCTCCCTCGTCTTCTGGATAGGAGCCAGTATCTGCGTCGCTATCCGCCTCTACACCAAGGCTTGCATTATTAAACAACTCCGGGCTTCAGACTGTGAGTAATGTCCGCGGGCCCTACCAGTTGCGCATGGGAATAACAGATTCTAGACATGATGCTTATCTCTTGGGTAAAGCTCAGCCGTCTAACCCCTCCATACCCTTCTGACACTGGCTTTACCAGGCCTTGTGCATAGGTTATATGGTCCCTTGCTGGATTGCGGGCAATATCGCCCCCGGAGTCGACCAGTGGAATATGACCCTCGGGGATTTCATCACCTTGCTTTACGTGCGATCTTTCCCAACAGACCCCGGTCCTCGCTAGTTACTGACTGATGTAAACTTAGTACTTTCACGTTGCGTCAATCATCTACGGAATTTGCATCTTCTTCATCAAAGCTTCGATCCTACTCCAACTGGTCGAGATCTTTGGACAGCAGCGCGACTACTTCTCCTGGAGTTGCCATCTCCTTTTGTGGACAAACCTCATTTTTTATCTAATCAGCTTACTGATCGAGGTGTTTTCGTGTCGTCCCGTGTCCAAAGCATGGGATATCCTGACCCCGGGGTCATGTCTTAACACGCGCCTAGTAAACGTGGTAGCCAGCTCCGTCAACTGTATTTCCGACCTCATTATCCTGGTTTTACCACAGACCCGTATCTGGAGACTGCATACAGCCTTTCACCGAAAGCTTACGGTTGCGACCGTTTTTCTCCTGGGAATCACGTACGTTCCATGGTCACTTTACCCGGTTTGAACCAAGGCTAATGACGAGTTAGGGCTTGCGCTTCCGCCGTGGTACGACTCGCGTATGCCGTGCTACTGTTCAAAACGACAGACAATATCTCCTACTTCAGTTACATGGCTGGCTTATGGACCATTCCAGAAATAGCATGTGCGGTCATTACCGGCTGTCTTCCCTCCCTACCCCGATTCTTCCAAACCGTGAGCATGAAGGGTCGCTTCCACGCGAATTTGAGTGTGGGCTCATGGTGGCGTCGCGAACGCCTACCGACCGAAACCTGGGTTGCTAAGGATAGCCGGCCACGCGACATGCCCGGGCTTCAAGGCGTCTTCCCAGATCAGTATCCGCTGACGGCGTTCGCAAGCGCTCCAGGCACGGTTGACCGCACCACACGCCCACCACTGCGCTCGTTTGTACACCCTTGCTGAATGGCGCAAGTGGAAATGTACATGTCAATCAGTCAAGAGCAGGCTGCAATGCGGATGTCGTCATGACATGGAATAGGGGCTACGCATAAGGGGGAGAGGGGCAGTTTGTTCGTGGCGGAGGCTTAGTCTACAGGTGTAACGAACCCAAATGGATGTCATGCATTGATTGCATCAGAAAATTTCAAACCCGCCCGGCCCTCGATGATCGAGTGGACCCCTCGGTCAAATTGCAGCAGCGGCTTTGGCTAGGGTGCGTTTGATTGCCTGGACCGTCCTGGCTAGGGCTAGCGGGTCCCGAGGGCCAGGGATCTCGTGCCCTCCTTCATGCAGCACCACTTCCCGCTGTTCCGCGTTGCACCACCGGCTTAACGCTGGCCCATAGCCGTACGCGAGATCATTCAGCCCCCACACATGCACGGTTGGGATATCAATCAACAGTCGGGGCCCAGGGGAAGCACTCTTGGCCTGAAGTGGAGGGGCGCCCGAGAAAAACACCGCACAGCGAAACGGGGGCCTTCCCTTTCCCCCCTGTTGGAGATGGTCCAGCAGGTAAGTTGCCCCGCAGCCCGCACCCAGCGAAAAACCCATGAGACCATCAAACGGTCCTTCCCCTGCAATGAAGTGCTCCAGGTCGGTCATTGCTTGTCTCTGGCTCTCGGGGGTGTCGTTCACGTATGTCAGAAATTCGTCGTCGAGAGAGACCAGATCCTGGATGCCTGTCAACTCGTCAGTCAGCCGCCGTCGATTTTCGTGTACCCTCGCCCTTTCTCTCTCTTCATGTTTGCCCCTACTCCATCCCGCCAGTGTCCGCTTACCGGGGGCCATCTGGGTCTTCACTGCCCCTTCGAGCCATTCGTAGGTGTGGCCGCTGCCGAGAGATTGGCGGATCGCCGCTGTCATTCGAGCCTTAGCCGCTTGCTCTGTTCCGGGTTATGGCTTTGAGGGACACATGGGGATGTACCGGTCTGGTGCTCGAAAATCTGCTGCATGTTCAGCAAGCTTGGTCAATACCTTCAGACAGGGCGCGGGTTCCCACTTACCCTTGCATTCGTTCCCATACCGTGAAGGCAGAGAAAACGCATGTTGAACCAGGGAGGGCTGGCTTGCCACTGGGATAGCGCAAGGCTCAGCTCTAAGCGACCGTGGATAATAGTCTATTCTTATACACCTGCAGGCATGTTATGCTGGGCGTTGTCGGGCTTGTTCGGACTTACTTGGTTTTGTTTGCGTCTCCAATTCTAGTCGCCGTTCCTCCTTTCCTGTTCCGGAGCGTGATGACGTTTCTTTTGTTGATGTACCCACCTCTCGCCACCTGTCTCCATGGAGCATTGGATAAAGGCCTACAGGGGATGTTATGGTCGCTACGACCGAGCGGTAGGTCGTTTCACATCAAGAGCCCTATCCCCCTTGGGATTAAATAAGATAGCCGTGAGGGCTAATGATTCCAGAATCGAACCATGCTCAAGACCTCTACACTCGAAAAACTCAGATTACCAACCACCACCATGGACGACATTGCTATCGTTGGTCTCTCGATCAAATTCCCGGGAGATGCTGAGACGGCCGAGTCCTTCTGGTCGATGCTCCTGGAAAAACAGTGCGCGATGGAAGAATGGCCGAAGGACAGGTTCAACCTGGAAGCCTTCGCCAATCCAAAGTCCAAGGTGGGCAACCCAACACCTCAGGCTGATGTGGTCCGCTGATACAAGGCCAAGGGTTTCGTATCCGGTGCCCATTTCATGAAGGAGGATTGTGGACTCTTTGATGCTTCCTTTTTCGGGGTGTCGGGAACGGAAGCATGCGCCATGGACCCTCAGGCCCGCCTCTTGCTGGAAGCTGCCTACCGGGCACTGGAGAACGGTATCACTTCCATTGGCCAATCTTGTTGGGAGTATAGCTGACGACCCTCTCCGAAACAGCCGGCATGCCCATCGAAAAACTTAGCGGATCAAAGACGGCCGTCTTCAATGGCTGTATGGCAGACGACTACCGACATATCATCACGCATGATCCGGATTTCATGCCCAAATACACTGCGGTGGGCTCCACCGCCTGTATGCTTGCCAATCGCCTGAGTTGGTTCTTCAACTTCCGGGGACCGTCCGTGAACTTGGACTCGGCGTGTTCCAGTAGCCTGATGGCATTGGATCTGGCGTGCCAAAGCCTGCGAAATGGTGACTCGGACATGGTGAGCACGCCCCCACGGCGTAGATCATATGACACTAACCTGACCCTCCATAGGCCCTTGTGACCGGGTGCAACATTATCATTGGCATTGAACCCATTGTCTCGTTGATCAAGATGGGCTTTACATCCCCCGACGGGCGCTGCTTCAGCTTCGATGCTCGGGCGAACGGGTACGGTCGAGGCGAGGGGGTTGGGGTTGTCGTCATCAAACGGGTTGGCGATGCCATCCGTGACGGAGACACCATTCGGGCCGTGATCCGGTCCACTGGGTCGAATCAGGACGGGCATACCCCGGGTCTGACGCAGCCCAGTAAAGATGCCCAAGCCCACTTGATCTTAGACACCTATGAGAAGGCCGGTTTAGACCTCTCTCTCACGAGATATTTCGAAGCACATGGTATGGCCCCATGATCCATAAACTCGCCCTTCCCGGCAGTCCCCTGGGGCCTGACATGCTCTATAGGGACGGGTACTGCTATAGGAGATCCCATCGAGGCAGAGGCGGTTGGCAGTGTTTTCCGCACGCTCCGGTCGCCAGAAGATCCCCTCTACATGTGAGTGTGCGTGATTATGTTGCCCCACTGGATCTACCTGACGGATGCTGGTTCTAGAGGTGCAGTCAAATCCAATATTGGCCACCTAGAAGGGGGAAGCGGCATAGCTGGCATTGTCAAAGCCGTCATGGTACTCGAAAATGGGCTCATCCCGCCGAATGCCAATTTCGAGCATCTGAATCCCAATATCGATGCCGAGTTTTACAATCTCAGGGTACGTAAAGGAGACAAAGACCACAGTGCAACCCACAACTGACTTAAGTCTGATAGATCCCCACCGAGATCATTCCATGGCCGTCCCAAGGTCTGCGGCGTGCATCGGTCGCTTCTTTTGGGTTCGGGGGATCGAACTCACATGCCATTCTCGAAGATGCCTATCACTATTTGCAACAGCGAGGAATCTCTAGAGCTCACTGCTTACCCCCAGCTCCAAGCAATCCGGCCGCTGTAGTTCCCAAACCCGGTGCCTCCATAGATACTGCACTGGACAGCTTCTATAGCCGTGACGGGGCAGACGGCTGGAGCGTTCGATTGCCCTCTCAGATTTTCTTGCTCTCCGCAGATGACGAAGGGGGCATCCAGCGACTAGTCGCAGCCTACACGGCATTCTTCAAAAGCCTCACACTCGAGAAGAGGGACGAGCAGCCGTTTTTGAAACAACTCGCGAGGACCTTGACAACGAGGCGGAGCCAGCTTAAATGGAAGGCATTTGCTGTCGCGGATTCACTGGCTACCTTGCAGAATATCCAGGCTGTTATCTCACAGCCAGTCAGAGCTGGTAGTTCTCTCGGCCTCGGCTATATCTTTACAGGGCAAGGGGCCCAGTACTACAGGATGGGGGTGGAGCTATTGTGCTTCCCGGCTTTTCGGGAGACCATGGAGCATTGTCAACGTGCATTTCACAGTTTCGGTTGCTCGTGGTCTATACTTGGTGAGTGGTTCATCTCCTTTCACACAAGCAAGCCAAGAGGCATTGCTTGCTAACCCGCGACAGAGCGCCTCAATGGCGTGGAAAGCGAATTCGATATAAGCGACCCCGAATATGCACAACCGATGACGACAGCACTGCAGATCTCTCTGGTGGAGCTACTCACATCCATGGGAATGAAGCCTCGAATTGTCATCGGACATTCTTCCGGTGAGATCGCTGCAGCGTATGTCATTGACCCTGGAATTGAGCTTGCATCAGTACATCTAACAGTGAGGCAGGTATGCTACAGGTGGGCTGTCCTTGGAATCCGCCTGTAAAGTCTCCTACTACCGAGGGGCTCTCGCCAGTCGCCTCCGCCGCGCGGATGGCAGCGGCGCCATGTTGGCTGTGAACCTCTCCGAGACCGCCGTCGAGCCGTATCTCGACCGCGTAACGTCCGCAATGCCGGGACAGGCTATATCGATCTCATGCATCAACAGCCCGTCCAATGTGACCATATCCGGTCATTCGGAAGCTATTGACCGGCTCAAGTCGATTCTTGAGGCCGAGCAGATTCTGTCGCACCGCCTTCGGACGGGGGTCGCATATCACAGCCCCCAGATGGAGCAGGTCGCAGCAGAGTACGAACAAGCCTTGACTGACCTCACTATGCAAGAGAAGGGCCTGGCACAAACGACGTCGATGATTTCCTCTGTCACCGGGCAAACGGTCGACGGTCTGGGCGTCCTGTCCACTGGCACTTACTGGGTGGACAACATGACCCAGCCCGTTCGGTTCTCTGCAGCCATGGCCAACGCTCTCTCCGGGTCAGCTAAGAAGGAGCAACGCCATAAGCGATTGGGGGCATCCAAAAAACACATCATCAGTGACTGGCTGGAGATTGGGCCTCATTGCGCGCTGAAACGGCCCTTTTGTCAGCTGGTGGAATCAAGTGAGCGCGAAAGAGAGGTTCGGTACTGCAGCATCTTGGACCGCCATCTGCCAGCCATCGCGTCCGTGCAACGCACGGTGGGAAGCCTCTTCGTCCATGGTCATAGCGTCCTTCTGGAGGAAGTAAACCAGTGCCAGACGGACGGAACCGGCTTCGAGAATCTTTTGACCAAGCTCCCTGAATACCCGTTCAATCACACTAAGCGGTACTGGTATGAAAGGGAAGCGACCAGGAATGTACGAGTTCGATCGCACCCGAAGCTCGATTTGATAGGGGTCCCTACCCCCGAGTCAACGCCATCCCAGAGCAAGTGGCGGAAGGTCTTTGACGCCAGCGACAGTCCGTGGCTGTTGGATCATGCCGTGAACGGAAAGGCGATCTATCCGGCCACTGGAATGATCGTCATGGCCATCGAGGGGGCCCGACAACTCGCGGACCAGGGACGACCAGTCGCGGGATACTTTCTACATGATGCTCTCTTTCTCAATCCCATTTCGATCCGGACGATCGAGCCCACCGAAACCCATTTGCATATGACCCCTACACGTTCTCGTATGGATCATTCGTCGCATGCATATGAGTTCCAGATCTACTCTGCAGCGGGAGACCGGTGGCAGTTGAATTGCCGGGGACAGATATCCGTCCAGTATCAAACCACAACAGATGCCGTGGCATCTACAGAAGGGGGCAGTGCCAGCCTTCATCTTCATTCCCGACGGGAAGCGGACTACTATGAAGAGAGGTGGGCAGCTGCCCAGCGTGAGTGCCTCATTTCCGTGTCCAAGGACAAGATCTATACGGCGTTCGAGGGCAATGGGCTACAGTATGGTCCATCATTCCAAGTGCTGGATGACCTCCATTGGGATGGCTGCAGCACCTCCATAGGATACGTCACGCCATTCCAGTGGAGCATGGAAGAGTCACACAGCCCTTCAGATCCCCATGTGGTCCATCCGGCGACCCTCGACGGTCTCGGTCAGCTGGGATGGGTGGCTCTGACACACGGTGGTCAAAGCTCGGTCACCACCGGCCTTGTCTCGACGCGTGTGCGCGAAGCGTGGATCTCAAACGCAGGAGCTTCGTCCTCGGACACCGCGGCCCTTCGAGCCGTTGCTCAGAGCCGCTTCAAAGGCTTGCGCGGGACTGACACCTCCGTCTTTGCCCTGGACAGCATGGGACAGCTGCGATTGTGGATCTCCGGGATGGAGACCACGTCGATGTCCGGTAATAATGTCCAGGTACTTGACTCGGAGCGCAGGGACCTGTGCTATTCGCTCAGCTGGAAGCCTGATCCCACATTCCTCACCCCACAGCAGCTGCAGTCCTGCTGCAAGGCCCCGCGCGAAGCTCGGCATGCAGACCTTGGCCGACACCTGGATCGCTTGCTTTCATCCTATGTGCAGAAAGCCGTACGTGCGGTCAGTGAGCGTCGGGGTACAGAGCTCCCCAGTCATCTTCGAGAATATGTGGCCTGGCTGGACCGGATGCTGGAGAAATCTGCCCCTCTGTCAGCAGACACCATCCCGCAGGATGAGACCGAGATCTCCGCCCTCGAAGGGCAGGTCATGAAATTGAGTCCACTGGGGAATCTCTATGTCACAGTCAGCAAACAACTGGATGCCATCCTCGACGGGAGCACCGAGCCACAGAGCTTACTCGGGAGCGACGATAGACTTCTAACGGAGTATCGTCGTGTCTTGTTCAGTCAGCTGTGGGAACAGAACGAGCTGACCAACTATATTGACGTGTTGACCCACAAAAGTCCCCAGATGCGCATACTCGAGGTCGGCACGGGGTCCGGGGCAATGACCCAGCAGATACTTAACAGCCTCTCGCGTCGTGGCGAAGATGGATCCGAGACTTATCGGTTTGCACACTATGACTGTACAGGCATATCAAACACTCATGTCGAACAAGCGCAGGCGCGGCTCGGGGCACTGGGGCCGCGTGTCACATTCAAAACCCTGGATGTGGAGCGTGATCCGGCCGCGCAAGGATTCCATGTGGGAAGCTATGACCTTGTTATTACGGCATGGGTAAGAGTTATAGACACGATGCCTGTATTGATGCTGATCCTGAGACACTAGCTATCACATGGTACGCGACACATCGGCCCTAGCCTCCACCATATCCGGAGGTTGCTTAAGCCGTGAGTATTCCTCCACCCGGACAGGACGGTCCTTGGGCTGACAGGTTGTCGAAGGGGCGGGAAGCTGCTTTTGGTCGAGTCGCCAGGAGCATACACTCTGAGAGACGGCTTCATCCTGGGTGCTCTCGTGGAATCGTGGTTAGGCAAGTACTAGGAGCTCTGACCAAACGGCACACGTCTAACTGGTTATTGCAGCAGATGGATCAACTCCCGAGCGCAACCTTGATTATCCAGAGAGCAACTGGTCCGAGGCGCTGAGTGCACAAGGTTTTAATGGGCTCGATGCCTTGTTCCGGGACGATCTTGGATCCTGCCTGATGGTTGCCACGGCCGGAGGGGCCGCTGAGAAGAACCACTCGGCCAGGCCCATTGTCTTTGTCGTCCACCCAGACTCGCGCATGCAATCCCATCTGGTTTATCTGCTGATGGAACTGGGACGTGAAAGGGAAACAGGATTTGATACGTGCTCGATATGGGATATCAACACCATCGACCTGTGCAAAAGCCCCCTTGTGGTATTCCTACCAGAACTAGAGCAACCACTCCTGGTTGATCTAGACGGGGCCATGTTCAGCAAATTACAACACTTTCTGTGTAAAGCACTGGACATCGTATGGATCACAGCGGCAAGTCACGGCTCTCCCCTATCCCCTGAGACTTACGTCGTCGATGGCTTGGCCAGGACTCTGTGCACCGAGAACAATCGCTTGTCAATGGTCACCGTGCACTTGGAAGACCACCGGGCCCAACCTCAGATATGGGCACGGCATATTGATTGCATCCTGGGGGATAGGCTTCGGGCGAACGGAAAGGCGAGCGAGCTTCAATACCGAGAGCAGCAGGGAATGCTTCACATCGCGCGCGTGGATGCTGCCGAGCCTCTTAATG
Organism: Aspergillus sclerotioniger CBS 115572; assembly: GCF_003184525.1. Taxonomy (NCBI): domain Eukaryota; kingdom Fungi; phylum Ascomycota; class Eurotiomycetes; order Eurotiales; family Aspergillaceae; genus Aspergillus; species Aspergillus sclerotioniger. The sequence continues at coordinate 538,520 of NW_020291008.1, read as the reverse complement.
AGGCCCTCTTCGAGCAAACCCAAGCTCCTCCGCGGATGAGGCCGCTGCATCCAGACACCCCCTGGACATGCGCCATCACCACTCCAGGCTCCGTGGACAGCACGTCCATGATCTTCCTCGAGGATTTGGAGGTCCAGGATCAGCCGATAGGCAGGGACGAGATCGAAATCGATGTCCATTCGGTAGGGGTAAACTTCCGTGACGTATTTGTTCTGCTGGGAAAATTGAACGATGGTCACAGTCTGGGGTGCGAGTGCGCAGGCATCGTGACGCGTGTCGGCTCCGCATGCCCCGACTTCCAGCCCGGGGATCGAGTTTGCGCCGTCATTCTGGGCTGCTTGCGAACCCGGGCACGCTGTAACTACCGACTAGCTGCCAAGGTCCCTGAGACGATTTCTTTGGCGGTCGCATGTGCCATTCCACTTGGTGGCGTAACCATCCACCATTCGCTGGTGGTAGTCGCTCGGCTTCGGCCAGGTGAATCTGTCCTTATCCACTCCGGGGCCGGGGGTACCGGCCAGATGGCCATCCAGCTGGCCCAGTCGATAGGGGCCAGAGTCTTCGTCACCGTCGGCTCGGACGAAAAGCGAGATCTGGTCAAAGATCTCTACGGGATTCCTGACGAGCAAGTACTCTTCAGCAGGGATACATCATTCCAGCGTCACATCATGCGCCTCACCAACAACCAGGGAGTGGATGTGGTGCTCAATTCCCTCGCCGGCGATGGTCTCGTGGCCTCGTGGGAGTGCATTGCCCCGTACGGCCGGTTTGTTGAACTGGGCAAGTCGGACATTCAATCCAATTCCAGCCTCTCGATGATCAAATTCGGCCGCAATGTGTCGTTCTCCGCGGTGGCAATCGACCAGATGCCCGAAGATAGACCAGCACTCATCCAGGAGTCATTGGTGCCAGTGATGGAGATGGTGCGCTCTGGGACGCTGACACATGCCAGGCCGCTCCAGGAATTCTCCATCGGCGCGGCGGTGGATGCTTTCCGATTGATGCAGAGTGGGCGGAATACTGGCAAGTTGGTCATCAACTTGAATTCCACAGACCTCGTCCGGGTAAGCACGGTCCTCTTGGAAGAAATTTCTATAATACGCTGACGCATCAATAGACATCTCTTCGGCATCTTCCTTCGTACTCTTTCCCGGCAGAGGCAACCTATGTGATCGCCGGGGGCCTCGGCGGACTAGGACGAAGTGCCGCTCGATGGATGGCATCAATGGGAGCAAAGAATTTGATTCTGCTATCGCGCTCTGGTCCTCAGTCAGTGGCAGCCCAGGCGCTCGTCCGCGAGTTGACCGAGCGAGGTGTTGAGGTCAGGGCTCCCAAATGCGATGCCACCATCCCGGCTGCCTTGGCTAGTGCTCTGGAACACTGCAATGATCTGCCTCCCATTCGGGGGTGCATTCAAGCGACGATGGTTCTACAGGTACATTCGGTCCCGAGTGGAGCCCTAAACCCAAGGCTTTATGCTAACGCTCCCTTCCATAGGATACGATATTCGAAAGTCTCACCTTCGACCAGTGGAATACGACGCTCCAATCCAAGGTGCAGAGCACGCAGAACCTACATACTCTCCTCCCCACGGACCTCGACTTCTTCATCCTCCTATCCTCTCTCGCCGGCATCATCGGCACCGTCTCCCAGGCCAACTATGCCGCGGGCAACACTTTTCAAGATGCATTCGCCGCCTATCGACGGTCCCTCGGCCAGCGCGCCATCTCGCTCAACCTCGGGTGGATGCGAGAAGTCGGCATCGTCGCTGAACAAGAAAAATACATGTCTCGTGTGGACAAGGTCTCGGCTATGGCGCAAATCAACGAGAATGAATTCCTGGGTCTACTAGAGCGATGTTGCGACCCCGCCGTGAACCAGGGCGGGCCGTTGGATCCACGCCTTTCCTCCACCACCAGTACTCTCATATCCACTTACCCCCAAATCCTGGTCGGCCTCATCACCCCCGCCCAGCTGCGCGCGCATGGCCTCGAACCCCCCGACTGGCTCCTCGAGCGCAGCATGTTCCAATCTCTGCCGCAAGACCTGCCACTTGACGCCAATCTCACCCTGTCTGCTGACTCCAGCGCCGCCTCTGACACGTCCACCAGCGCCTGGCACCGCGCGCTGAGGCAAGCAAGTTCGGCTACCGCGGCCACAACCGTCGTTGTGGAAGGACTGATTCAGAAGCTGGCCCGTGCTCTGAGTCTCTCCCCTGGGGAGATCGACCTGCAGCGCTCGCTCGCATTGCAGGGCGTGGACTCGTTGCTGGCGGTGGAGCTGCGGCAATGGGTATCGCGGGCGTTTGTGGCGGAAGTGTCGGCGCTTGATGTGACTAGTGCAGCGAGCTTGGAGGATCTGGCGGCGTTGGTGGTTGCGGCGAGTGAGATTAAATTTGATTGAGCGGTGTCTGTAGTGGATGCAGTGAATGGGTGCTTGTATGGTCATAGTTATCATAACTGGTTCATCAATGGAAACAAGTGGAGGACCATGGTTGTTTAATCCTATATCTCCTCGTAAATCTTGCAATAGCACTTTTCAAGCACTAGCATTAAATATCAGCAAAGATGTGGCAAAGTATACTCAAAAAGATGCAGTTAGATATAACTATGTACTTTCGCCGCCGGCTCACCTGCCTTATTCATTTGTCTCAAACAAGGCTATCTATCTTATCTGATACCGTTCCACTTAGGGTAATGTATCAAGGACCTTGTTTTAGATACTGTTGTCTGGATAACCTGTCGCTGCTGCGCAAAGCCGGGCGCTAGTTAGGGTATATAAATCTCATATGTAACCTTATTCTTCCAGAGACGCGTATTTGGATTGATGTGTTCTCGTATGTAAACAGACCTTCCCTGGTGGTTCACCTTTGTTGGGATTCATTACCGACAGCGACAATATATATATACACCAAACACCGAAGGACAACTATCACCACAGTAAACGGCAGCAATAATCAAGCATTGAAGAGGTACTATAGAAATCTAAGTAATATCCAGGGTTCTTTTCACGGGCTTTGGGTGATAAAATGGATGATAAGAGGTCGAGAGTGTCTGATGTGTACAACTAGAGGGGAGATCGGGTTGAACTCGCTGTACTCTGTACTCGTCCTTATACCTTCTAAAGAACGATTAGGAAGATATTTGTAAAAGTGAATCAGTCCCATAATCAGATTTATGAAAATTGTGCGCTGAATTGCAGGTGCAGAGGAATCCGGGGATCTGACCAATCACAGGGATTTCCGTGGCAACTGCCAGCGGGTAGTCTTCATCACATGATCATAACATACAAAGGGTTGGAAGCCCGATTTCTCTCGATCACAACTTTATGTTGTAGATTTTTCTTGAAAAAAATGACGAACTTACTGGTTCCACGTATCTTACTCCCAGAGTTTACCTGGCCACGGACTGTCTAGTATACGGTTTCTGAAAAGACTCCTGCGACACCACGTATCCCAGGGAAAACTGTCAGAAGGGCGTGGGGATTCCTTCACAGGGCGTTATTTTATCTTTCTCAACACTACTGCTCATGGTTTAATATCCCTTTCAACGCCCAGATTGTGCAATTACCATTTGGTCTTGTCATGAAATGGACAGACCGAACCAGCATCGAGGAAGCAGCAGCAGCAATGCAAATGGCAGCTGCTGCCGGAATCCCCGTTCCAAAATTCCTCAGTTGTGGCGAACATCCAGCTGATCCATTCAATCGAAGGATTTCCATCCTGATGACAAGGATACCTGGCGTGCCACTGGAGAACTCGTTTGATCCACTGCAAGTCGAGACTGAGGAGCCGTGGCTAAATGAATTGCGGACATGCGTACACTCCATGCGTCGATGGTGTCTTCCCAATCCAACCGCTATTTGCTCACCACTTGGGACCTGTTTACGGAGTCCTCGAATCCCTTCTCATATCATGGGACCGTTTGCAAATACAGATGACTTTTATGAATATCTTCTTACCCCGGCCTCGTCCCATGGGTTCGAATCGATTGTGGAATACAATCAAGTCTTGTCCTGTGCAAGAAGAATTCAAGACCGCCCTCATCGGATTATGTTTACGCATGGGGATTTCAAAGCCCATAATATTGTCGTTGATGATGATGGTCATTTATCGGGGTTTTCGGATTGGGAGTCGGCCGGCTGGTATCCGGAGTACTGGGAGTTTACGACTGCGATGCGCTTTGGGAGAGGGAGTTGGTGGTTTCAGGTGGCGGAGTGGATGGGGGGTGATCAGTATGCTGATGAGTTGGCTTCGGATATTGCCTTGAATGAGCTGACAGTCGACTCCTACATAGCGATGTAGCTGGAAGCTGGTCGAGATGCCCTTCTGGGAGCGCGTTCGCAGACGTAATCCCTCTGCTCTGCTGATACTTTTGCACTATGCCATTATTCTGGGATATTTTGACCGCCGGGCCTGGTGGATCCAAGGGTGGTCCGAGAGGCTTGTTCAGGCCGTCGAGATGGCGCTGACCGAGGAGGATAGAATGCAGTTAGACTGGGACGTCTATTTTGGGAGGGTGAGGGAGATGATAGAAAGAGTGAAGAATAATTTGACTTAGCTCCTGTTTTGACGAGAGATGTTTCATGTGTTGTATAGATTTAGATAATGGCGCGAAAGTATAGCCCCAGCGTTATGTTATACGGAATAACCGTGTCCGTTTATATTTTGCACTATGGGCTCAACAATTAGTTGAATCTTCATGGGAGAAAGGTCACTTGTAGGCCTCGAAAAAGCTACTGTCTATGAGCGCCTTCTCATGCTTTCCAAGCCGATTATGCCCCTCTATTGGAAGAACGCTCGAGATGAATTGGGTTAGGTGAGGTCACAGAGGTTAGCCTGGACACCCCCATAATCAGACCCACTATGACTGAATAAGTGCAGATGGAGTTTTGAGTTCAACACTAAAGTTCGTTCCTTTAACCCGGACCATCCCACCCGGATCCTGCGTATTTAATTCCATGAAAGAGTGGAGAGACTTCTCCATAGGCGAAGAGCCCCCCTAAGACCGATTTTGTTCCCATTCCGTCCAACTACTTCAAAAGTGATACACAAATTCTCGCCCGCCCACCACCGGCGAAAAGGTGGCAGGCCTCCACAAATAGATGAAAAAGCAGTGATGTAATGGATTGATAAGCAGCCAAACATCTTATTAAGTGGCACGGTCAAAGAAGCGAGATGTGTACCGGGCACTATATAAAGGATGGGTTGCCGCCGACTCAAACCTGTGAGCTCATCTCGCCCAAGTTAGCAGAAACCACCATGTCCATCCCCCAGACGTACAGAGCATTCCGGCGCTCTGCCGATGGATCGTCCCTTGAACTCGTGCAGGAGGAATTACCATCACTCCTTCATCCCGAGCAGGTATTGATTCGGATCCATGCCGTGTCCCTCAACTACCGAGATATTGCGATGATGACCGGAAATTATGCTGCAGTGAAAGACAAAGGTATTCCAGCCTCTGATTGCGCTGCAGAAGTCATCGCCATGGGATCGAATGTGTTAACGTTCAACGTGGGCGATCGTGTTGCGCCGATCTTCGATTTGAGCAATGTTACCGGCACAGAGGAGGAAGCAGCCATGAGACTAGGTGGCGATGTCGATGGGGTCTTACGAGAGTTTGCGGTCTTTGATCAGAGAGAGCTAGTACGCCTGCCTGATCATCTGTCTTGGGAAGAGGTGAGAATTGACTCCAAGAAACTCAACTGGTACATACTTACATTCTGACTGCTAATGATAGGCTGCTTGCATAACATGTGCCGGAACCACTGCATGGACGGCTTTGAATATGCCACGGACGAATGGTACAGCTTTGCTTCAAGGTACATTATATCCTACCAGGTTATAATTCCAAAATATTCAAAATACTGATATATGCTTCTATCCAGGGACCGGCGGAGTAAGCATGTTTGCCATTCTAATTTGTTTAGCTGCCGGTATCCACCCAATTATCATGTCTTCCTCCGACGACAAACTCAGTATAGTGTGTTCCCTGGGTAAGGCTGGCGCCGTGGATACGATTAATTATCGCATCCACCCTCAATGGGACCAAGAAGTGCTTCGACTCACCAACGGACGCGGCGTCGATGTCGTTATCGAGAACGTGGGGCAGACGACTCTATCTCGAAGCCTGTCATCGCTCGCTAAACGAGGCACCGTTTCCTTGGTCGGCTTTCTAGGAGGCCATTCGGTGGATCAATATCCTAATACCATGACACCCCTTCTGGCCAAGCAAGCGACAATGAGGTGCGTGTAACCCATATACCTTAATCAAACCGGGAAATGGCCTTAGAAGCGATTTTCTTGAGGCTTCTATGAAAACTAATCCTGCTTATTGGTCACAGAGGACATATCGTGGGATCTAAAATTGATCAACAGAATCTCTGCGATTTCTTAACAGAGAAGAACATACGACTTGATCCTATTATAGATAAAACATCGTTTAGCTTTGAGGAGTCGCAGGCGGCGTTTGATTATCTATATGCCGCCAAACATATGGGGAAAATCGTTATCAAGATCAGTCATTGATCTATGCCAAGGTCTCATGCCGATGGAGCCTCGCTCGTCAGGTTGGTGCAATAATTTGGTTATTTTAGATATGTTAAGTGGAAATACTATTGCAAATGGACTAGAGGGAAACCTGGACATTTTGTGTTATATTCTCCGATATGGCTTCCAATTATGTTAGGTCCAGGCGCATGTCTTACCATAATGACGTTGGGCTTTGCAGCGGCTACCCAACCCGACAATTCTTCAACGAGTCGGTATTCCCAGTTCATACCTCTATAGTCTATATCAGATCGCTTTTTGATATGTATCGAAACATCTTCACCACCGGAATGTAAAGTGAAATTCTACTCAAATAGAAAAAGAAAACAATATACTATTAGAAGGTTGGGTGATTTTTCCATTTTTCTACATATATCCTTCTCCCTTATAAAACACAATTATGCAAAGTTCCAAAAGGCACGACAGTAATCAACATACTAAAGTCGAAAGAGTGTATACTTGGATGAATACGCTAGCCCATCCGGATCGATTGACTACCTCTTGCAATTGTTCACACCCACTCCAACATCCCAAACCGGTCAACCGGACCAAAAGCCTCATATAACGGATCCAACCACCGATCCACAATCCACAAATACCCATTTGAGGTCTCTACCTGGGTGACGAGGCCCGCATTCATGATGAATATGGCGCCGTTTGACTGAGTCACGGTGAGGTTTAGCCCTGTGATGTCGCTGGTCACCGTCAGAGGACTATCGAAAGATAGCCCGGAAAGCTTTTCCCCGTTGCTATCGAGCCACCCGTATTGCCACATTAGAGTGTTAAAGGGGCTTTTGTATGGTGCTACTAGGGTGTCTTTTCCTTCCGGTTAGTGGGTAGATTCCATGATTTTCATATAGGAGTAAATAGTGGTATAACTTACGGAATACAGGAAGGATTGTAGGCATTAGATCATAGGCTTCGTTATGCGGAGCCACGAAGAACTGCTTCTCGTTCGATTGTGTCGATAGTCGGCGCAGGGTATCAGGGGAGTTTATCTTGAGGATCTTCGATGAGTTCACGAGGCGGGAGTCGGTGGCTAAGAGGCCACCAATAGTCAAGTTCGTTGTCTCCATTGTGGGTTTGGCGGTTCGATTACTCGGTCCTCCGCCGTAGATTAGGAATGGGTCAATGACCTGATCGATTGTATGGATTAGGCCATTATCTGCCTCGATGTCTGGTGTTACGATGGCAGCCTGGTCATCGATCTGGACGGTGCAGTTGGAGGAGGTCCTGGAGTCGATGTAATACCCCTGGACGGTTTTGGTTAAGATACCGTGGTGGTATTGCGCCGTTGTGTTGGATAGTTGGAGGGAGGTGGCGATGCCTCCGGCCCCTTGGGTACTGATTATGTTGGTGAGGTCGGAGGCTGTGAGACGGGCTTCGATGATGTGGGTGCGTAGGAGGGCTTCAGTTAGGGGGTAGGCTTGTTGGGTCATGAGGATGTCGAAGATGGGTGCAGGGATTTTGGACCATGCCTGTGGGGTTCATTGATCAGTTATGTTTGGTGAGGTGGGGATTGGCAGGTGGAGGGAGACTTACGGCGTTGGTGGGGGCGAGGAAGGTGTAGTTGCGTTTGTCTTCGTCGTAGTTGTAGCGTTTGGTAAATAGTGGGTTGATCTCAACGATGCCGCCGGTTAGGTTGTAGACGTGGGCGTATGTGGATAGTTCGGGAATTTGGAGGAATGTGTCCATGAGGGGGGATGCTAGGATGTGGGTGATGATTGCAGACAGTGCTGCGATTGTTGGGAGGAGATGCATGTTGGTTTGGGTGTGTGATGAGGATGTATGTGAGGGAGGCTTGCTGGTGGTTAAGGGTGTGTTGATTCTACTACGATCGATTTGGTTAGTTTTTATATACAGATACAACTGAGTCGATATCAATATGAGAATCTTAGATTGCCGAGAGCAGGGCTTATTTCCAGCTTACTGCGGGGAAATATTCCATATAATTGGATTAAATGGGTTGCGATATCAGAATCGGTCTTAATTCCCGCATCCATCTTAGTGATGACATTGGGGTGAGACGAAGCAAACATCTATACTCAATACTATTGGTCGATCCGAACCATGTAAGACAGATGACCGTCCTTGTGATACGTGCAGTGGCCCATTCTCGGGGGGCCTAATGCGTTCTCGAACATGAAAAACCATGACATGCGTGTAGTCTGTAGTTTGTAGATGATACCAGTGGGTATCCGGCAGAAGGTCTCTCATGATCTATTCACGGCCTTTGGTGACAGGTATATGAGGATGCCAACCTATCGGAAGGGAGGGACCAGTGTACAGTGTACAACGCGGTCCTAGTGATGAAATAGACAATCAAGAAGACATGTCTCACCTCCAGAAAGCAAGACAAATGCATTCGAACTATCCCTGAAATGATGCACCTGCAACCCATAGATAATCTATATATATAAATCTACTGCACTATGTCTACAAACTTAAAAATAAAAACCACTATATAAAGGAACGATGTACCTTCTAGATGTCTCATGACCGGTGCAAACTCTCCATAAGGTCTAAAACCAATCCTTCGAGTCACCCTAGTTCACAGTTGAGGGTTACCACGTGGCAGTGGCTCCTGGTTGCCTGAAAAATCCATTATATCCGAACACCGGATTCGCTTATGCTTGTAATGCGACATTGCGACCGGGTACTATGCATAATGCAGTCATCCTTGCTCATGACTGGGGCGGGTAAGTCATTCTCCGTAGCCGGCTCGTTGCTGACTATGCCAGCTGCATTCCATATTCGCAGTGCATCCTGTGCGGATCTCAAGCTGCTCAGATTGTTTTTCTTCCCCAGTCCGGGGAAATAACCTGCATTACGACGTCATTTGTGCAGTTATATTTCTTTCCACAGGCATGATAGAAGGACGCTTGCCCGAGTCCGCGTCTTGCGATGTCTCCCACTTACAATGAGAATGAGGCATATTAACCCTAGCCTGTTACCGATTGCTAAAGCTAGCACGTACCGCCCCAAGCATGCTACGCTTTGTTCTGCGCTCTCTTCGTCAAATCTGGCTGTGGATACTCTGGGGAGGCTCTACGGCCGAAAAAGCGGGAATCCAGCCTCAACAAATATATATCGGGGCGACGACCACTCACTTCAAACTAACCTGGCAGCTCATCTAACAAGGATTGGCGCTTTCATAGTTACCTACACTTCCAACGCTGGGCTGACGTTACTGCTCAGTCACTGATCTACATTGGATGTTGAGAGAGTGTACCTGATTCTTCCACGTGACCACATCGGGTCGATCAAGTCAGTGCTTCACTCGTTCCTGACGATCGAAATACGGAGTGTCGATCAGGGCGATGAGACGGCTAGCTATGTGGTACAATTGCTTATTGATACATATAGCCACTTACTAAAAATCAGGGTCAAGATGTCAATCGGTAATCCAAACATATGTCGTCTGGGATAGCCTACAGCACCGGAGCATTGAGGCATTAAGCATTCACTTGCTGAGAGGTGTCCGGAGTACTCCGTCCCCACAGGCGAACCAGTGGCACGGGCTTTACCGTGCAGAAACTCTACCTCTGAAGATGGCGATCCAGGAGAACCTAGTGACTGGTCCCATTTTGGATACCGAGGAACTTCGCTTCGTCATATGATTGACAAAGACAGCAAGATGGCATGATTTTACCAATCATGAGATCTGTCTATAGTCCAAACAATTGTCTGACATGATGGAAGGGCTTGCTTTCTGACAATGTTCGAGGAGATGAATGGCATTCATTGGTTTGGCCACACCCCTGTCTGCCACTGCAGGAATGTGCAAAGGCAACCACATTCCACCACGCGGCATTCACGGGAATTCCTCTAGTTTGCTCACGGCACTTTGAGTGGAGGTTCCTGGGATGCTGCATGAGTGTCAGGGACGATCGCAATTTCGTTCCGGGGCCCCGCACCCCAATGGGAAAAACCCCGGCGGCACGGGTGCAGGTCAGCCCTAGACACGGGCATTCTGCGAGCCCTGATATCTCGTCTGCGGGGTATCTCCCCTCACACATTGGAAGCCCGGCGGAGAACCTATTGATGGCATCACAGGTGACTCTTCATCCTCCAAAGGATTTTCACCTTATCCCGAGTTATTGGAGGAAAATCCTCCACGGCAGTGAGACATGCCACTTTTCCCATGCACGAAGGTTATAAATATGTGGCTCTATCCCTGCGATATCCTGCTCGACTACTGCTTACCACTGTCTCAACGGTGTCTAATATGTTCTCTCGACGAAGCCTGATTGCCCTAGGGCTCGTGGCCACGGCCACCGCTGGTCCCTGTGATATCTATGCCGATGGCGACACCCCCTGTGTTGCTGCGCACAGCACCACTCGTGCCTTGTACAGTTCCTTCTCTGGTGCCCTCTATCAGGTGAAGCGTGGTTCAGATAATGAGACTACCACCATCTCGCCGCTGTCCGCCGGCGGTGTCGCGGATGCCGCTGCCCAAGACACCTTCTGTGCCAACACCACCTGCCTCATCACCGAAATCTATGACCAGTCCGGCAACGAGAATCATCTCACCCAGGCCCCTCCTGGTGGTTTCGATGGCCCGGATGTCGACGGCTATGACAACTTGGCCAGTGCCATTGGTGCCCCTGTCACCCTGAACGGCCAGAAGGCATACGGCGTCTTCGTCTCACCCGGTACCGGCTACCGCATCGACAAGGGCAACGGCGTTGCCACCGGGGATGAGGCAGAGGGCATGTACGCCGTCCTGGACGGTACCCACTACAACGGAGAGTGCTGCTTCGACTACGGCAATGCCGAGACTAGTAACACCGACACGGGTGCCGGCCACATGGAGGCCATCTACCTTGGCAACAGCACCGCCTGGGGCTATGGTGCCGGCGACGGTCCTTGGCTCATGGTCGACATGGAGAACAACCTGTTCTCCGGTGCCGACGAGGGATACAACTCGGGCGACCCGAGCATCTCCTATCGCTTCCTCGCGGCTGCCGTCAAGGGTGGCCCTGACGAGTGGTCCATCCGCGGTGCCAACGCCGCGTCCGGGTCCCTCTCGACTTACTACAGTGGCGTGCGTCCCGACTACACGGGCTACAATCCCATGAGTAAGGAGGGCTCCATCATTCTGGGTATCGGTGGCGATAACAGCAACGGCGCTCAGGGTACCTTCTACGAGGGCGTCATGACCTCGGGCTACCCGTCCGATGCCACTGAAAATTCGGTCCAGGCCAACATCGTCGATGCTGGATACGCCGTCACGTCGCTGACCAGCGGACCCACGCTCACAGCAGGAGACACCATCTCCCTGCGCGTCACCACCCCGGGCTACACGACCCGCTACATCGCCCACACTGACACCACCGTCAACACCCAGGTTGTCTCTTCGTCCAGCAGCACCACTCTCCAGGAGGAGGCCAGCTGGAAGGTGGTCACCGGTCTGGCCTACAGCGGTTGCTTCTCCTTTGAATCCGTCGACACCCCGGCAGCTATATCCGGCACTACAACTTTGCCCTGCTGCTCAATGCCAACGATGGCACCAAGCAGTTCCACGAGGATGCCACCTTCTGCCCGCAGGCTGCTCTCAACGGAGAGGGCACCTCGCTTCGCTCCTGGAGCTATCCTACCCGCTACTTCCGTCACTTTGATGATGTGCTGTATGCGGCCAGCAACGGAGGCGTTCAGACATTTGATGCTACTGCGTCGTTCAACAATGACGTGAGCTTTGAGATTTACACTGGGTTTGCTTGAGCACCAGAGTGCCACTGATAGTATGTAAATAGACATTATTGGTGGTACGTAGGACTACTGTATATAATTGTCTCTTGACTCAATGAATAAGTTTATGCTTTATTACAGTTTCTGTAAATCATCACCCACAGCAATTACTATCGTCTAGAACCTGAGGTCATACGCGCAGATCATGGAGTAATTGAAAGAGCAAAGGAACCAATGTCAGAAGTGATCAAACCGAACACTGTCTACGGTACAGTTAACATGCTGGCATCTGCAAGATGACTATACTGAGTAACCCCACTGATAAATCGAATAGAGTACGCTGCAAACATCACATCATTATCACTACGATCAATTGCCCAGCCCACAGCTAGTCTGATAGAAGTAGGGCGAGCACAGCAACAGCACCGCCAGCATCAACCCATACTTGACCCAGTCACGGCCCCGAGCATTGCCTGCAGCATTGGCACTGCCAGACTCCAGATGACCAGCAACTCTCCACACATCCTGTACCACCTTATCATCCCCCAACGCTTCTTCTCCTCCATCCCCTTACCACCACCCCCCACAACGAATTCCATTTCACCTTCACTTCAAACAGTCAGAACCACTCAATTCAAGCTCACAAAAGAAAAGAACCAAGACGAAAAAAAAAAAGGATATCATTTACACATTCAGCACCATCCTCAAATACCCCATAACCTTCTCCACCAAAAACCGTCTCGGCTCCGCCTGATCATCATTACTCAAGGCATGCGACGCATTGGGAATAACAGCCGTATGCTCATCATCCCAAATCTCCCTCCCATCAACACTGCCCCGATTCGTAATCCCCTTCCACTTCCTCAACAACGCCTCCTTATCCACCCAATCCGGCACCGACTGATCTTTCCCAGAATGCAACACCATCAGCTTCCCCCTCAACAACCCCCCCTTCCCCACCATCCCAAACGTCCTCTCCAACTGCTCATCCCCCAAATCCGAACTAAACATATCATCCTCCCCGGGATTCTCGGGACTATCCGGACTCACCAAACTCAACAACCGCCTCGCACTGAGCGGCGTGTTCGCCGGATACGCAAACGAAGTCAACTCAATCGGCAACATCGTATCATAAACCCCGCCCTTCCCACTCAACCTCTCCCGTTCCGCCTCCCTCGCCATCTTCACAATCTTCTCATAAACCTCCCGACACTCCTCCCCACTCTTCCCCCCCATCCCATTCTCCAACACCCACCCAATCGCCTCCCGATCACTAACCGGCGCTTGCATAATCGCCCCGTCCAGCGGAACCCGCACCACATGCTCCAAATACGGATCAAACGCGGGCTTACTCGTATGCGGATTCGGTCTCGACAGGTAATGCATCACGCACTGACTCCCCGTCGAGTGTCCCATCAGCACGATCTTCCCGTTTCCGTCCGGGTACTTGGATTGCTTGTATTCTTGGATGTAGCGGATACATTGGGCGATTTCGTCGGTGTCGCGGTCGAGGTGGCCCAGACCCCAGGATTGGTAGGAGGAGGTGAGGTTGAGGGTGAAGAGGGACCAGGGGGTGGATTTTAGGGCTGAGGCGATGTCCGCCATGTAGGAGGTTGTGGCGAGGCCGTCGCCGAGACCGCCGACGAAGAGGAGACTGTGTGGTTGTGAGAGGGTTTGCGTGGTGTATTCGAAGGTTACGAGGGTTTCGGTCTATTTTTGTTAGTTGGGAGGAGAGGAGGGGGTTGGATGGTGATTAGGGGGGTTGGAATGGGAGGGATTTGGGGGGAGACGTACGTAGTGGTGAAGAATACCGGGCAGTCCGCCCTTGGGCCAGAATTTGGAGTACATTGTGTTGTGTTGTGTTGCGTTGTTGAGAACTAAGCTCTGTGTGTGTGTGTGTGTGTGTGTAGAGAAAGTAGTGTAGTGTAGTTGCAAAAACCAAAGGCCAAAATCCTTCCACAATCAACCACCCCCCTAGCAGACTTATGTACTATCAGGTGGATGGTCGCGACGCGAAACGCCTATCAGCGGAAGTAAAGTATTTCCGAGATCGGATGCCTCGGCAATCACGACACTACACTACGATGCTTAGTTCCGTGGTTTGGGATTGTGGGAGTGGGAGTGAGGCCGGAAATTCGCGACCCGATATTAACCCTCCCTCACTCACTCACTCATCTGGGGCGAGCTTTCTTCTTGGTGGAATTGGGAGTGGATCACTGTGTAATCAAGTAAATAACGCAAGTATGCGCTAGTACCTGGTAAGGTGGGTGGGGCTATGGGCCAAATGATTGATAAGACTAATCAGATCAGATAGTCCATGGGCATGCAGGTCCACTGCGCTAATATGGCGTGTGTTGAAACAGGGTTAGGAGTGTGCGAATAATCCCTCAGCAGAAATTCTCCGAGGCGTGGATGTGGTGGTGTCAATAGGTGTGTGTGAGTGATAGATTGGCAGGGTTGTGGTGGTAGTCGCTGTAAGCGAGTTGGCTTGGTGGGTTAGGTTCTGATGTTGGGCCTTGGGATGGTTTATGATCTGATTATTATTTCATCACGATTTCGGTGAGTTGTTCGGTTGTGGGCGAAAATATTCTGTGGGTGTGGGTGGGGCTGGCTCTCCGGGTCGTATGATGGTCGGATAGGATCAAATCTCGCCGTAGCCTAGAAGAGCGTCACCGAGATAATCTAATCTGATTGCGGTTCACCTATGACCGAAGTCAAAGTACGGAGAGGTGATGGGAAAATCGAGCAGTCCAATCCACATTTTGGATGAACAGCGGGTTGGAGCACGTGGCGTTCATCGGTACGGAGGATTGTGTAACTGATTGAGTTCTGGGTCGGGTCTTCTTTCGATGTGATGTCGGGATTGTGGGCGGCTGGTGGAATTCTAGAGATTTCGAGTGGGATTCTATCGAAATTCTTTTCAATGCATCTCTTACTCAGATCTACCTTTGTCATTGGCATAGGAGCCATTCTGATACGCACAGCAAGACTGCTAAGACTTTTACCACGCAGGATAAAAGCTTCCGAGACAGACGACATCCTGCCTCAATGCTACCCGACGGCTACAGCCGCCGGTGATTTCTCTCCTCTCTTTTTTCTTTTTTTTTTTCTTGCTTTCTTTTCCCGCTGCCAAGTGGTCACAAATACAATAGCGTAACATTGTACCGTAACTTATCTGTCCTGAAATACGTCGACCCACCTGTCCAGTAACATCATGTAATACCATATTTCAATACAATCCAATACCCAGCTAGTTACGTATCCAACACCAAGACATCATCCACCTCAGTTATCTGATTGACTCCACCGATTATATTCTCACCATCAAACTACAGCATGCACATGCCCACCAGAGCTACGGAGTATTGTGACTCATTCTAACATCTCTGCAATCCACGAACCGTGGTCGCAGTCCACCCGCCAAGGCGAGTTATCTCGGATCAGATAACTTTCTCGGTCACAGAAGGCCAAATTGCGTGTCTCACTAGTCCTCGGCTAGTCGCTTGGCGTGGTCCGTGCCGCCACAATTTGTCCGATGTTGCAACGGCTGTCCGTTGTGCTGCACACTGTATACCCGCTCGGTAGATGCAGTGAGTCCACAGATTTCCCGCAATGGCCGATCTCGGTAGAATACTCGTAATAATAATAGACTCACGGGTGCCTCGGGATGATGACCTAACTGGGCTCTGCTCGATCAGATAATAATATACACCCACCGCTTCGGTGCGTTGGGCATTTGCGAACCTTGTGATTGAATTGAAGTGATCGGGCTGTCGGAATACCCCTCTTACCCCTCCCCCTCCTCCCTCTAACCCAGCTGGACTGCCACGGAATGGGCAACACGCAAACACAGAATCAACGGGGTCAGGATTCACTCGACATGGCGGATGTTAGGTCATTTGAGGCCGCTGGTTTGGCGGCTGCCACTGCCTCCGGCATGAAAGAGGAGCTTCTGCTGGTATCTTGGCTGATTGTGCTTTTGCGTACACGAGAAGATGGCCAGGCCACGTATGAATGGTCGTACAAGGGCCAGAACACAGTAAACAAGTGTGTGTCGACGGAGATGATGACAGACTTGCGCAGTACAGTGGGGCAGACTGCTGAAGCGATTGCCCGCAATATCGCACCCCTCCAGGAGACAGCCACCTCGGCGCTTGTTCTCAGCACGGGCGCTATCTCGCAATCATCCGAGGAACCTAAAGATGAGGTGAGTTGAGTTAGGCTTCTGACTGATTTCAACTAACCGAGCAAGGGTACTCTTCACCTCGAAACACAATACAATGACGGCCGTCTCGAGATCCGACCGGTCTGGCAGTCCGAAACCATGCTCCCTTATACCGCAACGCGACACATCAACAGCCTCATCGACACCGTGCAAATCGTCCTTTCCAACCCCGATGCCTCCATCGAGGACTGCCTCCGCCCGACTACGAGCGACTTGACCGACTTATGGTCGTGGAATCACGAACTCCCCCCATCCTACGATTTCGGTATGCACAAAGAAATCTCCAGACAAGCCCGCAAAACTCCGGGCAAGGTGGCTATCGACTCGTGGGACGGCAGTCTGACATACGGCGAGATCGAGCGATATTCTACGTTTGTTGCGACCACACTCAAGGAGATGGGCGCGGAGCCACAAGATTTTATCCCAGTGTGTTTTGAGAAATCGAGGTGGACGATCGTTGCCGTCCTGGCGGTTATGAAGGCGGGATGCACATTTGCGATGATGGACCCCACACTTCCACTCGCCCGTCTGCAGAATATGGCGACACAAATCAATGCGAGAATAATGGTGTCTTCTAGCATGCAGCGGGAACTGTCAAAAGAGATCATT
Organism: Aspergillus sclerotioniger CBS 115572; assembly: GCF_003184525.1. Classification (NCBI taxonomy): domain Eukaryota; kingdom Fungi; phylum Ascomycota; class Eurotiomycetes; order Eurotiales; family Aspergillaceae; genus Aspergillus; species Aspergillus sclerotioniger. The sequence goes on along the minus strand of NW_020291008.1, from coordinate 521,448 downwards.
CCCGGCGGAAAGTTCTTCGTCGTGGAAGAGGACGCGTTCACAGATGTCCCCCAGCTGGAGGACCTGCCCACGTTACCAACCGTACCTGCATCCACCATCATGTACTTGATCTTCACCTCCGGAAGCACGGGCACGCCCAAAGGTGTCAAGGTCTCCCATGGAAGCTACACGAGCAGTGCCTTCCCACGAGCCAAAGCCGTGGGGTACAATGAGGAGTCACGGGTCCTTGACTTTGCGTCGTACGCCTTCGACGTCAGCATCGATAGTATGCTGCTGACGTTGGGCAATAACGGGTGTCTGTGCATTCCCTCCGACGAGGACCGACTGAACGACATCAACGGAGTCATCCGCAACATGCGGGTGAACTATGCTGGCATAACCCCCTCCGTGGCCCGGATCCTGGAGTCGGATGTTATTTCGTCGCTCAGTGCCCTCGGACTCGGAGGAGAGGCGGCCTCGGCCAGAGACGTAAACCTCTGGGGTCAAGATACGCGCATTATCATCGGCTACGGTCCCTGTGAGTGCACGATCGGATGCACGGTGAACAGCAGCGCGGCCACAGGCAGAGACTACATCTCCATCGGACCCGGCAATGGTGCCGTCATCTGGATTGTCAACCCCAATGACCACGAGGAGTTGATGCCAGTGGGTGCCGTCGGTGAGCTGCTTGTCGAGGGACCGATTGTCGGACAGGGCTATTTGAACGACCCCGAAAAGACCGCCGCTGCGTTTATCGAAGATCCGAAGTGGCTGGTTGCGGGCCACAAGGACTACGCTGGTCGTCGGGGCCGTCTGTACAAGACGGGAGATCTTGGAAAGTATGATCCGGACGGGTCGGCAGGCATTCTTTTCGCTGGACGAAAGGATACCCAGGTTAAGCTGCGCGGACAGCGTGTCGAGCTCGGCGAGATCGAGAGTCAGCTCAAGGCCAGACTGCCATCGGAAGCCACCGTCATTGCCGAGGTGATTGTTCCTCAAGGATCAGGGAACCAAGCTACGCTTGTGGCCTTCATCTCATCCCAGGCTACCAAAGGAGTTGATACCACAGAGCTCAGCTCAGTCGAGCTCCCTGAAGAGCTTAGCAAGACCTTGTCCGAAGCCGACGCAGAGGTGAAAAAGGTCTTGCCGCGATACATGGTGCCCACTGCCTACATCCCCGTCAGTCACATTCCGGTCTTAATTTCCGGCAAGACGGATCGCCGACGCCTGCGGCAGTTTGGAACCTCCGTGGACCTGCGCGAGCTGGATCAGGGTGCCGCAAGCACCGCTGGTCGAGAGTTGACCGACCTGGAGCAACGTCTGCGGCAAGCCTGGAGCCAGACCTTGAAGCTCGAGGCAGAAAAAATCCGTCCAGACGACAATTTCTTCGCCCTTGGTGGAGACTCGTTGGCTGCCATGAGACTGGCGTCTGTTTGTCGGGCACAAGGGCTGGATCTTTCGGTTGCTAACACGTTTGGTCACCCCACACTCTCCGCGATGGCTAGCGTTGTCCTCATCTGCGATGTCGAGACTCAGACCGAGACACCAGCATTCTCTTTAATCTCTCAAGCTGCCGAAAGCGCCTGCCAGGAAGCAGCACAGGTGTACGGTTTTGATCAAGCGGCAATTGAAGACATCTACCCCTGCACACCGACTCAAGAGTCTCTTTTCACCTTCTCGCTCAAGTCGGTCAAGGCATACGTCGCTCAGAGATTGGCCTGCATTCCGGCAGACGTCGATCTCGATGCATGGAAGCATGCATGGGAGGAGGTTGTTGCCGCCATTCCCATCCTGCGCACCCGCGTGGCCCAGCTCCAAGAGCCTGGCCTTCAACAAGTTGTCTTAAAGGACAGCATTTCGTGGAAGCACTCGACGGATCTCGCCCAGTATCTCGAGGAAGACCGGAACGAGAAGATGAACCTTGGAGAAAGACTAGCCCGCTACGCCATAATCGACCATCCCGCTGATGGCAAGCGATACATGGTCTGGACAGTCCACCACGTCCTCTACGACGGATGGTCCGAGCCGATCATTCTGAAAAAGGTTAGCGAGGTCTTGCAGAATCAGAAGCCCGAGGTGCAGGCCCAGATGAGGGATTTCGTCAAGTATGTGCGCGACACCGACGAGGCCGCCATGGAAGAATTCTGGCGCCGCGAGCTGAAAGGAGCTGTCGGGCCCCAGTTCCCTCGCCTGCCTTCAAGAGATTATCTGCCCATTCCAGATGGCATGATTGAGCGTCAGATTCCTCTGGAAACCAGTGCGGGATCCCCATTCACCATGGCCACTTTGATTCGAGCTGCATGGGCGCTCGTTGCGTCGCAGTACACTGGAAATGATGACGTCGTCTTCGGTGAGACACTAACCGGACGAGATATCTCGTTGGCTGGCGTTGAGAGCATTGTCGGTCCATTGATTGCCACAGTCCCCATCCGCATCCACATCAACCGAGCGAGCACCGTTGAGTCCTACCTCCAGACCGTGCAGCAAGGAATCCTGTCCCGAACCCCGTACCAGCACATGGGCATGCAGAACATCCGAAAGGTCAGCCATGATGCCCAGCATGCGTGTGAAGCACCTACTGGATTGGTTGTCCAGCCCGAGCCCGAATACGTGGGAAGTGAGCTCGGCTTTGAGCTGGGCGACGTTGTTCGTGAGGCACTCCACTTCAACCCATACCCCTTGATGCTGGGCTGTGGGATCCGCAAGGGCGGCTTCCGGATCTGTGCCAGCTTTGACAGCGCCTTAGTCGAGGTATCGCAGATGGAACGGATTCTTGCGCAGATCGAAGCAGCCTGCACGCAGCTGAGCAAGAATCTTTCTCGGAGTATCGACGAGATCTCTTGCCTTCCTGCGGCTGAATTGAACCAGATCTGGAAGTGGAACCAAACTCCCCCGTTGTCCTTGGACGTTACATCCAAGAGGCTTCGCGCAGAGGAAAGCATCAAGGAAGGGTCCGCTTATCCTCAGGCAGTGGTTCCTTGGGTCTGCGATGCGCGCAACCCGTCGCTCTTGTCGCCAATTGGCTGCGTTGGTGAACTCTGGCTTGAAGGAGCCATTCTCACCGGGGAGACCGTGCAATCCCCCGCCTGGCTTGTGGCAGGAAGCTCCGAGCATGCTGGTCGAGCCGGGCGAGTGCAGGCCACTGGTGACCTTGTTCAGCTGCGGGAGGATAACAGCCTGATCTTTGTGGGACGCAAGGAGAATGTCATGTCAGTGCAGGGACATGCGGTGAATATCGCCGAGGTCGAAGCCCAGTTCACCAGAAATCTGCCGTCGACGGTGCGCGCCGCAGCTGCCGTGTCTCAGCCATCGGATGCAGAGCCCGAGCTAGTCGTCTTTATCGAGGAACCACCTTCCAACCAAGACAGCCTTGAGCTCATGCCGACGGAGCATGAGGTCCGTTGCAACATAGACTCGCAGACCTTTGAGGCGACCATCCGTGCCACAATCGCCGTCGATTTGGCGGTGGCCCTGAAGAAGCTCGACAAGTTTATTCACGACTCTCTCCCCTCCTACATGGCCCCGTTTGCGTATATTGTCGTCGACCGGATCCCCAACCACAACGCTCTCAACCAGCTTGCCTCGAGCATCCACCGAGACCTCCTCGTCCAGCTGCGCGATGCCTCCAAGCAGGCATTAGCCAAGGCATCGGCGCAGACGAACTTGACGCCCTCCGAGGCTATTCTGCGTTCCGCCTGGGCCGCTATCCTCAAGCTCAACCCCGAGCAGATCGATGTCGACGACAACTTCTTCCGCCTCGGTGGCGACTCCGTCCTCGCCATGAAGCTCGTCTCGAGTCTCCGCGCCCAGGGACACGGCTTGACCGTGGCCGACATCTTCCAGCGCATGCGTCTCGGGGATGCTGCCAAGGTTCTGCGCGTGAACGTCATCTCCAAGGAAGAAAAGGCTCAGCCTTACCGTGCTTTCTCCACACTCGGCCAGATTGACAACATCGAAGCGTTCCTGTCCGAGAAAATTCGTCCCAAGCTGGCTAATCCCCAATGGTCAATCCGTGATGTCCTCCCAGTCACCGACTCCCAAGCCCTCGACGTCCGCGCCACTGTTCAGCCTCCGCGCACCTCCATCCAGTACACGATGCTGTACATGGACAAGGACATTGACCGGGTGCGACTGCTCCGTGCCTGCCACGAGCTCGTCCAGGCGCACGACATCCTGCGCACTGTCTTCATCCCCCAAGAATCCAGTTTCTCGCAAGTCGTGATTGACAAGCTCGAGGCCCCCGTGGCCATGCATCAAGCTATCACCTCCAACCTCGAAGAAGAGGTGGCCTCCATCTGCAAGACTCACACCGAATCCGCCTTCCAGCTGGGATCACCCTTTACACAGTTCCTCCACGTCGAAGACCCCACAACGAGTCAATCATGCCTAATCATCGGCCTCTCTCACGCCCAATATGACGGCGTCTCCCTGCCTCTCCTCCTCCGCGACCTCGAAATCCTCTACATTGGCACCTCCGCTATCCCCACCCCCAATCCCTTCTCGGCCTACATCTCCCACACCCTCTCCCCAGCGCCCCAAACCAAAGCCCTCACCTACTGGCGCACTCTCCTCCAGGACTCCACCCTCACCACCTTCGCCGGCTCAGCCATCCAACCCGGCGACAAATCCATCTTCCACACCAAGCCCATCTCCACGCCCTTCCCCTTCAACCTGGAAGAAATCACCACCGCCACCCTCCTCACCTCCGCCTGGGCCCTCCTCCTCGCCCGCCGTCTCCACACCGACGACATCACCTTCGGCGCCGTCACTTCCGGCCGCACCCTCTCTTCCCTCCCGGATGTCGACTCCATCATGGGCCCCTGCTACCAGCTCACACCGACGCGGGTCCGCTTCCAACCCACCTGGCATGCCATGGACCTGCTCCGGTACGTGCAGAACCAGAGCGCCGAGTCGGCGGAGTATGATTTCCTGGGCTTCGACAAGATCGCGGCTGCCTGTGGATGGGAAGGATACTTTGATTCGGTGGTACACCATCAGGATTGGCATGACTTTGACACCATGCCGTTTGCGGGTGGAGAATGTAAGGTTGATATTCTGAATCCCGATGGAGATGCGGCATATCCGATGAAAGTAGTTTCGTTTGTGAAGGAGGGAGTGATGCATGTTGGTGTGGTGGGAAGTGAACGGGATGTAAGCTTTGTGGATGAGACGTTGGACCAGTTGGCGAAGGTTGTGGAGGCGTTGGTGAGTGGGGGTGAGATGACGGGGGTTTGTTAGTTGTGTTTTGTGATGTGATGACGTTTTAGCATCCTGCATTTATCCAAATTTAGTTTCTATTGACAGACAGATTTATACTTATCCTAAGCTGTTCAACAATCGACTTGTTGCCTTGTGAAATGGGTGCCAGTACATCATTAATCTGGCCGGTGTGCCTGTAGCGCCAGCCCCCTTCACGAAATGCACTGGGGTCGTATCCGGGGTCTGTCGGCCCCAGTGAAGTGATTGGTTGCAGCATGAATACAGCTTTACCGTGTTAGTGATGCGCGTATGATGGATAGTGATGAAAAACGATGAATAGGGGATGGCTGAATCCCGGACAGGTTGCAGGAGGTGGGAGAGATGGATGGCCCCCCAGGAGCCATGAGAGCGGTCCTCCCCGGCAGAATTCAACAAACAACATGATTAGTTAGTTCGTGTCAGATCTGATAAGATCAACCACACTACTCCGTACCATAGTACCATCTTCAATCAACTATGGTACTGAGTGTATAGCCTCTGTAAGTCTGTATAGGTTGAGCTACAGAGTAAAATGATACATACGACCACAGGGTGTGGAGAACAGGGCTTCCCGTCCGCTCAGCCGTACTTAAGCCACACGCCGGGAGGTTAGTAGTTGGGTGGGTGACCACCAGCGAATCCCTTCTGTTGTATGTTTTTATTCCTTTTGAATTATCTATTCCAACTTGTATTTTTTCTACTAAACCATACATACATATATATACCTACTACTTATTTGACTAGATGACAAGTATATCACCCACCAGCTTTCAAGCAGTTGTATACCTATCCAAAAGATCTCCCACAATCCCTTCCATCTCCTCTTGGCTCGGGTCACCTCCATCCTCTAACACAAATTCAACCGGAGTTGCAAGTCTTCTTTCCCGGGACTCGTGATGCAAACCCCCGAGATCAACTTCTTCCATTCCGTAGACGCGAGGTTCGGAAAGTCGAGGTGCATCATTCTCCCGCTTGACATGCGAAGTACGGTCAAGCTGGACCTCGTTATCCACACTTGTCAAACTAGGCATGTTTTCGTCGCCGTCCTCCTCTATATCGAACTTCGGCGTCGAGCTGAGACCGACACCTGCTACCCACCTTCGAATTCTGGGCAGAAGGCTATCCTTTTTCCTGTCATTGACTTTGAGTTCTGTTAGAGTACCGCTCGCCTGATATACTAGTCCTTCGCCTCGGACTCGGCGTGTGTGTGCGTATAATTCCTCTTGGAAGTCTTCCGAGATCCATTTTTTGATGATGATATGTTGGGATCCCCGATGGGCTCCCAGGCCGGTAGGCAACGTAGGGTCACGTGACGCTCCTCCCTACACCGCTAGTTAGTCCATATAGATGGCCTACGAGGCCCCTAGCTAGATCATCATCCATCTCATTCTACACGGTTGAATCGCCTTAGTAGCCACTCCACCATTACATCTCACCAGAAAGTATACCATTTCAGTGACAACAAAAAAATCAACGGTATCATATTATAACCTCATAAAAAGCAGTCTAAATTATTATAAAAGTAAGTAAGTAAAATCACTCCACCGTCTGATGCAACACATTCTCCCTATAACTCGCCGACCTCTCCATCAACTCCTCATGCGTGCCTTTATCCACACAAGCCCCCGCCTCAATCAAACATATCACATCTGCCTTGCGAATCGTCCTCAGTCGATGCGCAATCGCCACAACCGTAATCCCCTTCGCAGCCCTCTCCAACCCCTCCTCCAGTAACCGCTCACTCTCCGCATCCAACGCACTCGTCGACTCATCCAGAATCAACAAGCGGGGTTTGCGTACCAACGCCCGTGCAATTGATAACCGCTGCTTCTGACCACCCGAGAACTGGTTCCCGTTGGGTCCACACATCGTCTGGTATCCCTCCGGTAGGGCCATGATGGTATCGTGGATGTTGGCGAGCTTGCACGCTTCTTGGATTTCTTCGAGCGTGGCGGTGTGGTTGGGGGGTGCGCCCAGGCCGATGTTGAATTCGATGGTGCCTTCGAAGAGGACGCTTTCTTGGGGCACGAGGGAAATGGTGTCGCGGAAGCTGGGGGCGCGGGATTTCAGGTCCGCGTGGTCGATGGAGATGCTGCCCGAGGACGGGGTGTAGAGGCGTTCGATGAGGGAGATGATGGTGGATTTGCCGGCGCCGGAGGGGCCGACGAGGGCGCAGAATTTGCCGGGTTGGATGTCGAGGGTGAGGCCCTTGAGGACTTGGATGTCGGGGCGCGCGGGGTAGGCGAAGTGGACGTCGCGGAGTTGGATGCTGGCTGGGGTGGTGGGTTTGGGTTCGATGGTGGTGGTGGATTCAGGGTCAGAGGAGGAGGTGTGGGTAGGGACTCGGCCTTGCATTTTGTCGGAGCCGATTTCGATGAGTCCCAGGATGCGGGCCATGGCGCCACGTGCGCTGGAGAGTTCGGGGGCGAGGGCGAACATTTGACTCCAGAGGAGTGCGCTGACCAGGAGGGAGAAGACGACGATGAGGAATTGGGTTTGGGTGTAGGTGCCGGCGACGATCTGTTTGGCGCCCCACCAGTAGGCTAGTGCGTTGACCAGATTGCCGAGGAAGTAGGTCATGGATTGCCAGAGACTGGCTTGTAGGGTTACTTGGAGGGTTTCCTTGCGTGGTCCGGCGAGGGAGGCACGGTAGGTTTGGAGGATGTCGTTTTCGATGGAGAGCGCGGCGATGGTCTTGATGGAGGTGATGGCCTCCACGCCAATGTTGATGGACTGGGTGTAGGCGTTTTCGTGCTTTTCTTCAAACTTGCCGAGCACGCGGAGTTCCATGAGGCCAGCACCGAGGAGCAATGGGACGAGGGCTAGGCAGACCAGGGCGATCTTCCATGCGATGATGTGGGTGAGGATGATAGCTGCGATGAGATTGACGGTGATGGAGAAGAGCGTGCCGACAACGGAGCCGCTCAGTCCAGCCAGAGCATTACCGTCACGGGTGATGTAGGACAGCAACAGAGCAGGGCTGCGGCCGTTGGACTGGTGCCATTGGAGGTCTTGCTCAAATAGAGACCGGAAGGAGAGCACCCGGACGGTGTACACGATCTTTTCCGACACCCAGCCAAATCCAGCCCAGCTCACCACGTTGGCGAAGAACTCGATAATGGCAAGGATGAAGAACATGAGACCGTAAAAGTCACCGCGATTGCGAATGCTGGCGGCGCCATTGCAGGCGTTCAAGCTACCAACCGTGTTACCGAAGATGACAGCCTCACCAGAGAAGGCTCCACCGACAATGGTGGCTCCAATGAGGGCGAGAACAATATACAGGAGGTGAGGTCGCAGAGCAGGGGCATATCCTTTGACCAGAGCCCACAGGGACTTCTTCGGAGTCTCTGGTTCTTCCTCTTCGGCAGAGTCGGCCGGGGCTTCGGTCTCCGAGACCTTGGTCTCCTCGGTCTTCTCGAGGACCTCGTTGGAGAGACTGACCTTTTCGTTCTCTGCCTCGGTCAAGGAGGTGTCATCCGACTTGCTGATGCTGTCGACGCTGGCGGTGGTTTCGTTCTTCGCAGAGGTGGATCCCAGCGTCTGCAGCTTGACCAGGTCGGCGTACGCACCCTCCTTAGCCATCAGTTCGGCATGACTTCCCTGCTCGACGATGTGGCCCTTGGACATGACGATGATGTTGTCCGCACTGGTGATGGTCGACAGACGATGCGCAATGGTGATCATGGTTCTGCCGCTGGCGATGTTGTTGATGGCCCGCTGGATGCGCTGCTCACTGCGGGAATCCAGGGAGGCCGTGGCTTCGTCCAGGATGAGGACGGCAGGATCTTTGATCAAAGCGCGAGCAAGAGACACACGTTGCTTCTGACCACCACTGATAAGGCGACCGCTAGAGCCAACCATCGTACCGTATCCATGCTGTAGGGCTGAGATGAAGGTATCCGCATCAGCCAGCGTCGCGGCATGGCGGGCCATGTTGACGATTTCGACAATCTCGGCACCCCGTTTCTCGGCCGCAGCCATGAGACTGTGGCCCTCCCGGACATCGCTTGCAACGTCAGCCAGGTCGGAAGTAAGCAGTGCCATCTTGAGGCGTTCGTGGTTTGGGTTGCTCGAGTTCATCAAGCCATGGGCAATGTTTTCCAGCAGCGAGCGGTCCAGCAGCGAGGGCTCCTGTTGCACCAGACTGAGGAAGCTTCGCAGGTCACGGACGTTGACCTCCCGGAGGTCGTGGCCATCAAAGAGGATTTGTCCGTCCACAGGGTCATACAACCGAGTCACCAGGCCGGCAATGGTGGACTTGCCACTTCCCGACAGACCGACGAGGGCCGTGTGCTTGTTGGCAGGGATAGAAAGGCTGATCTGGTCGAGGACAGTGACCTCTGGGCGGGAAGGGTAGTTGAAGGTGACATTGTTGAACTCGAAGCCACCGGCCTGAGAAAGACGAATACCCTCCTCGGTCGTGCTGTCGATCTGGGGCTGGCGAGTGATATCATCACGCAGCTTCTCGAACGAGGCAGTAGCGGCGACAAACAGGTGGAGGAACGGTGCGACCTGGCTGAGTAGCAGGGTGGCTGTACTTGTTAGTATGCTTCATAATAAGGTTCCAGCCAACTTACCCTCAATCAAGACAAAGATGACAGTGAAAGTAGCACCCACGGTGACACCACTAGTGCTGTCATTCACGGCATCGGCAATGCGTCTACTTCCTTGCCAGAAGGCCAGACCGTTGGCCGAGTAGGCGATAAAGTACAAGAAACCAGACTGGATGCCCACGGCCGTCGCCTTCTTCAAGCCCTCCTGCTCGGCCGACTTGAGCGCACCAGCAAACTTGTTCTCCAGACGGGTGTTGGCACCAAAGGCCTGCACCACGACGATATTGGACAACGCCTCCGACGCAATAGATGCCGCACTCGCAGCATAATCCGACATGACGCTCGAGTATTTCTCAATATAGTGACTTCCCACAAACGACATCAGGAAATAGGCAGGGATCAAGGACAAGAGAATGGCAGCCAACTCCCAGTCCTTAATAAACGACACGATATATGCGGTGACGAAAAAGGAGATACTGGCCAGCACGATGCCGACTTTCTCAGAGGTTCCGGAGCGAATGGTCTGAATATCGGCGCTCAGTCGGGAAGCCACCTCACCCGGAGGCAGGTTATCAAAAAAGGACGGTTCCTGACGGAGGAGGTTCTGCAGGTAGCGTTCGCGCAGGCGCTGGGACAGACGAGCACCGTACATGGTCCAGCAGGTGAGATGGCCATAGATGAGGACGAACTGGGCGATGGCCAGATACACAATCAGAAGGATCTCGCTGTTGATGTTGCTTTGATCGGAGGAGTCACTCGAGCCGTCGGATTCACTGCAGGTGACATCGTTGAAGTCGTCGAGAAGCTTACCGAAGACGATGGCGATGATGGGAAAGGGGACACCGGAACCAATGGCACACACGACAGCAGAAGCCAAGGTAGCCAAGTCGAACTTGGAGGGGTTGCCGGCCAGCAGCAAACGGGGATAACCCGCCAGCTTCTGGAAGAGCTTCATGGCGACAAGGAGGGGCCGAGGTCTGCAGTGGTGGTCGGAGCCAGCGCTGCAGAATGATATTTATTGCTGGAGGAGGAGGCCTGTCAGTGCGTCATGCGCGAGTAGGGCCGCTTTTCGGCTGGCAGACCCCCAGCTCCACGCCGGCGAGGTGGGCCATCTTGGGTTCGAGAAAACTCAACCAGGGGTCTGCCACTGCTGCAGTCTGCAGAGGTCCGGATGAGGGGATCATCCTGCCGCCATCGGGGCTGCTCTGGGCTGGGCCTAATTTAGATGGCTCGACTGAAGAGTCCAGTTGTTACTCAACCGGAATTGAAGGTGTCGCAGATGAGACTGCCAGTCACTGGTTTCGAAGAAGTGGAGAGGGAGAGCCAGTGGGATTGCCACACTAGCAGGTAGCAAGAAGTGGAGGAGGAGAAGAAGACGAGAAATTGACGGCATCCAGACAGTTACCGTTTACAGTTACGTTACAGTTTACACGTTTCAAAGTGGGCCACAACGTCCACCGGTAATACGCCATGGTTCCCCACCTGTGTGCATCCACCTGTGTGACAGACGGGTTGGTGTTAGGTAACTGGTGAAGCAGGCTAAGGATTTAACCCGGGGTTCCACTACATACACGCCGTGTTCTGTACTCGGAGGTATAACGGTATGAATAATATACAGTATGGTATTGAAAGATTGCTATCTAGGGTTAGATAGGCTTCAGTGGGGCAGACGAGGGTCTCTCTACCCAAGCAGGCCTAGTCTCCTGCAATGTGTTACATACACTATTACACATCGATTACACAGTCTGCATCATCATGATGATTTCTCTTGGTGAATGTGGATCACAACTTAGCGTTCCACGCCGCGCGGTCGGCCGACTCCAACGGCCGCTCGCGCCCATCCCAGAACACCGGACACAGCTGGAACCATTTCTCCCGGCTACTGATGGAATGCACCGACCGTTTGTGGCCCAGGTCCACGTATTTGCCGATCACCAGCCCCTGCGCGTTCTCATACGACAGAATCGTCGCTCCGGTTGCCCGTGGCTCTCCCACCACGTTCACCGTCCGGGGGTCATCCAGGAAGCAGTAATGAATGCAACTCGAATACCACGCGTTGACGCGCTTCGCTCCTCGGAAGGAGGCGTCGCCCACCAGTGAATGCCGCCCGCGGTCGTAGTCACCCGCATCGTAATGCGCGCCATAGTGATCCTCCTTGGCCCAGTACAGTTCATAATATGAGAATCGCGTCTCGTTGAAGCGACCAAACAAACACAGCACATGCGGATCGACATGCAGTCGACGAAGGTACTCGCGATGTTGGTCCAATGTGCCCGTCTCGTTCCATCCCTTGGCTACGCGCGGGTCGTTCTGCCACTTGTTGAAGAGCTCCAAGTGTTCCTGGTCTTGCCAGTTCACCACTTCGAGGGAAAAGTGCTCGTCCAGCTCGGGGATATAGCGACTGTAGGCGATGGAGCCGGGAGCCGGCTTGGGACGCCGGATGGGATGACGGGCATACACCGGCTCTTCGGGGAACTTTTGTGTGAAGTGGTAGTTTTCAGGCATGGCTGGGTATTGTGACAAGGGCTCGCGCAGAGGTCCGTCGGTGCCATCGCCTACCACCCAGATGGGACGAGGGCCCATCGGGGATGCCGCACCTTGCCAGAAGGAACTGCGGAGGATGAGGAGATCGGTGGACGGTGCGATCGCGCGGTCGTCAGGACGGGTTGCAGCGGGATGCTCAATGCCCAGGCCTGTGGACAACAGCTCGCTGCGAAGAATGTCTTGTCCGGCGCCCAGCAGAGCCAGGCTGAAGTATTCGTGGGTGGGGTGGGCGAGGTATATGGCGTGGACGACATTCCAGATCTGTCCCAGCGTTGGGGGAGTGTTGTCTGTCCATTGGAAGGTGGTTTTAGGTGCGCGACGTGCTCGCGCCCAGGCAGTGTTGTTGCTGGGAGGAGGACGCTCCTCTGGAGAAGGCAGGGATAGTTCCAGCCATGAGAGAGAGTTCAGGTGTAGCGGTTGAGGAGGGGATCGGCCGGCCGCGGGCTGATCGTGCAACGTCAGACAGAGTCTGGCCGGTGTCGAATCGGCAATGGTGCGCACGCGGTATGCAGTCAGAAAAGGATGGGGCAGCTTTACCAGCGGATACTGGGCTGTGGAAGTGGAAGTAGATGCCATCTTTGCGCGCTGTGATTGATGAAGGTCACCACGTAGAGACAAAGGCGGGTTAAGAAGAAAGAGGGAGGAGAAAGCCCACGGCCGAGGCAAACGGTTATATAGAAAGCCGGGGAATTTCGACAGAACAACCGAGGAAGTAGAGATACCAGGCCGGCGATGGATAGTTGTCTCAGGTCACAACCAATGACCCGTACCATGGCTGCTTGCGACCCCCTGGCACGGTCTCGGGGCCCACCGATATCGCAAGGCCTTGTACTACTATGTATAAAGTCGGGCCAGCTGGTCCGCTTCGCCCGCGATCAGATAAGCCTATCAATCAGTATTCTGCACCATGTCGCTACGATCACTCGCTATACAACACCCGCATTTCCTGGTCTCGTTTCCCCACGAGCGGGTGGTCCAGGTGACATTGAACCGTCCAGAGAAGCTCAATTGCATCGATCTGTCTACAAATCGGGAGATTCAAAAGGTCTGGGAGCTGTTCGACCAAGATGAGAGCTTATGGGTAGGCATCATCACTGGTGCGGGGAGAGCTTTCTGCACCGGAGCAGATCTACAAGGTACACATACCTATCTACTGTTGTCTATTGATTCCCCATTTCTAACTACCGGTCAATCAACAGAGTGGAACGCAATGAACCAAGCCGGAGTCGTCAACGACATGTCGCCGCCTGGCCTGGCAGGGCTACCCCGACGAAGTGGCAAAAAACCAATTATCGCGGCGGTCAACGGCATCTGTATGGGAGGAGGATTCGAGATGGTGGCCAACTGTGATATCGTGATCGCGTCTTCGTCGGCCATCTTTGCGCTACCGGAGGTGAAGCGAGGAATTGTGCCCGTGGCCGGATGCCTGCCGCGTCTGACCCGGACACTGGGGCTGCAGCGCACGATGGACCTGACGCTGACCGGCCGGAGCGTCGACGCCAAGACCCTCCACGAATGGGGTCTGATCACTCGCCTGGTGGAGGCCGGCAACGACATTGCGCAGGCCGCCGTCGAAATTGCGGCCATCATGTGCGGCAACAGTCCGGACGCGCTGATTGTTGGCCGCGAAGGCATCCGGTTGAGCTGGGAGTCGGGGAGCGTGGAGGACGCCGTGTCGACACTGGCGGCACAGTCGTATCCGCGTCTGGTGGAGGGGGCCAACTTTGCCGAGGGGATCCGGGCGTTTGTAGAGAAACGGCCGCCACGCTGGTCCAACTCCAAGCTGTGATACTCCGCAATCAGATAACAACCTGCATGTGTTGGGCAGGCGTGTAGCTTGCTAGTGCTCGTAATTCGGCGGAATGGCCCGGGTGGAACCCACTCTGCTGCAGATTTTTCATCCGCTGCCCTTCATGTAGGCGCCCAGAAATGAAACCCGCCAGGAATTCGTCTCGAGCAAGGGAGCAAGCCATGGAATGAAGTAATAAACCCCATCGCTGGTCCACCCATGAGATTAGGGGCGTCGCATGCCTCGCCAGTGGAGGGCAAAAGTGCATCTTATCATGGATCAGATTAGATACCATCACCCACGGTTTCGCGGTGTTTTCCCGTGGTCGCCGCCAGGGGAAATTGCATTGTGTGACCAATGTGGGGCTGTTACCTAACCGGTTGGTGTGACGGTATGATACCGTCCGGAGGGGTATAGACAGGGTACGGCCAGGGTATGGAGGGTCTGTTTGATACACAGTATCGCGAGTGGACACCGGATTGGGAAGTGACCCGATCCAAGCGCCATCAGACGACTCAGCTTCACCCACTTGGAACTGGGAAGGACCACAGACTCAGAGATTGCTGGTGCCTTGGGTGGACCGCACGAACTCTCCAGTTTCCTAGTGCCAGCCTGCTCGCACAGTGGGTATCTCTGATCCCATCGGAATTCCCTGTGAGTGTGAACGCGGGCAGGCACAGGCAGCAAGTCCCCCAAATGCGTGCCATTGCCACGATCAAACTAAATGCTACGCTAACAATCTCTGCAGCTGTGCCAGGACAGTTACGTAGACCTGAGAGGGCATCTTCCTCCGAGCTGGGCCCGGATTGGCTGGATCGGATAGCAGATGGGCAGAGCACAACGCCATCATCTGATTAGATTCAGCCGTGTCCAATGCTAGGCACTTAGTGTCTCCTCCAGTCGAACGAGTCCATGGATTCACATCACAAGTGGCCGCCGTAGCCGACTTCGGGGTTATCAATCAGTGCGTGGGCCTGTCACCGCTAGCTGCTTGTAGCTGCATCTTCTTGGGTATAAGGGCCAAGACCTCCCTTGCTCCTCTTCTCTTTCTTGTCCTCCTTGGCTCTTCTTGTTCGATCATCCTTCTTGCCTTCTCGCTCGGTCCATCACCATGGCCGTGCTCGACAAGTTCCGCGAGGCCTTTGGCCGTACCCCCACCAATGAAGAGTCCAGCAACAATATCGCCATGAACACTGCCGACGAGAAACGCGATCCCGTCGTCGACGAGGCCGCCCGTGGCCCCGAGTCCGACGAGACTCTGTCCGATGAGTCCTCGGAGAGACTGCAGGTTGGTGTCTCAGATGTCGAGGCCATTACCAAGTCGTGGACCAAGGCATCCCTCATCGCCGTCTTCCTCAAGTGAGCTCCCCAGATCCTGCTTCCTCCACTCTTCCCCGCTAACTTGCTCGATCAGCATCTGGCTGCTGTACTTTGTCAATGCCTTCCAGTCCTCCCTCCTCTACAACCTCCTCCCCTTCGTCACCAGTTCATGGGAGTCTCACTCCCTGCTGAACGTCATCTATGTCGTCGCCGACTGCATGTCGGCGGCCGTCTACATCCCTCTCGCCAAGGTCATGGACGTGACTGGTCGTGCTGAGGGTTTCCTGACCATGACTGTCTTTGCTACGTTGGGTCTGATTCTGATGGCCACCTGCCACAACCTGCCCACCTTCTGCGCTGCCTATGTAAGCCCTCCAATCACCCACGACGAGAAATCTGCCTCCTAACCAACTCTCTATCAGGTCTTCTACACCATTGGCTTCGGTGGCATGACCTACTGCGTCGATGTCATCACTGCCGATGCCTCCAAGCTAAAGAACCGAGGTCTAGCCTACGCCTTCACCTCGTCCCCCTACATCATCACGGCCTTTGCCGGTCCCAAGGCCTCGGACGACTTCCACCTCAGCTGGCGCTGGGGTTTCGGTGCCTTTGCCATCATCTTCCCCGTTGTTGCCGCTCCCTTGTACTTCATCCTCAAGTACAACCTCCGTCGCGCCCAGCAGCAGGGTCTGGTCGTTCCTGACCGCAGCAACAAGACCTGGTGGCAGATCATCTGGTTCTACTTTATTGAATTTGACAGTACGTCCTCCCTGTCCCCCACCCCAACCTCAACCCCCATCTAATTCCTCTCAGTCGTCGGCGTCCTCCTCTTTTCCGTCGGTCTCTGCGTCTTCTTTCTCCCCTTCGACATCTCCTCCTACGCCCCCCACGGCTGGTCCTCAGGCTACATCATCGCCATGATCGTCGTCGGCGTCGTCATGCTGATCATCTTCTGCCTCTACGAATGGTTCATCGCGCCCGTCCCCCTCTTCAAATTCGGCTTCCTCTTCAACCGCACCGTCATCGGCGCCTGTCTCCTCGACGCCACCTACCAACTCTCCTACTACTGCTGGGACAACTACTTCACCTCCTTCCTGCAGGTCGTCAACGACCTCTCCGTCGCCGAAGCCGGCTACGTCAGCGACACCTTCGACGTCGTGTCCGGTGTCCTCCTCCTCTTCGTCGGCTGGCTGATCAGCAAAACCGGCCGCTTCAAGTGGCTCCTCTACATCTCCGTGCCCCTGTACATCTTCGCCCAGGGTTTGATGATCTACTTCCGTCGTCCCAACCAAAGCGTCGGTTACCTGGTCATGTGCCAGATCTTCATCTCCATCGGCGGTAGTATCTTCATCATCATCGAACAACTCGCCATTCTCGCCGCCGTGGACCACCAACACGTTGCCGCGGCCCTGGCCCTCCTCAACGTCGTCGGAACCATCGGTGACGCCATGGGCGCTACCATCTCCGGTGCTATCTGGGATAATACCTTCGAAAAGGCACTTATTCGCTACCTCCCTGAATCCGCCATGTCGAGCCTTAACGATATCTACGAGGATCTGGACACTCAGCTCAGTTACCCCGTTGGAAGCGCCACCCGGAAGGCTATCCAGGAGGCGTACGGGTACGCGCAAACCCGTATGTTGGCCGTGGGAACGGGTCTCATGGTCTTGTCGTTTATTTGGATCATGATGATCAAGAATATTAATGTTGCTAAGGTCGCTCAGACGAAGGGTATGGTTTTCTAGATGTGTGCGTGTATTTATTACATACATACAATGTGAATACCAAAACCTTTCTGCTGTGAAGACGATGTTAATGTAGTGGTGGTGGACCCACTGCTGCGTTTTTGATTTGATTGATATATGCTCATACCCCCATTCATACCCCCCATGTACTGAATCAGTCAGTATATACATACCCTCTCTGCTTGAACCTACACTGAACAAGATAATATATATCCTCTACTGCAATGAATGCATGTATAATACAAATGAAAAAGTTTATTTGGATAATTAACGACGTATTATTCCATCACACTCCTTCATTATATGTAGATACACAGTGTAGCATACTTATCTCTAGCACATACAATCGCCAGGGTCTTGGAGAAGAAGGTGTTGGTGGTGATGTTACCTATATTTTCCACAGCTGGGTATACCGACAAACGCTGATGGGTTCGTGCAAAAGGTCTGTAAATCCATATTTGCGATTGTCTAGGTCAGTATCCATCATCCAGGAGGTAGTGAATGTGGCCATACCAGGACTGGCAGTCATCCAGCTCTGTTTCTGTTCTATTTGCTAAGTCGTGTGACTACTCGAGAACTCGGGCCGGGATATTTGTCAAACTCTGTAGTCAATGAGTCACTAGTCAGGGCGAGCGTGCAGCTAGCTACTCGCCTCACGCCCACATTAGTTTATTCTCTCATGGGAAAAAAGGGGGGAGGGGAAGGTACAACGAGCTTCTCCCAATCTAAGCAGGTTTAAGGCTGGAATCCACTTCAAATACAATATGCCCCATCTGGTAAACAGCTATTGTCTTCGAGCCAGGGTCAGGTATTGGTTTCTGTAAAGCTCCACAGTGTATTATTGTCCCACTGATTGATTACTGGAGGATCGTAGGGACCCATACGGCTGGCTTGTTCGGAGGATTGCCAGTTAAGGGTCGCCTCTGAGATTGGGGTTGGGGGATTGTTCTATTTGTTTGAACTGAATGTCGAAGACTCGAAGTGGTCTCTTCGGAAGGATGATATGATTTTCATTAAATGTGCATGTAGAGGGTTTGAAGGGTATGAAGTCCATGGTTAAGAATCATTCGAGGGGGTTGAAGCAGCTTCAAGTAATTCCCAATTGTACAGTTCTCCAGTTGAGCTGGGAGAAACAGCTACCCGTTGACAATCAGACGATACGTCTGCTGCAAGTTGGGTAAGAGTCTGCGAAGAGCACTCGCAAAATGACATGTCTGAGCCGGATTGGTCAGGATCCGGGAGATGAGGATTTCTTTATCAAATTTCAAATGTCGAGGTGGGTATGTGGTCACACAATATTCCCCTCTAGTGGCAACCACGCAATCCAAGTGTAGTGCAGTATCTTCAGTTCTGCGTTGAACATAGCACCATTAAGGATGCCAGTTAGCTGATGCTCTTGCCCTTCCATCTCCAATACTAGTATTACTAGTGGTCTTCATCTCCTGCGTCTTACTTGATTCTGAGCAAAATGGCCTTTTCGAATTCCCGGTGAGTGGTGTGACTTCTCTTGGAACATCGACAACAACTCTGTTGTTCGGAGAATAAGCTACGGATTAGGGAACTCAGTAGGTATTCATATTCACAAATACAGGGTTCGGACTAGCAGTAGACAATGCATTCAGCTTTGTCGATGCCTCTCCGCCACCCCCGGTCTAGACCAGAGTCAGGGCGATGTTTTTTGCCGCGAACCGATCTCCGTCTCTAATCCAGGAGAGAATACAAATCAAAATAAGAAGCATTCATCTGGCTATGAGAAACTACCTGTGGTTTTCCGATACAATTCTGATATGTCTCCATAAACACTACTGGATAGAACTGGTTATATCCAAAGTACACTCACAAACCTCGGAAAATATAAATCGCTAGCGTACACCCGTTAGAGAACTGAGCACATATACATTGAAAAGAGCTTACCATACGATTACCATCTTGGATGACTCCCAGAGTTGATAAGTTTTATTCTTCAGCGGTGCAAAACGTGGTGGACATAAACTCAACCCTTCTCAGGGTGACAGATCGACACGCGAGGGTATACATGGCAAAGAGCTTCATCATGACGACATCTTGACTTGATATTTACCATCCTTCGTGGTTTAGCACAAGGCTGTGAAGGCGAATAGACGTTTGATCTACATCTGCAGTTCTGCTTTTTAAAGTTCTCCGAGCTGTCAGGGTGAAGCCGGGTGGTTCCCATGGGTTGAGAACCGGTTCTCGGCAAACCGCATCCAATCCTTCCAGGGCAGTGCCAAAGTATATACAGGTCCATTTCCACGGTTGATGAGTCAAGTAGCTTTGTAGAGGAGATCGGTCAAGTATTTATGGGTAGTCAATGTGCTCTTATCCTGATCATCGATATTCAGCAACATACACACCATGTCCGCACGCTCCCAACCATCAAGACCAATTACAGTCCTCGGTGCTGGCATCCTCGGCCGTCGGATTGCCTCTGTATTTCTTTCTGACTCGCACAAAGTGCACCTTTGTGATCCCAGCCATGATGCTCTTTCCGAAGCTGAGGCTTATATCAATTCCTCAAGAGACACGTTCTCTGCGTTGACATCAACGCCACATCCCGAGACTGGCCCGTTATCCCTCTTCACGGATCGCGCGACGGCGCTTGACAACGCATGGCTGGTTGTCGAGGCGGTTCCCGAAATACTCGATCTCAAAATAGAAACTTTTGAAGAAGTGGACAGACTAGTCCCGGATGACTGTATCCTCGCGACAAATTCCAGTTCGTTCAGGTCAGGGTCGATGGTCTCTGGGCTAAGTGATGAAAGAAAAAAGAGAGTACTGAATGTGCATTTTACCATGCCACCGGGTACTCGCACGGTAGAGTTGATGACTTGCGGCAATACGGCAGAGGATGTGATCCATGATTTGGTAGGTGTGTTGGAAAGGTGTGGTTTGTGTCCGTTCGTTGCTAGGGAGGAGAGCACTGGGTAGGTTTCTTGCTATACAGCCCTAGAGTGGGAATATTAACGATAGCTATAGCCTTATTTTCAACCGTCTCTGGGCGACCGTCAAGCGAGAGATATTGTGCATCCTCGCTGAAGGGGTCACTGTTCCCCAGGAGATTGATAGACTTTGGAAAAACATGTTCGATGGTGGGGCAAGTTCCACGCCGTGTCGCCTCATGGACCGGATTGGATTGGATACTGTTGCGCTCATCGAAGACCACTATATCCAGGAGAGAAACCTGGATGGGCGCATGACAGTGGACTGGCTGAGAGAGGAGTATATCAATAAGGGGCGGTTGGGCTGCAAGTCCGAGTTGGGCGGACTGTATCCTCCAGAGCCTGAGGGTGCATCTGCACAACTATACGTGCTGGACGTTGGACTTGGGGCTAATAATGAGCTTCACCGCATTCCGACAGCTGGACGTGTGCTTGCACTATCTCCACAAACTGGCATATTTACTACTCTCATCGGTGGGTTATCGCTACCAGATGGGATTGATGTCTCTCCTTCGTGCGGCAGGATATTCTGGACGAGTATGGGACGTGAGAGGTCTACCTTTGATGGATCGATGCAGTCTGCCAAGCTGGATGGGAGTGATTTGCAGACAATCCTGAAACCTGGGACGCTGCACACACCGAAGCAGCTCATCGTGGACGATGTGGGTCATAAGTTATACTTCTGCGATCGCGAGGGAATGGGCGTGCACAGATGCAACTTTGACGGAAGCGAGCATCAGGTTCTTGTCCAAACAGGGTCTGTGACTGTTCTCTCCGAAAAGAAAGATATGATGCGGTGGTGTGTGGGTGTCGCGCTCGACCGCGTCAATGGGTTTGTCTACTGGTCACAGAAAGGGCCGAGTAAATCCGGAACCGGGCGGATATTCCGGGCTGGGATTGATGTTCCTGATGGACAGACTGCTCGGAACAGAGGTGATGTTGAGTGTCTGCTAGAGGGGCTTCCAGAGCCAGTTGATTTGGAGTTTGATAATCAGACGCGGATGCTGTATTGGACGGACCGGGGAGAACATCCGACGGGCTGTTCCCTCAATCGGATCGATTTGAGCGGCCAGGTTGACAAAGCAGCGTTGAGAGGCAGAATGGAAATCCTGGCGAGGCAATTCAATGAGCCGATTGGCTTGAAGACAACGACGAAGGGCGTCTATGTAACCGACTTGGGGGGGTGTGTGTATCTGGTGGCCGAGGGGAAGAAGACGGTGGTGGCTCGAGAAGAAGCATGTTTGACGGGAATTGCAATTTTGGAACAGAACGCCTAAATGGCTGTTTTCACCATTCGAGATACAATTCACACCACATGTCATCGATGGCTCACCAGTCTCTTGGAATCGGCGTGCACCACATAGAACTTAGTTGGATTCATGTTTCGTAATCCAACCGTGATGTCCTGCTACTGAACTCGAACATGACAGAATACCTTTCCAACCGGTGTGCAAAATAAGAACGATATAACTGGGTGATAGTGAGAAGGTGATAGTGAGAAGAGAGAAGATGAAGATGGGAATATGGCGAGGAGGCTGTGGAGGCTGTGGAGGGAGGGCACGTGAACGATTCACTGCCACTTGCTTTCCTCCGCCAGCCGAAACTCGGTTTCGACCATGATCTTGCCTTCCTCGTTCTCCTCATCTTTCCGCAATCCATCCATCTCCACTTGAACGGTCCGCGTTGCAAGCAGAGACTCATCCCAGTCTCTAGGCTTCCTCCCAATCTTTATATTTCCGCTGGACTGCTTGTTCTCGGAACTCCCCCAATACTGTCC
Source organism: Aspergillus sclerotioniger CBS 115572 (assembly GCF_003184525.1). NCBI lineage: Eukaryota > Fungi > Ascomycota > Eurotiomycetes > Eurotiales > Aspergillaceae > Aspergillus > Aspergillus sclerotioniger. The sequence continues at coordinate 499,543 of NW_020291008.1, read as the reverse complement.
CGCATGGGAGCCAAAAATGCGCTGGATTGAGTGTCGGAGAAGTGGCTGCAGGGTAGGCAAGCACGCACAGACAATGCCCACACATGGCTCTACGCTGGACCAGATAAAGACATTTCCCATTACCCAGGTGATATCCAGAGACTTGCTAAGAAACGTCATGTAATAGATGCGTACGAGACTTGCCACACAGACACTGTTCGGTGAAAAATCGATCAGTCTCATATCAGAAGGAACAACGAGGAAAAAGGGTGACCTACAATCCGCCAAGCAAGAATATGCTACACACAAGGATTTTCTGGGTGGTTCTCATATGAAGCTTCCAAATGAGAGGCATCGGTACCAGCAGAATAATCACGTCGGTGGTCACATTTGCGGCCGCGTTGCCGATGTAAAATGGATAGAGATTGAAGACACATCTTCCTCCATTGGGATCAACATACTGCGTCCAGTAATATGAAACAGGCCGGCAGCAGACCAGAAATGCCACTGTGCAGGAGACCCAGTAGCCGAGTGTCAACGCAACACAGAACCACATTGCCTTGTTCATTCCAAATACACGACGGTAGAAGAGGAGAACCGACAGCTTAATCAATGGCACGGTGACGACGTATATGAGGACATAAGCGAACAAAATCTGGATCACTATTACCACGTCGTGTAAGGGAACAATCCACGCATGCTTTCCGAGGCCATAGTACCCTCCTGGGAGAGATAGGCCGGTCAGAATGCGTCCGTGCACATAGTCAGGCGAACGTACCGATAATTGTGGAAACGAAATTTGCAGTCACCGACAGCTGTTCTCAGTTCGATGATGAGCATCCCCCTTCAGTATTCCTGCGAAGGATGGGCACATACCAGAGCAACCAGAATCATCCAGTCATCAGCGGCAATCGCAGCCTGTTGCACCCGGGCTCTGGCAAGGTAACGAAGGCCAACGGCACCTGCCGCCAAAAGATAGGTCGTAATGACAGCCGCATTGTTTACTGCACGCCGACTTGCTGTCAGGTCTGTCCCTGGAGGAGGTTCACCAAAGATGCTACTGGACATGACTGACGCAAACGACGGACAGGAAAGGACATGACAGGGCGAGGAGAGATCTCATTTGCCTGCGAGATGGCGGCTCCCTCGTTTTATCGTGGTGGCCTAGTTCTCGCACCCGGTCAACCCGAGGGGAGCTGAACGAGCTCATTAACCTCATATAATATGTTGGGATCCCCGATGGGCTCCCACGCCGGTAGGCAACGTAGGGTCACGTGACACTCCTCCCTACACCGCTAGTTAGTCCATATAGATGGCCTACGAGGCCCCTAGCTAGATCATTATCCATCTCATTCTACACGGTTGAATCGCCTTAGTAGCCACTCCAACATAATATGTAAGGCCAGTTAGTACGGGTTAGCGGCGCCCTAACGCGGGCCGGCGGGTTGACAGGAATCGGATCCCTCCCGCCTCCTCCCCGGAGTCTCCATCCCAACGCTCGGACTACCACCGCGGCCCCCTCTTCGATCTTCCAAAAAATGGGGAGAACTGCATGATTCGAATCTCTTATAGACATCATGCAGTGCCGCCTTCTGGCGCTGGCCTGGATCGAAAAGGGAATCAGAAATTCGTACTCCGACTCGCTTATCCCAACATGCCAGGCATTTCAGGGGGGAAATTCCGTACGCGAGGCACTAAAACAAGTGAGTCAATTAGTGTCTGGCCCTATCAACTAGGATGATGCCGGACTGAGTAGGAACTCCGTATCTCATATAACTAGCAGGGACACCCCTGTCGACAGCTAATGTGAGTCTTTGAACCTGCTTCCCCCTACTGCACTCTCACTGCACATCTTACCTTCTTCCAACCGTAAAACTCCTTCTGATTTGCCATCAATATGCCTTCCAGAGAGTCTATCCCCGTTGAATCTACCGAATACAAGGTGGATCCTAGTCGGTATGCCTTCTCCCCCCGGAAGCTTCGAGTCGTCTGCATCGGGGCAGGCTTTTCGGGCCTGATCCTCGCTCACAAGCTCAAACACGAGCAGCCCCTGGATTTCGTGGACTTCACTCTCTATGAAAAGAACACCGATTTTGGTGGTACATGGTTCGAGAACATTTACCCCGGTGTGGGCTGCGATGTGCCCGCTCATAGTTATATTTTCCCCTTTGAGCCCAATCCGTCTTGGTCGAAGTGCTATGCCGGTGGCCCCGAGATTGAGCAGTACATCAAAGACACGGTCGAGAAGTACGGCTTGAAAGAGCGTATTGTCTTCAACACCCGACTCGTCAAATCCATCTGGAACGAGGAACGTGGCAAATGGGCCCTGGAGCTGCAGCAAAACGACGCCATCATCCACGATGAAGCCGACGTTCTTATCAATGCCGGCGGGATCCTCAACCGGTGGAGAATTCCTAATATCGAAGGCCTGAACCAGTTTGAGGGCAAAGTCCTCCACACAGCCGGCTGGGATAAGACGTATGACTGGTCCGGAAAGAATATCGCCGTCATCGGCAACGGCTCGTCGGGGCTACAGATCGTCCCTGCCCTGCAGCCCAAGGCCGCCAAGATCGTCAACTTCATCCGTCAACCAACCTGGGTGTCAGTCAATCTGTGCCCGGACGTGACCAAAGATGGAATGGGCACCAACTTTGAATATACGGATGAAGATATTATCAAGTTCCGGGAGGACCCCGAGGGTTTCCTGGAATACAGAAAATTCATCGAACGCTCGTAAGTCCAACTCTGTCTTCACCACCACGTAATCCACTAATCCGTCAAACAGAGTCAACACCGTCTACAAGATAATGCTGAAGGGATCGGACTTGAATCGCATGATTCTCGTCGCAACAGACGGGGTCATGAGACAACGTCTCAGCAAGAACCCAGAGCTGATCGACAAGCTCGTTCCCAAAACCGAGATTGGATGTCGCCGTCTCAGCCCAGGAGACGGATACCTCGAGGCCATGCAGGAGCCCAACGCCGAATGGTGCTTTGACCCCATCGAGCGCATCACCAAGACAGGCATTCAGACCACTGAAGGGGAGCAGGACTTTGACCTGATCGTCTGCGCCACTGGCTTCGACACTACCTTTATCCCTGGCTGGGAGATGGTAGGCCGAGATGAACGACAGCTCGCCCTCGATTGGAGGAAGACCCCCCAGGCATACTTCTCGGTCTGCGCCCCCGGAAGTCCCAACTACTTTGTGTTCGCGGGGCCCAACTGCCCCATCGGCCACGGCAGCGTCCCTCAAATGCTGGGCTGGAGCGCGGACTACATGCTGCAATGGGTGAAGAAGATTGCCCGGGAAGATATCCAGTGAGCACCCTTCTCCAAGAAGATTTCCATTCCACTAACGCACACCCCAGCTCCATCGCAGTAAGAGACTCCGCTATTGCACTCTACAACCGCCACGCTCAGGCAAACTTGAAACACACCGTCTGGAGCACCGGCTGCGCGGCTTGGTACAACAACGGATCTGCCGTCACGGCCATGTACCCCGGTAGTGTGCTTCACTTCAAGGGTACGTACCATTCATCCATTCGTCCCTGACCCCTAAACCCCAACCCTCCTGTACTAATAAGTATGACACCTCCAGAGGCCATCTCCAGTATCCGCGGCGAAGACTTCGACATCCGCTACAACAACACAGCCAACCCATTTGCCTATCTCGGCAATGGCGAGCTCGAATGGGAGCGAGCAGAGGGAGCAGATCTAGCCTTCTACTTGAAATAATTCCCCTGTAATAGCACAGTATGATGTATATATATGACCTAGCGATACCAGTCAAGATTGATTTTACGCATCCAGTGAAACAAGCAATACGCCTCACTAACGTTCCTGTCTGTAACCCACATTACCGTGACCATCGATGGTTACAGGACGTCGGTGACACTTGGCACAAAGGCCGTATTTATGTAGTCTTTTCTGTTTACAATAAGGGGGTCGGTTCGTAGTTCGTTTGTATATATGGTTTATGTGTGTGCTTTCTCTATTGAAATTGGAATTGAGTTGGTTTCATCGGGGTGGTTGGGTTTCATGGACAGCTGGGTATGTTCTACGATGGCGGTGGACAGACATCGCGGGTTGAGAAGGGGGTTGTTGCCTTTCGGGTATTGTGCGTGGGTCGTTTTTATTGGGATGTGTATATTCCGGGTTGATGAGACGCGTATGGATGATTAGATTCAAGACATACACGGACTGTGTAGCCAATTATGCCATCATTGGTGATAGGGTAGTATTATTGCGAGGTACGCATGTGGTAATAATAGTTGCCTCAAGGGTCAGTCAGGATGTTCACCACACAATAATATCCTGGAGATGATGGTTTACTACAGACAAATGATCCACGAGTAGACACGAAGTACTATGTGTGGTATCCTATCCATGACAAATGATGATGCGTCAGGATATCAACTCCAAGTTTGTAAACTGGCTCGCTTCACTAAATCTGACACCACAGCCCGTTAGCGATGTGATACATGGTAGGGACATAAAGAGTAAACAGTATAGTAAGATCCATCGATTGTGGAACCGGTTAATAGCCTTCCTCCTCGCCTTGCTGGTAGACGTGTCGCGAACGTCCAGGGTCTTTGCGCATTTGTTGGCCGGACCCGGTGAAGCCCACTATTTCGATTAGTTTTTGTTGAGTGGCATGTAGCAGGAGAATGGACTTACCTCGGGCATTGACTCCATCACCTGTGCGGAACATACTCTCCTTGCGGCCCAATTTTCCCTTGCTGGCAAAATCCTTCCACTTCATTTTGCCCGCCTCCAACTCCCGCGTGGCTTTCACCTTACGGGGCACCTTGGCCGGGCGCGCCGGCCCATCGCTCACCTTGCTCGGCTCCTTACGCGCCTGGTTGGCCAACGCGGGGTTGATATCCGCCGCGGCGGAGATCACGCTCGAGTGTGGCGGTTGCGGCGCGGGAGATTGTGATGTGGAGTTGCCTGAGCTTGCATCAGCCTTGCGTTTACGCGAGTCATTGCCGGAGATGGGCCTGATGTCTTTGGAGGTTAGGTTTTCCACCGTCCCATAGGACTTGAACGAGACGAGGTATACGGGATTGCTCGCAGAGCCGGTGATGGATGTGATACGGGCTGGGTAGAACGAGTTGTCGCCCGACACCCAACGGGCGAGAACGTGTTCATTGACGGAAAAGGAGGATTGGGTTGCTGGTTCGTCTGTTTGTTCGACGGTGGGCTTGCGGTAAGCTGGTTGAGACGCGTAGTTGTCCTTGGCCCTGCTATCCCTGACCGCAGAGGCCGAAGGGTTGGAAACGGGTGGCGCGGGCGGTTTGAGTTCGGCAATGGATGTTTCGGTGAGATTTATAAGTTCTTCCAGCTCAGTTTTGAGACTCTGCAATTCCGTGTTGTCTGGGTCTACCTGCAAACTCGATTGGACAGTTTCAAGCTGGGAACGGGTTGTTAGTAAGGACGATGGCTGGACGGCACTGGAGAGTTTTAGCGCGTACCTGAAGCTTGAACTCCTTGACCTCTGCCTCCAGGGCAGCGACGTCTGACATTTTGGGATGAGAGGGGAAGTGTAAAAGAACGTAATCAACTCTGAGCTAAAAGCCAAGAGAGGGGGGCAGGGATGATACACGGGGTGATGGCAGTCGAATTGGAGTGCCGGTCGGGCTGAAGCAAATCTGAGGTTGCAGATAAGAGAAGTCGAGTTGGGATAAGATAGCGTGGCGGGGCCCCGTTGCGGCTCGTGGGCATCACGTGGCCCCGCACCGCCACAGTTTCTCGGCCGCAGTCACATGCCGTCCTCTTTGCTAAACAGTCCTCCGTATAGGCGATCGCTTCTGATAAGAACACTCCTGACCCCGGCTGTTTGAACCTTACCAAGGTTACATTGAACGCCAGCATTCGAAGCCCAGAAAAGCTCTGATCTCAGGCCACGCCCGCATCCACTATGTATGGGTCAACGGGTCAACACTTAATTGGTGTCCGCTCTATCGTCGATCCTCACGTCATCCGGGCCCGGAACGAAGGGCAACCGATGGGGTTGATTATTGGCCAGAGATCCGCCAAGTGTCCGTCTTACAGCAAGCAGTATCTACCTACTGTGTATTGTGTTGTCATGTATCATGCTACGGCACGCTTGAGACGGGGATCCCGAGTCCAAAGGAAGCTGGCACCGTTGCAGCCTGCTGGACGCCAGAGGCTAAACTTTAGCATCGGAGATCCAGATCCTGGCGGGCTCACCGCTTGCCCCGGGAGGGATCGATTGGAGGGGGCTATGCACTCGTCCGAGACAAGAAGCTCTGGCCAAATTTGAGTCGCTCCGGCTTACGGCTTGTTCTTCTTGGCGGTTCCTCTCCTGTGCTGGTCCTGTTCAATCGCCTTGCGTTGAGATTCCTTGAAGAGCAGGCCGTGGACCGGTAACTGAATCGATGTGAGAACACCGAAACCGCAGAACACCGCTGCGTATTCTGCAGAAGCCCCCGAAAGTCGGAAGCCTCCATCTGGGGCTGGAGGCGGTGAGGTCCCGTGTTCAGTCGGGGAAGTGGCGCTATGAGTCACTGTCACTTTAGACGGACCCTAGACTGAGGTACCACTGGAGGTGCCAGGCAAAGGGACCGACGCCCCTTGTAGGGAAAGATTAAGCTATCTTGTAATGCCTAAGAATTCTTGCCTGGCCGGAAGCATCGTCCCTAGGAACCCGCCGTGCCGAATGGTGGAATGGTATCAGTCACGCCAATCATCCGAGGTGGAAGAGAATGGGCGAGAAGAGAAAAAAGAGGGCCCGGTTGGATTTCTAAGCAAGTCGGACGCCGTCCTTCCCCACTGCTGCCTGAGGTTCTTTCACAGGTGGCCCTCTTCACGCCAGCCGCCTCCCAGTGGCCTCCTGTGATTGGCTGCTTTGCCTCCCCCGCTACCAGACCACCAATCACAGTGTTGTGTTCTGCCGGTCGGCACTGGAAGGAGGCCAGGAGTGTCAGGGCCAGTCACGGATCCATCGCCCCCCTCCCTCCGCTCTTTGGAATCTTCCATCCAGTCCATCCGTCGTCCATCTCACTCCTCCTCCCCTCATTAACCAACTAACCTCAATCTTTCACCACTCCCCCTGTTGGGTGCCACAAATCATCCAATCCGGCTAGGCCCTCAACGACGGGTCGTCTCATTCCGGTCACCCTACTGCATCCCCCTACTGACCCTTCTTGCATCATCGCATCACCACCCTCTTTTCTCACATCCCATCCTCGTTCCACCCTCCAGCCCCTCTTCCTCTCCTGACCTGATTCGCTTTGGCCTGCTCTTTTCTTAGTTTCATCCTTGGTCTCCTCAGACCTCCCTGCGGCTTGTGCGTCTCGCCTGTCGCGCGTCTCTTCACCACGCTTTGCCACCCTCAACCTCGCCTCGTTTCCGATCCTCACTTCTTCCCGCTGCGCCCGTGTTCCGTTCCACCACCAGGAGATTTGGATTCATCTCCCACAAAAACGACTCACAGTCGACGTGGTGATTGTCGTGTGTTACATTCCTCAACACCCTGAGCCTCCTCTCAGATCCCTGCCGGTGACGTGCCGAAACCCCTCCACGACCCTTTTCTGGGGTCACTCATCGATACAACGAACGGGCGGGAAGCCCGGCCTGGATCTCATCGAGTCGGCAATCGCATCGACCTCACTTTATCAAACACCACCTTATACACCTCATCAGTTTCGATATCAGCTCCGTCCGATCAAACAATAACCCACCATGGCCGACTACAACTCCCTCTACCAGCATAGTCTTTATCTGTCCCCAGATCAGCAAGATCTGCTCCTGGCTGCACTGTCCTCCAACAATCCTTCGCAGAAACAGCAGAACAATTCTCATCCACCAAATCCCAAGACAGACCCCGAGTCTACCCCTGGTACCACAGGTAGTTACAATATGAGCCCTGCGTTTGACCCCTCCCAGCCCCATTCGGGTGGCCTGGGGTATGGAGATGATGAAAGTCCGTTCTTGGACTTCAACCCTGAGCTCGACTTTGACTTCCAGGGTTCCGAGAACCTGATCGGGGATCTTCCCGAGAGCCTACAGGCGTCGGAAGAACCCGAGCCGGGGGACAAGAGAAAGGACATGGACGAGCCCGTGGATGAGAATGAAGGTTCGGGAAAGAAGCGAAGAGAAAGTGATGAGAAGGCGGCCAAAAAGCCGGGAAGGAAGCCCCTGACTTCCGAGCCAACCTCCGTACGTATGCCTCGGTGGGAGTGGTGGGACCCTGGGGATTCTCATGCTAATCGCCATACAGAAGCGGAAGGCACAGAACCGGGCCGCTCAGCGAGCCTTCCGTGAGCGCAAGGAGAAACATCTGAAGGATCTGGAAACCAAGGTGGACGAGTTGCAGGCGGCATCTGACAACGCAAATCAGGAGAATGGCTTGCTACGCGCCCAGATTGAACGTTTGCAGGTCGAATTGCGGGAATATCGCAAGCGTCTCTCTTGGATGACTACCGGAAATGGGGTTTCCGCCATGAGTGCAATCCCCGGGGCCTATTCCAAGGGGGCGTACGGCCTGCAGAACAACGACTTCATGTTTGACTTTCCCAAGTTTGGGGATCTTCCGGGCTCACACATCTTTAACAACGGCCAATTGACAAAGACGCAGCAGAATACCAAGGGGGAGCAACCATCAGCAACGCCGCGTAATGAGTCACGCGTACCTGGCGTTGTGAGCCGCCCTCAGTCTACTGCAGCAGGCAGGACGTCCAACGCCATGTCACAGCAAGGATCCACGCCCGCGTCCCTGAGGAACACCCCGAAGGTGTCAATTTACTCCAGCACTAGCCAGTCTGGCTCCACGCATGATTCCTCCAGCACGGATTCGCCATCGTCATCGTCTGATTCCCACCAGAGCCAGTGTGTCTCGTCCAATGGCACCTCCCCGGAACCGAGCATCAATTCTCCCGCTATCAAGGCTCACAACCATGGTTCCCATGATAGCTGCACTTACACCACCATCAATGGTGAGGAATCCTTCTGCGCGCAACTTGGCATGGCCTGCGGCAATATCAATAACCCCATTCCAGCTGTCAGACATAACAGCCAAAGCGCTTCCAACACTCCTAGCCAGGATACTACACATGAGGATGTTTCCGGACTTGATGTGCTAGCTCAGCAGAACGGAGGCCAGTTTGACCCCGTACTCTTCGGAGATTGGCGTGAACCTCAAGATGCGATCCTGTCCCAGGACTTCGGAACCTTCTTTGACGATGCGTTCCCGCTACCCGATCTGGGAAGCCCATCGCACAACCTCACGGAAGCGGCTACCCAACAAGCACCCAAGAAGGACCTGATCGCCGAGATCGACAGCAAGCTAGATGAGGAAGTGGTTCCTGGAGAAGACAAAGCCAAGATGCTGAGTTGCACTAAGATATGGTATGACTCCTGCTTCTCCCGTATGCCTAATACATACATGATACTAATCATTGTAGGGATCGTCTGCAATCCATGGAGAAGTTCCGCAACGGTGAACTTGATGTCGATCATCTCTGTTCCGAGCTTCGCATGAAGGCCCGGTGTTCTGAGGGCGGTGTCGTCGTCAACCAGCAGGACGTGGACGACATCATGGGACGGGCGAAGTAGTCGAGCGAGAAAACAGCAAGACAACACGTCACTGCGTTGCCAGCCCGCCCACTGCTTTGGTTGCCATTATTCTGCGTTTCAGATACCCACACCTCTAATGCAACACCGTTGTTGACGCCGTTACGACAAAAGGAAAAATGGATCGGGAGGTTTCAATCGAACGCAAAGAATGAAACCTTGGAGTACACCAGGATATTTACCGCATCTGCCATTGGATATCAAAGACATTTGGAGCAAAGCAATAACCTCCCACTTACACTTTCCTTCTCTATGATTGTACTTTCTCTGTTTCTCTCTTCATCTTCTCTCAAGACCACTGCAGGCGAACAGGAGGCGCGGTTTGCTCAAAAATAATACCATCTAGGAGGCCTCGGATTGGCAGACTGTACACCACTACCACCATTGGAGTATTCTTCCGTCGTTCATTACCCTGGTTGATTGCGTGCTTATTACCATTTCCCATGTACATGCACCGCTGATTGATCTCACGCACGCACCTCCTAGCTATCTCAGAGAAGCTAGATAGCTAGAGCGGGCTTTGTTGATTGGAAGTGATATTTATCTATCTACCTATCTACCTATCTATCACCTACCCTGGAAAACACGCGGCAGGTATCTCTTTTTTTCTCTTCCTGCGTAATCTTGGTTCATGTTCCGGGTGAGTTTGTTATATCCGAAGCAATAATACTCAGATTATCTCTACTCTTCTCTATTGTTGCTCTTCTGTATACCTCGTAGCTGTATGCTCGAAAAAAAATGGTAGTAGATCTCCGACTTCCATCCTCACATGCGAGCCTAGCCAATTGTTTCCGTCTCCCTTGGTGAGGATTCCTCGACAATCTAGTCAAAAGAAAAATTCCAATTTGCGACCGATAGATAGAATTGCCATCTTTCTAAGAAAAGCCCTCTAATGATAATTAAATTACATAGTGGCCCGGGGGGGTTAGTAGTTAGGCTTTTACAACTGGTATTATACTATTAAAGAAGGCGGTAAACTATTATTGAAGTTTTTAACAGTTTATTACAGTTGTAATAGTCTCACCACTACAGTTTTCTGCTATTAAATTCGGTTTATAATAAGTAATGATTATTTAATCTAATTATATATAAATATCTAACTCTTAATATATATAATAAAATTTCTAACTGTATCTGTTACCTCTAACCTCATAAAGTTAAAAATATAAATAAAGTAAATATATAAAATGAGTTTAAATAAATTCTTTTACTATTATAAAAAATATTAATATTATACAAAGATAGTTTATATATAATTATAATATAAGTTATTATCGTTGTATTACTTTATAACTATTATAAGGTAGAATTTAATAGTTATAAATGAATTAGTGATTGATAATAATTATATTAAACTATTTATAACTATCTATAACTATCTACAACTGTTTTACAACCCTTTACAACCCTTTACAACCCTTTACAACCTTACTACAACGGGTGCTACTAACCCCCTCGGGCCACTATGTAATCGGCGTGGTGCGTCTTGACCTGCATGATGATCGATCGGCTGCAGATCAATTTTCTTACTAGGACAAATGGCTACCCGAAATATATATCGAACTGCTACAAACACTTGAGAACTTATAGAACTACATAAAACCACTTTGGATTCAGCACCTCAACTACTACATGCAAAAGATGAAGTTACAAGGGTATCGATATTGGTGCGTTCCTGGAAAAGGTAAAATACAAAAAGAATCCTCGCCGGTGGCCTTTTTGATTTGTTTCTCTTTTTTTTTCTGTTCGTTTTGGGTGGTGGCTCTGTCGACACCAGTTGGGGTGGTGAATAAACCGCAATGCCGATGATCCCTTCGCTTTTATTCCATTCCCCGGCCACCAACATGGAAAAGACCATTGATATCATACCAAGCTAGCACTCCTCTCCATCGGCTTCTGCTTCTGCTTCCGCTTCTGCTTCGGATCCACACCAACAACTCCTGAGGCCCTAGGGATCCGAGCGCGTCGAGATCGACCAATCAACGAAATGATCAATCCTGTCGCCAGCGCGTGTGTCTACTAGGAAAGAGGAAGATGAATGGAAAGAAGTTTTGACGCACATCTCGCTGAAAAGGACGAAAAAAAGGTGTGAAAGAGGAAAGACGTCATTTTGCAAGTATCACAACAATAGAAATTAAAATACCGATCGAAAAACGTGAGATTAATGAAGAGATGGTGGAGGAAAGGAGCCGTTTGAGGGGGATCAAGGGGGAATGGGAGAAAGAAGGGTGGACATGAACTCAAAAGGGGGAATCAAGCACAATCACACCTCAAGCATCGCCTCCAGTGGCGGACGGCTTGTCACCAGGGCCCGAGTCGGAAGTCGGAGCGCCCTTGCTGAAGCCACCGCGACCACCTCGTCCGCCGCGAGACCCGCGGTCGCCGCGACCACCACCACGGCCACGGAATCCACGCCCCCGGTTGGTCTCGCTGTCACTGGCGCCTCCGCTCTGGTAGCCGCGCTGGGACGTGTTGCCTCCGCGGTTGCTACCCTGCCAAGTACCGGCATTGCCGCGATGACCGCCTCGATCCTCGAAGAACTTGACGTTGGGCTTACGGGGCTGGCCAGCTGGGCTGGGCTTCTTGTGTTCCGCGGGCTGACGATCGAGAGCGGCCTTGGCCTCGTCAACAGTAGCGAAGTGGACAACGTGGTTGTTGTATTTGCCCCATTTCTCGATCCGCACGATCTTCGCCTTGTCTTCATCCTGGAAGAGATCACGCACAGCCTGCTCATTCTCAACGTTCGAGACGAACAGTCCGTTGCTCTGCTTCTTCTCAACCTTGGGCAGAGGCGACTCAGAGATTTTCTCGGGCTGAATAGTTCCGTTCGGCTCGGTGGTAGTGGTTCTGTCCGGGGACGCCGCGGCAGGCTGCGCAGCAGGAGCGCTAGCGGGCTGAGGAGTCGCAGGCTTAGGAATCACGGGAACGGGGGAAGTGCGAGCGGGAGCGGCGGCGGGAGCCTTGGCCTGCGCGGGCTGCTGTGCCGAAGATTGCTGCTGCGGTGGGAGAGCCGTACGGGGGGCAACAGGCTGAGCCTGACCGAACTGAGGAGCAGCACCGGGGACACGAGGAGAGGGAATGTTGACGGGGGCGGCAGTGGGCACTGGAGCGGGTTGGGTTGTGGCAACAGACTGGGGCTTGCCGGTACGGTGGGCGAAGTTGAAACCCTGAGCGCGCATTTCAGTCGCGATGCGGCCTGCCTCGATCTCGAGGACCAGGAAGCCAAACGCGGCATCCGCCAAGTTGAAGTTCCACATGTTCTTGAAGGCGCTTTCGTCGACCTGGCCAGCTGCGTTACCGGGGGCGGCGGGTCCACCGAAGGGATTGCCACCGTTAGCGACAGTGGGCATCTTGGTCACCACCTCAAGAGCGTTGTCCAGTAGAGTCTTCTGAGCCTCGTTCTGCGAGATGGCGGCCTCAACCTCACCGCGGACGGTCTCCCATACGTCATTGAAGGACGCCTTTGAAGCAGCGAGCTTGCCTCGGTAGTGGTCCAGCGAGGGGTTCACGGAGAATTCGTTGTAGGACGAACCATAACGGAAGTGGAGGCCGGCGGAGATGGAGAAATCAGCCTTGAGAGTGACGGACAGCTGGTTCAGCATACCCTCACGGGCGGGTGACGCATGTGTGACGAAGATCCGAGTCTCTGAGGGGTCATATACACGGTTTGCTGTGTCAATCAACTCTCCCATCTGCAGCAAGGTTGTCCACATAGTGCCTTGTCCACCAGCAATCGTGGTCTTGCCCTCGCCATTATCGAATAGCTTGTGCATGACCACAGCTCCTCCCAAACCCAAGAGACGGAGCTTAACGCCACCAATGTCGAGCAGTCGCGAGTTGGCTTCGTCAATGATGTGCAGCTTGTCAACCTTGTACTCGCCCGAACGAAACTTTTCCAGCACACGCACATCCTCACAGGCACCCCAGACGGTATAGACAGGAACATCGAGAGTGAGGCGCTTGTCGAGCAGCATGGGAAGCTCTGAGAGGGGAAGCTGATCCGGGGTGAATCGTTGCTTGATGGACTGCTGGGGAGGAGTCTGAGCGATTGTCCGCTTCACATTCTCGGGGAGCAGAGGCGAGTACTGAGCCACGTGCTTGAGGGTCCTATAATTGGAATTTAGATCGAGTCAGTCGATCCAATCACATGTTATCATGCATAAAAGCTCTCTACTTAGCGGGTAGCGTCACGGGTCGGGGGCATCACTGACTTGTCGGCAATGCGCTCGAGGGAGGTGTCGTCATAAAAACCAAAGTCACCAGTGTGAATGATATGGTCTGCACGGGCCTGCCTGGCCAGTTCATTCAAAGACTTCAGATTACCTGCGCCACGGAAAAAGCAAAACAGAATTCCCCAGTCAGCTCAATCGGGTCTATCACTCCGGGGGTACCACCGGGTCTGGATGCGGAACACATACCTCGCACGTCCGCAATGCACAGCACTCTGACGGGGCCATTCTGAATGATTCGACCATTGTTGGGAAGGAGAGGGGCGGCGCCGGGAACAGGACCCGAGGGAACGGCACCGTTGGGGAGGGGATAGCCTTGGGGAGCGAAGTTGTGTGGAGGACGGGGCTATATGAAGAGCACGGATCAGCAGGGGTGAACCTAAATTCTTATCTGAGCATGTAGGAGGATCGTCGAACGCGTGTGAATTGAGAGGGGGGGGGGGGCATGACGTTGGACAGCCAACAGCTGTCCGGGGCAGAAACAGAGAGCACGTACAGAAGCCATGAGGGAGGCGGGATGAGGTGGTTGATTGAAGCAAGAAGGAAGAGATCAAGGACAGTGGAATGATGCAAGAAGAAAAAGGGAAAGAGAAGGGCGCGAGAAAAGGGAGGCGAAGAAGAAGGGGACTGGGGGGAGGAGTGAAAGCAAGCACGACGAGGCGGTTTGGAACACGGCGAAAGCAAGCCTGAGTGCTGCTCCAGCCGAAGTGAAGGTACCGCTTATGTAAGCCCCAGGGGCAGCTCCCGGCCGCAAGCCGCAAGGGACAACTCACTTCTCAACCCACTTCCCAACTCACACCGTGAATGATCCTTTGTCACTAGATTTCACAGGCATACATGCTAGAGTTGAGTAACACTACAATCGGGAAAGGCACCAGAATTGCAAAATCTCCCAATTCATCCAATTTATCTCACCACATACATTCATTCACAGGCCATCGGTGCTATACTACTACTACCAAATCAGAATCAAACTCCCTTCACGGTTAGAGCTCCTCCCCCGACTTGATAGAAAACTCCTGGTTGTCGAGGAATTTTCTGTCTGGTTTGGGAGGGCCTAGATCGTAGACTTTGTTTCTCGTCGCTCTCTCGGATACCGCAGTCTGGAGGGACTTGGGTCCTTGCAGTGCCATCAGAGCGAAATGTCCTCCCACGGTTGGCCGGGCTCGACACAGCACAGGCATTCCCGGATTTCTGCCCTTGGCGGATGTGGCAACGTAGCGATCGGAGAATGGCCAGTTGTGTTTGCCGTTGGTCATGAAGGCCCATAGATCATCTACAAACTCGTCGCGAGTGCTGGGGTCCAAGGTGCCCGCCAGCCACATGTTCCAGTCCGACTTGGCCCAGTCCTGCCGGCTATCCAACGGGACTCCATACTCGGCGCGGACCTTCTTGAAGAAGGTGTTCCCCATTTGGTACGCCGCTTCGGGGAAGGTTTGCAGATCCAATAGCACGTCTGGGTAGAGATTGTAAGGGATCTTCCAGGACGCGGGCTTGTCGGGATATTGGAGTACAAAGTGTGTCTTTTTCTCGTCCGTCCCGCGGCCCTGGCTGAAAAAAAGATCCGCCCGTGCTTGCCCAATCCGAGAGTATTCAGCGAGCCCGGTCAGTTCGCCAAACGCCTTGATCCCGACGGCGGCCTTGATGGCAAGGTTAGTCTCATTGGCAAGAGCGCCAGCCGCATCGTTGGAGGACAGCTGCTCCATGATGTTGACGCCATTATTGACTAGATAGTCTGCATAGCCTTGCAAAATGTCTGTGTACTGGGCGGCCCATTGGATGTCACCCGTTGCTCGTACATAGGCCAGAACGAGCACCAACAGATTGCCACATTCCTCAATGGGCATTCGCTCGGCCCGCTGATTGTCATGGCCGATCGCATTGGGGTAATGCTTGCCCATGTCATGGATCACATATGGTTTGTGCCAGCGTCCAGCAGCCAGATACCTCATCATCGGCTCTAGCAGGAGTCGAATGTAGTCTGGATCTAGAACGTAGTAGATTGGGAAGGCGGGCATGATAACATCTACCGTGTTGATGTTTCCATCGCTGGAAAGCTCCTTGATGAACGCCAAAACATCGGTGGTGTTAAGTGTATCGTTAGGAATGGTTACCTCAATCCCTCCATAGGCCTGACGAGCCGACAGAGTGACAATGTCCGCGTATTTCTTACCCCCTGCGTCTTCGGCCTGAAGACGCATTTTGGAATCAAGGATCTTGCATTCTTCAGAAGCATGGTCATAGTCCTTTAAGAAGTGGTTGACTGCCTGATGGACATCCGGGTATTGGGATCGATAATAACCGGTATAGGGCTTGTTTAGGTAATTGATGGACTCTTCGCGGACGTGCCCTACCGCAAATGTCACGGAACGTTTTTCCTCGACTATACCTAAATCGTGTGCCAATGCCACGATTCCTCCCGGAGCCCAGGGTGGTTGATCATCTGCTAGTCTCCCGGTCTTCACAAATTGAGAATGCACTTCTTCACTCTTGCCCGATGAAAAGGTGATCACGGACGGTTTGGGCGTGGAAGATCGGCGAGAGGCGAAGATGACCTCGCCCCAAGTAGCCATATCATCGGCTTCCGAGTATGGAATGCTATCCTCCACACCCAAGGAGTAAGCGTACGTCCAATCGGCGATCGCAAACCCTTTAGTCGTGTTCTGCGGCCGCCCAGTCCATCTTCCATCAATGCTGGAAAATATTTCAACCCTCTGATTGAAAACCTCCGATGCAGTAACGGTCAAGTAGCCTTCAACCCAGAACAATCAGTTTCCAGCTAGTTGTGTGCTATGGATTGGTAGGGATCTTACTGAAGGGGAGAGACTGTCGAACATAGTTTGAGGGAGATATGGGAGACAAAAATTCCAGGGTAAAAGTCACCGAGCCAGCGGAAAGAATGAAGATAGAATGGGTCGCCGTATACATGGCGTTTCGAACAATGGCCGGACGGATGTCCTCGCCGGGATCCTTCACGCCCATCAAACTGTACGTCTGGTTACTGACGCGTGCCATCACCGACCAGGTGAGACTCTGACCCGCCCAGAACTGGGGCTCGGCAAAGGGCAATGTCTGGACCTGATCCCTGGGCATCCATGTCGAAAGATACGGGCTTCGGACTGCCAGAGGGTAGGAGGGAGGCAACGCAGGGTGATGAGTGACGAGTGTTCGCTCTCGAGGACCAAGGAGGGAGAGCGCTAGAGCAGCCAGCGAGCTCATGCTACCAGTGATGAGATGCATGGTGGGCTACTTCCCGAAAATCCAGCCGCGGAGGTAGTCAAGTGTGATAGCGAGCAGACTGCCCGACAGAACGAGGGGGGGCATGGCTGAGATGATAAAGAAGACGGATGGTGGAGTCGAGCGAAGGCTGAAAACGGGGGGGAGAATCCCCTGGCTGGAGCGTGTCGATCGTGGCCGGGTTGTCGTCAGCTATGCATTTCGTCATGGGTAGCGGGCGCTGGCGTGGGAGTCCGGCCAGGCGCTCAGGAACCCGCTCGGGCCCCAGGGCGCTTAACGACACAGTGGAGCCGGCGGCAACATGGCTCATTAACACGGTGGTGACTGCGCTTCAAGTTTCAGCCTGAAAAGATCTCAGCCGGTGGAGGAGAATAATGACAGAATTCAAGAGTCGATGATATGATGCGGAATGGAATGCGGGGGATGCTGTGCGGGAGGGCCTATTCGGGAATAGTGTCTCCACCAATTCCACACTATGGTACTACAATGTAGTACTACAATGTACGTGTGGACTGAACTTGGATGGTGACATATCGGTCATGATTTAGGACAACCCAAAAAAGCACGGCAGCACAAATAGCAACACAATACAGGGTTTTCTTCCTACAGCTGCGCCTTCTCGATCCTCCGGCCAATCTCGTCGAAATGGATCTGCTTCCCTGTCACCAACGCCTCCTGGAGATAAGCGCCAATCTCAACCGCTTTGACCGCATTGGACAGCTTGAGCGGCAGGGGTGTGTTGTCCAGGCAGCTGGCAGTAAATTCATTTGCTTCCCTCACAAAGGCTCCCCCGAAGCGCCCGTGGAAGTTCGCAGGGACCTCGCGGGTGATGCCCCCGGAGTGGTAGTAATTTACAAAGTTGCGTTGAGGGTTGATGTTGACTGACAGTTTCCCCTCCGTGCCAATGACCTCGGTCGTATCTTCCTGACCATGGGGCATCATCCGTGAGCAGTAGTAGTAGGCGATCTTGCCGTTGTGGAACTCAACAATGCCAACGGCGTTGTCGTAGTCCTTGTACTTCTTCAGCTCCGGCTGGACAGCGGTGATGCCATGGGCGGATATGCTCTTGGGGACTGAGTCCTCACCCATGAACCACAATGTGAGGTCAATGTCATGCACAGACATGTCCACGAACACACCACCCGACCATGCAGCGTAAGCGACATAGAATCCCGATGGGTCGTATTTGTCACAAGTCTGGCTTCTAACGATTGAGGGCCGTCCAATCAGACCCTGGCTAATCTTGTCGTAAACTTCGCGGTAAGACTCATCGAACCTCCGCGAGAAGCCACACATGACCTTCAAATGCGGCTTGGTCTTGGCCTTCTGAGCGACAGCTTTACACTAACAAAGAGTAAGTTCATGCCTGGCGAGAATTGATTTGGACAGGAGGAAAGTCGGGACATACCACTTCAACATCAATAGACAATGGCTTCTCACAGAGAACATGCAAGTCATGGTCAATGGCTTTCATCGTTTCTTCAGCATGCACAGATGTAGCTGTACCGATGACCACCGCCTGCAAGCCAGGGTGCTCTAGCATCTTATCGTAGTTATCATATAATGTGACTCCATAGGGCTCCAAGTTTTGTCGGCCCCATGCAATCTCGGCCGGGTCCGGAGAGAAGGCTGCAACAAGGTCGGCACGAGGGGTTTGGTGTAGGAAGTTATTGACATGGACCTTGCCGATCCGGCCTAGGCCAGCCATACCGACTTTGAGCTTTTGGATAGGCATTGTGGGTGATGGTTGTAGATGGAGGAAAGTCAATTGAAATGAATATGAAGAGCTGACGAGAGGTTAATTGAAGCCACAGGTTGGTTTTTATGAGATAGTTTGAGGTATGAATGGGAATGGATCTTGCTAGGGAGATTTGAAGGCTTTATAAATCCCATCCGCCGGAGTTCCATCGCCTGCAGATCATTCATGCTGAAGGGGAAATTTTCCTTATTTGAACTGGATCGATGTTGCTCCTCCTAAGTTGCGCACATAACTGGAGGTGTAGACGGTCCTCTGGACTCCTGATGCACTTGAGCGGAGAAAGAAGATGATGGAGCAGAAACAACACGGGTGGAGTTGCCCACTGCCGGACGGAAACACTTGCCGTTGTTCATGGAGCCGGGGAATTGGCGGGGGTGATTGGTCCGGGCGTACCGGGCGCCCCACTAGGCACGGTTTGGGCAAGGCTCTCCTTCGGCCGGGGAAAATAGCAGGATGCCCCGTTGCTCTCGTTGCTCGCCTAGTACGAAGTGGTACAGCCGGCTGTGTGACTATGGATGCAATCATTCTTACCAGTCATTGATCCGATGTTGCTAACCCATTTCTGGAAATTGAAAGCCAAGACAGTCAAATGCGGGGTATACCTCCAAATACACAGCCAAAACAATAGCGGAAAGAGTCCAGAAAATCAACATCGGGCGGACATCAGCCCACGCGCTAGGACCGCAAAGAAATAAACATTGTACGTAGCTGCTGGTCAGGTAGAAGATACTCGCTGCTGAATCAAAAGGATTGATGCGCTCGTAATCATGTGCGCCCGAAAGAGAAGTATGATCCCCATCCCCTTTGCTTCGTGTCGGAGTCTCTGTGCGATCGATCTTGACGAACTCTAGCATTCTTCTCTAGATCTGGTTGAATTGCACCGCCCTTCGTGCTTTCGGATATGGGTTGACCTCTTCCTGTCGTGTGTGTAACACTCAAGGGCCCGTCGGTAGAGTCTGTGAAGGAGACTGCTTCGCGTGTCTTCAAACGCCTCTTCTTTGCCGTTATGAAGACAGCAGTGAATACAACTAAAGAAGGTGGGGTGGTCAGCGCTGGGTTGTTGAGTTTGTTCATGTACTTGGACGTATCGCCCCTCCAGAACATACCTCCGATGAGCACAACCACGGCCACTATCGTACACAGAATTATCATTCCTTTGGAAGAAACGCTGTGTGTCAAAGACGATTCTGATTCCCCGCTGCCATCTTGACTGTCGACACTACTTAGAATACCCTGTGCAACGGCGGGGGAGGATAGCGTGACAACAGTCAGCAAAAACAGATATGTTGAGTACATGAGGTGTCAATTGGGAGATTTTCAAAGGCCAATATATACTGCGATATGAACAATAAGTACTGAGTCAGTGGTCGATTGTATAGTAGTAGTAGTGGAAAATCAAGGGAGGCAGAGGCAGGGGAGACGGGCTCGAGATATAAACCCAGGGTCAGATGGGGTCGGCAGGGGTCCCAGATCCGTGAAGAATCTGTCGGGCTACGTATGCGCAACTAGGCATTCTGGTGGTGATAGGCTTTATGACGACAGCCCAAGTCCTGAAGATAGGATGGAGTGTTTTACCGTTCCATCAGTCCGGGATCGTGCAGTTTCACTGGTTTGAAGGTGAAACACGACGTCGAATCGGAGACGAGAGACTCGGGTAGGTGGGATGCCGGCGCCAACTGCAACACCATTCCTCGCAAAACCTTGGCCAGGTGTCCAATTTTTTTTTTTTTTTTTTTTTTTTTTTTTGTGGGGGAGGGGGATAGGGTGGATGATTTATCTGCAGATAGTGGGCTGTAGCGACTGGAGGATTGTTATGACGAAGCGCAAGTATGTCCACGGGACGATAGTAAATGCATTACTGAGATGACACAAGGGGCTTGTGTGCACTCTCAGCTGAACTAATAATTCACAAATGCCATTGAAAATCTCGCCAACAACTGAGAAAACAAAGATGTATCCAGTTCTCATTTCTCTATTGACGCCGTGCATGGCTACCATACACTTCTACACACACACACGCACACACACACACACACACACGCCAACATTGAACCTAGGATGAGAATGTACCTTTCTTGGATAGCTACTATCCGCTTAGAATATAAACCATTAGTGCAGCCGATTACCTAGTTTGACACTTGCATTGAATACCTCTACTAAAAAAGGGAGAAAGCCAGGCGAACTCCACCAAAGCAAACCATGGCCACCACAAAAGCCAAACTTCAAAGCAGCGCGACACGGAAAAACAGCGAACCTAAAAAAGAATAAAATCGATAGACGCCATGTCCCAATCCATTCCAATAAGTGCACCAACAGTGTAAAGGAAATTGGGAGCCAAATGATCGACCAGGATCTTTCGACGATAATGATTAGAATGCAGTTAAGGCGGCCTCCAATGAAACCAGGGCGCGTATCAGGACCCCTGGGTGGTTATCTCAAGAGGGTTGCCCATATACCACAGTGCTAATGTTTTGAAAGCGTTGTCATTTCCGTGGGTGAAATCGAATAGCTTGGTCGGGCGCAAGACCAGCTTGTCATCTCGGAAAAACGCTTCTATCACTCGGGCTTGGAATCCCATGAGGGAGAACATCAACACCTGCAACTTATTCAGTACTCGAACATGAGAGAATGAATGGACAGGGAAGGCGCAGCTACCGGTGTGACCAGTTGATGAATGAATTTTTGCCTCCGAAGCTGTGTTAGCATAGTACGGAGGATTGGCATCAACTCGCCACAAAGGATTGTGGAATCCGTAGCAACCATATTATTGTACATGAGTGCTTTGATATGCGGGTAGGCCGGGTCAATCATCTCTGTGATGTGGTAGCACCCGAACTCGGGCTGGTTGTGTTTATACAGGCCCGAGTTGTTAAATGCAGAATCTCCAACACTAATATCTTTTAGTTACAAGCAGACTTAAAGCACACGACCAGTTGCTTACCATCTTGAAACTCAAGGGGCCCTCTTCCCTCTTGTTTTGCGATCGTATTAAGAAATGTAAGCCGAAAGGTGTATGTTCATCCCATGAGCGCGATCAACGGGACGGGTTAAAGAATATTCTGTTTCATCATCAAGACCCTTGTAGGGCTCTCGAAAGTTATCAGTATTGGGTTCTGGAATCGAGTGACCGGGATAGGAAGCGAAGTAAGTGGGCTTTTGTGGCAGTTTCTCGTCTAGTGTCAGAGGATCAACACGGATATCGAAAATCCAGTTGCTGGACGTCAAATTCATCAAGTTGAAGGCTCTTGATTTCCCGCGCCAAGTTGGTCAACCTCCAACGCACATGGCGGTGGGCAGGAGGTTCTGCAATGAGCGACATGGCGATGGGTAACTGAGAGAAGGTCTTTGATAACCCGGAAGATATAAAGTAGTTGGTCCAAAGGAAAACAGACTGACGGGGAGCTGATTTATGTCTCCAAGGATGATGAGAGTTCAGTCGCGACTTGGTTCCGGGATAACATTGGTTGCCCGGTAACTGCCAATGAGAGGGCGGACAGATGCGGACGCAGACGTCACATGTACACACCGCCGAGCCCCCACCAGAGCTGGCCAACCAGAGCCATGTTCGAACTTCTCTTGAACTACTCCGTACTATTTTTATCTTCTCATCTCAACCCAACCCATTTCACACTGGCCTGTCATGCAACAGTTATAGCGTGTGATTCAAAAATAGTATCATGTCAACACTCCCCGATTCGCTCGATTGGCGCCTAGACTTCCCCTGGAATATACACAGAACCAATTGTGACTGGACTCTTAGCGCGTGCTCTTTCTCTAGAAGTAAGAGGAAACGGGGAGAGACTAGATCCAACTAGTAGTGTGTTGAAACGGCGCCCGCGGCAAGGAGAACCCTCTTTTGATGGGCGGAGTGCCTACCCTGCCAGGCGTGGCGCGCGCCAGGAGGTGCCTGCCCCAATTCTCATATTGCGGTGAGGAGATATAATGGCATATATGAATTGAAATAGCCAGCGTAAATCCCCTGAGTTGCATGTATCACTATCCTGATCAGACTCCTCATATATTCAAAATTAAATTATCGTCGTTCATTTACCTTCAATACCTTTCGTTAGCTGTATTCTTGGAATCCCCATGTCTGGCACGCCAACCAAGCTACCTGGGGATGTGAAGACCTGGGAGGATGAAATGGCTAAGATGGGCCTCACAGGCCAGACTATACACGGCGCGGAGTTAGCTTCCGCCTCGAAATTCGAGTATAAACAGTTCCTGCTCCTGCAAGTTATCTGGGTGCCACGCCGCTTGAATTATCTGCCGACTATGCTGCCTGGCTTCAAGGATTGGATCACAAAGGCGGAGACAATGTTGAAGACCTATCAATCATGGGGCACATACTGTCAGGGATTGGCACTCTCGGATGCTGGAGAAGGGAACTTTACAATTGCCCGGCATTACCAGCTTCAGGTTGCAAACACCAGAGACGACACAGATCCACTGACTCTGGCAACCCCTATCGCACATCGGACACGCTCCCGTGAACTCGCTCGAAAGTTTGCTGATATGAATTTGGCAACATCCTCAAGATCCAACAATATTTCTAAGACACTCGACATTGAAGATACTAGCCTCGATGATCCGTTCGATATTTCGGAGACCTCGGTTCCAGTTACCCCGCTTCCAGGGACTCCAAGTCCATTCCGGGAGATAACACCTGCTCCCAAAGAATTGGAGAACGTGTTATACCTTCCGACAAAGGATGAGCAAATCGTGAATTGCGCCTTGATAACCTTCCTGAATGCTTTGACAATACCCTTCAAGCTCGCCAACAATTGGACCTTGCACAGGAAGGCCTTCAAAGCTATATTCGACGATGCTAGCTTTGAAGCAAGAACTGATGGATATCTTGATGACCGTCAAGGCAACGCCCAGGCTATAATCGAAGTGAAGCCAGTCACACGATCGAAAAAACAAGTCTTATTCAAATGCAACAGAGCGCCGAGATGGTGGCTTGGATCAAAAGCGATGGTGAAAAGCCAGATGCACCCAAGAAAGTGTATGTCTTCCTCTGTCGAACCCTTTCCACTACAAATTAACCCCATGCTGATTGAGAAAAGGCGCTTTCATATATCGGAAGACTGACACGAGATATTCCTGACAGTTGCTCAGTACGATGGTGACTACATCAAATATTTGGCAGACAAGAATCATCGCAGTGAGTCCAGGTCCTTTATGACTATGAACCAATTCGGTCCCTGTAATACATTGGAGGCGACACACATGCGCTACCTGGGCCCTATCCTGCTAGCGATATCACTGCGTGCAGACGCCGAAATAGGCCAAAGCTGATCCTGATCGGATCGAATGCCCAGTCATACATCTTTCTCGTAAACGACAAAGATAGCAATAGTCTCGCCGTGGACACCAGCTGGGCCCATATTGATTCCAATGTTTTTCAAGCAGTGCGCTCGGTCAGACCTTTTCAACGTTTGTTCATTTGTATTCGTAACTTCGGAATAGTTATTATCAAACGAGTGGAAGCTCAAAAGAATAGATTCATCACGGATAACTGTACGTCGTATGATTGATGCCAGTTGCTGGTATAAATCAGCATTGTCTCGGCCGTAAGGGGACTAGATCGGTATGTTGGCCAAAATGGCAGTCACCACTACTAGAGTCACGAGGGCTATCTTCAGTGGGGTCCGGGGACATTTCTCGTTCCTGAACGTTCTTTCAGAGGTCTACTATCGGCACACCACGAAGGAGAATGAATTGTAGAAAGAAGGATACTTAAGGACGAAGACGAACCGAAACGTCAAAGTTCCTGCCTTACAGTGATGGTCGTCCGTCATTTCAAATGTCCTTTACTCCCTGATCAGTCCCATCACTAAGATTTGAGGCTAACAAATCTTCGAGATTGTAGTAGCGCCGAGATGCAGAACGAACAAACGCCACTATCCGCTGAGGATACCCTACACTGTCCCGATGTTGTGAAAGCTACCGATGTGAGCAACTATGACGAGGTGGAGGAACTGATACTCCTACACATGGCAGATGACATCGACCCCGTTTCCCCGAAGCTCAAGGCGATTATGGCTCAAGAGGGAAGCACACACGTGTCTCTCACGGGAAACCGGAGACAAATGTCTCCACTACTCATGGAACGTCCTAAAAGTTCGGGGATTGACACGTCAGCTTTCTGCTTTGGAAAGCCCACTCAAGGTCCGAATTCGTTCTCCCTTCAGCCAGCAAAGCGCTCGCCATTAGGCACTACGTCTTGCGAAGCTGACTCTCCTCCCAATCACGGAAATAAACTATCCTCAAACCACAAAGGTCAAAGCCAAGAACTGTAAGTAGCGCGGATAAGGTCTAGAACTCTGCTAATGTTTGTCGGGATGCGCAGCTCTTCATATCCAGAGAATGCCGGGTCTGGCACTGGCACTCTGAAGGTCGCATTGCAGGACCGACAACCAGAAACGCAAAAGCCACAGGCTACAGCTCCAAGTCTGCCACACAAAGCGCTGGAAGCTGAGCACATCCTACATGTTTCTCGTTCCGACGCTAGGTCTGTGCCGCAAGATGGTCAACTATCCTTAGCCAACACCCGGATTATGCCTCCCGAAAATGCAACATTGCGTATGTGATCTATGCCGGACGCTTCAATAGACACTAATGTGAACATCTAGCGAAGAAAATAAACCATCCGCGGAAAGAGAAGGTAGGCCATTTCCTCACCACTTTCTCCCAGACATGCCAATCGAAACACAGGTTGCCGGACGTACTGGAACTACCAAGGAGAGTGCCAAACGCCTGACCACAACTCGCCCCAATGAATCCTCAATGATGTCCAAGCGATGTAATGAACAGAGCAAGATGCTTGACCAACATATACTGGCCCCTACGAACCATAAAGCCAAAATAGCAAAACGCAACGGTATACACAAAGAACGAGCCATTGTGGGTTCTACAAATGGAGGGTCTCCATTATCAGAGGAAGATCTATTCCACTTGTTGATCGACCGTATCAGGGATCGTGAGGAAAGTGCAATTGCTGCTTTGCATATCCGACAGCAAATGGAGACCGAGATCATCAAAGTGGCAGAAGAGAATGATGCGCTAAAAATCCAACTGGAACTATCTAACAAGCAAATTCAGAAGCAGGCCTCCGACCTAAAGATTTGCGAGTCTCGACTAGGAACTTGGAAATTAAAGCTCATGAGGTTTAAGGGCTTCTTGAACGAACTTGGCTGCGACTTTCAGAACCTCCGTGGTGACGCAATTCAGCTGAAAGCAACAAGAAAGGAATTGCTAAATGAGCGGGACGAGATAACCGCTGGTATCAGTGAAGCAAAAGCAAAGCTAGCCGAAGCTTCGAGCAGTGTTGATCAAAGGCGAGAACAGCTATTAAAGGTGGAGGGCCAACACGAGTTAATCAGGCAGGATCTCAGAAATGCGGAGACCAGGGCCAACTATCTTTTACACCAGTTATCTGATGAGAAGAAAAGATCCAAGCTACTTGAGTTGTACATCCAAGATTGCTCCCGGGCCCAGACAACAAAGTTAGGCCAGATCATGTCGCACCAGCATGAGATGATGAAGAATATGGACACCGCATTGGAAAGCTTAGGGCACCAACATGATGCTTTGCTCAAGACTATTCAAGGAAGTCTATGTTCTGATCTCAACGAGTGTCTGATGTCTCTTAGAGAAGTCTCGGAGAAATCGTCAAGTGGCCAAAAGGGCGTACATGAATGCAAAGAAATCATGCAGAACTTCGCATTACGGTAGGCGTTGGATCATCAGTGAGAGTGATTTGTTCTCATGAGACTAATATGGTGCACTAGTATCGACTCAATGATGCTCCAGCTGAACTCAGACATTAGCAGAGAAGCTAAGTCAAATGAAAGCCTGACCCAAAGTCTGAAAGAGCAGATTTTAGTCATCGAGGAGCATATTGCCAGCGACTGTAACCTGTCGAAACAACTTTCCATCAACTCAGACAACTATGAGAGCCTGCGTAAAACTCTCGAAGCATTCAAAGCGACCACAGAGAAGATCACTTGCTCGATGCAGGGGTTAGAGTCCAAGGAGATTGGGCTTGCTGGTCAAATGAACGCCTTCGGAATAAGCCTGGCGGAGGCAAGGATTCCCCAGCAAATCGAACCATCGAGAGAAGAAATTTGTGGTTACGAGATGAAAATACAGGGAATGAAGGACAAGATGGAGAGCTTATCTGAAGACCTCAACGCAGCTCAAGCAGCCCTGAAAGCCAAGGAGCTCGAGACGGAGGCGATGAAGATTTCAATGTCGGAAGCATCATCCAAGGCGGATGACTCCGAGTCCCGCGCACGTGCATGCGAATCAGAAGCTGCTGCCTTAAGGGATGAAGTCAAATCAGTCGAGATAAGGGTTCGTGAGGAGCTCAACCGCGCGAGTGTTGTCTCCCGCGAACAAGATCGAGCGAAGTACGAGCAGCAACTGCACGAGCTCTTGCGCGAAAAAGCCGACGTTGAGAGAAATATAGATAGGTTATCCACGCAACTGGCCGGGGCTCGACTAGCACTGGTAAGAGGATAAACGCGGCTTGAAAGAAGATGCATTCTAACCCACACAGGCTGAGTACGAGAACAAAATGAAGGAGCGGGAGAGTGAGATGCAGCTCATTCTGACATCAAAAGAAATGAAAATCGATAACCTTAAGAGTCACGCCTTGGAGAGTGCAGCTAAATTGGAGGACCAAGAGAAAGAGGTAGCTAGACTGACGGAGGTAGAGTCAGTCAGCGTAACTCAGCAGGCCTCGCTCCACAATCAACTCGAGGAAGCCACTAGTCGAATAAGGATTCTCGTAGACGAACGCTCCCGAGCCATCAACGAAAGCCACAAATCATCGCAGGATCTAGAAGCGAAGTTTGATGCCCTCGAGATGGGCTTTCGGAAAAAGGAGAAAGAGTTTGCCCTTATACAGGAAAATCTCACTGCTGCGATATCGGAAAAGTCTGACCTTGAATGCAGCCAGCAGAAGGCAAAAGAAGAGATGCATACACTGCTGGAGAGGGTTGAGGATTCGGAGAATAAGATGAATAAAATCGAAGAGATACTCAGTCAAATGGGTCTTTCTACGCCTGGCCAGTCGTTCACTGAAGTGTGTGGTATCCTGCAGACAAGTTTACTCACAGCTCAGAACAAGCCCATCGACCCTCAGTCGAATGCATCTCCGAGTGGAAGGGACGTCAGTTGCTCGAACGCCGTGACTGCGACACCGCAAAAAGATATTTTAGGCCTAGGGCAGGAGCTGTACAAGGCAGAAGTAATTTACCGAACGCAGAGTATCCAGGCAAGCATAATTTCTTCTCCCTTCCCACGAGAGGTTAAGCTGGGAGAGAACAGCATCGCAAGCCAAGAGCGTCTTTGCTCGGTTGAGAACCCCAACATTGTACCGTTCTCGAGTATTCGTCAGCAAGCATCCCCGAGAGATAGCCCAGTGTTCGGGCATGATGAAAATGATCTTGCAGCTATGTTGATGCTCACACCAGGGAAAAAGGTCATCACAGAATGCGATGCACCCAGCAAATCAGATGAAACCTTAGCGACGAAACCGACAGAGCTGAAACAAGAAAAGCTTCCAAGGATTCTTGCTCCCGAGATGGCGATTAATAAAGCTGCTTTGGAAGTCAAGGACTCAGTGCCCCTGTCGAATTCCCAACCAGATGTAAAGGGTACGGAGGTGTCTGAAAACAGAGGCAGCAGAGCGAACACGAAGCCCAAAGCCGTCACATTTGAGACCGAAAGTCCGAAATCTGCGGGTCAGAAACGCAAACAGCCAGAGTCCAAGAGCAATGATGCTCCGAGCAAAGTACAGAACATGTCGCTGATCGAAGACCAACCAGCTCGTGTCAATCGGCGGACATACTCCAGAGTTCGACATTCGGTGTCAAGAGGTGCAGCAAAGGCTACAGAAGTAGCCCGTTTCTCTGCAGGTGATGCAGCTGATGGAGACACTCATGTTCCCATCACGCGCGCCGCTGGAAACAAACGAGCAAAGGCTTCGATAGACCCCCCTGGTCAGCGACAGACGAAGTCAGTGTCTGAGTACTTTGAGCGCAAATCGAGTCCTACGAAGCTAGCTTCTGGAAGCAGCCGACCTCCTTCGATGAATGCAAATCAGAGTAATAACCAGAAGTGGCCAGCTCGTGGAAGGAGTTCAAGACGAACAAGAGGTAAGTAGGACACATAGCGCGTGAATTGACCACTAAACCCGACAGGGGAACACTACAATGCTCGTTTCAACCGCGGAGCGTAAGCCATTGCCGGTGTCATCGGATGCGATTGGTAATCGTGGTGGGATGTCAGCGAGTCAGTTTCTGCTTCAATTCCTCTCAATTTGACAGTATATATGCGTCTTCTCTTTTATCGTTGAAAAATGTGCAAAGTCATGCTATCCACTATGTCAGTCCCGATTCCCACCACCATACTACCCCAAACCACAGATGTATAATATAACAAAGATTGATTCAACCCAATTGTACTGCTCTAAACGCCAAAATACAACCCCAAAATAGATACACAGCCCAGACCTCCATCAGAGACCAACCTAAAAGGCAGCCTCCACAAGCATCCGGGCCAATGCACCCTCTAATGTACATGATCGTTTCATATCGATAAAATAATCCCGTCGCGCCGGGGTGCATTCAAAATCAAGTCGACGGTATCTCGCGATGTCGAAACCGTAGGATAGGTATCGTCCCGTCCCATCCGCTCCTCCTCCGATATGCCACGCGCGAACGATATCGCAACAAATAAAAAGAGAACGGCGCCCAGGTACGTCGATAGGTTTGTAAATTTGTAATGCAATCACCGATTCCGACCTCCCTTCGTAGCCTCCAAAAACAGCACCTTCTTCTTCACCACAGGGTCGTACTTGAGCATGCTGAGTGGCCGATGGGTACGGGGTCTGATCATCGTGCGGAAATAACCTGTCATGGCCATGGAAATCAGGCGCACGGAAATAGTACGGGACTTGGCTGTAGGTTTTGCGCAATTGTGTGGTTAGTTGGGTGCTTGTTGCTTGTTGGGGGTCCCGGGGAGGAAAGATTTTGAGAAGTCGGTGGAAATGCGACTCGTTGGAATCGGAGAGCAAAATGATGAACGTGCGGAAGGAGGAAGGGGGGAGGGGATTCAACTCACCTTTCTTGGCCATTTTGGGGGATTGAGTCCAGGGAGGGAGGTTTGGGTGGTTTCGTTGTCGATGGTGCGGAGCGGAGGTGCGGCGGAGAAGTTTGGAGGAGAGAGAGGTTGGCACGTGATCGTGATGAGTGGTGGACGGATTGGGTATAGGGGGTTTCGGGCTGGGTGGTGGTCACGTGGTCACGTGGTTTTGGGTGATTTGGTTGTTTGGTGTTTGTTTGGGAATATTATTAGAGAAGGTTTTATTGGGGTTTGTTGTGTGTTTAATCAGGTTGGATAATTTGTTCTGGGGTTAAAGTTTTGGCTAATTGGTACTGTTTGGGGTGTATAAGTCTATCGTTTATTCCGTCGTGGTAAGAAGAGTATACAGCCTCGGAAAGCATATTTCCTATCGGGTATTAAAGATGGGGTTGTGCTTGACCCATTTCTTTATGGTAATAGTATCATAGGAGCTAGGGGGATATTCTCGCTACGAAGATGTATGTTGTTTGCTTCAACGGTTTGTCCGGTTCAGCAAGCAAGGGATATCATAAGCCATGATCATCCGTTTCATTGATTGAATGAAGGAGAGACTCATGTCACAGGCTCTATCCAAGTTTAATCTGGTATTCCAAGATATCACGTGCCAAGTCGACGACGAAGCCTCAAGTATCTTTGAAAGTGTTAGAAGAGACGTTGCTCTTTTTCCCCTTGACTGTCTTTCTTTTTCTTTTCTTCATTTTTTTTTGGCTCGAATTTTAATTCTCTTGGACTTTTCTCTTATCCCAGATTTGTTATCTGGTTTATCATGTTCGAACGGTCGACGGGAAGAGTGCTCAAACTGCTGCCGTAGCAAAGGCGTTCCGGTCATGATCTCAAGCAAATCATTTGTATCGAACTGGAAGACGTTGCAGATGTTACTGAGCAGATAGCGTGATGTGAATAAAGGAGTTTAATCAGTACCAGATCTGAGATTCGTATATTCACCAACGAAATGTCGACAATGATTGAAGTCGTTGATGCTAGGATCCAGTACAGGGACTTTACCGCCATCATAGTCCTCCTTTAACATTGGATGTTGAGTATTATCTTTCTTAACAACCAGCTGCTACATGATCATGTTCGTTGGTATCTCATAGCCGTCCGATGGAATCAACATGCTTCTAGTTCCCTTGATCCACAATTGCTCTCCGGGTTCACTAAGCTTTCCCATCCACGAGTTTCTTCATAAGCCCCAAAGTCAATTCCAAACCCATGCCCGGCTTAGGTGTGTGAGAAATCGGATAATCCCTGACTAGCCGTGGACGTGGATTTCACACGAACAGGAGCGGCCAGTATTGACCATTCCATGATCCGCGCACATCCGCATTTGGCTGAAATCAAATATTGTCGAAGTCAAAATCGAGGTGGCAATCAAATACCGGGGGTGAGTTGGGTCTGTTCAATTTACCAGGGACAGCTTTTCTCACAACAGGACGGACACCAGATGCAGGACCAGCTGCGGTGTATGACTTGCAATCGGCACGGAAATTATTGAGAAAAGCGCGTAGATCCCACAGCATGGTGAAACACATCGTGTACCAGTCTGGTGTCGCATTTGTTCTGTTGGGATCAAGTCCGCGCATACAGTGGAATATTTCCTGTCCGATTGAGTCCTTTGCGTTTCTGGTCGCGCTCATGGTTATTTGTAACACCCACTTGGTTGTCCAAAAATTGAAAATATAGCCTTTGGCTATTGAGTGCGCTGGAGAAAGCTAAAGCCTTGGTCTTGTTCGTCGCAACTTGAGTCCTTGATGATACTTTCTGATGTCAAGTTTAGATCTGGCTCTCAGGAGTGTTGGCCTCGGTCCAGTCGCAGATGATGTCTGCTTAAATAAAAGATGTCACTCTGGAAGGTGACAACTCTATGACGGTTTCGACCATGATCACCGCCATTGGGCCTTGACTACACCCATCGGCCTATTTTTGTAGAGGAGCTCATGGGTTAGTATCCGACCCAGAACCGTCAAAGGGTCCTAGAAAGATGTCTGCGGGAAAGAAGAATACTTCCGGCTCTACGCGAGCTAGATATAAATCCGCTCCAAATATATGTGATCCGTTCATCTTTCCTCAACTTCACTAGTATTGAGTCAGTGGCAGTATGATATTTTTTATCGAACCCACCCCCTCATACAGGACAATTAAGAATTACGATAGGCAGGATTGAATCCAAACCATACCTTACATGATACTCCTTTGAAATGTGGGAAGGCCCTAGGGATGAGCGAATGGCCTCATCTTCAATCTGGTGAGATATACTTGTTTCCCACGTACTGTATTGGCTCAGATGTGTCTGGGTATCTTAAACAACCACAATTTCCACGGCGATTCGATGCATGCACCTCCATTGAAGCTGAGCCATGTCGGGAAATCAGGCATCTCATTCTTACCATTCTTTGCTCTTAGTAGAACGTTACCAGATATTCTACCGGTATAAATTGTGCTGTCAAAGAAATAAGCATAAATATCCGTATAGATCGGAGGCTAACCACTTCCACACTAGCGTCCTGCTGTCCCATACCACCATACCAAAAGCGGCCAGTGGATGAACCCATGTCCGATGAGCCAATTACACCACGCTATACTCCACCACCGCCGGTGCTTAATCTTTCGGCCGGACCGTCCGTAAGAACTAAAGTACGTCGACTGCCCCAGGCTGCAGCTCAGCCTCACACCAAAGAAAATCCTCCCGGCCCCCTGTTGTTTTCCTCCGCCACTTGTCATTGTGCAGCTCTGCCTGCACGTCCTCACGCGCCTCGGTCTGTTCGCCAGAGACATGGAATATCGCTACCCTTTTAATTGGCTTCCCTGATAAACGATTCAGGGCTAACAGCATCTACTGCCATGGCCTCCATAACAGTAGACTCAAATCCGGGCTGCTTGCAGCGTCAATTGACCAGAGGATTGCGTGCTGTGGTCGGGCAAGCTTGTCGACACCCCATTTACACCTTGATCGTGGCGGCCCTTGTGGCTGCGACCGCCTATCTCAATGTTTTGGAAGCGAGTTTCCTGGCAGCCAACGAAGGTCCTGGGCCAAAGACCGACGCAGGTCAATTGGACGTCCAGCCCTTTATTTGGGGCAGCCGCAGTCTTTATCTTGGGGAGATGAGCTCGTGGAAGTGGCATGCAGATGATGCTCAACAGGCCCGTCACGGTGAAGTACGACTCCTGCTCAAAATTCAAGTATTTGGTACTAACCTACCCCGTTCTCCACCCTAATAGATCGAGCAGCATTTGGCCCTTGTCACTCTCGGATTCCCTACTCCCGTCGATCACAGCATTCCATTTCTGGCGGACAAGTTGCCCGAATCCGTCGGCGCCGAAGCCATCACACAAACCTCCACCTGGTTCACATCTCTGTCCAATGAGTTCTTGATAGCTTTTCAGGTGCCATACACACAGCTAGGCAGATTTTTACAGGCTGTCGAATCGATTTCCTCCGAAGATCAGGATACTACGTGGGCGATCAATGGTTCCCACCGGGAAGACAGTCGCGTTTCTCTTGGGCGTTGGCTGGGGAACTCATGGATCTCGTTTCTCCATCGAGTCAAGCATGCAGAGGCGATGGACCTGGCGATTATTGCGCTGGGATACTTGGCATTGAATATGACGCTTGTCTCTCTGTTTCGGGCGATGCGTCATCTGGGCTCGCGCTTTTGGTTGGCGGCCTCGGTTCTGCTTTCCGGGGCATTTGCATTTGTGCTCGGACTAGGTGTAACAACTGCCTGCGGCTTGCCGGTCGATATGCTTTTGCTCTCGGAAGGGATCCCATTCTTGGGGTTGACAGTGGGTTTCGAGAAGCCCATCCGATTCACTCGTAGCGTGCTTTGCGCATCGAAGGAACTCGGTTGTATGCCACAGACTTCCGCCGGCAACGACGACCGAAAGCAACAAAGTATTCCACGTGCAATTCAGGTTGCTATCGATGGAGAAGGATGGTCGGTCGTTCGCTCTTATATCCTGGAAATTGGCGCTCTGGCCCTAGGCGCGGCGTTGCGACCACAAGAGAAATTCGGCCAGTTCTGTTTCCTGGCCGCATGGATCCTGCTCTTCGACGCGATCCTTCTTTTCACCTTCTATGCCACTATTCTCTGCGTCAAGCTTGAGATTACACGTATCCGGAACCCTGGCGTTCTCGATCAGGCTGATGAACAACGGGGCCCTCGCATGTTCGGGTACAAAGTTAAGCCAGAAAACGTGGCCCGATGGAAATCCATGATGGTGGGAGGTTTTGTGCTTGTTAATATGCTCCAACTCTCGTCTTTCTTCTATCGCATCATGGGTGGTTTCGTGACCAATGCCTCTCTGGCCCCTACCACTATAAGTCCATTCAAAGTAGCGGCGAACGGGCTGAGCGATATCTATCTGAGTGCCCTAGCTGGCAGAGTCGAGACCCGCGTGACGGTCCTGCCACCCATTCGATATGTGATGCAAGCATCTAAACTCGATGCCTCATCTGCTAGCCGCCCCGTGTTTGACGGCGTCCTGGCAGGATTAGAGAGCCAGCTTGGTCGACTGTGTCTCATCGGCGCTTTGGTCGTAAGTTTGGTTCTCAACAAACACCTGATCCACGCCGCTCGCTGGCATGTCTCTGATGCACTAAAAGCCCCTGTTTCACCTGCCGACTCTTCTGTGTCTGTATCGGACCCTCCCTCTCGGAGCGCAGAGGAAACCGAGGTTCTGCTCAAGGCAAAGCGGACAGACTTGTTGACCGACGACGAGTTGGCGGAGCTGTGTCTCCGCGGCAAGGTCCAAGGATACAGCCTAGAAAAGACCCTGGAAAGCACGTCGACGACCCGACTGGAAGCCTTCACCCGAGCAGTTAGGGTCCGCCGTGCTGCCGTGTCGCGGACGCCTTTCACTCTGGACTTTACCAGCGGCCTCAAGGACTCCCTACTTCCGTACCGCAACTACAACTACGAGCTGGTCCATGGCGCCTGCTGCGAAAACGTGATCGGATACTTGCCCTTGCCCCTGGGGCTTGCGGGGCCCATGGTGATCGATGACCAGTCGTACTTCATCCCCATGGCCACGACAGAGGGAGTGCTGGTGGCCAGTGCCAGCCGCGGCTGCAAAGCCATCAACGCAGGCGGTGGTGCCGTGACGATGCTCAAGGGCGACGGCATGACCCGGGGCCCCTGTCTGGGCTTCCCTTCCGCCAAACGTGCCGCCGAAGCCCAGCGCTGGGTCGAATCCCCAACAGGCCGCGAGTTGCTAACCGAAACCTTCAACTCCACTAGCCGGTTTGCTCGCCTCCAGAATCTGACCGTATCCCAAGCCGGCACCTATCTGTACATCCGCTTCCGCACCACAACCGGCGACGCGATGGGCATGAATATGATCTCCAAGGGGGTGGAAAGAGCCCTACAGGCCATGACAGCCCACGGGTTTCCGGACATGAACACCATCACTCTGTCGGGTAACTTCTGCGCGGACAAGAAGTCAGCGGCCGTCAACTGGATCGAGGGCCGTGGCAAGTCCGTAATTGCCGAGGCAACGATCCCCGCAGCCACCGTGCGTTCCGTACTGAAGACCGATGTGGATAGTTTGGTCGAGCTGAACACGGCCAAGAACCTGGTTGGCAGCGCCGTGGCCGGCAGTATGGGCGGGTTCAACGCCCATGCTTCTAATCTGGTCCAGGCGGTGTTTTTGGCTACTGGTCAGGATCCTGCCCAGAATGTGGAAAGCAGCAGTTGTATTACCACCATGAAGAAGTAAGTTTCTATACCTCCCTGGTATAAACCTCGGAATGATGCTGACCATGAGCCAGTATTCATGGCAACCTCCACATCGCCGTTTCCATGCCGTCAGTAGAAGTCGGTACCATTGGTGGTGGAACTATCCTCGAAGCCCAGGGAGCCATGTTAGACCTGCTCGGGGTCCGTGGAGCCCATGCCACTGATCCCGGCGCCAATTCCCGGAAACTGGCCCGGATTGTGGCCGCAGCTGTGCTGGCGGGCGAGTTGAGTACTTGCTCGGCTTTGGCGGCAGGCCACTTGGTCAATGCCCATATGCAGCATAATCGCAGTGCTGCGTCAGCGAAGAAATAGCCTCCATTTGATATACCTTCAAAGTATATCCCATATCTATTGGATACAACTGCGCTTGTAGTCCATCCCCGGATTCTGAGACATAAGAGATGAACTGTACCGCGTAGTGCCATGTAGGTCAAATCTCAACACCAGCAGAACCCCCTTTGAAGAAATATAATCCTCATCCCCGACACCATTCCCTAATCACGCAACCTCAACCTCAATAACCATCTCATACTGCTTTGGATCAGGCCAAAACCCACAAATCCGCAAACCCGCATCCGTAATCAACCTCCTCCAATCCGCCTCCGTCCGCTCCGACGCCGCCAGTAACGACATCATCTGCACATCCATAGTCGTCTGACTCATACTCGCCTTCATAGGAGGAAGAACAATATCATAGATAAGCAGTTTCGAATACCCCTTCTTCATGGCATCTTTAGTATTCATGAGTATCTTTCTCGCTTTATCGTCAGGCCAGTCATGCAGCACGGCATGCATGAAGTAGATCCTACTTCCTACACATCATTAGTACACAACCCAATCAAAACTATACGGAGTGTCAATCATACCTCGAACTAACTGCGGTAAGAAGAAATCATGCTCCATAACCACAACCTTCTCATCCAACTGCCCCTTAACCCCGGCTACTATCTCCGGAAGATCCTGCAATACAACTGAATCCTTAGGAAGCTCCGGAAGCTTCCTCAGTACATGGAATGTATCAATCCCTGTATTCCCACCCATATCAACCATAAACACAGAATCATCTTGCAGATTAGCACCCTCTAGGAGATGAGTCGTATCGTAGATCTTAGTCCAGGGTGTTTTCCACGCCGTCCAGGCTTCCATATGGCCTATGAAGGCTTCAAAATAGGCGGGGGTTTGCTGCAATCGAGCGAAGAAATTGAGCCCGTCTGGGTCGGTATCTGCGTGGTTGTTCTCGTGCATGTTGGTTGGTTCTTTGTAAGATGTGTGGGAGAGGTAGGTGGGGAGGTTTTTCGCGCAGGGGAGGTATTGGTTTGTTCTGGATGATTCATCTTATTTAGCACAGTCCTGCCTTACCTAATTCAAAAGGGGAAGGGAAAACTGAGAGGCAGATAGAGATGGAGTGTGTATACCCTGCTTGAAGCGTAGCCCTGATCTCACTACTCTCGTCACCAATTGCATATGAGAACGGAGTAGATTTGTATTTATCTGGGCCGATTTCTTCGATTACGTTGAATGCTGCGAGGAGGCGGAGGAATCGACCTATTCAATTTCAAGGCTCATCAGAATTGGTTCTCATATATGAATGAAAATGAAATCGCTAACTCACGTAGGAGATTAGTTTCAACAATCGGAGTAGTCAATTCCACCAACTCATCGACACTCATTTCCCCACCACCAAGAGCGGTCCAAGATTTCCAAAGATCTAGCTCAATACATGTCTGCAAAGCAGCGAAAATAATAGGATTCTCGAAGCAGAATCCCCAGGCTCGTTCATTCGGTGTTTCTACTCTAGCTAGGAGTCGACGTGCTGCGGCGCGGATTTCGAGGCGGTCGATTTCGTTAGTCCCGAATGATAAGGGTTGCACTGCGTCGAGGGAGGCGATTATGTCTTTGGTTTAGTGGAGCATGGTTGGTTATTAGTATTTGATCTTGTGTGTTGAGAGATGTTGGTGGATCGAGGGATGTATCATGGAGGAGGTTCTTAAAATGGGGGAGGTGAGAGCGTTTTAAGCCTCTTGGGAAACGAGACACCAACTAGAAGAGGGGGAATATTGGTAAGTGCTAGGCATAGGCTATACTTGTAAGGATTAGAAGAAATGCTTTCTGTTGTTGGCCGCGAGGATTAATTGATAGCCTTGTCGTCTCGCACATCTAACCTTATGGAGTTTAGGGTTGTGCTCGGATTACAGCCTTATCAACGGTTTTAGGGCGCTAGCCTTGCTTATTTATTGCTGTTGTCGGATCGTATAATTGTGTATTTTTGTTTAGTTGTAATGGCGGGGATTTAGATTAGTTCCTTGGCCTATGTTCTAATTTAATTGCGACCGATAAGCTAGCGTTTGAGTAAAGTTTGCTGGAACTGAATACATACTACATTCTTGGCAGTAGAGTTTAGACGATTATTTCCATATGGAACTCTTTAGCAAGCGCCTATGTCTACCCTCAAGTAGCCCCTAGATAGATCATTGACATTTCTTTTGGGAGGTTCCCCTCGGACTTATTGAATCCCATGCCTAAGGATTCAAAAACTCACGAGCACACCTAAAGAAACAATATTCACAAACAGAGCTATAATAGCAAGTCGATTGAAAAGCATTATTCTCACCAACGTTTTGCTCACTCTTTTCACACAACCACAAATAAGACACAGTAAGCTAAAACACCCCAGTATCTGCCCTCACGCTACTTAAATATCCAAAAGACACGCATTAAACCCAACACCATCACAACACCACCCAACCCCTCAATAAGCAAACATAACAGTCCGCCCCTCCCCCTTCATCCTCTCCGCACTATAACTCACCCCATGAACCTTCAACCCCTCCTGATTCAACAAAGTAACCGTATCCCCCCTCTCCGACAACGGACACATAGGAGCCTCAAACTCCATCGTCGCCCTGGGATCCACCACCGCACCCCTCGGAAACTCCTGCACCTGCCCCAACGAATTATGAATTCTCCAATCCGCCAACGCCACCGGATGAGTAGTCCGATTCCCCAACCGATGTCGTCCCGACCCCACATTAACCTCCACAATCGCCACCGAATCCTCCATACTCCGTCTTCTTCTTCCCCCAGCCCCATGCCTATCCAAAAGATCCGCCCACGTCGTCACCCCAATTTTATGTCCCTCCTCATCATCCGTATGCGCCGCCTGCGACGCAAACGCCAGAAAAACACCCACCCATTTCCCCTCCCGCGGAGAATGAAAGATCATCCCGCCGTCCTGCCACACGCCATCATCTTGTCGGAAACTGGAGATGTTGCCTTGGTTCATGTGGATATTGTGGATGCCGTTTTTGGAATTGAATTGTGAGCCGAAGAGGTATATGTCGGCTTGTTGTTCGATCGCCCATTTGATTCTTGGCTCTAGGACGTCGATTATGTCGTTATCGCGGCCTTGGATATCGTGGGGGAGGATGCGGCCGCTGTGTACGGTGAAGAGATTCCCCCGGATGTAATCGAGTCCTTCGTGGTCGATTTCATCGAGGGCTTGGAAGCCGTAGGGGAGGTTGGAGAGGGAATCGATGATGTGGTGGTCGATGAGGTTCTCGTTGACCCAGTAGACGAGACGGGATTCGGCCCGGTCGCCGGATTTGATGTTGATGGCGGCGCGGTTGAGGTTGGGGATGTCTTTGGTTTTAGTGGTGGGTGGGTGGGGTTGGTGGTGGTGTTTGGTGGTAGAGGGGTGGGAGGGGGCATCGTCGGAAGTGAAGTATAGGGACAGGTGTGGGGTGCGGGGGTCTTGGTGGGCGTGTTCGACGGTGTATTTGATGGGGTGGGCTTTCCAGACGCCGTAGTTTTGGACGGGCATGATGGATGTGTTGTGTGGTTTTGGAGATGGGTTGGTGGGTGATGGAGTTGGATGGAGTTGGTGGCAGGTGCTTGGATTCTTAAGGGATCTGAGCTGAGGAGCTCATGACTGAAGTGGAGTCTAGACTGCTCGGCGGGATGTTCTCGTGATGGTGGATATGCTTGGCGCCAAGCAAGCCATGAGCTTATTTGTGCTTCATTCCTCCAATCCCCAACCCTGCATGTCCGTGTTCCGGAGATATGTTGTTACAACTTTGGGGTCTATGGTTCTGACGTAATAGTTAGAACCGGTAGCTATGTTCGTATTTTTTCCATGGAAAGAGGCATATGACGAGGGTTTGATGGCTGAGAATTGATGGTGAAGAATTTCTTTGTTTGGAGAACACGAATGACGTGGTGTGGTGAATACTGTCTTTTGACGCTATGTTAACTTGACACATAAGATCGAAGGGCGTGGGGTTCTTATTACGGATGCTATTGGGTGAAAGGATAAGTGGATGGAAATTGTGAGCAACGAGTAAGTGAGAAGATCTGAACAGAACAAAATAATTTACATTAGGATGACTACCAAGATATCTCTATCTTCTTATCTCTTAGCATCTGTCACAATACCCACCCAGCCAGTAGTGGGTCATAACAGATCACACGTATCATGAATTGGACTGCTACACCTTGAGAAAAAGCTTGTTGGGAGACACCATACAATGTCATAGTTATATACAAAAAAGGCTCAAAACAAAATGCCTTGAACTGAAACAAGTGACAGATTCAATTG
This sequence comes from Aspergillus sclerotioniger CBS 115572, assembly GCF_003184525.1. Lineage (NCBI taxonomy): Eukaryota > Fungi > Ascomycota > Eurotiomycetes > Eurotiales > Aspergillaceae > Aspergillus > Aspergillus sclerotioniger. The sequence goes on along the minus strand of NW_020291008.1, from coordinate 459,255 downwards.
ATCGAACTATGATTATCAAAGATGACGATTAGTTGCCGAAGGTATTAAATAAAGCCAGGTTTCTCTCACACTAGCCCCATGCTTCAATTGAGCTTTATGCGCATATTGCCAATTCGATCAAGGCAGGTCCTAAGCATTATAAGGTTAAGGTTCATTATCTTTAAGAGATATCAGGATGAGTGTATACCTTAGCGAGGTGCTTAAGCACAGCAGTAGGGGTAACCTTCGGGGGCACCATCGGTGATGCTGCAAGGGAACTCGCCGTCACCGCATCTCTGGTTGCAGATAGCGAGAGTGGCGTAGCAGTCCAGGGCAACGGCCTGGCTAATGAGGCCAAGGGCGAGAAGAACGGTGGAGAGCTTGAACTGCATTTTGATGGATTTAATTGAATTGAAGAGAGTTGGTGTCTTGCTTTGCTTGTCTGGTGATGACTGAGATGAAGAGAAGACTGATGCTAGAGAGGAGAGCAGTCGGACCTTTGTATAAATTCCGTGCAGTCTAGGCTCCGTAGAGGAGTATTACAGCAGTTTTACTAAGTGAGCTCGTTCGAGGAGTAGAATCCCGGCCGCGTCATGTTCAGGAATGTATGAGTTCCAGCCCCCAAACTAATGCCTAGTTAGGGATCTAGTTCCGTGATACATCCCGTGTATGGAGACAGTCCCTGCAAAGTGGGTAGATGGTGAGGGGTCTCATTGTATTAGCCCCACCATCATTCTTATCAGTCCACGCCCTGGGCTCAATCTATTTTGATCATGTTTTTTCCCAAAGAAATGATTCGCGGCCTCATAATTAGTAGTTGGTTTGAAATCATCATTGTCACCAGGATAGCCAATACTAAACAACTTCTGTATATTATCCAGGACCACCGACGGGGTTAAATAAAATGCCGTGCAAAGTTCCTATGTCTCCCCAACCGAGATTCAGCGAATTTTGGGCTGTTAATCACCCCTTGCCGCGTTTTTAGCTCGGTGGGTGGATCAAGCAGCGCATAGAGTATAGATCCTCGTTCCTATGACTACATTAGCTAAGTTACATAGTATCCGGACCCCTAAGCGAGCATTGGTCGTCATACTAATCAAGTAGCTTACGTGGGTGGTTTGAGAAATCCTATGCGCTGCTTTCGATGTGCATGTCCTCTATTATCAGGGCTATAAGACGCGCAATGTTTTCAGGCTCTTCTAAGCGACCTCCCAGAGTGAATGGGGATATTTATTGACACCTAACAGTCATTGGTCTGGTTAGAATTAGGCCTGCTGATTCTGCAAGCAGTGCTTGGTATCTACAGTCTGCCAGTTGTGCAGAAGGTACCATGATAAGTTGCAAGTCGGGTTCGGTGTATGTATCATACGATTACAGGTTGTCATTTCCGACAGTGTCAGAAAGTAGTGCGATAAGGTCCGCGGATCCATAATACCTCATCGGTCTAGTTTATCTGTAGCTTATTTAGTATCAATCATAAAACGAATTACCACTAAATCAGGTTCTCTAATATTAGACCACAATTCATTCTAGAGGATTTCAGGTTATTCATATTATTTTTCACTTTCGATCAGAGTTTTCCTTCACATATAATTGAAGCCCATTAAGTACCAGATCAAAAATCGTCAGATCTGATTCTCCTAACGGAGTGCTCCGTTCAGTCTGAAGGGAAGTGGGGCTCTTTCTGACCCTGAAAAGCTTCATGACTGCACGGGTCGTGTCGCGGCTAAACTATGAGCCGTCCCTGCAGACTGTTTATATTACCACATTAATCACGCTGCTAATTTTCGGGCAAATACCCACACGAGGCAATTTGAGCATATTTTCGGATACCCATGCTCGCATGCCGAGATAAAGAATGTCCAGCATGTCCCTTTGGACGTGGCAATATGATACTTGAAGAAAGTCCCACAGGCGTTTTTCCAGGGAGAAAGATTGATTATTATGGTTGGGTCGGGTCTTGACATTTGACGGATGGCTGTGACCCGCCTTATCAGATGAATGATATAGCAGGGTTAATTCTCTACCGGGTTGTTCGTAACGCTGACTGCGACGCTACGGCAGCATGTTGCTTTTCAAACAGTTACTGGGGTTGGTAGCCTCATAGATAGAGCTCTGTCGCTAGCAAGAGTAGGCGGCTGTAGAGCATCAAGATTCAGAACCGTAGTTAGAAAAAGTACGACCAGTCTTATCCGATGATGAAAGATTGTTTGGCTCTAGAGGGATTCGGTGCAGCATACACATATGCGATGAATGAATTGGCCATAAGAAAGGTGCTTTAGCAGGTATATGTTGTGAAAGCCATGATGCATGATAAAAATTTGTCTCTTTGACTGGTTTTTCTTCTTGCGAAATCCTCGTCCATCTGAAGTTCTCTGACAGAAGTTCTCCTTATAAGACCTTCTATGAGCTGTTCTGAAACCTTTGTCTTGTAGAGAAGTCAGGTCATGAACATTCGATCCTACCATTCTGATTTACACATTCACGGATTTTCTTTTAAGATGTTGTTTTGTTCTCCGAGTGTCATGGGAATATTATGATTATAGAGATTTCTAGTTCACGCAAACGATTAAAGATATGAGTTAGAACGGAAGAGCTATCTGTTCTGGATAACCCGATGCTCGAAAGTAAGTGTTCGCTCATCATACCCGAAAATTATTGATATGGAATACCTCCCTTAGAAAGATAAGAAATATCGAAGCGGCCGATGCCCGGCTCAGATGGGGTTAGATGGATTGTAGTTTTCGTACACAAAGTGGGACCGGGTTGATCCGGCTTTCGGGTACGGAGCACTCCGGACCCCCTGCTGAATATTGCATCGTCTGTGGCAAGCTGAGACACTGACATCTTATTTTTAGTTCTAACTTCTATCATCAGTCAATAATGGATCCAAATGTTGCAGAGAAGCCTTTCTCTATATTTTAGGGTACAGTAACCCCGCAGAACTATGATGATTGTATAACTGGGGAATGGTGGAAGTCGTGTTTCTTCTGAGAGGATGCAGGATCACGGCCTTGGGCAGCGAATATTTGCTTTTTCGCCAGCCCCTGTATGAGAACATGCAAAGTTTCACTTTTCCAGCCTTACCTTCTTTCTCCGTAAAAAATGCCACACTCCTTCTACACTTTGAACTGCCATTCTCTCCTCATTCCTTTTTCTTTTTTATTTTTATTTTTGTTGTTGTTGTCGCTGCTTTCTCCCCTGGTAGTACTTATCATTCCGCATCCGTGATGCCCTGAGGGGTTCTCAAAAATCCGATTAATGCACTTCAATCATTGGCCGAGGCTTATCAGACGCACACGATGGATGATGAGGGGTGACAGCCTCAGGCTCGGCCCGACACTGGCTCTTTCCTTTTTCGTCCCGAGCTACATCCACCCCTGCAAGCAGTCCGAATTCCCACGGCCAACCTGACAGCCCACATGCCTCTCGATCTATTTGAAATGTACCACCACAACTATGTACCCTGTGCTCCCTCCGGTGCAATCTTTGCTGGAGGGACCAATGCGCCGTCAGAAATAGATACCTAACTAGGTACAATGCGGCCAGCGTGAGGCTAGATATAATGACGTTCATACTGTACAATGTCACATGAAGCACGGTTGGACCTCTTTAGCTCCTTTTTGCTTTTTTCTTATCCTCGCTAATCAGCTACTAGGAAGCATCCCCGCGACATGGGGTTGCTGTGTTGTCGTTCAGCTGAGAATGACCCAGCATCAACAAACCCAGCCCCCCCATCCTCTGTTCTTTCTGTTTTGTACACAATTTCTCGTTGCTTCAGATCTTCACGAGGGCTACCGTTCCTGCTTCTGAGGAGATTAAACAAGACACCACTGCCCCAACTCCGACAGACAACGCAAACAGCACCATGGAAACCCTTGAGGCTGTTCCAGACCCTACCACTCCCGATCAGACCGGACACCCAACTCAACCAGATCCAAAGGCTCAGGCAGACCTCGGTGAACCTGAAGTGGACATCAATACTGCCCTGCCTGAGGAAGAGCTTAAACATCTCCGGTCAAACTTCATCAGCGCTATCGAAAGCGCGGAGCTTGACCGCGTGAAAGAACTCCTGGACCACAATGGTGCAATCGGTATTCGCGTCGATTATCTTTTCCCTGACAATCATGTAATAAATACCGGTCTTTCACTGTTGATGTTAGCAGCTGGGCTTGGACAAGACACCATTGTGAATTATTTGCTGGATGAAACAAACATTGGAATGAAATGGACAGCGTCGTTTCCCGAGGGATGTACGGCATTGCATATGGCAGCTTGGGGGGGTTATGAAATAATCGTCCAGAAACTCTTGGATAACCATGCCCTTGTTGACGCCGCTACCGTGGACGGATTCACGCCGTTACATTATGCCTGCTGGAAAGGCCATCCGGAAGTGGCTAAACTGCTGATCGATAACAATGCCACTTTTTGCTCTACTGATAGTGAGAATTTGAATGTTTTCCACTTTGCCTGTCTGTATCACGATGATACTATGGTTCGGTTTCTCCTTGACTCCAAGTCGGAAAGAATAAGTACAGTTGATCGCAATCAGCAGAGCAGAAGTGGCCGTACACCGCTCATGGTAGCCATTGACTGGGGAAATGACGGTTCTGCCAAACTTTTGTTGAAGGACGGTGAAATCGACCTTTCCGTGAGGACCGACGATGGTGATACAGCATTGGCTTTTGCGGCAAATCGCGAGCAACTCGACGTCACAAGAATTATTTTGAAGTCGGAAACATACTTTCCCGATGACGTAATCGAAGGGAAGATTTGTACTGCAACAGCCTACGAACTTCATCAAATAGAACACGCCCTTCGTACATGGCTTCAGATCGGGTCACAGGAGGCTGAATGGGTCGAGAGTGTCATGAATTGGGCCGTTGTTAATGGAAGCATGGAGCTGATGAGGGAGTGCGCCAAAATCATGGAACCCACAAAGGGAATAAAGAATGGCAAGGTAACCTGGTTGCATCTGGCATCCAAATACGGACAGCAGGCCCTCATAAAGGATCTTGTGGATATGGATATTGACGTCAATGCCACCACCTCACAAGGGATGACAGCGTTGCATTTGGCATGCAAGTATGGGCATCAAGCCCTCATCAAAGACCTTTTGACCAGGGGGGTTAATGCCAACGCCACTACCCCTGAAGGAATGACAGCGTTGCATGTGGCATGCAAGTATGGCCGTCAAGCCGTCATAGAAGATCTTGTGAGCTGGGGTGTTAATTACAACGCCACGGCCTCTCAAGATATGACGCCGTTGCATTTGGCAGCGGAATGGGGTCACAGTATCACGGTACAGAAGCTCTTGAGCTCTGTCAAACTCGGAAATTCGGAGAATCAAGCCGCGGAAAAAAAGACAACGGTCCATGACTTCGAAGTGAGCAACTTAATCCTAAGAGGAAACATCAATGGTGACACCGCCATGACCTTGGCTAGACGGGGCAACCACCGAGATATATCTGACATCTTATGGGATGAACTCGACCGGATTTCCAAGTCTGGGGGTCTTCCAAAAGGGTTTGCCAATGATGTCAAGCTAGCAGCTCAGTACGGATACCTGGGTAAGGAGGAGATTGCGAAGCTTCTTCTCGAGCAGAGGCGTGAGGAAAAGACTGGAAGGGATACAACACACTGGACCACGCTCCATTGGGCTGTCTTTAAGTCTCGTGGGGTACCTGCTTGGTGGCTATTGTCAAATGGGGCTCACTTGAAGAGCAGTGAGATCAGGCTCGCTCTCGATTTGACTACAGAAGCATATCCCGCTGGCAAGTTGATTAAAACGCTACTTGAAAACCCTCCAATCATTGAAACTCCTCGACTACTCCAAGATACCTACCATCCACCACAAGTACCGGAGTGGACTGGCGAAAGTCTAGACGCTTTTGAGAAACAGAGCACCATCATGGATTTTTATTGCCAGGATAAGGGCATTGTAGCCTTTCAGCTGAAACGACGACCTACGAAGAGTATTATCTATCAAAGCGACGAAGGCCCGGATGCTATCATGGCCTCAAATCCCAATAACAACTTTAACGATGTCAGCGAGTTCACAAAACAATTTGATAGATGCTCTGAGAAGCCTGCCGGGCCTGCGGGACAACCAGATGCTACAAAAACCGCTGCTCCAAACCCTGGCCTCCCTGTGAACGCTTCAGGTTCGGTCATGATGCCGCCATCGGTCATAAAGCAAGCTACAAAGGACCCGGGAAGGGTTGCTCAAACCCAGTCAAAGCAATCCAACGCAAAGAATAAACAGCGAGATTTCAGGTGGATCCATGTACCCGCAACTTGTGTAAGATGACACTCTACAGCTGGAGAGTGAATGTGAGTGATTGCTAACATGCACGTTGCTTTCAGAGAAAGGTGATTGAGGTTTGTCATCCAGGACGCTCTCCAGGTCTCCTTGTGAATGAATTGATGCTCACGCATATGTCAAAATTAGCATCTCGTGACGCGAATCGCAATCGATTCGAAGAAGTCACAGGAGGATTTGGACAGCCTACTCGAATATCTCAAGCGGAGTTGGACTGAGGTACCCGCCGGCGGCGGAAAGCGCTTTCTTCAACCGCAATATCAGGTATGACCCACGGTACATCGCCATGATTCGAACCCTAATTCGATGGTGGGAGAACGTAGGAAGATCCCGATAGATCACGGTCAAGTAGGAGTGATAACAACACTGCCGAAAAAGTCAATGAAAGGGACATCAAGCCATGTTTTGAGAAAGGCGATGAGACAGTACAGCAAATCAAATCAGGCTCAGAGGGGCCCGCTACCACCAAGAATAGATTGGTCTCACTATATGTTAGAGGATGTAACCCCTGGAATGACCTGTGCTGACATATTGCTTAGATGCCGTTTCTTACGGTATCTGGACGATCGATAAAGCCCGAACGTTCGCTCGCAAATCCCCAGACTCATAACGCATACCTTCTACATGAGACGATGACACTCCACCAATATTATTACGCAACAATCGAGAACAGTAGGAAGAGAGACAACAAACAGGTACTCTTAAACTACCTCGCGCGGGAATTCATCAAGGAAAACAAGCTGCCAGAATCCAAGATAGAGGAAATCCGCAAAGGTCTCATCGAAACGCTCGAGAATACAAAATATGAGAACACAAGGTCGCAGGATTCATCGCTTTCAACCAGTAATTATAATCCCTTTATCTACACAGTCGATCAGCTTTGGCTATGGATTATTGATGATGGCAAGTGCCAAAGAACTTCTGTTGAAATATGGGCTAATTCTGCCATAGACACAATTGTCACTGCCACCACGAATAGCTCCGACAAGCTTGTCGACGCCATCCTGGATCAATTGTTAGCTGATAGAAGTGGGAACGCGATCCAACGTCCCAAATCAGCAACAGAAATGATGGAATTGATCGTTGGCATTGCAGCCGATCCTTCTTTGCAAAAGGTTTCCACAAAACCTGATAGCCATTCTGTTGCGGGACAGAAAGACGCTCTTCAAGTTTTTCGAGAGTCCATTCGTCATGTGGTCAGTACACCTGCTGGCCTTCATATAAGAGAATTAGTACTGACAGGCTTTGCCTATTTCAGATTGATAACGAGACCGAAATCTCGAACGCTTTTATAGAAGCTGTCAAGCAAACTCGCCGTCAAAGACTCCCTGAACGCGATTTTGGCCTGGAGTTCGACCTTCTCTATAACATCAAAGGGATCCGTGATGAGCTTTGTATTCTTAGAGCTCTCTCAGCGTCTCAACAGAGCGTTTGGAACAAAGCATTTCGAATCAAAAACAAGAGACCTACTCCTCAGTGGACATATCCCCATCCCAGCGAACCGAGCGCAGTTCAATCTGATCTGGACGATATGATACGGGAGGCACAATCCGCTCAAAATTCAGTTCGTTTCTCTTTTACTTAGTCAGCGACAAGTGCTGATGTGAGCTGCAGATCAACATGTTTTTAGATCTCAAGGAGAAGTACACCGCAAGTCAGGATGCGGACTTTGGACGACAGCAGGCCTATACCACTATGGTCTTTACCATTGTGACAATTGTGTTTGTGAGTTCCAATCTCCTATACATTGTTTGAATCTAATAATGGCTTTCAGCTTCCACTTACATTCCTGTCTTCTATTTTTGCTCTCAATGTCACCGACTTTCCCCAGGGAGCATCAGGGCATCCACAGTATCATGGGTGGTGGATCTTCCCTCTCATCTGTATGTTGTATCTTTTGTTTCTCACATAGGAGACTGTGCCTGTACTAACTTAAATCAGTTGGACCATCTGCGGCCGTTTCTATTCCTTTGATCATCGTCGCTTTCAACGTCAATGACTTTATAGTCACACCCTACTACAATTGGAAAAACTCGAAAAGCCCTTCTCCTGCCGATGATCATAGCTCTGCTGCTATCGATTATAGCCTTACCTCCGCCGATAAGCCTAATTCGCGACACTCCGGGTGGTCATATATCGGCAGTCAAATCAGGCCGCGTACGCGGAATGGCTCGACGACTACTGAAACTATAGAAGACAAGTTCATGGGGTCTCCTGTATAGAGTCTCTCATTCCTACCTGCTCTGTGGGGAAATGTGTAGATTATTCGGGCTTTCGTCAAGAGTGATATCTTGTGGTTATTGACAAAACATGGACTATATCTACAAATTCATAGACAAGATGTAGCCCCTAAATTAGAGTTTGAAAGGACTATTAAGCGGAAGGGGTGCCATTTCGTTCTTATAGCGATTATATAGTGACCAATGTGACAATGATTATTCCATATCCAGGAGCCCTACAGGCCACCTAGCACTACCAATGCCTGTCAGTTGATGTTTATATGAAAGCTATAACAGACTTCTAATCTACGCTTTCTCAATTAATCCCAGAACACTTACTCATTACTACGGAAATCAATCGATTGTCATCAATCGAGAAATTTTGAAAGTTATACGCGTTATGGTCATGTTTCTCGGATATCTAGTGGCTGTTCAGTTTAGAAGGTAGACCAGATTATTATTACTGAAATAATGTATTTAGTAGCCTAGAGTTTTCTTAGTGCTTTAGATATAAACAGAGTGTCTCAGGTATATCGATACAAGTGGCGAAGGTTCTACTCACTATAAAAGGTAGGCCGTAGCTAAAGAAGAAAGCGTGGTTGCAGCCTGGCCAGTGTGGCCGTAACGCCTCCCTATTATTTTATTCAGTAATACAAACCCTGACGTACAATACAATGAACTTGACATAACAATACAAATGACACTGATTAAAATTTGCTTGTCATTACTACTCCCCTATCAAGGCCACAGTCGAGGATGATAAATGCGATTGGGGCATGGGCATCTTGTTTCCCTGCAAGGGTGTACCCTTGACAGGCTTCACAGGGCATATCAGTATAGTAGAAGATTTTTTTTTTTTTATTTTCGGAGGGATACTCACAAATCTACGAGCACAACTCTCAAAGTACTTCAACTCATCACATGCTTCCTCATTAAAATCCAACTCGCCCCGCCTCGCCCCAGAAAACACGATTGAAGTATCAAAATCGACCCAGACAACACGGCCTCCCGAGGCAACCACGAGATTCCTAGTGGGATGAGGGTCATTATGAATGACTCCTGCTTGATGGATCTGATTCAAAGCATCTTTTGCATACTGGCGAAGCTCCACAGAACGGGGTTCGGAAGTGAAGACCGACGCGTCGTGTAAATATTCTAGAATAATGGCGCACGGGTGCACTTTGTCCTCGTTGAAAGCTTCCAGGTTTGGCTCGAAGACACTAGGGTCTAGGTTCTCAAGCACGCCATAGAATTGAGGTACGATGCCCATGTCGCAAGTGCCGTGACGACTTAGAGCGAGGTAGGCTTGCGACTCGCAACGGTAGCGGGACAGATCTCGTCCATCGGGTGAGAAACCGGGGTCATCGTCCATGTGGAACTGGTTCTAAGATTAGTTTCGGTGGATCATCGGGGGTTTGGGGTTGAGGTTGGCGGACCACTTTCAAGAAGTAAGACTGCCCATCGTAGGATATGTGAAAGATCTCCGAAGTCTCTGAGCTTTTTAGGGGTTCTATGAAATGAACGTGAGACGGCTCGAAATCTAGCGTGATGCCAGATGGGTTGTAGGTTTTCATGGCACCGTGGTCGACTAGAAGCAGACTGAAGTTGGGGGAGAGGAGCGGTTGGATTCATGAAGGTCTCATCAAGGAGGTCTTGTCTCGATTATATAATCGATCATGATCGTATATCGGGGCAACAGAAATAGAATTGGCGGGAAATCGGCAAACAAATCAAACGTACTGAGCTGGCCAAGCAAGACACACAAGCCAAGCAGGATAGGCATCTATCTACTCGCTAGTGATGGAATGAGGTCTGGTATTCATGCTGTGGAATGTTTATCATGCTTGGTCAATAGGTTCAGTCGTTTTACTATGAGAGTGGATCATCAATCGGAGAGTTCCAAGAGAGACTAATAGCTGAGTGGGTAGTAATCCGCATAAAATGGATATCCGTATCCGCTGCCCCACTTCAGCCCAGCCAAGACTGTACAGTGACTAAGCAGACATAACTAAAGTAACATAATTCCCGGCTCTTCCCTTTTGTTTACGACGCTGCTCGTTACGTTGCTTAGGCCTACTCCAGTGACAATGCTACGCCTAACGCGTCAATTCACGAGATCTCTCTTCCGGAAGTCGCCTTCTCCAGCTCGGCAGTTCTCTCAATCAGGTCCTCTTCTTGACTCAAATGACAAGCTAGAAGAGGAAACCCTGCGATGGTACTCACCCGATCATTTCTACCCGGTGAAAATCGGGGAGATCTTTCACTCTAGATATCAAGTCATCGGGAAATTAGGCTACGAGGGATATTCCACGGTGTGGCTTTGCAGGGATTTTCAGTAAGCCCTGCTACTGATGGATATCGCGCGTAGCGACTGAATAGTAGCAGACAGCATGCCTATGTCACATTGAAGATGTATGAACGTGACTCTGCCCATGGAGAAAGAGAAACACAAGTGTACAATCATTTGAAAACTGTCAAGTCAACTCTCACTGGCTCTATTCTTGTCCGACATGCACTAGATGACTTCCAAATCAGCTCTGGCGACTCTTCTTATCAGTGCCTTGTGCATCCTCCTTTAGCTATGAGTCTGTTCGAGCTTCGCAATCGCATTCCAGCCAAGGTCCTTCCTGAGAATGTATTCAAGCCAACTTTGATTCATATTCTTCTCGCGTTGGACTTTCTGCATACAGATGCTCGCATTGTTCATACCGGTATGATAATCCTCGCACTCCTAATATACTCGACTTTCTAGACCTGCATATTGACTGGTCAAAGACATACAAGAAAAAAACATCATACTCGGCGTAGAGGATGAATCAATTCTAGTCGATTTCGAAGAAGCAGAGAAATCCAACCCCAGTCCACGAAAAGTCATCGGAGATCGAGTCATCTATTCTTCTCGAAGGCTTGGAATTCCTAAAATCCATGGGCGTCCTATTTTATCTGACTTTGGGGAGGCTCGTTGCATTTCCGATCTAGGTTCACGGTGGGAGGATGTGCAGCCGTTGATTTACCGGGCTCCTGAGGCAGTATTACGCATGCCGTGGGATGAGAAGATTGATATTTGGAATTTGGGGGTTTTGGTAAGTACAGCGCCTGCCTTAAGACTATGTCTTCTTACTGGTGGTTTGTAAAGGCCTGGGATCTATTCGAACAAGGACACCTTTTCTACGCTCGCGATTTGGACAAAAAAAGCTCAGACAGTCATCATCTCGCTGAAATGGTCGCAATCCTTGGACCGCCGCCGAACGACATGCTTCGGCGTAGTGAGTATGCGAGGGAGTTTTTCGATACCGAAGGTATGGCTTTCCAATGATGTCTGTATTTTCTTGGGTGGACGCGTCTGACTAGGAAATAGGTAGTTGGAAACATGCCACTGAGATACCCTCTGTATCTTTGGAGAAGCTAGAGAGAATCTACGAGGCACACACCAAGAGCAATTCCTCTGCTTTTTGCGCAAGATGCTTCAGTGGAGACCGAAGAATCGAGCATCCGCGAAGGAGTTATTGTCGGATCCTTGGTTGAAGTCGGTTTGAGTTGAGTGACGCTCGAGTCATCAGTTCTCCACTCTAAATGTCTAGGGATATAATGTATAATAAACAACATTAATGGGACTAGTGTTCTACTCGGTGCTGGTCTACAGTTGATTCGGGGAGGTAACGACATGTACCTCCGGCTCGAAATCATAGATTACATTGTGTTCATATGCACTGTATCTCATAATAATTAATATTCTAATCCCATGAGACACTCTCTGAAGAAATCATAAGACCTTGCTACAAATGAATGAGAGTGAAGGGAATGCTCTGCACTGTAGGGCATACGTCCTTGACATGGGGGACTCCCGGGTCTGTGTGTCGAACCCAATTGTCAAATAATTGTCATTCCCTATTAATATGAGCCTGCAAGCCCCCTACGTTTGCGTTCCCACTAACAAAGTATCGTAACAATCCCACCAAATGCTGTATGCCTTCGAACCAGCTTTCTTTCGTAGAAAGATCATATCCTTGTGTCAGCTCTAATCGAAAGCTTTCATCTTCTGCAAATCCCTTCGAATGTACTCGGGATATCTGATCTTTTGTGAACAACCCACGCGCTATAAAAATCTGGCGCTTGAAGCATCCAAGAACAAACATCTCTTGGTCCTGTAATCCCAGTTTAAGATTATGAGCAAGTTGCCCTAACATTACACTCATGATCTCGCCAAGAAACTCGCTCCAGGTCTGTTCTAGGAACCACTGATCATAGTCAGACAACATGGTAAAGGACATAGTAAGTATAAATAGTGGAGAGTGTAACATACACCAGTGAATGAGAGAACTGGGACATATTCATCATGTACCCTAACCATAGCAGCACAGTCGGGTCTAGCGACATACTTTCGACCGCCTATGAAGTACACTTGCTTGTACCTTGTCACAGGAAAACTGTAGAAGTATCAGTAAAGCCATCAATGAAAGACATATAACTTGACTTACTAAAGTCGAGGCGTGATGCCTCCCATCTTCAGCTTAAGATAAATCGTCTCCATCAAAGTCCTCAACATCAACCCCTGTAACTGCATCAAATCTGCAGAGTTCTCTCGTGCACCGTACTTCCAGCTCTTAGCAGGAAGTCCCACTACTTCGACCCCTCCGGCAACTTCTTCCAACAAGTCAGGTTCAATACCTTCTAGGCACTGGTCTTCACTTTTGGGATAATAGGCTTCGAAGATATCAGGTTCCGCCAGGGAAGTGTCAAATAGATTATTCTCCGTGACATGAGTGTTAAAGAGATGGAAAAACTCCTTGAACTTCATTGAGTCACTAGGCCATCTTTCAATGCAGTCGAGATCAGCAAAGTCGGCATGTTCGAAGATCCATGGGGTTAGGGCCTCTTTGGTGTTATCAGTTTGAGTGGGCAGCTTGCAATGAAGTATGCGTATGCTTACCCTTTTCTTTTGGTTGTATTACATTGGGGAAGAATTCATCGGTGCTCACGATTCGTGTGTGTATGGCTGCTGACATTCTGGCAGTGTTTAGGAAGTGTTGCTGTTAGTAATAATGTCAAGGGGGGAAATAGAGACAATCCGGGATGTCGGGGGTTATTTATCCGGTGTATGCAGGTGGAGACCGGATTTGACACCTTCAGGCAGCGTCTTAGGCATCCAATCAAATTAGGTATCTTAGTGGGAAATCGGATACTTTTCAACTCCGTCAGATTCTACCAATCAGCGAACTAACTACCAAAGGCTCTGCGCGATCGTGAATGAGATAAAGACGGTAGACCAACGCTTTAGAGCATCTCAAGCGAATCACTTCACCAGACAAGCAATACAGAAACCCCCCATCATCTACCCAAACACAGTGAATCCGGGCATCCAATGGCTTGTTCGCGTTCTGCCGACGAACCCCCAGGTTCCACACACTTGACATCAGAACCATCCATATAGATCATATGTGTACGATACCCAAGCACAATTCCCGACTGATGCTTATACCTTCTATACAAATCATTCCCTGCATTTGTGGACTGTCCACCTCCTTCCGCTCCCGCCGTGCTTCCAGTCTGTCCGCTCGAAGCCTCGCCCGACACATTGGGAAGAGGTCTCACAGCCTTCCTCAACGGCGTATGGGTGATCCAGACAGCGGTGATGACATAGACAGATCTGCGGCCAGATTTCATGTACTTTCGTACTTTGGGCACAGCCACAATGTCTTTCATGCATTTCTCGTCAAGCTCGTGGTCGAATGTCCATACTTCTTGGTCCACTCTGTCGAATCTGACTTCTTCAGTCGGAGGCTTCTTCTCCTGCGCCTTCTTTACCACACGTTCGAGGAAAGCATTCCATACTCTGGTCATGACGGGGATATCTCCATGCTTGGGGTGTTCGTGATGGCGTTCGATGAAGCATCCCATCGGTGGTAGGGCAAGATCAGCCGGCAGACCATTTCCCTCGGAGGCTAGGTTGCTAGTCGGTCGGTAGGGATGCTCGATCACTATTCCTAGTTTGATATCACCTCCTTTGCGGGTGGAGAAGTCGGAGAGTAGGAACCACATTGCGATGGATCGAATGGAAGACTGGGTGTATTTGGGCGATGGGGATATGGAATCAAGGCTTTGCTGAGGAAGGCTTTGCTAAAGTATTTCCTGGTGCAATTGGAAAGACTTTGGTATCCTGGGAGCACTCGATGTCCTTCCTCGCCATTTTAAGCACCACAGTATGGCTATTACCAATAATGATAGAAGCCTAGGGCGCGTGTCTATCCCCACATTATGATGGCCAGGGTTACACATAGCCTTGGCGGACATGTGATGAGGCGGGTGAGCGGAAACCCCCTATTTCCACGCCCTGTGATGTCAGTTTGGGGGAATTGAGGGCTTGTAAGGGGTACGTGGATATCTTGGGGGTCGATTAATCCTGTAAAGAAGCGGATATTCAACTTTAAACAATATGAAATTGAGAAATAATGTTGGATAAAATATTAGATATTATTGTAAATGCAAATAATGTGACAACAATCATGTACCTGGCCAAATCATCAATCCGTTGGTCTTGGGCAGGGCAGTCCTTGACCGGATGGCTATCGCCACACCGGCTTGTTTCTGCCACGCCTAGTTCTGTCATACCATTGGATTGAGTTCTGTGCCGTGCTTTGAAATTTGGATAGATCCACTCAATGTAACTGTACAAGACTTGAGGCATTAAATTGAGGCGATTATTATAGCAGTATGACCAGATGCTAATAGTATAGACTTTCACTTATGATTTAGATAAAGCCTATATCGTATGATGCTCGCATGTTGATGTCTTGGCCGAGGCAGCATTCAGGTTGTGTTGCATATGGGCACTGACCAAATAGTCCATACTACAGGGGAAATCAGGTACCCGCCTGTCAATATCGCCACTGCTGTCATTGTTCCTGGATGATTGCTGGCGTGATCTTGTCAAGCTTTGGTACATGCACTGTTATGCCCTGCTGACTAAGTATTCACTCAGCACGTGCCACCTCCCCATGTCAGCAGCGCACACCGTAAGTGTCATCATCAACACTCCTTGCATTGCCAAAGCCGGGACATGGGAGAAAGGATCCGTTGTATGGCCCGATTGTGATAGCAATAGCATGAAGGCATCGCCATCGCCATGGCGCTGCAGTTCATTTTCCAGAATCCCAACGGGATAGGCAGCTCTGACAGGCGCATCATCCGCTCGCATGTCATGCAAGGCAAGAATGCCGGCAGGCCGCGGCGATCCACCAAGAAGAAGCTTGATACAGAGGTTAGACGCATCCTGTATGATCCAAAATGTGCATATGTGATGCCGCGACAGGTGCTGTGGGGCGACCTGTGTCTTACTTCGTTCCCACAGGAGCTCGATTCTGAGTCTACGGCGCTCATGCATCGGTGTATGTCTTCAGTCGGTCATCCACTCCGCTTGTGGCTGACTCTTTTCGACAGGGTTCTTTGACATTAGTGATGCGCTGTTTCCGCCGCAGTTCTGCACCAAGTTTGACATTATCAAGTCAATCTGGGTCAACTTTATCCTAGCAGATGAAGCATGTAAGTGACGACATCACCAGTCGAGTCATGCAGCATGTTGACATGATACAGATTTTCATAGCACTTTGGCTATATCTGCGTCTTATGTTGACTTTTTCCAGCGGAAACCAGCAATATCATCCAAAACGCTTCACCACATCTCCCAAGCGTATGCTTTGGTCAACCTTAAACTGTCGGGTCCGTTCTCCGTTTCCGACAGGGCTATAGCTGCTGTAGTCAGCCTTGCTATCTACCAGCAAGTACATCATCAACCTGCAACGGGACTGGTACATCTTCATGGCCTCTATCGCATGATTCAACTGCGGGGTGGGATCGCCAGGCTGATGCAAGAGAATCGCGCGCTGGCACTAAAGCCGTTGAGGTACGTACATTCTTCCTGTCGACAACTCATGCACTAACTATTATCAGACTTGATGTGGAATTGGCAATGCAGAACGGCACACCTACTCTGTTTCATGGCGATGAAGCACCCGTTCATCCGGTTCTATGCGACCCTGATAGCAGGCGATCCCCCAGAGCTGCCCCTTGGATGCCACTCATCTTGTTAGAGCTATTCAGCTTCTCAAGTTTACTAAACGAGGTTAATAAGAGACAAAGGTTGAGACTTGACCCGTTGGATTATACTGAGACAATTGTATCGCTCCTTTATCACCTCACAGAGGTGTCACCTCTAAGGCAAGCCTTTACCAACCCGGGCCTTTATAGCGACGTGACATACCTTGCGATGCTGGCATTTATGACAACGCTGCTACCCGAGTATACCCGTGATGGATCGAGCTGCCCCATCCTTTCTGATCGACTAGGGAGCGCCATACAAGACCTTTACATCACGGCATCGGGATTTTCAGACTCCGATCCACCGTTCCTCTTATGGATTCTTTTTATAAGTGGCATATCAGTGTTGAAGCTCAAGGACTATCCCTGGCTATTGCCATTAATTGCGGACACCTGCGCAACCCTGGAGCTAGACAGTTGGGCTGTCATCCAGCAGCACCTGAGCCAATTCCCTTGGATATTCGCGTTGCATGACACTCCCGGCCGCCACTTATGGGACGCGATTATATGCCTCTACAGGGATAATGAAGCTCAACAAGTCGTCTCGATGGTGTAGTTGGTTATCACGTGGGTCTCATACTAAAGTATGACGTTGAAGAACAACTTCAATGCGATCCCAAGGCCGGGAGTTCGAACCTCCCTCGGGACATTTTTTTGTTTTTACCCGGCTCTGCAGGTGCCAACGGCTCCACCAGACGTTACTGAATGAACACTCCTGCTGCTCTTTATGGGAAAGTATCGGAGAATTTTTTGGGACACTCCAACACGGCAGAGCAATGTCACCCGATTAGCTGACGCCAATCGTTTCAACCCAAGGCGAATTCTGCACTACAGCGAATGAGGATAAGATAGAGAAAATGAACTCGATACGTTCTCATTATGCGAAATATATATTTTCCGCATCGGGGTTCCCCAGCCTACGTAAGCTGTGAGATGCATCCGGGCTGTACCAACTCCAGCCTGGAGACAAGCTCGTCCCAGATGCGCCTCTGCAACGTCTGACCCTCCTCATTGGTGAGCCACGTGGGCACCCAATATTCCTTGATTTTGCAGCCGGACAGCAACTTGCCATGGCCCTGCTCACCCACCACCAGACCGTGTAAGATTGTTCGGCTGCCCTCCTCAGCAGTTCGTGCCATCATAGCCCGGACCGCCTCATGCATGACCTTGGTGAAGGTCCGGGCATCACGACCTAGGCCAGTGGTGCAAAGCCCAGGCGCGACCATGGTGATGACAACACCCGTGCGCTCGACAGGACATTGAGCCGCGAGCTGGCGGGCAGCACACTCTGCCACAAGCTTGGTGAGGGCGTACCTAAACCATATTAGCTGAGAAGCAAAATGGGTGCAGTGCTTGCTTACCTCGAGTCCATATTAGCCCGCTTCTGATCATTGAGCCCGTCAAATATGACATTGTTGCGACTCTTCTCCAACTCGCTTTTGGCAGTGTACCCCAGGACACTAACAATGAAAACAAGAGTAGGCTTGATGTTGAACCTCTCCGCACACTCTTTCAGTTTAGGCATCATGAGAGCACCGAGGAAAACAGTATTGATAACATTGACGAACATGCTTGTCTCCATGCCCTCGCACTGCGACCACGCATCGATCATGAGTCCCGCGTTGCAGATAAACCCATCAATTCTGTCGAGCTCATCTGTTATCCTCTTTACGAAGCTTTGGACAGACGCGTACGTCGACATGTCTATATGTCGTACCTGATATGGTCAGCCTCTGGAGTTCCTCAATACCTCAAGAGACATACCTGTACAACTCCCCTCCGACCAGTCGTCTTCTCAATATCATTCTTAGCAGCTTCGCCCGCCTGGAGATTCCGCACGGCCAGCACGACACACTCGGCTGATGCCGCAACAAGGTGTCGCGCCGTCTCAAGGCCCAGGCCGGAGTTTCCGCCTGTGATGATAAAGGTCTTTCCGATGCAAGTCTTCTCGTCTACTAGAACTGGCAGCTTTCGGTACTGTTCGACGGTTAATCGGAGCATCACCATGTTGGCAGCGTAGTGTGGAGGTATGGTATGAGTATGTGATCTTAATTAAAAAGGATGTCACAAAAAAGGAAGAACAAAATACTTCTGAAAGCACGATTCAAAGAGTAGGAGGAATAGTTATAATTCTTCAAAAGCTACCCACATCGTCCCTTTATATCTTGCCAGTACTGTCTTGGGGGCATGCTACAGCCCCAGGAACGGATAGTATAGGATCCGCCCCACTATATCACCCCTGGCCAATCAAATATTGATTTCCTTTTTGGGAAGTGGGCGATCAACACCTCAGGCACACAATGCAGCCCTTCCAAGATACAGTAGTACTATGTCCTGGACTGCGGGATGCCCCCAGCCCAAGGTGCTGTGAGGCGACTTGCTAAGCACTAGATGTTTTCTAGTTAATTACATTTTAGTTGACTGAAAAGCCTTGTGAAACGCCCTGTAAAGGTCTCTGTCAAGCATTTTTTAATGGAGCGACAACCACACTGCCCAGGTCAGGCATACTGGTATTTGTTGCAACTACACCTTCCGTTGCCACCGTTTATTATGTGAGAAAATGTTTACTTTGTTCACTTAGTGGGAAATTCATTCTTGCTTGAAGGCTTTCTACAGTCTGTGCAAGGCTTTACTTGGGGTCTTGCCTGAGGCTGTATTTGATGCTTTGTGTGAAGTCCTGTGTGACGTCCTGATTAAGTGCTGTGTAATAAAGTCTTGAAAAAGGATCTTATATGAGATTTCATCTTGTGTTGAACAGACAAGACAGACAGATATAACTTAACTCCGCAGAGGCACGCAGTCTTGGCAAAAGACTGAAAGAAAGCAAAAAAGAAAGCCCAACGCGGGGCTCGAACCCGCAGCCTTGAGATTAAGAGTCTCACGCTCTACCGATTGAGCTAGCCGGGCTAGCTTGTTGAAAAGGCCTTTGATTGCTTGGTACATAACCCTACAAATCAATACCACTTGTTCACCTCCAATCCCGGACCACCTCGCGACATATCCTCAACACGTTAATTCTGGCCTTGTTTACGTGCATTACCGCCCAATTATCATCGCTTAAATTAATAAACACAGATGAAGCGAGCCCGCCCTTCCTCCCCAGGGATTTTATCCCCGAAAAAACGCAAACGGGCCCCCAAACGCGGTGATCTCACGTATGAGAATCTCAGGGAGCACGATCGAGTTGCCCCGCCACTCACAACCTCCGCGTTGCTCGATATGACGACGGAGAGGATTGATGTCCCCGGAATTCCTAACCCTCCTCCGTCTAATCACTCCTCGCAGCGGTCACAGTCACGGTCTAACAGCCCGTGTAAAGTGAGTGATGCACAATACCGCGCTGGTCATCTCCGACGCGCAAATATCTTTGTTGATGAAGATACCCCTCCGGACGTCAGTGATTATGTGTCCGATACTTTCTACCTTGTGCCAGATAAAGACTTTAAGACCCTCCAACGAGTCGCGGACGAGCTCTGGCTCAAATGCAAAGAACTTGCTAGGAGGTCATCAGGGGAAGCCGAATGGACCGCGGCCTTACGTACGGCGATTGATGAATTGATGCCTCCGGGGCTCGAGATTGTGCTCAATCGAGGCAAACAATTGAACTCTTCCTGGTATCCTTTCGGTGCTGACCTTTCAAGACTGGCGCGGAGATTTGAAGCCTCCGGTGCATAACCCTCGACCAACTATTTCCCAAAAACAAGACCAGTCACATCAGCTCGTACAGGAAGGTGTTAATATAGCAGGACCGACCGTTCCTATCTACAAGCTAGAAGATCCCCGCCCAGCAATCTGCGTCGGTCTATCGGAAGAGAGTTTAACTAATGCCCTCGAACCTACAAAGGGTCGCAGCGCCGCTCGAAACTTCCTGCTAGACCTGCAGGATACCTTCACTCTAATTAGTGACCCGCATGTCACTCCATCGAGCCTTCGATTCCCGTTTCTCATGGTGGAGGCAAAGTCCGGTGCAACGGGTGGGAACCTCTACCAGGCACAGAACCAAGCGGCGGTCAGTGGTTCATCAGCACTCCGGATCCTTCAAAGGTTTTCAGATCTGCATGCCCAAGCCTTAGATACGGAATCCCAAGCTTCGTTCTATTTGGCTCTTTCGATCACCACTGACGGCCCGACTCACGAATTGTGGGTTCATTATCAAAGACCCGGGGAGGGGGGTTTCTACATGGTTTGCAGCATCGGGTCTTGGAGGACGACTTTGAAAGATAGCTCGTTTGAATTTGCGCGGCTTCTGTCAGCGGTGCTGAGGTGGGGAAATGATACATTAGGAGAGACGATTCTGTACATGTTGGAAGAAATGTGATCAGTCCTTGTTGTATGATATTGGTTGAGTGTTAAGTCGGTATTCACTTACATGTGTATTCAGACTATAAGTTTGAATCAAGTACTACATTCTTAGATGCTTGATAGAGTTCTATGAGAGCCCTTTGGAGTACTTGGTTGAGCCATCTAAGAAGTGCCTAAAATCTTTATCTATCCAACATGCCTTTGACGACATATGTTTTAACATTCGTTACATAATGCATAACCTTGGGCTGGGGGCCTTCCCACAGCCAGGACCTCATAAACATACCAATCTATCCCTAGCCTTACTTGTAGTGAGCTGACCAACATCCTGTTAGCGTCTTCGGTTCGGAGCCGTGCCTCATGTGAGGAGATCAGTGGGACTTAGAGGCCGTGATCGAGCGGGTAGCTGAGCCGTGGATCCAGATTTTGGCTTGCTCTTGGGTATACCCTCAGCCCATTCCGGGAGCGGTTCATGGGGCTGGTTTTTAGAAGACCAGATATGCTGGGCGCCCGAGACAGTGTGAACGAGATATAACATGCACTCTCGTACTGAGACACACCCACGGGTTTTACCGTCCAGATCTGACACTGCGTCATGAGGAATCGCATCCGAGTAGTAGAGAGTCCATTTCCCGTTCACCATCTCTCGACGTAGGAAGACCGTCCACCTATAATTAGTCATAAAGGCAAACTTTAGCTTAGCTGCCCACATATCCCGGGAGATTTGTCCTGCTCATCACAATCAGCATCATCACAGGCTTAACTCAGCACAGAACTCACCCAAAAGTCGACGCAGTCTGTTTTCATGCAACTGGATTCCCCGCCGGGCATCTTGTACATCCACGTCCGGATGTGTCCCCCATGGATGCTTGGCCTCCCCCAAGGCCCTTGTTTCTCGGGGGATCCTACAGATCAACGCGTAATCGGGAATGGAGTGTTTCTCATCACTCTCGTTTTTCCCGTCCGGCTTCTTCTTCGGATATGCAAGCCGTTCTTGAGCGGCAGTCCAGTCTTAGTCACTAAAGGCCAATTTATAGCCTAGTCGCTCGGCAATGCCGCCAATGGGATTCAAAACATGGGCTATATATCGCCCACTGGTCGAGATTTCAGCCCCACACAGAAAATGTTCCGTCCATTGGAGGTCTTCACGGGTCTTGAGTCGCACGGTCAGCGCCTCCCCATGTTTCTCCCACGGAATCTCTCGAAATACCTTCCGAACGTCCCGTTGGAAACCCTCCCAGTATTCGAGTTTGCCTTTGAAATTGATTCGGTGGAGTCCAGTGCCGGACGAGTATTTGGATGTGTCAATGATATCAGGGAAGTTTTCTTTGATTAGGTCTTGGGCGGAAAGGAACTCCACTTGTTCGGAGGTATTGGTATTACTCATCTTGGGCAAGTGATGGACTGAAGGGTTTTTGTATCTGGTGGGTGGATCTTCTTGTTCGATCTCGATAATATAGCGCAGCGGGTTGAGAAGTTGGTTCAAGGGGGATTGACCTTGGGGATCTGTAAGAAGAAGTACTGTGTGTCTGGTGCTGGACTCCTCCTTATATATTATGGCTTTGCAGGTCAAATTCTACTTCATCCTTTAGCCATGCCGGCAGTTTCCACTTCATTACTGACCATAACTGGGAACTAGTAGATACTATGTCCTGGCCTGCGGGAAGTCTCCAGCTAAAGGCGCTTCGAATCGCATTGTAAGCTCCATGTAGCTTGAGAGGTTGAGTGCTTCTGAAGGACTAAGTCAAGTGCCTTCGAAGAGCTCCTCAAGTGCTTCTGAAGGGCTCCGTCAAATGCCCTCAAAGAGCTCTACTAAGTATTTTTAAAACGGCACCCCCCAAGTGCTCTGTTAAATTCTACTGAACGGCTCCGTCAAGTGCCTTCAGAAAGATCTATTACGTATCTTCAAAAGGCCCTGTCAAGCACATTTAGAAAGCTTTATCAAGTACTCTTAAAGGACTCTATCAGACGCTCTTGAGGACCTCTGTTAATTACTTTCAGAGAACTGTAATGAATATCTAAAACATCACACTTGATTCATCCCTACTGTCCGCTACTATCGGAATCCGTAAAGATCTCGTTTCGACTTATAATCTGGACGTATATCTCAAAGATCTTAGTTTCTCTTCTCTTCGAGACCTCTCTGTTCTTTAAAAGAGTGAAACAGTGAGTAGTAAGAATACGAATCAAGTTATATAAAAAATAGCAAAACATGATTAATGCCAGGTCACAATCTACATAATTCATCTAACAAATAATTAGACTTGGGGCTGTAAACTTCCTTTGTCAGTGTCTCTCAGCGCTAGTGTGTTTTGAAATTAACTTGACATTATATAAGTTCCCGTGTAGAGTATTCAGTAATTAATCTAGTGTTTTATCTAATCAGGTAATTAAAGCATGAAAACATGGTTTCAGAATAATTGCGTTACACACTTTAGCCTCTATAGGTCTTGTCGTTTCAGTAGGTATAGCAAAATGCGCAATTTTATTAAAACTAGCTAGCATCCGACGAGCATACCCTCCTGCTGCATCCCCTGAGGTACCCCAGAGTTGTAGATCAATTTCTGAAGATCGTCACGCGATATTCCCACCTTGGAATTGGGCTCAGTACAGCGCCATACAGGCTTGACATCTATACGGCATCTACTTGCCTTCTCCCTTCCGAAATATCGTATATTGAAGTTCACCGGCCATCTTGGGCGGTTCCTGACTGTCGAGTCTAGCTTTGAGATCTTCGAGTAGTCTATCCTTCTCAAAGAAGAGTTTACCGTCATGCAAACCCTTGATTAAGCCCCAGGACTCTAATGCTGCGAATGAATCAAGGCATGTATCACGCTTGGTTAGGCTTGGAAATTTCTCGGCGTCTTCGAGGTCCACAATAAAGCTGTGATAGGTCAGCAGGAACAGGGAGAGAACTCCAGAAAGGCCACGTACCATTGTCCACTCGAGGGTCCCCATACAATGTTTTCTCTTCGTGGGTCCCAGTGAGTGTAATGGTAGGAACCAAATTCCCTAAAGTCATTAGCAGGATTGACCTACAAGGGGGGTTGGGGGGTATCCACGTACCATAGAGCATCTATAAAGGCCATTCAAATACGATCCTGCTCCTCCCTGGTGAATGTGTCGAAGTTTTCCAGATCCTCGCCGGGAACTTTCTCCATCACGATATATGCAACGTATCCGGCTGGCAACTCTTCGTCGGGGCGTTGCGTGTAGATCACAGATCCCAGAAGCTTAGGTGTGGCCCTACAGTCTTCCAAGTCGGATAGGTTATTGATCTCACGATGGATCTCCTCACTAGGCTCGTCATAATCAGAGTCATCCCAATCGGCGATTCTGTCGATGTTAGTCCAAGCTGCCTCCCTCCCCACCCCGATGTCTGAGACTTACTGCTTTTTGGTTTTTATGATGGCCTGCTTTGAGGGGTGATCTTTAGCGCTCGCTTCATAAACTTCGTGGCATTCCAACGTGGAGCCGCCTTGTGGGTCCTCCTGTTCTCGGTATTTCCTGGAGATAATTTTGCCAATTTCCCAGGTCCCAAAGTCGAAGTTTATGTCCCTGCCGGACAGAGGTCCTTGTTCAGGAGTCGAATCCATGACGTGACTGCTATGGAGCGGATGCTATGAAGGGGAAGGAAGAATGGCGAGACTGGGGTTGATATAAGGGAGGAAGACAAAAGGCATGATGGCCAGGGGGTGATCAGTGACCTCACGTGGTAAGGTACACAAGTCCTCCATAGGCAACCCCCGGCTCATTCACTCGTCCATTCCCTTGAGTTTGGAGGATGATACGGCAGATAGCGTTGTTGGAGGGGACGATTCCGGAACAAAGGATTGATCAATCTTCCGCCGGAAAGAATCGTCTAATCCGCCGACATACACCTACTCATGGCTTTGCGATGCCAGACATAGGCTTTGTCCAAGTTTTACTCCTACATGGACAACCACACATTGAAAATGCAACTCTTCACCAATGAGACCAACAACTCCCGGTACTACCTTTCTTGTTTATTGCGGATTGCGAGCCACCCCTGGCAAGGTTCCTTCCTTGATAGAGACTAGACGGAGAGAAATCGGAACTTGACATCCAAAGGGTCACACGAGCCCCTGGGCACCCTTAGCCAGCCCCTTTGTCCAACTGCAGATTGTTGCCGGGCAAGGGATTCACCTTCTCCCATTCACCCCAGAGAAATACTCTGAGTTCGTGAGCCTCCTTGCATATCCTTTCTTCCGCCTCGCAGAAGACAGATATTTGGGGAGGTTGTACGAAGATTCTGGACAAGTTCAGATTCTGCGACAATAGAGGTTTGTCGGAGGTTTTATTGCTCTCGGCGCTTCAACCCGGTAAGTCACATGCGCTAGTTTCCGCATATAAAGTGGCGCATTCTCTTTGTGCATCTTGAACAATCCTAACACAAATCGATTCTTGCCTCTTTTCCACCCCATTTATCCAGTTTGTTACCTACTTGCTATCGACATGATGTCTGAACACGGCGATGCTCCAATAATTACATATGCTTTATCCGATGTGATGGTCTTTGGATGGCGGGGACGCTGATGTTGTTCGACAGGCGAGGCAGACATTATTCCGAATGCAGCTCAACGATCGATTTGGTTTTATAGTATTGTTTTGTTGAGTTCTAAGTATCAAAAATATCCTTTAGCATGCTTTGTCTTGCATCCTTACTCGCGCCATATCTTACTGATGTCAACTAAGAAAGCAACCCTATTTCCTATCAACCTATATTAGTATCCATCGCCTACAGCTTTCGTACAAAACAACCTTATAGCAGGGCTACAGACTGTTGAGCTATAGAAATTACTCACGCAGCTACACAATTACCAATCTACAAAAATTAGTGGATACACACCTCCTGTCCTTGGAACTGCGCCCCGTCATGTATGTATCCTGAATACTTCCTTGGATTATGATATCGCGAGGGGAAGATAAAGCACATATGAGCCAATTCCAAATTTCGAGTATAGAATCGAGATTACACAATGAGTACAGTCTTCAGTGAAATGTCTCGTCTCGAGAGAATTCATTAGCCACTGTGGGCTTCTACCCAGCCTCAAGCATAGATATTGCGTACGTCGGGAACGAGTACGATGATTCTCCCCGGAGAGAGAATAGCGGTCTACAACATTTCCATTGTTAGATTTTGGGTCATCCAATTCACCAATATAACCCCTAGTATAGCTTCCATAAATAGTGTGCTACGCGTGTTAGCCATTGTATGATACACTGGCTTGTGTGTGTGGCTTGCCCAGACACAAACTCACTGATCATCAGATACTAAACAGACCCAACATTCACTACTACCATAGTATACCATCCACGTACCTATCCAGAGTACTCCGTACCCACCACCTAGTCCAAACTCAATTGATCCATTCTCCTTTTTCTCCCCACTACTATCCAAGTCTAGACCCCATTCCCCACAATACACACTCCACAGCAGCCAGCAATCCGCCTCACCATCAGAGCCCAACCATCGCCTCATATCTCAGACTCGGAGAATTTCCATCGTCAAGATCCACCCATTCCCTTTTCTCCAATTGACCAACCGGATTCTTCCATCCACCGCGAAACCCACTTCACAATCCAAGCTATATATAGCTAATTACCTGTCTGCCCAACCAGCAACACCACCAGCAGCACCAGCACCAGCACCGGCAATTAGTCTTTCCTGTTCTCCAGTCTCCACAGGTACAACACAGACCAAACGTACTTTTTTCTATGTATCCACTACCTATCTAGACGGTAGACGGTAGACGGTAGACGGTAGACAAGACAAGACAAGACCCACTCATTACACACGGACCTCACCCGTCCTGGTCCTCCACTTTCTGTTTTCCACAGTAACAGACTACTAGCCTAGACTAGATAGTAGATAGTAGATAGTGTATGGATATGGAAATAAACGGACGGGGAATCTCGACCCGAACCCGAACCCGGTCCCGTCCCACAGTGGGCCCCCCAAACAAATCCATTAGTATCCAGTATTCATCCAGTATCCACACCGTCTAACGCCCCAGGCCACGTAGTCACTCACCCAACCACCTAATCCCTACTTGGTACATCTATGCTGTAGTGTAAGAGGTGTCGTGTACATGTCTCTAACTATTTTTACACCCTGGGAGAGGTAAATGGTTGGTGATGTTTGAGTGGAAAATCTTGATTCAGACTGCGGGTGGTACTACATACTACATAGGTAGGTAGGTAGGTAGGTAGGTAGTTGGGAAAATAAGGCGGGAGGTGCAGTATGCATATGCATGCTGCAGGCTGGGTAGGGATTATGATCATCCCGTGGAAGTACTTGGACTTGGCTATGCACAGGTGGTGAGTCATATGTGCGGAGGTCTGGGCTACTATGTAAGATGTACTATGTAGTGTAGGTAGGAGGGAATAAACTTTGGAGGGTCGGATATTACAGGTTCTGGTGCTTAGTAGTAGGCTAGAGCCGCAGTTGTGTTTGCCGAGGGAGGATTACTAAGTATGTATGTAGCTAAGGGTATCTATGGTGTATGATCCGATAGGTTCGTGTTTAGTGCAGGATACGGCAGTCGGATTACTGTTACTGCTACGTTGCAGCCGAGGTATAGAATTGTCAAATCATTGTAGTATTAAATACAACAACATCTATTGGACGCGTAATCACCAATCACAAAGACAAAAGAAATGGGTAGCTCGTTCGAGCCCCGAGTCAGCAAATGAGGGGAATGAGGATCCGGTGGATCGACGGTCGGGCTGCATGCAGGTGAGCTGCAGACCACGGGCAAATGAGTCAGAGCTAGCTCTGCACATCCTGTTTTTGTGGGTTTGTTCGTTCCTCGTCAACACTATGCAAGCCAACATGAAGAGTGGGACAACAGAACAGAGGAAGGAACCAGTTCCTGGCCAATCTCAGACGGAATAAAAATATCCGAGACCATAGCTGCACGCTATGGAGGGCTCGTGCCGGTCGCGGCGGTCTAGCCGGCCTGCGACGTGGGTGGGGGATAACGGTGACTTGGCTGCAACGCAGAAGTATCCATGATCGGTGGAAGACTGAAAGCATGATGAAGTGGTTCCTCAGCGGTAGTATTCGCTCGGCCGGTAGATGCGTGAGGTCCGATTGACCCGTTCAATTCGATCAGCTGCATCCGCCTCGTAGAGTGATCCCCGACTAGGAGAGCTCCGCGGTGAAGTGTAGACGATGACCCGGCGACGCTTCAGGGACCGAGGCTCTCGCTCGATAATTGTGGTGCAGGCCATGTTTTCCTGGGTAGAAGCCCTGCGGGGAGGAGCTGGGTCGTAGCTGATCACCGGTGGAGGCGTGACTGACGAGGTCTTTGGCAGGACGCACAAGCCTTGTTCAATGGCCAGGAGGAGTTGCCGGGCAGCTGCGTTCTTCAGAGGCACCTTGACTAGAGTGGTCCGGTTGTGTTCGAGGTCGACGACCGAGTAAATCTTGCCGTTCTTGCTGCGGAGGTAGTCGACGACGTCGCGGGCATACTGGTTGCCGCGCTTGCAGAGCAGCAGCTTTTCCTCGAGCACGGTCATCGGATCTGCGCACTGGGAGCAGTGACTGGCGTGACGCTCAAATTGGCTGATGACGAGTTGCTCATCGGCCTCGAGGTCGCGCACGAGCACGACAGGCTCGGCGGGCTGCTCAACGGGGTGAGGCATGGTTGTAGAGCGACGAAGGGGAGGTCGGGTGCGAGGAGGAGGTCTTTCGAGTCGAAGTGACTCCCGGACGGAGTAATAGAATGGGGGCCAGAAACGGGATGACTTGGACGGCGACAGCGTGACTGAGGTGTGGTCACGAGGACTAGACAGGTAGACTGTAGATGTGACGGTGTTGGATAAGGTGGTCCTTGATCTTGACTTGGAAGATGTGAGCAGATGAGAGAAGTGGATGAGGAATAAAGAGAGTGATGGACCCTGGGGGAGGGCCATTATATAGATGCGGCCGGAGAAGGCATCCACGATTGGCACTCGAGCTGCAGCCAAAGTCTGGCGCTAGACCTGCCATGACGAATGGTCACAAGCGGCCACCTTGGAGGGTTAGCAAAGGATCCACCTTTTTCGGTCGTCTTTTTTTATTCCTTGTAGGTAGCCTAGGCGCTACCTGCTAGCCTGCCTGCTAAGGCACAAGGCAGCCTGCCTCAGTCGGAAAGGATGTGTGGCTGGTGCAGGCGGCAGTGCAGGTCTCAACCACTTCAACCTGGTTGGTTGCAACCCGAGCCATGCGCCTGCTGATTGGTGGATGTCCTGTCAGATGGTCATGGCGGGTGCCCCCCTAAACCCAAATCAGTTAGCCGTGACCGACCGGAGTGACACTTTTCCTCATCGAGGGTCGGGGACGGTCGAGTCATCTTAGAGTTCAGCGTAAATACGGAGTATAGTGTGAATAATAATACTATGGTAGGCGGAGGAAGTAGTACACTACTAGATGAAGAGGACTGTGGCTTGACCTCGTGTTCAAGCCGCACTGCCAGCGGCCACCTTTCATCATCTTCCCAACCCAACTCTCATCCATCCATCCCATTCAGGAACCATCCATCCTAGTCTCATCTCCGCCATTGTTGGTCGGTCTGATCGCCGCGTCCGTTTCACGCGATTACTCTTCCCTCCGCTATCCACGCTCATTAGCCATGCAGCCGCTGTCGCTCCTCGCCCGCCCATCTGAGACGTTAGAGAACTCGGTTCCAGTCTGTTGGTAACCTACGACATCTCTTTATCGACCCGTTCTATTTTTGCTCGATCGCGATCCAAGAATAGTGTTTCGCATCTTCCCTGTCAACACGAGCTCGCATGGTTCGCTCCGTGATTAGGGAATATCAGCTACCCCTTACGCTAACAGCCCATGAATCATCGACCACCAGTGATGAGACCCTGCTGCGCCTCAGCCACACAACGACTGGCTGCGGGCGCTCCTTGCTACAGCCACAGTCGATCCGATCCCACGAGTTCCTGCGCGATTATGCACTACGATGATGATTTCATGCTTCTGATCTCTGTTTCGCTTGACGCGCGCCATAATTCGTCTTATCGTGTCCTATCGTGATGTCGTATGTTCAGCCTATGTGCTACTGGCTGTCGTTGCTGCGCACTCTGTCGTGCCGGCCCGTCAGTACCACTACGGAGAAACCAGACATGCGGATTTTCTGTTGATTGCTGTGGAGACTAGAGTATCGCACCTATCGACTGGTGGTGAAATGTCCTGGGTAGACTGAACCAATCCCGACGTCGGATATATATAACAAGTGTTGGATATCCCGCCCGATTTGTTTCACATGGACGTGCACTCGATGGTCACCAGTACAGTACCTGTGTCTGCCTTGTGTTTGCCCCCCAGGCGCCAGTGTTCTCGGACCTCGTTCTACTTCCTAGGCGCCAGCGACATAAGGCTGAGACTCGTCCCAGAGAATCTGGTGTACGACAGAGTGGGCAGCGAATGTATATCATATCCAAGATGGCTTCTTCAACGAGCAGCCCGGCTAGCTCAATCGGTAGAGCGTGAGACTCTTAATCTCAAGGCTGCGGGTTCGAGCCCCGCGTTGGGCTTTCATTTTTGCATTTTGTTGTTTTGTGGTGGTGAGATGGATTTGGTGCGGTCGGTAGGTATCCACCGGCCCACAATAGCACAAGAAGTTGTAGACCAGACAGACTACCCATCCAGCCACTGCACAAACCATCATCGCTAATTGCGTCATTAATATTTTTTCCCTCGAAAGTGAAGATCACAAGCATGGATGGAAGAAATTGATGTCGCGACCGCGTGGCGCAGCAGACCCTTCCCTTCCTTCAATCCTTCCTTCGCTCGCTCCCCCACAAGGCTGCATCGGATATGCATACCCACATCCAACACCCACATACTCAGATCCAAGGAAGCATACACAGCCTCATGACATCAACATCAACATCAACGTCACAAAGCTCAACACTGTCTTCCCGCAAATTAATCCCTAGACCCATAGCATAGAAATGACCCAACAGGGTATTAGGACAGGAGAGTGTCTTCCGCCCCACCCCACCCCATCCCCATTCCCACCTTTGGCTTCGCGCGTGGAAAGATACCCTGCTGAAGCTTCAATATATCCCCTTCCACCCTCATTTCATATGATACTTGGTATATCGTAATGTATATATCGATATAGAGAAAATAAAACCTCATCCTAGCGGATAAGATCACTTGAAATGAGTTATTTGTTGATCTGTTGCTTTCACTCTGACCTATCCAGGAAGGAATCCACACATCCATATTTTGTTTCATATAGATGATACCCCTACCCCTCAGAACAATTCACAACATGTGCGGGAAGTATGTATGTGGTGTCTGGTGTACGGTATAGTATGATATAATAAATACTTAGGAAACATGACTGAGTAACGCCATACTGTCCTGCCATCTTCTGCGTGGAGGATGAAGGTTGGTTGGGTTTGGTTGAGGATGGTGTGGTATGTTATAGATAGATGTATCATGTTAGGGATATGGTGGAGAGCTAGGTGGGTGGGCTTGTGTCTGTCGAGGGAGGATGGGAGGGATGGTAGGTGGTGGGTGAGGGGGGTTATATAGGCTTTGGGATCGGGGTGGTTTCGATGGGATGGAGGAGGGTGTCGATGGTGGCTGGGAATAGGAGGGGAGGTTTCTTTGGGGGAGGGGAATGTGTCTGTGGTTATTATGGGGGTGTGTCGAAGGGATGTGCAGGTGAGATCTTCTTGGACGTGTATCTAGCCTCTACTATGAATATATTAATAGCATAAATGTGCACCTGAGGAAATTGATAATTAGTTGTCCAGGTTCACCAGTAAACCAAAACGATATACCGCTGGCATCTGGAGAACTGAAAGAACGAAAGTCATGTCCCGACATTAGTCATGTTTCTTTTATGATTAGTGTTGGCTGGTCATAGTTATCCTATATTGTTATTAATGCATATCACGAACACCCCCTCCCCGGGGATGAGAGACTAATACACAACGGTATCAGTGCCCAGATGGAATTTCTATATCTAAGACGCAGCAATCAGTTGATCAGACACCAACTCTTCCAACGCTGGAACCTTCTCTCTCAATTCCGTAATCATCTCCTTCCAAAATATTGCTTTGACCCTCCTAGCGGTATCACTCTTCAAATTTGGGATCGACAAACTCGATACTATTAGTCTTTTCCTTGGAATAGTAGGAAGTATGATGCATACCTTTGATATTCCTCATCCGTAAAAGTCGACTGAACATATTTCCCCTTTGTTTCAACAGCCAGTCAGTAACCACAATCCCCCCCAGAGACAACTCTGAATAAGAGAACCCACATGTCCATCCTCCCCCATACACGCAGCCTTAACATAAAACCTCGCACCATAATCCGCCGATTTACCCAGTAAACCTTGATACACCGGCACCAAGAACTGCATCAAAGTGGAGCTTCTAGCCACATCTCGCGCAAGGTCTGTAGCGACGAGTCCAGGACAGACTGTGTTGACTATGATATCCACCCTAATTGCAGCATGTATTAGTGGTAGTCATTGAATTAGCAGACTGAGTAGCCTACGATCCATCCCTCCGCACAGCCAGTTTACATATCTCCTCCACCGCATACGTCAACAACAACTTGCTAATGGCATAGTTAGGATCAAGCTGCCCAACAGGCCAGTTGTCCTCGTCGCTGAAATGTCGCAGAATGCCGGGTTGTTCTGACCATTCAGTCCATGTGGTGATGTCCGGATCGAGATGGTCTCGTGAGGTAACGAAGACCAGATGTGGGGTGTTTGTGGTGTCTCTGCGCGAGTGCTTCATCCATTCCAGTAGGAGAAGACCGAGGAGGGTAGTGCTGAGTGTGTTTATTTGGATTGTTTGTTCCCTGGATGATACATGAGTGGGTATCTGGGAAGGCGAAGGGTAAGGGGATGTACCATCCCTCTGGACTCTGGGTAAAGTCGACGTTGATAATCCCGGCGTTTAAGATAGCGACGTCAAGACCCATCTCGCTCTGCTTTAATTGGTTGACGAACGACACGCAGGATGAGTATAGATTCATATCCAATTCCATGAGATGAACCTTTCCTTGTCCCATGATGCCAGCGCGTTGTTCGACGTACTCCCTAGCAGATTCGCCCCGGGCCAAACTCCGCGTCGTCATGATCACTCGTGCTCCTAGGGTCGCGAAATGAACTGCGGCAGCCAGACCCAGACCCGCGGTGGCCCCTGTAACGAGGACCGTTTGTCCCTCGAAAGACCCCGGCGGGGGCAAAGGCTCCGGCCAGAACTTGTCACGTAAGCGACGCGCGTTAAGGAAAATCATTCTGTAATTGCTATGGATGTTGCTGAGTAGAGGGGGTTTGAATTCTATATAAGCAGCGCGGGCCATTTACTTCGGGCTTAGTTATATCATCCATCGTTTGATTGCGGATTCAACGATAGCGGATAAACAATTGGATGATAGACGCTGTCAATGCATGGCCAGACAGTGGATCCGTTCAGTGCTTATCTGTTATCCAACCTATCAGACCAGATCGGACCCGGAGTCAACGCACCCCGGACGGAATCAGCCGGCAAGTTATCGGATCACGGGTCGTTTGGGTTCCGACAGTAGTGTGATGAAGATATCCTTGAGAACATTCACCTCCACTACACTCGAATTCTATAGAAGTAAAGTATAACCCCATGATAATGGCACTCGATGATCGGAAAAGCAATCTCGAAACACCGCGGATATCCCTTTTTTTCTAGGGCAAGTAGCGCCACATATCACAGATTGAAGCGGTACTATAGCGCACATCTCTAGATATAATCATGCTCCAAATTATACCGATGCAGTTTGCAAGGAAATATAATCACCACTCATTGTGATAAGCGTTGAGATTTGCTATAGCCCCTTTGGATCCCGCAAATCCGATCAGGATACTGTGGTATGCAAGTGCAAGAATAATTGACCGGGGCCCCACATAGCGAACGAATGAGATATTAACGTTCTCAGATTCATCAAGATAATCCGGGGTAGGGAGTGGGCTCAGTGGGCTATTGGATTAGAGACCAAAGGGAAAGTGATTTTACCTTGCTGGATTGACCAAGGCAAGATCCCTGGCATATGGACACATGGGGGGAAGGAAAAATCTCGCTAAGGGATCAAATGAACATTCCCAGCAAGTAGGGGGAAGCAGGCCGCCAGATGAGGCGAGGTAGTCAAGATCCAGAAGCAGCAATTGATGTCTCTGTAAGGGGTGAGTAAAGTACCTAACTGGGAGTACTATTTAGATACGGAGTACGGAGGAGTGCACCAAACGTGTCAATTAACCTGTGATAGTTCAACTAGTATGCAACAGAACAGTCTTGAATTAAAAAATAATTAATAAAATTAATCAAACCTACTGAAACCCAAAATTAAAGATGCTATGGGGCTGGATACTTAGGATATAAATCTACAGTCTAATAATACCATATCCAAGAAATTGAACATCGCGGCTACATTGGTGAAATAGTAGGTCAGTAGATAAATTTTAATCCGTGAATATGTTCAAAAAATAGAAACTCCAATTATAGAATTCGAGTTCAAAAGTACTAGATAACAAGTTGCCCAATAAATGACTAGCGGTTATGTCCTACAGCACTAGCTCCTGGCAAACAATTTTGATGCCCTCCGTAGATAAGGCTGGCCGAGGGTCACCCAGCTTCCTCAAAATCACCTATTTGACCTCTCTACCCATCACCGAAGCCAGATCGACAACCGAGCAAAAGAACCCACCCAATCTCACTGCCTCCATCTACCATCAGTCATCAACATGGGCGAACAAGGACCAACCGAGAATGAAACCCTAGGGTTTCATGCCTCAGACTTCAACTGGAATTCCTACATAAAACACCGACCCATGTACCCCAAATCTCTCACTCAGAGGCTCTATGAGCATCACGCCCTTCACAACCCCAGCCCCAGCCCCAACCCCGCCTACCACACAGCGCACGACGTAGGAGCCGGCGCAGGTATCCTATCCGAGGCCCTGGCCGAGAGATTCCAGCGAGTGATCGTGTCCGAGCCCAACCCCGATTTCCTAAACGTGGCTCGGCACCGGCTCTCCCACGATGAGCGTTTTCCCGCCGACATTTTCACCTACTATGCCGAAAGAGCGGAACAGTCGAGCGTGGAATCGGGGACCGTGGACGTGATTACCATCTGCGAAGCGATCCATTGGACTGAAATCTCGGCGTCGGTGGCCGAGTTCGCGCGTCAGCTGAAGAGCGGAGGAACCCTTTGCATTATTTATTAAGCTGCGCCGCGCATTCAGGGCAACCTGAACGCTCAGGCCGTCTGGGAGGCACTGTTCGAGGATGTGGTGAATGGATTGGAGAACGGGGATCCGGGCCATCGCGTGGTGTTTTCCCGGGCTATGCGAAACGTGGCCACGGGTCTGGATAATGTTGGATTCCCTGAGGATGTGTGGCGACCTGGCACGAACCGGGTCTATACTAATACCGGGGGAGATAGGAGCGCCATACGGTATACGAGCAAGTTCGGCCAGGAGAAGGATCGGATTGGGAATTTGATGAACGACGATTTGTAGAGAATGATGGAGATTGGGAGGTGGGTGGATGCGATCTGGCCTGGTTCCAGGGGTGTTTTTTTGAGCTTTATGCCTGGTCGAAATGTGAAGGAGGATCAAGAGCGATGGAGAGAGTTGGAGGCGGCGTTGGGGGGTGGGGGTCAGGTGGTTTCAGTTGTGTGGCCGAATGTGCAGATTTTTGCAACTCGGAGATAGCCTTCGTCCCAAAAGCAGTAGGCATCTCGGCAGTTGAGTATATAGCGAGCATAGCACCACAGGCCCATGGCGCGGTATGTATGGGTATTTGCGTGACGAGACGTTGGAATGAAGAGTGCGGGCGACAGGGCCTTAGCTTATGGAGGTTATCATATTCTGATGACTAGATAGAGCGTGTCAAGCAAGTTCGACGTTTTCGGCTACATGGCATTTGTGATAAGCTTGGATATCTAACAAAGGTCCCCAATGAACAGTAGATAGCCTTTTCGTATCTTTGTGTATCCACCCGTCAACATAGTATCATCATCAGCAAGCCCCTAAGCAAATCTCATGGCACTTGCATGATTCTCCAAGATCATAACTCCCTCCCCTCTCTCCACTTGCATCATCTGTTGCATCATAACAGCCCCAGGCAGTCCAGCCGGTCCCATCCCCCACACCTGTTCCCCGAACATTCGCAATTGCATCGGGAACGACGGATCCTTATGATGGTCTATAACGTCCGCCTTTTCCACCGGGTGAGCAAGCGAGCTCCAGCCGTTTGGCGGTCTCAGTCCGAACGCCATACACTCCATCGCGTTCTCAGAGGACCACCATTCAGGCAACAAGCCGGGGTGGCCCTCCGTCAGACGCAAAAATCGCCGAAACTCCTTGCCACTATGCGGTGCACCGCCATAGATACAATCCAGATCCGCATCCCCAAAAAAGACATATCGATCCTCCATCCGCATCCGGTACACGTCGATGAGCAGCTGGTAGACGTCGTTTTCATGGCGGTTGTGTAGCCAAGTCTTGTTGTGCAGCTCGTGGAAGGGTTTCTGGATATGCACTTCGAGGGTTTGGGGACGGGGGAAAGCTTTTTGTGTGACGAAAGGGTTGGGGAGCTTCTCATCAGCGCTCTCGCCGCAGGTCTTTTTGTGCTTCGTCCAGTCGGCCTTTTGGCATTCCCGGGAACAGTACCGTTGCGTCTGGCATTTGGCACAGCGTTTGAGAGGCATGGCGTCTGAGCCGGACTTGAAGCAGACAGTGCACGTTGCGGGAGCGTCTGTGTCGGCCATGGTGGAAGGTTTGTTTGTTGTTTTGTTGAGCGGGGGGATAGAAACGAGGGTGATTGAAGAAGTGGAGATTCTTGGAATACCAGGGACAAGCAACACTATTTTGACAAGTGCGATGGGTAGGGTGGTAAGTGAAGTGCGTATTGAATGTGGACCAGGTTGTCCAATTCACTAGAACGATAACGAGTACAAGAGGTAATGACGGGGCCCTACATACTCGCAGACAGATATAGGCCCTGAGGCGAGGCTAGTGACCATCAGCCTACGGAACCATCCCTGGCCTGGTCGGAAGTCTCCCTACCTGGTAGGAGAGAGATCTTCAAAGAATGACCATTCGTGTCGCGCAGGTCTGGGGAGCGAATCCCATGATAAAACACACACACACACACACACACACACACACACACACACACGAGGAAAAAGTCATGGACAAAAAAAGGCAAAGATTTGACACCACGTTGCAGCGGTAGGATTGGACGCCGACGATCCATGATCAGGGACGAGCCCCATCTCAATTCACCGTTATGTAAGACCAAGCCTCACCACTAGTAATATTGCAGACCGTCCACGCTGAAGAGTCCTGCCTTTTGAGTCAACTGCAAATTTATGGAAACTTGTTCCACCGTAAACAGGCTGCTGCGTGTCTTCCGAATCAGACGCTCACTCTAATTCAATAGCCGATCCTGCGGCGAACTACCTCTCCCAAATAGGTATATAACTGGTTAATAGCTGCACATGTGGGGTATCTTTCGAGCTGTACTATATCGAGGGAATCAGTGGCTCCCAGACAACTCATGCTTGGGCCCAACCGACGACATCAGCTCTGCTGGTACCGGGTGACCATCTAGCTCGCTCGGAGTTGATAATGGTTCTGCACCATAGCTATACTGCGAGTATTGTTGAACAAGACCCTGCTGCTGTGGCTGCGGCTCTGGTTTCCTTGAACGTCTCATGAAAAAGAAGAGAATCCCGGCAATGACAGCTACCCCAACAACACCACCCACGACACCACCTGCTATAGCGCCAGTGTTGGTATGTGATGAACTGTCTGAAGTTGGAGCCGAGGTAGCCGAGGTAGCCGAGGTTGTAGTTGCTGTAGAGTTTGAGGTAGATGTCGCCGTCGGTGTCGATGTTGTACTCGCAGTCGAGGTAGCTAGCATAAGCAAACGTCAGCACTGTTCGTCAATCCACGGTTGAATGAAACTCTACCGTAACTTATCAATTTGAGTGCGCTGTAACTGGCATTTCCCGGCGAGTCAGGGTCCAAACAGCCCACCCAATCAGTTCCCTTCAGCATAAAGCCGCTTTGATCACTCGAACAGCAGAAATATCCAGTGTAGTTATACATATTCCACGTGCTGTTTGCACATGCCGGGGGATCAATGTCGGCCGTACAGTCGGTCCAACTCGGGCAACAGACGTTGTTTGCGACCGAATACCTCGAGCCGGGACAGTAAGACCCGTGGGGGCAGCAGGCGTGCCAGTTATCCCAAGTCTTGCCGCAACCCACTTCGTCGCTGAGACAGGAGCTGTTACGCCGAATGGCGTAACCTTCAATGTCGCTCGTCATGATAGACAATGTAAGATGTAGGTATTTAGAAACTCGTTCGTCAAGGGGCGCAATCCCAGGCAGCAAGTCTCACGACAGTCGAAGGGAGAAATGGAGCAGGCTGACTGCCTCAATGCGCAGAACCTTTCGTTAGGCTCACATCGCTTATTCAGCCCGTGTTTTGAAACTCATTGCCCCATTGCGATTCTGGGGCGTTAGGGTATTTAGTTAGATTAAGATCAACTGACTTAGCGCAGGGCACGAACCGTGTGGATGCTTCCCTGCCTCAAGCGTACAGTTGTTGCCGATCAGGGTCCGCAGGACGGTGTAGCAACGGTGCAGCAACCGCCGGCTGATGTTGAGGAAAAAAGGGCCCCGACATATTGGGGAGGGAATGGACCAATCCTAACTCGACATACCTCAAGACCAGGGAAAAGGACGGATTTTGGCATTGCGGAGATAGGCGAGATGCTGGAAGAGTGGAGAAAGGGACCGCAGGAGCAAAGGCGGGACTCGGTCACCTGATCTGCCTGAATCTAATTATCCGACGGACAATCCATCTCCGACCACGCGTGCACCTGTCAGACGTTGTTGGCAGCATGTCAACCAACTGATATCATTCAAAGTATCAAAGTAAGATGCACATTGGCTGACACCATGCCCCATCGCTTATGCTGCAAAAACACGAGGCCAGATAACCCACTGCAAACGAGGTCTGGCGCTCGAATTAGAGCTGCCAGGCTGAAGAGTGGAGGTGTCCCTGGTGGCTGGCGATAAGCGGGGACCCAATGGGAAAACATCCGGAGCGGGAGACGGCCCGTGCACCGACCCGTCGGTTGTCCAACAGCGGATCCTCTCATCCGCGGTTGACCACTTCTACATCAACATTGCTTCTTTCTATGCAGCAGGTACAAACACTGACTCTTTTCATCTACATTAACCTCACACCTATGTATGACCCTCACTAGGCCGAGAAAGCCTCGACGGCTTCTCATGCTCCGCACTCGAATTCATCATGACCGGTACCGAGAGCAAAAAGAAGTGATTGGGCACTGGGCTCATGATAAGTCGCGAACAATGCTCCACATGACTTAGGTTCCCAAACCTTGCCTCCATGACTGTCCCCGTGTCGCGCATCCGATAGTACTTTTGCCAGTAGAAGACGCAATGGGCGATGTGCCACTCTCGGGTCGACCAGAACGAGCCTCCACTTTCGCCTAATAAAGCGATTTCATCGTTGGTGAGGGGGACGGTCCCGTTCTCGTCGAGATAGTAACTCCATTCCCCGTTGGGTCCGGGACCAGCCTGGTCAAAGAGGGCGGTCAATTCGGCGTCCCGGCAGTGGGGAGGTAACCAGGCTGTGGCTAGGGAGTCGTAGACGCAGTTTAGAAGGAGGGCTTCTTTAATGGTGGTGCCGCAGTCGCAGATGCTTAGACCCGGGGATAGGGTCTCGGGGCGGTAGACATCGGGGGTCACTGAAGGGTGTGAAGTAGGTTCCAGGGTCGATGTGAAAGGTAAGATGTAGGAGAACAGTGATATGAAGCCCCAGGCGGCAAGGGGGTATACAATGGTGTGAAATACAGCGAGGAACGGCTGCCGCTGCCACAATGGCTTTGCTTTGGATGGATGTTTGTCGTAGGTATAACCATCCTCTGATGATGAAGACAAACGGGGTTCCCCCGGGGAGAGGAAGGGTGTACTAGATGATTCCATGTTACGTGGAGTAGCACGGATAGAGGCAAGGAGAGCAGAGATGTGAAGTGCTGGTGATAGTCAGTATCACCTCAAAAAAGCAGCAATGGGAAGAGAAATGTTACGTGCGGAAGGGAGGGGGAAATGGAGGGCCACTGGGTGGTGGTGGAATTGATCGCAATTAGCTACTTTGAGGAGGGTAGACAAACCACCTCAGCTCGAGAGAATCATGTCTGTCACAACGTGTATTAAAATGCGGTCTCCTTCCGACATGCAGCAAACTAATGGTATTGAACTTTTCTGTGGAGACGGCGAAACAAGAAACAAGAGACAGCCGAGATAGCGATCTGGGAGTATTTGGTTACAGATAGCCAGATATTGTTGTCTTATCCAAATAACGCAATAGCCGCTAAAGGGACATGCATCGGTTCAAACCGAATTAATTCCATTGAGCCGGACTCCGATGCTAGAAGGGTCAAAAGTACCATGCCCAGAATGCTTTCTAGCGATTGGCTCCTAAACTGCAACTATGGGAGATAAGACATGGTCCGTGATATGGCCGCATATGTTTTCGACAACATTCATTACGACCTTGTATGCAGGCATAACGTACTTTTCTACGATGCTTGGTTTGCCTGCCATCTCGAGCCAGCTATCAATCCTACCTGTCATGTTGACCACCCTTATGCAGAAACCCCCCACTGCCCAGCTCAACCGCCCCAAGATTGTGACTTGTGCCGTTTTCCGAATACGGGTTTCCTGTCATTTCCTAATTTTAGTATCCATGAACACTTCAGTCAGCATCTAACTTACCAAATATCGGATGCACAAGTAAGCCCGGCTCATGCGGATCAAACGAGTGCTCCGCCATCCATTGCTCGATTTTCTCCCAGACCACACATTGGCGGTGTCCATCATCTGGTGCCACCGGGCCAGGGCCACTGCCAGTTTTATATCAGCGTTCGGCGAACCAGATTCCGATGTCAGAAATAGGTAACTCACTCGGTCATCCAGTGACTTGGAATAAGAGACAGGTCAGGATGGCATTGAACATACTGTCTCAGCCAATCCAAACAATGCTCTGCAACACCATCAGCACTCAAGTAGGTTTTGCTGACGGAGGCAAGTTCAGCACACTTACCTGCGTGCCTTCGCAACATGAATGTTTCAAATTCATCAAGTCCAGGATAATAGTGCTCTGCGTAGATGTAGTGGTGAAGCCGTTGGACACAGTGCAGCCCGTGGTAAGCGGATACGGTCACATAGTAGCCGCTCCCGTCATTTAGTTCGACGATGCTATCCTGAGCAGCGAACTCTTCTCCCAGTTGATCTTGGGTGACTCGGATGTTGGTATCTGAATGCATTAGTGAGAAGTGCATTTAACATGGGAAGAAAGATGGATTATCTCGAGGTTCATACTATTCATAAGTTTGTCCCAGGCTTCCTCGAGCTCTGGCCTCGGTGGCCCGTTGTATGCATTTGTTTTGTGTGGGTTCAATGTGCCATCGTGGCGGTAGATGGCTAGAGTTTCAAAGACCTGGGGTCTATATTCTATGGCGTCTCGCAAAGGGCCTAAAGGAATGGTGAGATTACCAAAACATAAGGGAGTGTGGAGGGGTAGACTGACTGCTGGTGATATCAGGGTAGAGGATGTGTTTTGGCCTGAACCATGGGATATGGTAAGTGAGGATCAGGAGTAGATTCAAAGATAGTATGAAGAGGTGAATGTTAATTGAGCGCCAGTGGTCTCTAACCCAAGGGGGTTTCCGGGGTGATCCTCTGCGCGATTGAGGGGTACTCAGAAACCCTTCCTCTTCGGCTGTCTCATCTGGGTAATGCCCCTTCTCATCGTCATCGAGAGGTTGCTCAACATGAGTGTACGCCGACATTGTGATGATATATCAGCTATCAGACCTAGATGACCTAGTTTAAAGATGAAACCAAGGCCACAGTGCAGAGGCGAAAGGTCTATGCTATGAATCAGAGTGTCTCCATAAACGAATATTACGGGCCGGAACGCCTTTCCGATCATGCCGATAAACAAGGCATATCTCCAGCAGGCAAGGAATAAAGTACGACACGGCGACTTCAGCTTTGATCCGCAAGAAGCCTCTCCGCCACACGTTTTGTACCACGGAGATCCGTCGGAGGCCAGAAGTGAGTGTGCGGGGTTGAGGTGGGCCACGTCGTCGGTCCACTTGGTGACCAGAACTGGAGCCTACCAATTCCAAGCGCTGTTTTAGGACCGGGCGCGTGTCAAGCTTCTCCGATACCATCCACTTTCAAGTACTGATAACGGGGCCATGCCAGAGATCTAGCGTTCAGGGATCTACGTAGCCGTCCCGGGGCTCCGTCGGAGGCTTGGCAACGCCATAAACCTGGGAGTGGGGAGGCATACAAAACCTGGATGGATAGATTACCTGTCACTTCATCATTAGTTTCTTGTGTTCATGCTCTTAGGCGAGTAGAGAATGTGATAGAGTCATTCGCCTTGCTATTTTGAGTGAATGTTTCCCACCCGAGCCGCTCAGGTGAACTTTCCCGCTTGATGGAGACGTATCTTGCCTTTGCTTAAGTGACTGCTATGAGTAAGCCAGTATTAGGCTCTGGCTATCTTGGTGCTATAACTCAACGAGCCTATGCGTCTTATTCTAAGGCGTGGGGCCGAACATTTGCCGCCCTTGTTTGATTAGAAGTAGGATGTCGGTGACCCGGCAAACTTTCCGTCTAGTGAGAGGGAGATGCCCCACGGCATTGTGCACCTGAGAGTCATCGCGTAAAGGTAAGATATACCACCGGAGAAATGGAAGAACCAGAGGCCAGGATATGGCTGCCCATGCCGCTATGATTCGGACTGGCTACAGGAAGACGAGCAGGAAATTGGACCTCGTAAACCACCTATTATACGCGAGACCCACTTCCGCTTCTTATCTGTTCCCCGTGATATCAAATGCATATGCACAATTTGTACCATAGATCCGTTATCGTACTTATCCGCGACATGCCGTAATCGCCTGTGAGGGCCAGGAGACGCGAGGATGACTTGTACTTCATAGATCTCGTTATCCTGCGTCAAGCTGATACTATATTCTGTAGCTGTAATTAGAATGCGGTTGCTTTCACCGAAGGTCTCATCAAGGTGGGACAACTTTCAATCACCAGGACTATATAGACATGAAACCTCGGCATTACTCCCAAATGACAACTCCAAATGGCCTGCATGCTAGTGGACCGGGATAAGGACAACTGTTACATCGTATACGAGTGAAAGATAAGAGATGGAAGTTGTATATGTAGTACAAACGGAGAAATTTTAGCACCCATCTGGTAGGACTGTCTATCATCAATTCTCTAAATTGCGACGAGAGAGTCTAGATCACGAATCAGCATATGCCCAGATAATGGTGACCAAGTTGAGTATAAATATAGATGCTCGGCCACAATGTTGAATGGCATTCCGTCCTTCACTCAATCCATCATTATCACATACCGGAGTTCCTTCCGCAGGCTACTTCTAAGTTCATCAACCATCCCACTCTATCCTCATTTTATTCTGCTGCCAAGATGCGTGTCCAGAGCATCGTCGTTGCCGTAGCCTTTCTGGCCTTGGGGGTCAATGCTCTCCCAACTAGCCGTATGTCACTGTCGCCCGAGAATCTTTGTGATCTAGTACTCACTCAGGTAGCAGCTTCTGCAAAGGTCGCTCGTCGTGGTGACGAGGAGTGGACCAAGGTTTTGGCCGAGGAGAAGCGCGCCCCCAGTGACGAAGAATGGACCAAGGTTCTCGAGGAAGCAAAGCGTTCTGACGAGGAATGGACAAAGGTCCTTGCGGAAGAGAAACGCTCCCCTAGTGATGAGGAGTGGACCAAGATTCTTGCTGAAGTGAAGCGTTCTGATGAGGAATGGACCAAAGTTCTGGCTGAGGAGAAGCGCTCCCCGAGCGATGAGGAATGGACCAAGGTCCTTGCAGAGGCCGCGAAGGTCTAAACCACGCCCCGGAATAAAGGCTGAGATTCAGTGGAGGTACTTAGCGGTAGATTGGATATAGATGTCCTGAGAGTTGTGCCGTACAACAAATTTCAATACTCAATACGGGCAGTCTCGGGTTCTGCGGTTAGGCTTGATCCTGCCTCTGTATCGGTGAACTAAAAGCAATTACGCTGTTTTCGTATAGGGGAGATATAGAGATAGGGCTAAACTCCTACCTTAGACACGGTTTTATAAGGCCAACCATGACATCACTACTTCCTTCCTTTCATCCGAATACGCAGCGGTCTTCAGACCAGTGCGTCATCGTAGCCAAGTAGGTCGCTCGGTCCTTACCAGTGTTATTGCCATTTCTTGCAATATGCTTTCTTTATGGATGGAAGACAAAGGGGCATAATGGTGCTTTTTCTACGCCGCTCCATGTGCGTTTCCTTTTCATTATTGCTTATGGCCATGGTCATGGAAATGTGTATCAGGGTGGGCGTTTGACGTGTCCTCCATTTCGCCTTCAGCCGGCCAA
Organism: Aspergillus sclerotioniger CBS 115572; assembly: GCF_003184525.1. Lineage (NCBI taxonomy): Eukaryota > Fungi > Ascomycota > Eurotiomycetes > Eurotiales > Aspergillaceae > Aspergillus > Aspergillus sclerotioniger. The sequence goes on along the minus strand of NW_020291008.1, from coordinate 414,798 downwards.
TGAGCCGCCATATACTCATCAAAAACTGACTGCTACTTGTCAGTACTATCTATGTCAAGCAGTAGAGGATAAGCTCACCCTTTTAGTACAAGTATGGGCGATTCCAGCTCCGTCAATAGTACCATGACTAACGCCAAGGCCGGTAGGGTACTCAATGGTCATATCCATATTGCAGAGAATTGCTTGGAGAAGATATCCGTGACAGTGATCAAGATGTGTTAGCTTGACGACGTCAGGAACGGTGTGGTCATCGTCCAATGTGAGACCGATAAGCGTGCTGCGATTTTCGACATGGGCCCAAAATTCGTCCCGGAGCATTCTCTATTGTTGCAAGACAATCTATGAGTAAAAAGGCAGTAATAAGGGAGATAGAGAAGGTCAGTTCTTACTAGACAGTGGTACTGATGAGCCCAGCTAACTCCATACTTATTGTGGCGACCGTCGAGCAGGATTCCCGGGGGAAGTTTGTAGTGCTCCGGCTCATCAATAATTGTCCACCCCGCCCCTTGAGGCAGCAGATTGTTCGAAAAATGCTGTGCCGTTGTGATATCGAGAAAATTGATTTGTTCAAATTGTCCTTGGAGCTTGGTTAACTCGACAACAAGGGAATCACAACCCACAGGAGAGGTTTGGACATTTCTTACTGGGGGGAAAGGGCCCCTCTCGTTCGCCTCGGCTGATCATCATTTGATAGAAAAAGATGAGCATAACAAGATTCAGCAGCAGAGATACAGTGAGAATGTATCCAATCAACGTTTTCGGAGACTTTGTCGCGGGTGTCGAATATTCCCGCTCGCTTCTGGCATGTGTCGGATCGTCGTCTGTGATGTGCATGTATTGGGGCTCTTCCATTCGCTGTTGTTGGAATACTCTAGAGATTGAGCTCCCGAGCCAGCGAGACACATACATTATCCTGGATGTAATTAGATTGATTGAGACGGGGTTGGACTTGGGCACAAGAAAAGGAGGGTAACGGGAAGAAGTCTATTTATTGGCCTAGGCTGATTGACTGCAGTGCTTTTTTTTTATGATGTACCTGCCATATCATTATCTTCGGCTCGGGAACCAGATAAGATATCCTGGGCCATTAAGTGGAGGAATCATACTCCGTAGTAGCTCAATCTTGGCAAGGCTTGTGGGTGATTAGCGCCTGTCCGTCCCATATGGGTGGTATTTCCTACAGGCTGTCAATACTAGTCAATACGGACGTGGGATGTTCGGCTATGTGTTGTGCCACCTAATCAACTAAGCGCAACCCTGATAGGTAATGAAGCTGAGTGATAACACTAATAAGACTCTAAACTACTAGCAGTAGTTCTAGATAGTAGTAGTAGTTGGTAGGCAGGGGTACCAGGCAAGCCAAATGTGCCGATAAGGTTGGCTCACTCTATTGGACCATTGAGTGATGCCTGGTCCTTACCCCATCGGGTATTTATAGCATGTGGCGGGACCGCGGACCTTACCAGTACTTAGTAAGTAGTACTGGTCGTGCATCTCAGCTACCATCCCCTCTTCTCACTCACAAAATCATCACTCGCCATGGCATGTCCGCCAGATAGTGATAACGTGTTCGGTCCCCGCATCAGCCCTGATTGTCGTCCATTCGATTTTACTCTCCTGTTTGAGGATGGCTTCTTTGGCTTGCTTCCTGCAGCCCTCTTCTTGGTCCTGGTTCCCCAGCGACTGCATTTTCTTCGCGCTGCCCAGGTCAAACTGGGCTCATTCCGACTGGCAATCGTGAAATTGGTGCGTCCATCCGAGACAAAACCATCTAATAACTGTCACGGACATATGTCGTTGACTAAGACCAAACCAACAGGCTCTATTGGCTGTGTTATTGGTTTTGCAAGTGCTATACACAGCTCTGCGGGTGGAAGACTCCGACCTTCGTACCAGCGTAGGACTGGCCTCCGGGATCGTTAATATCATCGCTACAGGTGCAGCAATGGTGTTATCCTTCCTAGAGGACCAGCGCTCAGTAAAGCCATCTGATCTTCTGGTAATCTACTACTCTGCAGAAACGCTTCTGGTACTGCCGCAACTTCGTACGCTGTGGGAGATTCCTACAGCCAGCCAGGCTTGTCGGGCATTGTGGATTGCAATATTTATCTTCACCCTCGGAGTACTCATCGCAGAATCAGTGCACAAGTTTCGATTTCTGCGGCCACTCTATCGGAAATCTACTGGGGAAGGAGTCTTCGGATTTTGGGGCCAGAGCTTCTTTATTTGGGTGCTACCGGTTCTTCAGACCGGTTACTCGAAGGCGCTGGATATCAGAGACATTCCGGAGTTGGATGCTGATCAACAGGCACAATTCACAGAGGCAGAAGTAGAGACGGCTTGGGAGACCAGATCGGGAAGGTATCGAATGCTTCGGTCTACATTCTATGCCTACCGGTGGACCTTTTTCTCGGGAATCGTACCACGCCTCTGCCTTGGTGCTCTTAGCTTTTGTCAGCCGTTTCTTATCACCGCAACAGTTGACTATATCGAAGGTACTAAGAAGTCAGATAGCAAAAGGCGCGGCCAAGCGATCGTGGGTGCGTATGTGCTAGTTTATCTGGGATGGGCTGTAGGTACTCCGTCTAGATCCTCGCTGACACTTCAAACTCACGTGTTTCTTGAAGATCTCCACTGCAGTGTATTGGCGCCAAACAAACCGGTTTAATACACAGGTCCGCTCCGGTTTGATTTCCATGATATATGCTCAGACCTCCCGTCTCAAGGCCAGTGACATCAACGATTCCGCAGCCATCACCCTCATGGGTACAGATGTAGAAAGAGTTGTCCAAAGCCAGAAGACCATCCACGAAACATGGGCATCGATTCTGGAAGTTGGGGTCGCAATCTGGCTACTAGAGAGACAGCTTCTAGTTGCCTGTGTGGTCCCTGCCGTCATTGCAATAGGTATCCATAACCAATTCAAGTGATATACAGAGTTCAATCTTGAACTGAATTTCTACAGGTTCGGTGATAGCGATAGGACCAATTTCCAATCGATCCGGCCAGGCTCAAAAGGAATGGATTCAGCGCGTTCAAACCAGAGTAACTGCGTCATCTAACATGCTACGCGACATCAAATCAGTCAAGATACTCGGTCTGTCCCGTATTTTGTTCAAGACAGTTTCTGAGATGCGAAGGATCGAACTGAAAAGTTCCGAGCGCTTCCGAAAACTACTCATCTGGGAAATTGTAATTTGTAAGGGAAAAGGCTTCAATAGCATCGGCGGCGTTAACCTTTCATAGCGAATGTGCCCACCGATTTCACCCCCTTTGCAACCTTCGCCATTTATACAATAATCGCGGTCACCAAGCACAATAAGACACTACTTTCAAGCCAAGCTTTCACATCACTCTCGCTCATATCCCTTGTGACCAATCCACTCCTCACTTTCATCCAGGCTGTGCCATCCGTACAACAGGCGATGTCATGCTACCAGCGCATCGAAGAATATTGTCTGAAAGCTCCTGTCTCCTCTTCCAGGGACTCCGTCTCGCCCATACATTCAACTGCACCTGAGGATAGAGTAATGGAGCTGAAAGCCTTTCCACCGAGACCAGCATCTGGCAGTTCTCCTATCTCCTTCGAAAAAGCCACCATTGCATGGTCTAAGGATGGCGAAAGCCAACTTCATGATATCAACATTGCAGTCAAATCCGGTATTACCGTGCTTGTTGGCCCTGTGGGCTCTGGGAAATCCACCTTGCTCTCTAGTGTGCTCAGAGAAACGGTGACGAAATCTGGTCACATACGGGTGGTAAACTCTCGATTGGCCTACTGTCCACAAGTTCCCTGGATATTCAATGAAACTGTTCGTCAGAATATCATTGTCGGGTCTGTATTCGATTCGAAATGGTATGAATTTGCTATATGGGCATGTGGTCTGAAAGAAGACTTAGCCACCATGCCTGGTGGGGATCTGTACCGTGCGGGCACCGACGGTCTTTCTCTCAGTGGGGGCCAAAAGCAGCGAATTGCATTATGTCGCGCCATTTATTCGCGGCAAAAGCTCGTAATACTGGACGACGTATTCAGTGGACTTGACTCGACCAACATCAGTACTATTGCTACCCGTCTATTCGGCCCGAATGGATACTTTCGTACATCCGGATCGACAGTCCTTCTAGCTACTCATACACGTAAGTTCAACACGTCCTCTTTGAATGCAGAAGCTTATATTCCATTTCATGATAGAACATCTCCTTCAGTATGCGGATCAGATTGTTGTCCTCGAGGGTGGCAAAGTTGTGGTTAAGGGAACATATGATCAAGTGATATCACTCCGCAAACCCGAGGTGGCCACTAGGTCTCTGGTGAGCACCGAGGAGATCGCTGAGGAATCGACTTCCGAGGTTCAAGATTCCAATGGCCCAGACAAGGCCGACACCAAGTCTTCTGACCCGGACTTGACGAACCCACTGCGGCGAGATGGTACTTGGTCCGTATACAAACACTATTACCAGTCCGCTGGATTTATAGCATTCACAGTCTGCATAGCTTTCATGATTGTGGAAGCAGTCAGCGGTAACTTTACAAGTATGTTTGAGTCCGTCGTCTTTCCCTTCAGCCCAATTTTGAACTAACCGACTCACTTCCTTCCCAGCCCTGTGGATTCAGTGGTGGGTAGAGGCAAACGAAAAGAGGCCCAACCAAGATGTTGGCATGTATATTGGCATTTACGCTTTGCTTTTCGTTATACAATTCTTGGGGACCGCTGGTGGCCTGTGGTATGTATTGCCCATCGACATGGGCGGGTGTTATCGTGACTCTGTTAGTGATTAACTGCTTCACGCGCCAACCCAGGCTTTTCATCATAACCGTCATCAACAATACGGCAATGAACCTCCATACAGACCTTCTATCTGCTACTTTGAGGTACGTCAAACCTTTCCTTGGGCCCTTTCCATGTCCATGCCAACAGGTAGAACAGTGCACCATTCAGTTATTTCCAAGCCACCGAAATCGGGACCTTGACAAATAGGTTCAGTCAAGATATGGAGTTGATTGACATGACACTCCCTTTAGTTGCATCAATGTTCTTGGCAGGTAATACACTACTCCTGTTAAGACCTCTTCTTGCTTCTTCTCTTAAAACAAGCTGCCTAGAATGCCAAGCCTGTCGTAAGTCTCCCGATCGATAAGCCGCTGACGGTTGTATTCCACAGGGCTTGCAGCCGGCATAGTCAAGCTGGTCATTCTTTGCGTTGTCAGCAAATACCTGGCAGCAGTCATCCCAGCACTTCTGATCAGTCTAGTCGTCCTGCAGAGATACTATCTGCGTACTTCCCGACAGGTCCGGCTGCTGGACCTCGAAGCCAAAGCTCCCCTCTACACCCACTTCACGGAAGCGGTCCAAGGAGCCACCAGCATCCGCGCTTTTGGGGCGGAGGCATGGTTCCATGAAAAGATGCATCGGCTGCTCAACCACTCGCAAAGACCATTTTATATGCTATTCTGCATCCAACAATGGCTCACGCTAGTGATGAGCTTGATTGTGACGGCTTTGGCGGTGATTATTGTGGCGATGACTACCTCATTGGCCGACCGGTACAATGCAGCGTCTGTCGGAGTGGCTTTGACGTTGATCCTGACCTTTAACACCACTCTTTCCAGCACGCTCCGAATGTGGACTAGTCTGGAAACGAGTATCGGGGCGGTGTCACGTGTACAACAGTTTGTTCGAGACACCCCGCGCGAGACAAACAATGGCCTGCTCGACTCCGTGGCTTCTCCAAGCTTGGATCCATCGGACTGCACCATCAGGTTCGAGGCCATTACAGCGGGATACGGGTAAGTCCACCTGTCTCCTTTCTCCGTCGGATGAGGCTAGTGTGGATCGAAAACGCGTGCTGTACGAGCGAAGGCGTTTGAGGTCGAGCTAACGCACCTCGATCTTAGTGAATCCACTCCAGCCATTTTAAAAAACCTCTCCCTCACAATATGTCCTGGCGAAAAAGTCGCCATCTGTGGCGCGTCTGGGAGTGGGAAAAGCTCCTTGATCATGTCTCTTCTCCGCATGAGTGAACTCTACTCGGGCACCATCTCGATCGGAGGCTACGATATCTTCACGCTTGAACGACAAGACATTTATTCCCTCATCGGGGTGATCCCACAAGAGCCATTTTTGATGCCAGGCACCGTTCGATTCAATTTGGATCCCTTCCAGAGGGCATCCGATGAACACATTGGGTCTGTGCTCCAAAAGGTGGGTCTCTGGGAACGCATCGAGCCAAATGGGGGGCTGGATATGGACCTGGTTAATGTATCGACCTGGTCGGTGGGCGAGAGGCAGTTGCTCGCCTTGGCCCGGGCCCTTGCCGTCCCACGACCTGTTCTCATCCTTGACGAGGCCACGAGTAGTGTCGACCGGGACACCGAAGCGGCCATGCAAGATATTATCGAGCAAGACTTTGCCCAACAGACCGTGGTGGCGGTTGTTCACCGCCTCTCCTACATTGATCGATTTGATCGCGTGGCATTTCTCAAGAATGGAGAGCTAGTGGAATGCGATACGCCCCGGGCCTTACTCGGTCGGGATAGCGAATTCCGGCAATTATATCAGGCCTTGGAAGGGCCCTGAAGGTAACGTATTGTCAGCCCTGTACGGAGTAGCCTGACTGGTGTTGTCATGTACCCCTGATTGACACAACTCGGTCGGTCGCGCTGTGGTTGACTGGAATTAGTCCGGGTTCATCGATCGCATCTACTCCAGACCCGTGGTATCATGACCTGGAATTAAGCCCGGAAGCTTACGCGTGTGATTGAAGCTATAATTGATATCAGTTGTGTTGAATGAGTGATGGGTAGGTATAGTGGGGACCTCGAACGCCCCAACAGTATCCAGCGGGAGTATAGCACCCGATAGAACTACCAATAGAAGGCCTGACTTCCATGGTGTGAAGCATGGGTGCCCTGGCTGGCTTGTATATTTCAAATGCTGACTGGGAAATAGGGCCCTGAGGCAAATAGTCCAAAGCCACTAGGGTGATAGCAGCCAGGGTGGAGGCCGGGCGAGGGCCGCAATAAGTCGCAACCACGTGGTTCCCAACAACTATGTCCTGCAGTTGGAGCAGTTCTTAGTCGGAAGCCACCCTGCGTGATGCCGAATGGCGCTTTCCTGACTGGATGGGCTCTTACAATGGCGAAAGGTACGATTAGGATTGTTAGATGGCGTCAGAGTCCATTCAAATGGATACATGGTAACGATGTGGTGTGATGAAGTAGCAATCCCTCCGGGATGCAGCACGCATGACCTGGTCGCAGCAGGGCCAAAGCCATGTCCGGGCGGGGTTTGCCGGCCCCTCGCGCCAGTGGCGGGGGGGCAATCCATGTTCTTCCCTCCAATCTCTCCATCCGATCCTGTCAAGCAGGTGTCCTGGATACGCCCGCAGGTCGACAGGAACCCCCCTTGGCCATAGCACAAATTTCATTGGTGTAACAGCGGTAAGGCCACTAGTGCGGGGAGCGTGAGCCCTTGACTAGGATGGATGGCGAGCTTAGGTGTGCTGCAGGAGCTCCGTAGGAGTTCCGGCCGCCTCCCTTTCTTCCCTGCTGTCCTTATCGCGCCTCCGTTCGAATCCCCCAAAGGTCGCTCAGGCGTCCCTCGTGCCTGCACCTCCCCCCATAAGGCGTATCTAGTGTCTGGCTCTTATCAGTTGCTAATTTAGCACGAGGGTCGACCGGCAATGACTGGCCAGTGGAGGGCAATCTAAGCAGCTGGGATTGATGGCGGTTGCTCGGAGGCAAAAAAGGCCGCGGATATTGGGGCCCTGAACGCTTCGGAATGGCGTCAGCCGCCAGCCCGATGACATTTCAATTCCTGCTCCAATTCATGTCTCATCTGCACCCTAATCCTCTCGGGGGGTAATTTGCCATCCGAGTGAAGTGTCCAAGGAAGTAAATGGTGTTCAATTCACTTCAATGCCTTGTGACGACTCTCCGGTGGTGAAGCAGCCGGCTATCAGCGCCTTCTGGTCTGGAAGATGGAAAGATATCATATCTCGAGCCATTGGCAGGTGGCAGACGGCCAGGCGATTGGAGGAGGAAGAGGGGGTCCGATAAGGCCAGTGAATGGACCGGAGCTGCGGCCGGAGCGTTTGGCGCCGGACTACTACCCTACTAGTGTATACCACCTGGGTGATTCCACCCTCTCACTAACCCCCCCTTGGCCCTGTTGCATCCATCCACCAACACCATGGCTAATTTGCCGGCCCTGTGGTATCATTAATCAATCATGATCACTGTCGCTTATCACTGTAGCACCCTTTATAAGTGGCACACCCGCCCTGGCGACGCTCCTGGCTGACCAGTCCGATCAGCCTGACCAGCCATTTCCCCTCCCCTGGACAGTGAGAGCCATTCATCATGTCCCCAAGTTTGACCGACTCGCCCATTGAGGGCGACGGCATCTTGGTCTCGAACCAGAATGCCGTCGACGAAAAGTCCGCCGTCACGGTGCTGGCTAACAAAGACGAGACCAAGGTCAGCGGGGACGAGCTCAGCGGCGAAGACGACCGCAACAGTGAGGATGTCATTATCGTCAATGGTGCGGATGCGGCCCTTCACCTGCTGCCACTGAGGGATGACTTTGACAATGCCTTAACCTTTCGGAGTATCCTCCTGGCTTCCGGTTTGGCGTGTTTCCAGGCGGTCATGAACCAGATTTACATGGTAACACCACATGCGTCATCGTCCAGGTCTCACAGACCCGCTGACAGATTGCTTTTTAGTTTAAACCAACTGCTGTCAACATTCAGGGAACCTTCATCGTCCTCATCGCCTATTTTTGTGGCAATGCCTGGGCTAAATTCCTCCCTCGCGGCGATAAATTCGAGGCTCGGTGGAGGGCCAAAGGCGGCGAGGGCAAACTCCCTTGGTCAATCACACTCATCAAGCTCCTCAACCCTGGACCATGGTCTCTGAAGGAGCACTCGATTTGCGCTATCACGGCCACATCGGCCTCGAATGCTTCAGCCTCTTCGCAAGTATTTGCGGCGCAGAATCTGTTCTACAATATGCCCTTTAGCGCAGTCACGGTCATCCTCAGCACCATCTCCATCGGTCTGTTTGGCTACGGTCTCTGCGGTATTATGCGTCCCATCGCGGTCTGGCACGTGGAGTCCGTCTACTGGTACACTTTGCCTACTGTCAAGACTCTCCAGGGTCTTCATTGGCAGGAAGTCAAGAACTCGAAGCCTCTCCGATACTTCTGGTATGCCTTCACTGGCATGTCGCTATATGAGATCATTCCGGCCTATGTTTTCCCATGGCTAAACTCTGTCTCGATCCCGGTACGTCACCTCCCAGCCCTACTGAGATCTGTGCTATACACAATCAACTAACCTGCCACTCAACAGTGTCTGGCTGCCCAGAAGGCCACGGGTCTTACGGGCCAAACCCTCACCTATATCTTCGGTGGAGCCACTACCAACGAGGGCATGGGTTTATTCTCTCTCAGCTTCGACTGGCAATATGTACGATAAGATAACATGACTTCCGTTTTGACCGGGCCTGGAGGCTGACCGGTGCAGATTACCTCCTTCCAAACCTCCCTTCCTCTCAAGCTGCAGCTTCATCAAGCCATCGGCATCGGTGTCTGCTTCATCGTGATGTCGGGAATCTATTGGGGCAACGGCTGGAATGCGAAGTCCCTTCCATTCATGTCGACAGAGCTTCTCATGGCAAACGGTACCTCGTACCCGCTTACGTCCGTCTTTCCCAACGGTGTTCTCGATAAATCTGCGTTGGCCGAGTACGGTGTCCCCAGATTGACGGGCACGTTTGCGTATGCCATGCTCATGGCAAATGCGGCCGTAAGTATTTCATAACTTTCTTTTGCACTCATTGGCTAAGACTCTCCCAGATTGGTGCCTTGATCATGCACTGCATCCTCTTTTGGGGTAATGACATTATGGAGGCCTATAGGAGCGCGAAACAAGGCCGATACGATGACCGGCATCACCAGCACATGGCCAAGCACTACAAGGAAGCACCTTGGTGGTGGTATATTGCAGTGCTTGTCATCAGCTTCATCTTTGGTCTCGTTGTGGTCCTCAAGGAGAACATCAGCCTTCCAGCCTGGGCGTACATTGTCTCCCTGGTTATCGGGATTATTATCGCACCCTTCGTAAGTGCTTGGAAGAACCATCTTCCTCGAATGGCTCTAACAATAATCGCTTCTACAGAGTACCATTCTCTTCGCTCGCTACGGCAACGGTATTGCCACCAACAACCTGTCGAAGATGTTGGCAGGTCTCATGCTTCCCGGTCGGCCCGTCGGCAACATGTACTTTGCTGCATGGTCGCACAACGTCATCTCCAACGCAGTCAACCTGTCCAATGACCTGAAGATGGGCGAATACCGTAAGCTCTCACTTTGGCCAACCCGCCAGATAGACATTAACCCATGCACGCAGTCAAAATCCCCCCTCGCGTTATGTTCTTAACTCAGATATACGGTACCATCCTCGGTGGCTTCATCAACTACGCCATCATGATTTCAATCGTGTCGGGTAACAAGGCCCTGCTGGCCAACGGCAACGGAGACTCATCCTGGAGTGGTGCGACCATGCAATCCTACAACACCAACGCCGCCTCATGGGCCCTCGCTTCCTACCTATACAAAGCCGGCACCCCGTATGCCATGGTACCCGTCGGTCTAGCAATCGGTGCCGGTGCCGTCATCGTTCATCGCCTTTTCTACCAGGTCAGTGCCCCCCAGCCCCCATCCCCTTCCCCCTTCTCTCTCCCCGATACTAACCATCTTCACAGTTCATTCCCAAGATCGGCCGTTTCGATATCTCCGAAATCAACATGCCCCAATTCATTCAGTACGCCGGCTACATCCCCTACAACCAGTCCCAAACCTGCATCCTCTTCAGCTGGATCATCGCCGGTTTCTACGTCCAATACTACCTCCGTAATTGGCACCCCCGCATCTTCAAGGATTACTCTTACCTCATCACTGGTGCCTTTGATGGTGCTAGTCTGACGGTCATTTTCATCCTGTCGTTTGCTGTGTTCGGCGCTGCGGGATCAGCGCATAATATGCCGAATTGGTGGGGAAACAACGCCAATGGAAACTATGATTGGTGCCCGACTTCGTAGTGGGCTACCACTTCTACTACTAGTAATAGTAGTTGTGATGTAGTTGGGTGTGGCTGAACAAATAAGGAATTTGTTTTGGGGGGGAAGGGATATCAAGCATGTGTCTAATTTAGGCCTTGCTTGTATTCAAGGGATACCTTCCTTTGTGATTCTATATCTCCTATTCTCTGTTCCGATACGCTCTTTTGATAATATACAGTTAATACATATTAGCTTTTAAGATACAGATTCCTTTGTGTATAGTGTATGGAATAGATTTTAATAGCGTTATTATGCTATATATAAAATGGATGTAGGTTCTGCTTCCCAGTGGGCGTTAAATAGTTAAATACAATGGATAAAGAAAACAAAATAGAGGAAAAGAATGGTGGGGGGATAGGAAAAAGAAAAGTGAGTGAGAGAGGGAGGGAGGGAAACATGAGGAAAGGAACGGAAGGGAGAGAGAAGTGGGACCATCCAATCCACGCCCGATGGTCGTTATCGCACCTCCCCCCTCAGTCTTATCTGCAGTATCAACCACCACCAACACCACACCACCATTAATCCAAGCCCAAGAATACCAAGGAAGCCAAGACTTCCACTAATCCTCTTACTACTTCGCTCCGGTTCTCACCAAATCCCCAAACCGGCTCTCTGTCCGTTCCGCCAAGAGGGCCGGATTGCCGACCTCCACGATCTTCCCCGTATCCATGACCACCACGCGGTCAAAATCCATAATCATATCGAGTCGATGGCTCACCGCAATGACCGTGTAGTTTTTGAACTCGGTACGGATAATATCCTGCATCGCTCGTTCCGTCTCGTGGTCGACACTCGAGCTCACCTCATCGAGTAAGAGGATTCCGCTGTCGGCGTTATTTCGGGCTCGGAGGCGACGTCGGAGTAATGCGCGTCCAAGGGATAAGAGTTGGCGCTGGCCGGCGCTGAATGTTCCGGCGCTCATGGGGGCGTTGAGTCCGCCCCGGTCCTGGACGAAGTTCCAGAGGCCGATGGCGGTGAGGATGGAGGTGCATTCGGAGGGGGTGGAGATGGAGGAGGGGTCGAGGTTGGCTTGGATGGTGGATCCGTCGGGGAGGAAGACGGCTTCTTGGGGGACGGCGATGAGGCGTTGGCGGAGGGTGGGGCGGTGGATGCGGTGCAGGGGGATGTTGTCGATGGTGATGCTGTTGGCGCTGGAGGGGACGGGGTCGAGCAGTTTCAGCAGGAGGGCGATGAAGCTGGATTTGCCGCTGCCGGTGCGGCCGCAGATGGCGACTTTTTCGCCGGGGTTGATGGAGAGGTGGATGTTGTGGAGGGCGAGGTTGGATTGGTCTTCTTCGCTGGTGCTTTTGGGGGGTTAGTTGGGTGATGTGTGAGAGAAAACAGAGAGAAGGGGCGAAGGGGTCCTTACGCGTAGCTCGCGGATACACCATTCAACTCAACCACTCCGGTCTGGGGCCACTGCTCGAGGGGAATGGTGTCCTCTTCCTCTGTGTCCTCCGGTTTGACGGTTTCGTTGAATATCTTGAGTCGGGCGATTGCGCCGATGGAGGTTTCGAGCTTGGTGTAATACATGACAATGCCTGATATGCTTTCCCCGAAGCTCATAAGGGAGAACAAAGAAGCACCGGCGAAGGCAGAGTTGGAATGGAGTCGAACAGCAAGAGTCGTCAGGATCACCGACATCACCATGACCACGACGTCGAGAACGAGGTTCAGCCACTCTTGGATCATGAGAAGGAGATACGCAGGTCGCTGGCTGGAGTTGATCAGGCGCGCGTTCTTCTGAATATGCTCAGGGACGAAACCTATGTGCCCTGTGTTAGCGTCATGATGAGATGATTTACTGGCTTATTGGAGCTATTTTCGGCATTTGGAGGGGTTTGGCAGAGCACTCACCGAATGCTCGCAGGGTTGTAACACCCTTCAGAGTGTCAAGAAAATGCGTGCTGTATTGCTGGTTAGATTGGACCGTACACTCGAAGATGGTGGAGACTTACTACAAGGGACTTTTGGCCTCGAGGTCCAGCAACCGCAGCTGTCTGGAAGTCCGCAGGTAGAACTTTTGCAGCAGATACAGGAGGCCACCGAGAAGCGGGTAGCTGACGGCCAAGTACACAGACGACGTAAGCATAACAGCTGCTTGTCCAATTGCTTGAAAGGCCTGCGAGGTCTTTGTCAGTGTGCACGGTTTCTGAAGCGTGGCAGTCACGCGGACTTACACAGAACAGGGTGTTCAATGTTGACTCCGGCAACTCTGTATCGATAAGGTTCAAGTCTTGAGAAAATAAGTTTGTCACGACGCCGGTATCCGTGTTGGTGAAGAAGCGCAGCGGGGCATGGATGAGCGTGCGCAGGGCTTCTTGGTGGAGACTGGCACCGGCTCGTTTGACCGAGAAGATGAGAAGTGCGACTCCGAGAATAACCAGCGATATCAAAGCGCTGACTTGGAACAATGCATATATCCCGGCATAGTAAGAGTGAGAGTGCGCCGGATGTTCCGAGTTGTCATCAGTCCAGTATGTGAGCCCTAATCAAATGAGGTCAGTATCTCATATGGATAATAAGAGATGATTTTGCCAAAGACAGGACCAACTCACAGACGGTTGCAAAGTTTGTGAAGAAGCCCCAAAGAGCAGCAAAAAATAAGCTACATCCTCCCACAAGCCACCCCATGCTTTTAAAATAATGCTTGTATATCGTTTTGTCTCCAACCTGCCGCGATGCGTCCGTATCCGACCCAGGAGATGATGGGATCGTCGTTGTCTGGAGCAGCTGCGGCTTCGATTCACGCACACTCTGCTTGGAAGGTGTTTTGTCGGACGAAGCATCGCTGTTGGAAGAGGCCTTTAATTCCAACCGCTGAACGTATCCCTGAGTGGTCATCAGTCTGTCAAAGCTACCTTGCTCAGCAATAGCGCCGTCTTCAAGTGCTATGATATGATCTGCTGCGGGTAGGTGTCTGACGCTGTGGGTACACAGCACGACTGTAGAGCCTCGTCGTCGGAGTAGACCATCAGGCCCAAACACTTGACGGAAAACCTGCTCCTCAGTGTCGACATCTAAGCCACTGAAGATATCATCGAGTACAAGTAAATCGGAGTAAAGATATAGAGCCCGCGCCAACGAAACTCGTTGTTTCTGGCCACCAGATAGGGCGATCCCGTCAGATCCGATATTCGTCCGGTCTCCCTGTGGAAGTGTAGCAAGGTCGACACCCAGAGCTGTGACTTCAATGACTTCGTCATACCTCTCCTGGTGGAATGGAGAGAATCCTACGATGTTGTCTCTGATGGACCCATTGGAGAGGAATGCCGTTTGGTCGCAAAATCCGACGTGGGCAAACCTAGTGCTCATAACCACACTTCCTTGGCTGAAAGGGATTTCTCCAAGTAATGTCTTGCAAAGCGTAGACTTCCCCGAGCCAACAGGTCCAATGACAATATTGAGCGAAGACTTGGACACTCGAGCATTTATATCCCGCAAGACGAACTTGTCCGCTTCCCAACCAAACTGCCCATTCTGAATGACAATAGGATGAGCCACATCGGGACCCAAATCAGAGGATGATTTAGTATCCACTTGGGATTTCTCCGCACTTTGCTCCATTTCAGTAAGCACTTGGCGAAAGTCATGGTGGTTCTCACACTCCAGGAAGGCCTGGATTCGGCCTAAACAGGCCAGCCCAGAGACAAGATCGGGAATAGATTGAAAGACCTGCGATAGTGGGTAGGTCAAAAGTGTGAGGAAAGAAAGACTCGTGAACATCTTCGAGGCATCCAGTTTACTTGAAGTGAATGCGAAGGTTAACGCTGGACTGATCAGCTGAGGAATAAAGGCAAAGATGGCGGCAACGATGAATATTGTGCGAAACCGAGCGCCAGAAGCTAGCTCTTCGACTCGAAGATTCTGCACAAAGTCGCCAATGGCAGCAGCAAGGCCAGAGATCTTAAGGTTTTTCATGCTGGCAATGACCGTGGACGTGAGACCTACGCGCTTCTGAACTCCTGCCATCCAGGCCCTCTGCGAGTCCCCGGTGAAGTTTACAAGAATCCCCAGGCCAGCGAAGCAAGCTATAACAACTGCCATTGGTGCCACGAAGGCTACTCCAAGTCGGTCGTACAGCATCCACCCAGCCAGGGCAGCCTGTATTACGCTTGCCCACATCTCATGCAGCGACCTAAGTCCCATCCTGATTCGCTCGATATCCGTGCTCATCAGAGTCAGCACGGCAGTGTCGTCGCCGTTCCCAATACGAGCTTTCGTGGCTTTGTTGTAGATCTCGGTAACCAGTATCGAGCTTACCATCGTGCGCATCCGGTGTTGGAAGTACCTATAAGTGGTGTGAGTATCTCATCTTGGCGGTTGTTGTTGCCTATGGCCTACTATACCAGGTGAAGGCCCAGGAGATAGCAAGCCCTGAATAAATCAACATGCTAGCTCCTATAAAACCGTATCCGACATTTGGGTCCAGTCTGGGCTGGGATAGATAATCCAGCAGCTTTTCAAGGAAGAGCGGTTGACTAAATGTGAAAGCAAGGCGGGCCAAGCGTGGCAGGATGGGAAGCAGGAGAGGTACTTTTAGTGTGCGCGCAAGCACCTTCACAAGGCCGTATTTGTCGCCTTTTAGTTTGGAGTAGTCGATATTCCTAGCGAACTCATCATGGATCGCTTTAGAGTCGAATGCGCTATCCAGGGGATAAAGATCATCGATCGTCAACACTTTACTGTACCCCATCAGGAACATTTTGTTCAGCCAGAAGAAGACGCCAAGAGAGAAGATACCGCTCGTCTCCTCTGGACTATGCTTCTTTTCATCCCAGCTAACCCATCTGGTCTTTTGCTTCGCCTCCAGGAGCAGTATTCCAATCTTTAGAGCTAGAGTCGCACTGAAAATACTGCTGTAGGCGAGCTCAGGCTTATCATTTGATGATAGAAAAAATGTTCTTGTTTGAGCTGCGTCCAGAAGAAGGGTGAGGAACAAGTAGCTGTTCAACAGCACCGACGGCCTTGGGCTCCGGCTGTGATCGAGGACACTCAGCGCTATCATGAACAGAGCCGATACAAGTTTGAGAACCGAAGAAGCTATAGATATGCTGGTTACTTGGAATGATCCAGCCGCAACCAAGATGAGAAGCGAGAGTTCAAGCCCAACGTAGGTTGTGATGGCACCCTGCATGGGTTTATCAGCAAACGAGGCCAGATGTCTGTTACTCGGAAGAAGATCATACTAATTTGACGAGTTGGAACACCGGCGCATTCACCACAGTGGGCTTCCGCGCCTGGGAAACAGTTCGCCATAATGAGGTGACAATGAACAGAGCAGACGGGATAATGGAGAAGAACAACTGCTCGAATTGGATGTTGAAGTCGAAGCTCTTTTGGTTCAGTTGCAGCAAGTTTTTTTCTCCGGAAGTGAATGACATGTTGGACTCCTCAGCCCGTGGAAGGCAAGTCGATCCGATCCTTCCACCTTCCCACTCCGGCAAGTTGACAAGTCTATGTCTTCTATGCAGGTTTCGAAGCGTCGAGTCAAAGAAGTTGATGCTGAAAGGCAAGGCTATATGAAAAGCCCATGATCTCAGATGAATTCTAGAGCCCCTCTGCAAAAGGGGTTCCTAGTCATCCTATTATTAATATTACTGGTTGATGGGATGACGTGACGGGGCACGCCAGGATCCGGATGCCTGTCAGTCGACTCCGAAGTCCGTATAATCGCTGCCTGATAATGTGTGGTTCCGAATTCAGGTCCGAATCCGTCTAATTACTCGGCTAACACTTCGCCTTAACAAATAGAAGCTTTCACGTCCTGTTTTGTAAGTGAGATCCTATATTTCAATTTCTATAAGAATTCTGCGAGCCATTACCAGCTAATCCGACAAGCTTAGTTTATCTATTCGGGTCTAGATAATATCCATAAAACCTCAATGGATTAAGAAAACCGATGCTTCAGATAGGCGCCATGTTTCATATAATCTACCCACATACAAAAGAGAGTAGTGAGACGGTGGCATTCTCGCAATAGACTGAGCAGAGGGGGTGCTAGGTGAGCAATTGGGGGATCGTATCTAGCATCCTTCATCTTACGCCAAGAATGCCGGACTGGCCAGCCACTCCCTAACCCGGCTAGATACTTGCAGTCATCCAGATCCGTTATCAGTACCTACTCCGTACGGAGCACCTACGGAGTAATCACATTCATAGTCACTGGCAGTTGATAAGCAATGTTGATGCCTTGTGACTCAGATCCGGTCGCATTGCTACATTTACTCCGATCATTCGGTAATATACTGCTAAGTACAATATATAATAACTTAGCTAGGTAGTAAAATTTCATCGATGTCATAAACATGTTCTGACAGAAATCGAAGTGTTGGAAAAGTTGTTTTAGTTATGGTTGATAATTTCTGGGTGGCGAACATCACACGCCCTTGATGGTCTAGTTGGTTATGGCGTCCGGCTGTAATAGTTTAATTGTAACCGGAAAATCCCTGGTTCGATTCCGGGTCGAGGGACGTATCTTTTTCTTTTTGTTTTGTTTTGTTTATGCTTGCATCTTGCCGCAGGTACGGGCAGCTTTTCTTCCCGATCCAAATTACTCCACCAATCAAAATCAAGAGACTTAGTCAGTGGTCAACGGGCCAGCTTATCACCATGCTAATTTTTGTGTTCGCGCATTAAGGGACTACCTAGGTTGAACGGATGTTGGGGGCTTGGCTGTATTGATTTTGATGTCACGTTCTGGAAGGACTGGTGACTATAAGGGGAATACCCAGCTTTAAAATGCTACAGGCAACATATAGGATTGTAAGGCGGCAGAGAGTTTGGCCCGTGTTTTATATGGTCTAAGAGTATGGTTGAAAGACTTTTGTGTGTGGATAGTGGTGCACCATTCTGCGATTTGTCTCGGTGCTGTTTAGGTATTTGTGCAGTGCCTAGTGGCTGATTCTTCTTGATGAGTGCGTATTCCATCTCATGTGTACAAAAGCAAGCTACACAGTAATCCGCATAGAAAGGCTTCGGACGGAAACGAATGAGCTTTCACCCCCCTCCTCCAAAGCCTTGTTATAGATGCTGCTTCAGTTATCTGCCTACTCCATTTCCCAATGATCATAGTATCGTTCTGAGCAACGAACATGGTAATTCATAGTCAGGGTTCGTGTAAAGCAACCACGTAGATGAAAGTAAGAGTCCTTGAGATATAAAATATTAATGTTCTTAAAGTAGGTTGGTAACTAGCACGGTCAGGGAGAATTTATGAGCTTCTGTACGAGTTAGGAGCTGATCAGTGTTGTAGTGTCTTGCAGAAGAGGAGGGGCAGTCATAGCTAATCTACTCGTCATATTGCAAGTGAGGAAAGCCAAACGGTTCAATTTGTCATGAAATATCAAAGATAAGAAACATCAGTACTCAAAGTGATCTTCGTCCCCAACACCGCCTGCGGCGTGCCACTCAGAAAGATCAACGAGCATAATTATCATCATCAAATAAGACCTCATCCTCCATAAATCCTGTATCTTCTTGTTCAACTACCCGATCCCCAAAGTACAGGACGTACCACTCCAATACCCGCAAGAGAACCATGATGACAAACGTGAGTGTGGCTTGAATGGCCGTCTACAGGTAGTTAGCTATTGTACTAACTGTAACCGTAGAGCTGCCACTTACCATAATAAACCAAGGCATTTGCTGGAGACAATAGACCACAAGAGCAAAAGATGAGTAGATCTGAAGTCGGGATGGTTAGTTGGAGTCATGAGTCGGGTGGATCTTCAACGCACTATTTCCTGCAGACAAGGTTAATGCAACGGGAGCATTTTCCGTGGCAGCTGTGAGGTCCAACACAGAACTGTCCACACATGTCACCTCTTTTATCGAGAGTGTCCTTGGGGATAGGAGTGGTGTCCTCAAGGTTGACCGCTGCCGCGTTGGCCAGGGTGGCGAGGAGAGAGAAAGCGAGGAATTTGAAAAGCTGCATGGTGAGAAGATTGGTTTTGAAGAAGTGGGGTCGGATTGATCTGTGGAGGAGGGGATAGGGGTTTTTAAGCAAAATTCTGGGAAGACCATGGTGAATGTATAGGTGAAAGAGGTAGCATAGACATAGATGGTTGGGTGAATTTGATCCGGTTGGCTCCGACACAAGTGTTACACAGAGGAACAAGTATTGATGAATGAGCAAGCAAGGCGATAACCCCAACAATGGGCTTGAACTTTAGTTGTTTGATATGAATGGTGTGCCCCTGCAATCTAAGATATTCTGTGACTCAAGGCTGACACGATGCTTGTTAGCCTAGAAACCAGGCAAGTCATCTTTGTGTTATTGATGCAGGTTGCAGTACCTTTCAAGAGCATTCAGAATACCCTTTGTTAACACAAGGTAGATCCAGGTAGGGAGTAGATCTACAGAATGGGTTTCATTGCAAACAGAACAACGGGTCTTTGCTTCCGAGGCACCCGAGTGCTTTATCAATTGAATGATCGGCACTTGACCAGACAAAGGCCAAGCAGCCCCTACAGTGCCGTGCAACATAACAGGCGGGTTAATAACTGACATACAAAGGATCCTAGCATAAAGCTGTCATCCCTCGTGGTAGGCCATGTTGACTACCAGCCTGGCCACACTGTGTTGTATTTAACCTGACATTGAATCTTTGTCTCTTATAGGAGGCTCAGTCACCGCTGTTGTGTGTATGTACTTGAATCTTTCTTTCTTGAATGACTGAATATTCGCATCCGATTTATCCATTCTCGCAGATGTTGACCAAGCCTTGATTTAGAGACTTCAAACTCGTAAAGATCCATTACAGCCAAGGATGCCAACATAGGAAGCCCTTGCTTCACGTTTCTTTTGTGACACATGTATGGATAGCTGCAGTCAGAATGAAACTGGCGTGCCCATTCTCTCAAATCAGAGTCAAGTGATTAATTATCTGCGACTTCAAAGCTTCTTGGCAGACTGCAATTCATGGTTGCAGATGAATGTTGGTTGCATGTTCTACCATGAAACTCAAACCCAGAGAGTCATCTACGTAATTGAGTATTGTACCATAAGGTTCCACAGATAATGTCACCTGAATGGCTCCTTAAACAGGAACGTGAACAAAAGCAACAGTGCTGCGATATCATTAGCTTTACCACCATCCTTTTTCATATGACGTTACCAGGCGGCCCGTGCTTATGGAATTGGAGTCAGTAAGTACAAACAGACCCATTGTGGCTTAGTGAAGGAATCATGATCGCCGCAATTTGGAGATAGTTGGCAGGTAGGTTGGGGAATGGACGAAAGGCCGGCGTGCTGCCTGCATCGGTCGAGGCTCCGATAGCCGAGCCCGAGGGGGAGATAAGCATAGCAGCCAGACTGGCCAGTTAGCCGACCGAGCCCCGCCGGGCCAAGGATCGCCCTACTTTATCGGCGTCTCCCGCTTGCCCCATCATCCACCTTCCTGAGACATTAACTCCCTTACATAGGTCGGCAACCGTACCAGTGGAAATGTGGAATAGCCAGATGGGGCTCCAGTTTCCCCTCATGGGAGATGACGAGCCTCGCACTTCGTTTCCTCTAAGATGCTCGAGAAGCCCACCAATCTTTCATATAAAGCGTCCAAAGCTCCCGCCCTCAGGTCCTCATTCTATCTCATCCCATTAAGCTCAGATCTCCAACATGCACATGAAACTTACAAGTAAGCCTTTCTAGAACGTTGACCATCAATGGTGCCTTTCATGCCAGCCAGTGATGCTAACAGCTTCAGATAATCTGGGGGCCATACTCGAGGAATCCCGTCCCAATTTGACGCCATTCGAGTCCCTCTATCGCCACATACATAGCAACCCCGAGTTATCCTTCTGCGAAGAAGAAACCTCGACCATTGCTGCAGAGCATCTGGGGGAACTAGGATTCGAAGTGCATACACACATCGGTGGCTATGGCGTTGCAGGCGTTCTTCGAAATGGGGATGGGCCCACAGTTCTGCTTCGAGCAGACATGGATGCACTCCCAGTAGAGGAGAAGACAGGCCTCCCCTACGCAAGCACCAAGACCGCAAAGAGCAAGGACGGAGTTGAAATGCCTGTCATGCACGCCTGCGGCCACGACACTCATGTTGTCAGCTTGATGGCCAGTGCTTCTCTCCTTCTCAAGGCCCGAGAGCATTGGTCCGGTACCCTGATCTGCATCTTCCAACCAGCAGAGGAATTGGTATCGGGAGCGCGAGCCATGCTGGACGATGGTCTCTACGACAAGATTCCACACCCGGACGTGGTGCTGACACAGCATGTTATGCCCATGAAAGCAGGCACGGTCGGTATCGTCTCTGGCCGGCTATTGACGGCTGCAGATTCGTTCAATGTGCGTATCTTCGGAAAGGGTGGCCATGGGTCGTCACCTGAAGTCTGTATTGACCCTGTTGTTACGGGTGCCTCGATCATCATGAAGCTGCAGACCATTGTGGGCCGCCAGGTGCCTCCGGGCAAGCTGGCTGTGGTGACATGTGGCTATATCCAAGCTGGCCACGCAGGGAATGTCATTCCGGACACTCTGGATCTTAAGCTGGACGTGAGGACGTGCGAAGACTCGATTCGTGAGCGTGTGGTGAGTTCAGTCAAACAGATCATCCGCGCCGAGTGCGAGTCGGCTGGCTGTGAGAAGGAACCGCGAATCGACCATGTCTCCTCTACACCAGCCACCATAAACGACGATGCTACCGTGCAAGCTCTGAGGAGAACCTTCGGCGCTTACTTCGAAGACCGTCTCGTTGAGACAGATCCTGGGAATGCAAGCGAGGACTTTTCTTTACTGGCTCGAGCCGTGAACGCGCCGTACGTGATGTGGACATATGGCGGCGTTGATCCCCAGAATTGGGACGACGCAGTCAAGAATGGCACAGTGAAGGACCTCCCCAGTAACCACTCGCCATACTTTGCGCCAGTGATCGAGCCCACGCTGCAAACAGCCGTGGATGCGATATCTCTCGGGGCGTTGACTTTCCTGAAGCAGAAATGAACCCGCCATACGGACATCCCCATAATCATTAGAACCCACCCTACGAATAGAATAAAATAACACATTACCCCCACCCAAGCCTAGCAGAGTCCTCACTTCCTCTCCCCAACATGAACCACAATCTTCCCCCTCGCCCTCCCCTCTCTCAACTTCTCAAACGCTTTCGGCGCCTCCTCAAACTCAAAAACACTATCCAGCACAACCTTCACCTTCCCCTCTGCAATCAACTCCCCCACCTTAGTCAAATCCCTCCGATTACTCTTCCAGAAAATGGGCACATACTTCGCCTTCCCACCGCCCAAAAATCTCGGCCTCAACATCCTCACCATAAACGTCGGCATCCAATGTGCCCCAACCTGCGTAAACACTCCCCCAGGCACCAAGAACCCCTCACTCTCCGCATACAACCCCGTCGGCTCTCCCACATGATCCACAACCAACTTGAAAACCTTCCCCTTCCCCTTCAACACCTCCACCACATCCTCTTTCGCATAATCTATCACCTCATCCGCACCCAACCCCTTCACAAACTCCACCTTCTTAGTAGAGCACACAGCCGTAACCTCACACCCCAACGCCTTGGCAATCTGCACCGCATAGATCCCACACCCACCAGATGCACCCACAATAAGCACCTTATCCCCTTTATCAGGCGTCACATACGGCGAAATAGCCTGCCATGCCGTCTGCCCCGCGACACCCACCGTCGCTGCGTGATCGATCCCAACGCCCTCCGGTACTAATTGTACGTGCTCTGTCTCTGCAAGGATGTATTCCCCAAATGGCCCGAACTGGGTAGGTAGGGGCAAGGTTCCGTAGACGATTTGGCCGGCGGTGAATTCCGTGACGCTAGATCCTGGGGTGATGATTTCGCCTGCGAAGTCGAGACAGGGGCTGGCGGGTTTGCGGATCAGGAGGCGAGATATGATTGGCATCGAGGGGACTTTGTAATCGGCTGGGTTTAGGGCGCAGGTGAGGACGCGGATGAGGAGTTGGGTCGGTTTCGGTGGTGGAGGGGGTGTGGCGGTCGGGGTTAGGGTGAGGTTTTGTTCGAGGGTTGGGGTGGTGTGGCTGTAGAGCCAGGCTTTCATTGTTGTTGGGTGTGACATATTGGATGTTGGATGGGTGAGTGAGTTAGTGAGTGGGATGTTGTGTTGTTGATGGTGGAGGTGGAGGTGGAGGAAATGGTGTGATGGAGAGCTGTCGGAAAGGTTGCCGGGCGGGCCGGATTGGGAATGGTGCGGTGTTTGGAAGGCGATAAGATAAGAGTGCTGGGCGACGTCATTGTTGTGTTTCTTTGTTTGTTGGCTTTCCTGGGAATTTCTCTGGTATTGGTGCCGATTATACTAATTAGAGAGTCAGTACACCGTATGTAGTAGTTTAATGGCTGCGTTGTGCAGAATTCCCATAAGTTTTACCAAATTGTTGTTATTCTAGAAGCTCATCTTGCGAATGTACAGGCGACCCAACAGACAATGAGTGGCTACTACTATTGCTGGAGGATACATAAAACTGGACGAACTTACAAAAAATATAGTCAAATTTCAATAATATTTACATAATTGAGGAGTGCGTATTCTCCTGTACTAGTGCTTACCATGCCAGCATTGGTGCTTACTGCCGAGGCTTATCCGACCTCCGCAATCCTTTCAAATATAATATGTTTTCACCCAGGATGATCTCTTATCCGGTGTATAAAAATCGCCAAAGAACATCTTTCCATTATATCACAATGCGGGTTAGCAGACCAGCCAGCGAAAGACATGCAAATCGCGCTTTTCAGCAACTCAGCCAGAGTTCTGCTTCAATGTGCAGGTAGGAAATATATATGAGTGGATGAGAATTGATACGAGCTTTTTGCTATCTTGACGATCATCGATTAAGAGAGCACTATACCACCCGGTACTACGCTATCTAGGAGACGCATATAGGCCCTCTTTAGAATTCTAACATGAGTGGGAGGAATTGTAGTCGTCTTAGAGTCAGAGGGCTTAGAAGGAGAGCACTACCCTAAGAACAAGTATAAATGTCAGCAGGAGTACTTAAGGGAGAGCAGATAATGGGGACCTTCAGGTCGATAGAAATAAGGATAAGCAACCAAGGACAGAGAGAATGAGGCAAAGGAAGAAGACAAGTGAAAAGGGGGCCCCCATTTCTGCAATAAGAAGTCATCGTGACCTGCGGCGTTTAAACTAGAACTTGATACAGGACTCCCGTGTGTTTAGAGAGAGGGTACTTCCCCCAGGTTATTATTTGTTGTTGGTTATAATTAAAGGAGAGGCAAGTGGAGCAAGACGTGCAGTTGCTTAGTGGTTGACTAAAAGCCATTTCATGAAGTTACGGATTCTGACTTGCAGGAGGTATCTAGAGTTGCAGTAGATGGAGGGGCGCAGACACAATGAACAGGTCACCTGATGGGAAAGAAATATTCCGGGTCAATTTCACCCGCGAGAGCCTCTTCTACCAAGCCTCCGTGTTCATTATGTATTCGATCATAACGAACACTTCTTTAAGTACAATCAGATATTGGCTATCCTCTTCACAGAAAGCACCCAACTCACCTCATATGTTATGACTCCAGAGAGTACGAGCGCCGCTGAGAATTATCTAGCCAACCCAAGGATTCTTAGGGGTTGATGAAGGCGACGCGTCAAGTTGATCGACTAACGAATAGTCAGCCTGTCAATCAGTCGGCCCCCATCACCCAGACCATTCTAATACTCAAGCCGCGCGTCAAAAGTAGTGCTTTCAGCCTCGTGCGAATCGTAAGCTTACTGTTTAACCTCATTTATGCTTATCTGGAGCTAGTCTGATGATGGTGGCTTTGCTATCTTTCGCCCCCACGCCATCGATTCCTTCCGACTTGGTTTGCAAGAATCGCCTTCTGCTTGCGCATTATACCGTCAAGCGAGATGAACACGGGCTATAGTACTATAGCAGAGGTATAAGTAATGAAATCAATACCATTGACAGAATGGGTCAGTTGGACTTCTGCATGATTTCATTATATGCTTCATGATCCCTCAATTTACGCGCTCTGACATGCATTAACAGCGCCCCAAACCCGGTGCTCGAAAAGTTTATTCAATTTGTATGTCCGTTGAACTCTTCCGAACGAGTTAAAGGATACTCAAAGAAAATGGATTCCACGAATTCGCCAACACACCCCACAACGATCACAGTCAAATAGTTGATAACCAGCCTCGGTACTGTCAAGCACACGCTCAACCCGCAATTGCACTCCGACTTCCTGCAACGCTTGAAACACCGACCGTCCGCTGTTATCTCCGAACGGGCTGTTTAGTATCGCGTTCTTGGATGATTTGGCTGACTGGACAGTGATGGTTTCCAGATTTGGCAAGCTCCCTCGCGAGACCCAGTTGTAGACTAGGAGTAAAGTATACAGGTCTGGTGTGCTTTGTTCGTGATATTCAAAGAATACCAGACGTTTGAGGCCCAGAGGAAGCTGGCATTTTAGCTCAGGGCTTTTCCAGAGGCAGACTTCGTTGTTGTCTTTTGGGTCAAACTTTCCGTCTCCTCTCAGGGCGCGTGGGTCAACGGTAAGCTGTTCCAGGCAGGAAAAATCGCGAAAGTCTAGCGCTGGATTATCCCAGTTACCCGGATAAAAGTCCATGTCTAGAGTATTAAGTGAGTCAGCCTGCACTTTCACGGTGTCAATGCATTTCTGCCTGTCCTCCATAAGATTGTATGGCCTGTGCGTCCAAGGAGCCCCTTTATAAGTGAAATGTTTCAAAGCACGCGGCAGGGACAATAGGTCCTGGATCCCTCTAGGTGCCGCATCACAACAGAACAGGCTTAATCTTTCGAGTGACGTTGATCGAGTTGACGCCATGAGAGAGTCCTCCAGACCCGAAACATTGGCCCCCAAAATGGTCAAATCTTTCATGTACGGATGGATCATCACGGTCCCTCGCAGGCGAAAATCCCAAAGCGGTTCCGAGCGGTCAACATCATCCATATTTAGCTGACCTAAGAGGATTAGCATGATAACCACTTCTGAACCGGAAATATTGGCAGACATTTTGTAAGTGACTGAAGGATCTGTGAACCTGGCATAGCGGACTGGGCAAAAAGATCATTCCACTTCTTGGTCTCTTCGATGACTCTCTCATATCCACCCAGGTATTCATCGTCATCCTCTCGCTCAGCATCGTATTCGAGGCCCTTGACGACCAGTGATCTCAATTTTACGAGGCGGCTGATTGTGGGGGCGAGGCTTTCCGCATAACACGGGTAATAGTCCTCCTCATCTGGGACCTCGACATAGTGGTAGTGGACTAGGAGCTCCTGGACATACTCAGCACGAGCTGACAGACAGTCAAGAGCGTATGCGAACTTTTTCCCATCGTGGTTGCGCAAGTACACAGACTGGTACAGGATGCGCTCGACAACCGGCCGAAGCTGCTGACAGACCCGCGCAAGGCTGGCGAGAGAAGCACGGGAGGCGACCCGTGCCAGGATCGCCTCGAGCAGCTCCGGGGGCAATGCGAAGAGATTCATGTGGAGTCAAAGGCGTTGGGGGGACATTCAGGGATCCTAAGAAAGTTGATGTTCCAACGAAAGCGGAGGAACGGGAATTATAAAGAGCTTAGGCTGGGGGCGGTGGCTGATCCTAGCCTTGCCAACCCTAACTTTCCGCTCCGGTACCTGTGCGCCTCCGCAGTTCGGCCCCAATAATGAAACATCCCGGCCCCAAATGCATACGCGTTGCAGAGCCTCGACAGTATAGACGCTTCCTAATCCTGAAGTATACTGGCAATTGAAGCAGCATGGGCACTCATGGGAGAAGGAATAAATATCCCGGCCTTGCTCTTCTGACCAGTTCGAAATCACACAACTCCTCGATCGTCCCATCATGGCTGGTCCTAAAGCTGCAGCTCTCTTGTTCGTGCTGGCCCATCTGGCCTCCGCCTCTTTTTGGCCTGTAGCTCGAGGCGAAGCATCATCTTCGGCCGTGGCTGCTGCTGCGAGCTCGACCTCAGCATCGACCTGCTGGAAGTACGTTCTTCCTGCCAATCTCACCGAAGACGACACCGAACAAAATGAAGAATCTACCTCATCGACAAGACGGCGAAGTCACGGTGAGATCACGCACATAAATTACTTCGCCCGCCGAGGTCACGGCGATATCGATGAGCTGGGAAAATGCAAATTGACAGACACCATCTACAAACCCAAATATTTCACATCGAAGAATATACAAAATGGCCAGAACAAGGCAGACGGCTATAGCTTCCTCGGGTACTTTATCCCGAAGCTGGATACATGCGATGCAGCCGCCACTTACACCACACTTGCCCAGTCAGCGGATGTTCCGAAGGCTACCGCAGCCTATTGGGACACCGTCGAGTCCAATTCTCAGAAAACCTACCTCCCTCTGGGAACACAAATTAAAAATGCAAATGCCAAAGAGCCTCACATTAACATAGATCATGTTTGTGAGTAGGCTCAGGATTCTACGTTGCTCTGCCTGGGCTGACCACTTCAGATGAACTCCAAATTCTTGATGCATTCCTGACGGCTATGATCGACAAATACAATTTCTGCACCAATTTTAACACATGGTTCATGGAAATCGATAATACTTTCAAAAACCAGAGAGGCGAATATAAGTCTCGACTCCAGAAGCTCTACAGTTATGTATGTATCCCTTTGTTCGATGACCTACGCTACGGGAGGTACTGATGTGCCCACAGTTGCCTGGCCAAGTATACCCGGATCTAGTGGCCGAAGATAGTCGTCTAAATAGCTACAAAGCGCCTGTGAGTCAAGCCCCTTTTTCTCCTAAGATTTGACAATGATCTGATCGACCATGGCTAACTCAACGCATCAGATGTTTGGGAGCGACGAATTAACCGGCTTGCCCAAGCCAAGTGGCTCCGGCGATGAGCTTCATACCGGCGCCTTGAGCATTATGAACACCATGGCGGTTGTGGTCGCCATGCTCCGCGATAACAGCATCGCGAAGTACTTCAAGAACGCCAATACCCGTATCTATAAAGGGTTCCTTGGCATCGACGACCTCATGGCATCCCAGAAACAGTGCAATGACAAGCTGGACCTCCCTCAGCCGAATGGCGGCTGGGCCAGCGCCTATTCCAGCTGGATGGAGGACTTTGTGCAAACCCAAGCGAACGCCGTCTCGACCCGTATCTCATCCGTTTCGGGGCTCGTGACCAGCACGGAGGCTGCGGGGGTGAAGAACATCTACGGCAAAGCGCTGGACGCGTTCAACGAGAAATATCCGGCGGCATCATGGAAATGGGAGAACAGCCAGCTGCTGGACTGGAGTGCGAAGGATGGCACTTCCTTTGCCAAGCGAGGCTCCTCGGTGGCCGCCTGTACGCCCACTTCGACGGCATCTTCCTCCGCAAAGGCGACCCACTCTGCCTCCAGCAAAGCTACGCCGGCGCATACAGAAAGCACGGCAACTGAGACGGGTGAGTTGCTCCGAGGATAGTCGTTACAGAATGCTAACATGGACTAGCTTCGCATTCGGCCAAGGTCACCGTGACGAGTTCGCACAAGGCAACGCACACGTCGCCCACCACTGAGACGGAGACCAAGACCAAGCACAGCTCAGGATCTGCCGAGGTCAAGCACACGTCGAAGACTAGCAGTAGCGCGAAGGCCGTAGACACGGAGACCAGCAAAGCGGCACACAGCTCTACGACGGAGGCCAAGGGCTCGACGACGAACACCAGCACAAAGACCACTAGCCCGGAATCCAAGGAGACGACGACCACCACAAAATCTACCAGCACGAAGGCTAAGAAGACCACGAGTACGACATCCACACACTCCACCACGACCGAGCAGGAGACTACCACCACAACCTCAACCAAGGAGACGGACAAGGCCACCACGACCAAGAAGGAAAAGACCACCACGACCACCAAGAAGTCCTCGAAGACCACTGACTCGTCATCGTCCTCGTGCAAGAAGAAGAAATGCAAGAAGGGGTAAGTGGACCCGGTCTATGAGAGGAGTCCCGGCTAACATGGGATAGTAAATGTACTTGTGTGTCATAAGAGATTTGATGATCTGAAGTGTGGCTTGTGATGGACTGTACATTATTGATTTCTTCGAAGGCTGTGTACAGCCGGCTTGTTTATTAGTGTACCGACTTTTGATTCCCTACCAATGAATATGTTTGTGAGTGTGGAAAATTGCATCCGAGATAACCGGTGTAGAACGCCCGTGGCTGTGACTATTGACAAAGAAAGTGGAGTGGAAGCCTTTGTGTGTAGACTGACAGACTAGAGGAACAAGCCTCCATCTCGGAGTCTTGGCATCCGCATGAAGGATAAGCGAGGATCAGTGTGGACTGGACTGCTGCAGGAAAGCTCGGACCGGCCATCTTAATCTCAGTGTTTGCTCAATTATTGCTGAGTGCTGGCGAGAGACAAGTCATCGAGGCGTGGGCGGTGATTGGGGAACAAGCGGCCAGCACCGCCGCCGCAAGGGGATGATGGGCCCCCATGACATCACCCTCGGTCGGCTTTCTCTCTTTCTTCACCAGTGAGCATGCAACGCTCCCGCCATGCCATGACGATAAGCCATGGTGTTTGTGCCCTCAGTGCCCTCAGTGCCCAATGACAGGTGGCAATGGACTCCAGCTGCAAAGCGTTCCTGTCCTCGGCTCGATCTCCTCCCTCGTTGATCTCGTCTCTGCATGCGCTCGTTTCAACCTCCCCCTTTCCCCCCTTCATTCCTGCGACCCGCTCCACCGGCCATCGTTATCCTCACCACTCACCTTCCTTGGCTTCTTTTTTTCGAGCTACAAAAGCCATGCGTCTTGGTCGTTCCTTTCTTCTCTAAAATTATCACCATGCCACTGAACACCTTCGCCCTGGGCGTGGCCCTCACCCCGGCGGTCCTTCAGACCCTGATCTCTCATGTGGGTCGCTCTGCCGCTGTCACCCCAGCCGGTTCTCCCGCCTTTATTAGTATTGACCCTGATTCTCATCCTGACCCAATCTTCTTTAGTATTTACATCGCAAATCCCTTCGTCATAAGCCCAATGTCCACCTTACCTACGATGAGGCGATCCGGATCATGCGCGAATTCCTCGCGTACGCGGCCAAGCACCCTGTCGAGGACCTTCAGGCCTTCTCCTGTCAGAAAGTGCCCGTGCCCCATTGGGTGAAACTCCAAACTGTGACTGTGTCGGAGGATTATCTCTCGTCAGCAGCGGACGCCATCAACAAGCAGCTGGGTCCGAAGGGAATCGAACGGGTTGGCGGGAGTGAGTGGTGGCAATGGCGCGGACCGGCCGAGGATTTGAAGGGAGAGTGGATTGAGATGAAGGATGATTATAACGAACGGGAGCAGACGAGTCGCGATCACCCCAGCCAGAAGCGGATCATGCTGTATATTCATGGCGGGGCTTATTACTTCGCCAGCGTGGATACGCATCGGTACCAGATGCAGCGGCACGCGAGGAAGCTCAAGGGACGAGTGTTTGCACGGTAGGTTTCATCCACCTGATTTGATATTAATTACTAATTTGGAGTAGTGAGTTTGGATACAGCACACGAACCATGGGAAGAGAAAGCTAATTCCTTTTCACAGCTAAATATCGTCTGGCTCCGCAATATCCATTCCCTTGCAGTCTACAAGACTCGCTGGCCGCTTATTTGTATCTTTTGGCAGCCCATGACCCCAAGGAGATTATATTTGCCGGAGATTCGGCGGGAGGAGGAATGGTGCTTTCGTAAGTGAGTTGCGCGGAGTAGAGGACATGGCTGACGGTGAAAGGATGCTCGTCATTCTTCGCGATCAAGGGATTCCCTTGCCTGCGGGCGCAATCCTGATCTCCCCTTGGGTAGACCTCACGCATTCATTCCCAAGCATTGTCGCGGACAATCCAGGCGATTATATTCCTCAGTATGGCTTTAGACATAAGCCCTCCGCGGCATGGCCCCCGCCAAATGCAGATGAGCTTCGCGAACTCAAGAAAGGCCTCGCCAAGACTCCGGTCAGCCAGAGTGACGCCCTCAAGGCCATCCCAAATGACAATAGCCAGGCTGCAGACACGGCTGCAAAGGGGTATTCGGCCCATATGAATGGCTCGCCCGACGTTGACGAGGAGAGTATCACGGTGACACTTGACGGTGAGACCGTGGAGGTCAAGGATCAGATCCACATGTATACGACCAACGAACTCTTGACCCACCCTCTTGTTTCTCCGATCCTGCAGCCGTCTCTGGGAGGTCTGCCGCCGTTGCTGATCCAAAGTGGTGGTGGCGAAATGCTACGAGATGAGCATTTCTACGTTGCTCACAAGGCTGCCAACCCCGCGGCATACCCGCCTAGTGATAGGTTCATGGCTGAGCACGATCCGACACGAGAGATCCTCCACAAGCACCCAGGAACCCATGTGCAGCTCCAGGTCTGGGATGACCTCTGCCATGTTGCTCCCACCCTCAGTTTCACACGCCCCGCAAAGTACATGTTTCGGGCCATCGCACAATTCGGAGCCTGGGCCCTGGCTTGTGCCCAGAAGGCGGAGATGGAAATCGCCGATCCGCGATCTGGGACATCTAGCGAGTCTGACAGTATTGGTGATGCCACCAACGGTACCACCGAGGACTCCGTCTCATCGGTTGGAAAGGCCGGCGATCCATTACCGGCTTTCAAAGATCGCATGATTCGTCAGCGAGTCGACAAACGAGGCAATGTTTACCCGCTCGATCCTCCATCGTCCTGCCCCGTTCTTCAAATCCCCAACTCCGACGTCGGTGCCTTCAACCCGGATCTGGTCCGCGGGTGGCTCGTGGCGAAACGGGAGTGGGACGACAAGTTTGCGAAGGAGAAGCTCCGCGTTCAACGGCAGCGGATCAAGGAACTGGCGTACGGGCTGCAAGCCTTCAAGGGCGAGCTGCCTCCGCCTAGTTCGCTAGCGGCTAGACGAACTGCCCCTGGCGTATTGCCGTCCAAGACCGGACGCAAGAGCTACCCCATGACCATGTGGAGCCGGGTGGCCAGCAAGCAAGATGAGAGAATCATCGCGCGGGACCAGCAGAAAGGCCGTGCCAAGCGGACCAGTGTCGACGCCGGACGCGCTGGAGCGTCGATGGACGAGGCAGGCGAACATAAAGCGGGCACTTTGCCCACCATCGACCCATCCACTCGACCAGGAATTACGATCCAGGAACCGACTGATGTCAACGACGCCCCAAACACGTCCGAGCGAGCGAGCGTAGCCTCTCCCAAGAGCTCAACTGACGCACTCGCCCCGTCGCTTACCAAATCCACCAGCCGACTGATACTGTTGCCCGAATACGAGGGAAAGCAGCTTCTCGACGAAAATGCCAGCACACGGACACTCTTCCGCGAAGCCGGGGCCATTCCGACTGGGTCCGATGCCGTGTGGGCGCGTCTCCGTCAACGCCCGTTGTCCCATGCCGGCTCCGGCACTATCCGGAGCGAATTCACCTCTGAGCTCCCAGAAGACAGCAGCACAATCGGCGATGAGAAGTCGCTGGCGGTGACTACGACTGGAGTGGACGCGGCGAGCACACGAGCTGTGTTCCATGCTGGGGGAGTAGTGAGCCCGCTGAGCGACGATGATTCGATGTATCGGTCCTTTGATGCGACGGACGGGGGAGACATTGAGCCCTCTGTCAGTGGCAGTGCTGATGCCGGTGCAGCTAGCCTGAACGGTGCAGTCGAGACTGACAAACATTCGCGCCCGACGATGCCGAATCGGGAGTTTTTCAAGACGGCTGAAGAGTTTGTTGCATATTGATCATCATTTACAGACAATTCTGGATGATATACATTCGTTGCTTTCCTTGTGTTGGACCATTTCTGGATATCCTTCGATCTTCACCTTGATATCATCTTGGATACCATCTTTGATAATCATTTAGACTACCATCTTGAGTTATCTCTTTATATTCTCTTGGACTATGGTGATGTCTTGATGCTTACTGATCTTTACATTCTTTGGCTGAACATGGCAAGTACAAGACTCATGTTCTCGGGTGCTCTCTTCTGTTTTGTTTGAATACCCCTTACCAGATACCATACCTTATACTTCATACACCCAGACCATGTACATACACCAGACTCAAAATAATACATGACGCATCAATTGGGTATAACATACACATACTATACATCCTACACCTATACACACACATACAACCAACCAGCCAAAAAAATCTACCACTGAACCCCCACCTTCTTAGCAACCTGCTCCGCAATATCCAAAAACGCCTTCCTCCTCACCCCCATCCCCTCCCCCTCCCCCTCCTCCGCAACAACAGTCGGCACCCCCCTATCCGCATCCTCACAAACCCTCGCATCCAGAGGCACATCACCCAAAAACTCCACCCCGAGCCTCCTACATTCCGCCTCCACCCCCCACCCCCCTCACACCCTCCCCCATGCCCCCCATTCGAAAAAATCCTCGTCTGCAAACCACACCCCGGGCATGCAAAAAACGCCATATTCCTGACCATCCCCAACACCGGGACCT
This sequence comes from Aspergillus sclerotioniger CBS 115572, assembly GCF_003184525.1. NCBI lineage: Eukaryota > Fungi > Ascomycota > Eurotiomycetes > Eurotiales > Aspergillaceae > Aspergillus > Aspergillus sclerotioniger. The sequence continues at coordinate 381,204 of NW_020291008.1, read as the reverse complement.
CCATGCGCTGAAACATGCCGATTCCGCGCACCGCGTCCCGTAGCGCGATATCCTGAGGTGTGGTTACGATAACCGCTCCATCGACAATCACTTCTTGGTTGATGGTTAGTTGGACGTCGCCGGTCCCGGGGGGAAGGTCGAGGAAGAGAACGTCGAGCGGACCCCAGGATACGCTGTGGAGGAGTTGGTGCATTGCTTTGGTGATCATTAGGCCGCGCCAGGAGATGGGCGTTGGGTCCATTGGTTGTCTGCTATCTGTTGTGGATGGGGATTGAGAAGAGGGGAGGAGGTAGCCCATTGACATGGATTTTAGGCCGTAGTTGGTTAGTGGGAGGAGGCAGTTTTCTGTTTGTGGTTGTTGGTGGTGGTTAGAGGTGGTGGGGTTTGGGTATGAGGGGTAGGAGTATGGACGTACTGTCGTCTAGTCTAGGTTCGCCTGATAGATTCAGTAAAGTTGGGATGGAAGGCCCGAAGATATCCGTGTCGAGGATGCCGGTGCGGATGCCGCGACGGGCGAAGGCGAGGGCGAGGTTGACTGTGTTGTTTTTTTTTTCTCAGTGTCTATCATACATAGGGAGGTATGGGATTGGTATACCGGCAATCGTCGACTTTCCCACGCCACCCTTCGCAGACGATACCGCAATGACCTTCTTCACATCCCGGATCTTGCGCTTCTCGGGGAGTGAGCGACGACTGCGGAAAGAGGGCGGAGTGCCGGAGCGAGGAAGTCCCTATTCTATCAGTATTTCCCTACATCCAAGACCTCAAATATATGGAGGGGGGAGACATACCAAAGGATTCTCATGCTGCAGCACCCTCACCGTGGAAAACAACCTCTTCCCCAACATGATGAACAAATCAATGAACTGTCGATGATGGTTTGTTGCATCACAACCCGCGCGCATAGATACTGCCCGTTAAACCTCACCGCCGGGGTAACCCGCCCAATCCAGCACCCACCTTCCCGTAAAGAGATAGTAATCCCGCCACCGCATCCCGAAATCTCGGGCAGAAAAACAAAAAAAATAAAAGTTGCTATCGCGCTAATTGTTAGCTACCTTGTCTGGTTCAGTTTTTATTTGAAAAGAACAGCGCAGCCATGGCGAAGAAATCTCTGGCGGAACAGATTGCCGAGTTGGAGGATTTGACTCCGAGAGGTATTTACTCATCTTTTTGGGGTATTGAGGAGTGAATAGTTTGGCTAATTGATGGGGGTTGCTTAGACTACGATCCTGAGGATTTGGATCGCGGGAATCAGGATAGTGATGAGGAGGTGGCTGAGAAGGATGCGAGTGCGGGAAGGGAACATTATCAGGATGTTGGGTTAGTTCTTTCTTCTTTCTTTCTTTGTTTGACTTGGTGGTATCTGGGTTGGGGGTTATGGTTGGGTGTTTGTCGTGGTTGCTGACGGTTGATTTACAGCAAGGCAAAATTGCGCAAACAGGATCCGATTGCCCTCGGAAAACAGTATGCCGGGTCGAAAGTGAGTCGTGATGCGTTGGAGGCCGACAGCGATGATGATCCGTTTGCGGCGCGGTCGAGCGACGAGGACGATGACGAGGATGATGAGGATGAGGATGAAGATGAAGACGAGGATCTGGAGCTTGGCAGCGACGAGGAAGACGAGGAGGGCTCAGAGAGTGAGGAAGAAGAGGAGCTCCGACCCTCCAAGGCAGCAAAGAAAGCCAAGAAGCAGGTCGAGGAAGACGACATGGATACGGACGAGTCGGACGAGCTGGACGACAGCGAGGGGTCATTCGACGATGACGACGAGATTCCCTCCGACGAAGAAGAAGACGACGATGACGAGTCCGAGTCCGAGTCCGAATCCTCCTCAGAAACCCCCCGCAAACCCAGCACCACCAACGACCGCGACGAACTCCGCCGCCTCATGGCCACGGACCAAAAAACCATCGCAGCAACCATCTCCCAAGCCGCCAAAGCCGACGCCATCAAAGGCAAAGCCGTGAAACAACAACGCGCGACCTTCGACGCCCTCCTCAACACCCGGATCAAGCTCCAAAAGGGCCTCACGGCAATCAACCAGCTCTCCACCCTCGCCGGCGGCAACTCGACCGAAGACCTAGACTCGGAAGCCATCACGTCCGCCGAATCCGCCGCCCTCGCGCTCTGGTCCACCCTCGAAGACCTCCGCGTCGCGCTCGCCGACGCCCAACACAACAGCAGCAGTGAGGAAACCAAGAAACGCAAGCGTCCAACCCCCACCACCTCAACCTCAACCGCAACTCTCTGGACTCGCATGACGGATCTCGAATCCACCGCGCACCCGCACCGCCGAAACATCCTGGACAAATGGTCCGCTAAGGTCCGCGGCGCGAACGCCGCCACCACAGCCAACACCCGGGGCAAACTCCTCAACTCGTCATCCTCGGCAAACCAGCAATCCATCGCCGCTGTCCTGGATGCCCAGGTCGCTACCGAGACGGGTGATCGTGCGGCTAAGCGCGCACGTCAGGATACTACCCCCGAGGGTCCTATCTACGACGACACAGTCTTCTACCAATCTCTGCTCCGGGATCTGGTCGAGCAGCGCATGTCGTCTTCGGACGCGATCACAAATGGTTTGGATACGTTGCATATACAGTTACCGACGCGGGGCGGGGCGGCGGTGCACCCTGTTACGGGGATGCGGAAGGACAAGGTGAAGCGGGATGTGGATACGCGGGCGTCCAAGGGGCGGAAGATGCGGTTCGATGTGCATGAGAAGTTGCAGAATTTTATGGCGCCGGAGGAGCGTGGGTCGTGGACGAAGCATGCGCGGGAGGAGTTCTTTGCGTCGTTGTTGGGGAAGACGGCGAGTGGGTTGCTACGGGAGGATGGGGATGATGAGGAGATGAGTGGTGGGGAGGAGAGTGAGGAGGATAGAGAGGAGGGTGGATTGAGGCTTTTTAGAAGCTAGGTGGTTGGATGTGGATGTATAGTACAATGCTGCTACCTACTGGAAGGAATGAAGGAGGAAGAGAGGGATAAAAGGTGCGTGTGTGCATGTGTGTATATATGTGGTGATTGATACAACAACAAGAACAACAACAACAAAAGTCGCAGTTTGGTTTGGTTTTTTTCTCTCTCACACAGGATCGCGTATCCTCTTCCCTTGTACCTGTCATATTGGCGTCGTAACTCATTAATCGTGAAGATGCAATTTGCGCTTCAGTCGGGTGTGCTATGTGCCCTGTGCTGCTTGCTCCCTCCACATCAACTCTTAGCAGGTAGAGCAAACCAAAGCATGGCGATGCAATCAACCCCCACAAAGAGTAAAGCTGACGCAGACGCAAATAGGCCGGTCGACACCCAATACACTCACAAACCCCCAGAAATAAAATAATCTTGCAGTAAGTGAGATAGTATGATCACCTCACCGAAGACCTCCTCGCCTTCGCCTCAGCAATAGCACCAGCATCAGTAGACGGATACTTCGGCAACGAGGCACTCCTCCCGTCCCCCTGCCACTGAAACTCGGTCCGTCTAGGCAACCCAAGCATTCTCTCTTGGACAGCGCGCTGGAGCTTCATCTTCCTATCTTCTTCTTCCTGGGGGGAGAGAAAATGCGGAAGTCCGTCCCAGTCGACGACAACGGCACCGGAGACATCGTTGTAGCCGGGGAGGGAGGTAGGAGGGGTAGAGGGGTTGGTGAGTTGGGAGTGGAGGGCTTGTTTGGTGGTGTCGATCATGGTTTTGAGTTCTGGTGAGAGGTCTTTGTCTTTCTCTGTGGGTGTGGTGGAGGTTGTGGTTGAGGTTGTGGTGATGTAAGATGGGAGGGTATCGTCGTCGTCGTTGTCTGAGAGGAGGTCGTCTGCTTCAGTTGGGGGGTTGATGTCCTGCCAGATGAAAGTGGTTTGTGTTGGTGAAGGTGTTGGGGATGGTGACGGTTCCGGAATGGATGCCTGAGGTGTGGATCTTTGCTCTGAGGGAGGATAAGTGTTGGGGACCTTTTCATAGAGAGTAGTCGAGGCGGAACTGAAGCGACGGTCCTTTTTACTGTTGAAAATCGACCGCCAGGAAAAGTGGTGGGCATTTAGCGAGGGATGATGGAGTGGCATGATGATGAAGGCAGACAGGCAGACAGGCAGACAGGCAGGCTGACGGGGCAGGATTGGAAGGGCAGAAGGATTGGAAGGAAGGAAGCTGCACATGCGGGGAATTGACAGCAAGCATTGGGCCGGACCGGCTCTTAAAGTCGGGGTTCCAATGACGTTCAGGGGTAGCAAATGCGGAGCCGTGATGCGGAACCGAGGCGAGCAAGGATGTTCGCAATTTGTGGAGGCTTCACGTGCACTATTGGATTGAGGGATCGGCCAGCTGATCCCTGGAGCTAGTTCCTGGCGCTCATAGTCGACGACTAGTCCAGGTCAGAAGGCGCTTTCCGGTTAAGCACTTACGAGGGAATAAACCAGGACAATTCCGAACCGGCAGACGGAAACGGAACACCAGGCTAGGAAAGTAGGGTTACACGGGGGGGCTACACGTGGATCAGCTCTTTCACCTTGGGTTTGTTCTGGACGCTTTCGGGTTGCCGACCCCTCGCCTGGAATGTGGAATGGTGAATAGTCCTGAGCCCCCCCTTGTCCAGCCGGCGTCCACTTGGACCCTATCGGAACGACGATCATGTTGCTCGACAGTCGGCTCGCTGCATACCAGCCGGCCATTGTGATAGGCTCTTAGCCTGCAGGGTGCTCCGTGCGGTCCGTTCTAGTAGCTTGCATCGCAACACCCCGTCGCCATTGTTGCTACACCGCTACAATGAGGCGACCCCGAGGACCAATGGGTTCCAAATTGAAGTTTAGAATTCAACGGTTGTGAACACTGCACCACTTCGAGTCAGGGTCGCATTGGCATTGCTGCTGGTGCAGAATCATGCCCAATGTGATGGCCACACGCAGCATCGGAGCACCAGTGAGATCTACGGTCATTATCTGCCAATCGGCGGGTCACAATGCCCCGGTGATCGTATCGTCCTTTTAAGCTTTCAGCCACTCGATCATATCGCATATGCCCGGACGAATGAAACCAATGCCAGCGAAGAGGCGCTGCATCCGAGTACCCGATCCCGATCGTTAGGGCAGCAGCGTTGGGCCATCAAGTGGCAACAACAGCGATGAGGCTGTGAAGTTGATCTATCCAACTAGGAGGGTGCTATGGCTCACGGAGATAGCACCTGTCGCTCGTTAAGGGCGGATTCGGCAACCGGTCAGCTCAGCTGTCCGTGTCCTCGTCGGCCCATTGCTCTCGTAAAGACTGTATCGAGGCGGCCACATCCCAGCCGGTCCTCGTCCACATTTCTCTCAGAAGAATCTCGGCAGCCTCCTGGTCCGGTCGATGCCGGATGACCCAGCCCCCTATCAGGTGTCAGTTTCAAGCCAAGGCAACGCAGTCAGGCCACATGACACGCTGACCTGGGACTTACAGGCCACCAAACTGTGCCGCGCAGTAAAAAGCGTGTTCTCCGCTTTGGGATTTGACTTGGCCAATCCCAGCACCATGAAGAGGTGGTGTCGAATCGTTTTCTGGAATGGTCAGACGATCACAACAGCATACTTCTATGGACTAACCTCTATATTGCGCGAGTTTTTGAAACTCTCGTAGGCCAATGATGGGCTTGGGCTACAAGAAAAGGCTAGGACAATCTTGGCGATGTGGTAGTATTGAACCCCGACCACTGCTAGAGTCAGTAAACTCATTCAAGAGCGGTCGAGAACTCACCATGCACGGGTAGCAACATCCACACCTCCGGGAATCGGCGGGAAACATCCTTGTCACGAGGGAGAATTCGAAGGGGATGAAAAGAAGGCGGCTTTCGGGTGTTCCAATCTTCGACCTCTTGAGCAATATTCTGTAGCGCGGTATATTCTGGCGAGGACACTTGGTTGAATGCGCATCTCAACACTTTGGCTAGCAGAAAGACCATCCGAGCGGCCCAGGCGAAGTCATCATTTCTGACAAATATATCCGAATGATGGAAGCTTTCCAGGTTCGTTCGCAGAGGCTTTTGCGAGATTAGCGATACGTGGATATCGTCACGGAGACACAGCCAGGCAGCCGCCTCGCCTAGGCCTCCTGATGATCCAAAGGATGATACAGTGTTCAATATATGCGCTGCTCCTGTCAGGTGGAACTGATTGTCATCACCTAAACAAGTCAGCTTGTGGTTCTCCGTCTATAATCACACACATACACTCCATCTCCTCATGCTGGCGAAGAATCGCAACAGTGGCAAGCACGACATCAGTCAAGTCACCTCCTGAGCCAGAAAGCGCTGGAATCAGCAATTGCAGACAGTGGTTATGATACTGCAGCGCTTCTGCCTCATTTCCCTTGCTCTGTCTTTCAACATGTCGAGAGGAGAAAGCAAATATCGCATAACGCAGGACCGGCTCCTGCACCGCTCTGACCGGGACCTCTACCTCGAAATGTCGATGAGGGTCCGTGATATCTGCCTTGAATATAATCAGCATCCCCAACAAACCAACCACAGTCACAGCAACAGATAATCATTATACTCACCCACAGCGCCATATTCTCCACATAATTCCGCATCAGCGTAGCCTCTCGCCCATTAAGCGATAGCCTCTGTTCCTGCTTCAAAACAACCAATTTCAACCCCCCACTAGACTCCTCCAAAGCATGCTGGAAACTTTCCCCAGCCAAACCCCCAAACTCACGCGACGAGCCATCATCCCGCAACCGTTGTATCGAAGACGTATCCCCCAGCCCTTCATCCGTCAATGGCAAAGTAAATTGCTCCAGACCACCATCAATCCCCTCCTCATCTCCCACACCAACCTCATAAAACTTCCTAACCAACACCGTCTCATCCACAAACCTGACTTCACCACAACAACAACCAGTCAGCACCACCCCAACACCAAATCCACCATAACCAACAAGAGGGGTCGAAAAAGCACTAACCCGGCCCCATCAAACGCACCCACATCTCCCACCCCGGAAACGCCACCTCAGCATCCTCCGACAACTCCAATCCCTTCCGAAATCGAATATTAACCCCTCTTTCGCAAACGGCCCCTGCCCTTTGACAAGGATTGCATGCTGGTGTGTTCGTGTCGCCTTTTCGCTTTGCTTCGTTAGAATGCTGGTTTCAGGTAATGGTATATGAGTGTGAACGTACATTTTAAATGACGGGCTGGGATAGAGATTAGTTTTGCGGCTATGGGATGGATGGGTGGGGGTGATTGGACTTACTTCGACATCTTTGGCTGTAGGGATGGAAAGGAATCGATTGGAATTGGTCAGTGTGGCAAATGGCAATGGAATGGGGGGCGGGTTGGGCAAGTACCAGCCTGCGATCAGACGATTTCTTGGTCTGTGTGATGGGGACATGTTGGAGGGAAGATGGTCCGGAGGGAAGGACGGAAAGACTTGCCGTGTAGATTGGATCGGGGGCCGCGGCTAGTCCCGGTTTGGGCTATCCCCCCGCATGGATCCCCGCATTTGCTGGATGGGGGAATTTGCCGCTGGGTCACGCGTGCGGGTTGATTTTTGGGCCCACTAGCATTAAGGGGTAGGATTATTTGGCTTTCAAGGTTGGAGACAGGCATTGCCAAGTGAAATTCTAATCGTATTTGGTTTAGAATTCTAGTACTTTAATCCAACAATCGCTCTATGAGGCACTCATGTGATGCTCCAAAGCATGGCGCGATACGCTCGCTATGACCCTTAAATGCTTGCCGGACGCCAAAACAACCATATGATCCTGCGGATAAAACGCTCAATAATACTCCGGTAAATTTTCGAAACTCGGAATCGCGTCCCCGCACTTGAACTCCGGGCTATACGCCTTCTTCGGCATGTACCCATTGTTCCATGCCGTCCGGTAGCTCCACTGCGCTGCTGATTCCGTCGCCCACGTCCAGTAGAACCAGCCCATGGCGGACTCAAATGCGGACATTTGAGCTTCGGCGTAGGTTTGCAGGAACGTTTTGTATCCCTTCGAGTAGACGCCCGGAACGGCGTTCGCTTGCGTGCAGCTGCAGGTGCCGGCGCTTGCGGTAGGACAGTATTCGGTTGAATCGGTCAGGGAAAAGGTACCCTCCCAGCGAGTGCCGCGGCCCACGTCATTGAGGTATTGGCCGCAGTCGGTATCGGCTTGGGACCATTCGCCGCAAATGGTTGGGCCCCAACTAATTGGAGGGTTAGTTAATTGTATAGAGGGGGCAGAGGGGACAGAGGTACGTACCCCGTACTGGTAACGTTGATTGCCTGGATCATGGGGTACCAGCTCTCACAAATCAGCTCAACCTTTCTCGTATGGTTAAGGACTATTTCGCCCGTATTGAAAACAGTATACTGGTGGGTGTCGAGCATCATGTTATCCGGGCGAGTTTTGAGCATCTTGTCCCATTTGCTCAGGTTGAGGAAGCCGTCGTGCACGGTGACCCAGGCCTTGACACCGTTCTTCTGGACCAGTTCGGTCGCTTGGATCGTCCAGTTGAGGACGGCTTCCACGGAAAGGGAAAGCATGAGGGGTTCGTTCACCAGGCCGTAGATCGTGACGACATTCTTGTATCGGTCTTGCGCGAAGAATTGCGAGAGCTGGTTGTGCATGTCCAGAGATCGTTGCCGGTTCATCTCCCCTTCGGTTCCATTCAGCCAGCGAATCAAGCCCTGTCGACCACTGTGGTTCCAGCCGTTCTGGCTACCGGGAATGCCGTGCGGGTCAAGATTGACGCGGAGTCCATATTTTCGGCAGTACTCAATGGCTCGCAGAAGGTATCGCCAGGCGATTTTGGGAACGTACGGATCCCCGTCGTATGTCCCAAGAGCCCAGTACGAGAATTGGATCCGGACGTGATCGAGGCCCGCGTCTCTTATATCAGCAAAATCTTGCTCGGTGATAAAGGTGGCATAGTGCTTTTCGATCACTGACGCAGCTGTATCACCGAGTTTCTCGGATAACGTCCATTCATCGATGATTCCTTCGTCCAAAGAATAAGGATTGAAGAGCGAGGGAGTAATCCAGGGCTCAATGGACAGCCAGCCTCCAAGATTGACACCGCGAATAGGCTGAGAACCGTACGGAAACTTTTTATCCAGGGGCGGCACGTTCTCGTTCGCTTGGGCCGAGTCGTTCCACGTTGAGTTCAGGCCCATGATATATAGACCGCCGACTGTCGCGTTCGTAAACGTCAGGTTAAAACCGGTAGTGTCGTACCACGTAAACGGATCAAGATATGTACCCCTGGCGTAGGCCTATCGTTGTCAGCTCCACCGAGACGCGCGCATGGGTCCAATCATACCGGAATGCTGTCACGACTGATTCCTAGATCAGAGCTTCCAGAACCTCCACCCTTCCCCTTGTCATGAAGCCTCCGCGACTCAATAATCCCAACAGGAATAGCAATAGCCGCCAGCAGCAATAAAACGCCGAAGAAGATGAAAGTCTTCTCCCACCGCTTCCAAAACGACGGTCGTCCAGCGGAGCTCTTCACACTGCCATCCAAGCCCTCTTTCGGAAGCATAGCCTCCGTCGCCAGTCCCCCACCACCACGGTGTCGCATCTCCATATCCGGACCCCCCTCTTCCAACTGCGCACCCGAGACAACCCGAACCTGCCCCTGCCCCTGCCCCCTAGGCGCCACCGCAGGAAACGGGCGGAGCATAAACGGCTCCTCACTCAAGACAGGGAGCTTCCGCTGCCTACTTTCCTCCACCGGAGCCGCATTATCCGCACCCAAATGACTCAAACAATCATCATCCCCATCCTGCGATCCAAGCAATTTAGCCAGAGCATCTCCACTAACCAGCTCCGACCCACCATTCCCACTTTTATGTCTAAAGAACGCCGCCAGTCTCTCCTTCCTCCGTTGTCTGCGCGTCTCACGATCCGGTCGATCTTTCGGCTTCCGACCCCCCGTACCTATAGCGTCACGTAGCAGAGCATCATCGCCAAAAGCCCCGCTCATTTGGTACTCCTTAGCCTGTGTGACATCCTCTTCTTTGGGAATGGCGGTCTCGAACCCGTCCCTCCATTGATCGCCCTCGACCTGTGCGCGTAACGGAACCCAGGGCTCTTCAAAATTATCGTAATCGTGGACATCGTGATGTTCGTGGGGCTCGTAATCATAAGTTCGTGGCTGGGCGTGGTCGTCGTCAACCGAGGCGTTGTCAAAGTCATCTCTCTGGTAGATCGAGGGAGAGTAGACGGGATCGGGATCCCGCTCGTGGTCGTGACCCAGGCGGTCCCGACTGCGGGAGTGGCTCGGCATGCAACCGGAAGGTCAAAGGAACGAATGGGAAGGAGGTGATAAAGAATGTGGGTGAGGAAAGGAGTAGATTAATCGGATCGATAGGCTCGGATGTGCCGGCGCGAGGTCTGGAATGTTGCCCCGCCGATCAGTCTAGACTGCTCCGTCCCACGCTGACTGAGACCCCGATGGTTGGGAGATGGCAGATGGGACGGGTGGTACCAATTGGAATGAGGGGGAGGAGGTCAGATGGAGGAGTCAATAGGAGTAGCCAGAAAGTGTTGGGAGCACCACGGCGGGATCGCCAGGAACCGGGGAAGGGGTTGACTGGAGGTCAGCTCGAGGCCGGCGCGTCTGGCGATAAACAAAATACGGCCGATTCGAAACACACGCCGCCAGTCGTAGTCGTGTATGCGATTTACTGTTTACGGCTTAGTGCAGACAGTAGGCGGGCCTGATTGGATCGGGCTTAGTCCGGGCCATCAGGGACTGGACCCTGCTTCTTCAACATAGTATGACACTCATTTTATTACTATATCAGACCAATTTTCTATCGTTACACCTTGAGTGTTATCACATTATATCCCCGGCAACACCCTAGTACTTGGTGTAACGCAGGTACGGCTTCAGCTCGCACACCTCGCCAAACTTCTTCTTGGCATCCTCCGTCGACACCGAGGGAGGCACAATCACATCCTCACCGACGTTCCAGTTGATGGGAGTGGCAACGCCCTTGCGGTCCGCAGTCTGGAGAGAGTCAATGACACGCAGGACCTCTGCGGAGTTGCGGCCCGTCGAGGCAGGGTACAGCATGGTGAGACGGATCTTCTTCTCGGGGTCGATGATGAAGACGGAGCGGATGGTGAACGGGATGCCCTTCTCGGCGATGTTGTCCAAGTCACGCTGGTCGATCATGTCGTAAAGGAAGGCAACCTTGCGGTCGGCATCGGCGATGATTGGGAATTGGACGTTGGTGTTGGCAACTTCGTTGATGTCATCGATCCACTTGTCGTGGGAGCCGAGGTCGTTCGCACTCTAAAGCCATCTGTTGTTAGCGGGGGACCATAATGCAGCGCAAGCCTACTTACAAGACCAATCATCTTGACGCCCCTCTTCTCGAACTCGTCCTTTAACTTGGCGAAGGCGCCCAGCTCAGTCGTGCAGACGGGGGTGAAGTCGGCAGGGTGGGAGAAGAGGATGGCCCAGCTGTTGCCAATGAACTCGTGGAAGTCGATCTCGCCATGGGTGGTGGTGGCCTTGAAGTTAGGGGCTACACCTGTCAGCACAATTGAACTGGACCGGGGATATGTAGGTAGACATACCGGTCGATCCGAGACGCAGACGAGGCTGTTCCTGGGGAATGGTTGCGAGGAACCGGCGAGAGAGGGGCTGCAGGCGGGGCTGAGCGCGAGGAAGCTGGGAGAAAGACACCCGGGGGAGGGGGGTAGCTCTGGGGAGAGCAGTCAGGGCACGGAAGCCAGCACGGGGGAGAATTGAAGCCATTGTGATTGTCTTGGGGCAATTGAGATGGGTGAAGAGGAAACGAAGCTCCGGGGTTCAGTTCTCTTGCTCAAGCTGTTTGCGTGATTGCATCAGTGGGGGTCCGCTAACCGGTTTGAGATGCCAGCCATGTTTGTGCCTCAGGCATGAAGGAATCTTGGCATCGCTGTCGGGTGAGTCTTTATCCATGTAAGCGAATGGCAATCACTTTGATTGACCCGTCTATGCAGTGTGGAAGCAAGCTGCTGGCACATACTTGAATGGCACTCCCTAGTGGGGAGGAATAATCGGTAAAGTCATGTACTCGGTATAGCTCCGTCTGAATAGATGCTATCTATCCCCTCAAAGGAGTTTCTGCTCCTATATAAATAAGGGTGGATTAGCAGGCAGTCCAGACACCATAAGCCCAGTTCTTACCGATTTATAGGATTGTTATGCCCCCATACACCCGCTTGATCCGTGCCACCCGAGCTCGCCTCCAACAACGGCTTACCACCTGGTTGGACTACTGTATTGGTCGGCTAGAGCTCGATATTGAGGGCATGAACCTCCCCAGGGATCCCTGGCTGCACATCTGTCGAGTTGTAATTTGACTGAGGGAGCCACTTAGATGCGTGGGATGGTACTCTGACCATTCTCAGGCTGGCATCGAGCTTTTCGGGCGACTGACCGGTTCTGGCTCCATCAGCTCTCACCACGATATAGCCATGTTTTGTCCAGTAACTCTGTTTGGTGCTCGGAGGTGACATTTTTGATTCTCCCGGGATGAAATCTATTCGGCTTAGCGATTAATTAATAGAAGGGGGGATTAGAACACACTCGCTGTAGGGAATGTCCTTCCCATATGGTCCGTAGGTCGTTAACGTGGTGGATTTCTCCCCTTCATCGGTGGACTTTGGTTGATAAAGGTTGCATCGGATCAAGCTGTCGTTCTGCAGAGGGACACTGACTTTGTGCTTGAAGGTGTACGGATAGGTGGTCTCATTGACTGTTTGTCGTCCTTGACCTGAAGCAACATGGTTCTAGTTGGTTTGAGTATGAATTTAGATCTCGTTAGGTGATGTAGAGTGATTGACTACTTTCATCGATGGATGCATGCCAGAAATTTATATCTGCACGACCGGTGATGTGGGCTGAAGAAACACAGCGGCCTAGGTTCAGTCCAATAAAAATGCTTCCACATAAATACTACACCCAGGCTCACGTATATCATCATTGTCTCTGTTCTTAGTGCATGAATCAATTGAAGTCAGGGGGTTTCGGGTCGTTAAGTAGCAGACCAATACTTGGTCTGCTACAGGATCCACCAAACAAGACATGCATATTTGATGTCGCGATCATTTCATAATGTATAAGAATAGTGGGCAGTTCATGAGGAAGGAAATCTTTTATGGTCTTCTACAGCCAGTACAGTGTGGTGATACCCGTGATATCTAGTAGATGACATGGCACTTTCCGATTGGTTGCAGACTAGCTCTCTGTTATGAGGTTTGCGCTTACCGTCTCCTTCCTGTCTGAGGTCTCTCAGTTTCAATTCCCTCCTCGTGGTCCATAAGTGACATGGCTGACTCGCACTTATGTTCTACTTAAGCATAGACACGTGTATTGCCTCAGGCAGCAATTGAATCTAGGCGGTATCGATTTGCCAGTCACCATGCATGCTACTCCCACTCCGACAGGCGGAGAGAGCCACGGCGGTCTCGGGAGGAATGAATTTCATGAAATTCATGAAATGAAATCAATGAAAGATTTCATGCAATGAAATAGCATATAAATTTGGACAGAACAGGTTCTTGAGAATTCAAGATGGACTTTATTTCATCAACAGAGAAATAGAAATCGAGAGATGACGAAACAATAAAAAGATAGACACTGTATAAGATGAAATCCATGAAAAAATCCATGAAATGAAAGCAGTGAAATCTTTCATGCAATGAAACTGTGAAATGGCATAACCAGGGGAGCACACCGCACATCACCAATTATGCTTGTGCACTGAACAGAAGCTTAGCATAGCTGACACTGGCTACCAAGCACTACCAAGCCCACACCAACATCCTCACTCAACAACTGCCAGTCCCTCGCCGCAACCGGCCATCCACTCAGGCAAATGAAAGTATCTTTTCGTATCCCCCCACCCCAACCAACCTCCAGTCCACGACAGTACCGCAGTGGAAACATCATCCCGTGTGGTTCAGATGAAATTATGCTCATCACTTTTCTCAACCAATGAAAAAAAGCCAATGTCAGACTGTCTTAGATGTGATTAGTTTCATTCAGATTACGTGCAGGATATGATGTGATGTGATGGATTCTACTCAGGGGTTTTGTATTTATCACACCACACTACATACGAAACAAAACCTAAGCAAGTACAAAAAAAAAACCTTCCAACTTCAAACCACATCTTATCTAGCATTCAGAGTAGGTAGAAAATACACAAATAACCGCCGCAAGGGAAAAATGCACCCATTCAGTAGTCTTGACGCTCGGGTGACAGACGACCGAACCCAATCCCGAACCTACTAGCTATAAATAGAACCAAAGGGTGGTGGTAAGCTTCAGTATGGCATTGGCATCAGCATCAACTGACACAAGATTGAGCTTATTCTTCCAGGTGGTTCTGGACCCAGGCCATTGCTACCTACTCTATTTACCTACACATTTGAGAATACTAATCGTCTGATAGTTAAGATATAGTACTGTGATACAACAAATCCAGCCCAGAAACGTGAGCGTGGGCTGTTGTGTTACATGCGGGTTGTTGGCACGGTACCACCCTGGGTAAAACTAAGCATTGGCGGGGGGGAGGTGACCTAACTGACATATCAGGTTATTCCCTGGTAGATAGTAGTGGCAAGCAAATCACATTTGTCTTTTTACGCCATCGTTATCATTTTCCCTATCCCTACGCGCTTACTTCCACCAACCCTCCCACCCTGACTGCAGGGGAAAAAGTAAAAAATAGCATTCACTAGTACTCACGCCCTGAATGCCCAGCATTACCCTGCGTAAGCGCATACCTATCTACCTACCTCCTCCATACAGCAAAAAGAAAAGCAAGTAATACCTACTGTTCCAAACACCGACGCCGACGATCCCAACCATATCCTACTCCACTTCCACTCCACCCAGACCCTGAGAATTGACCCCCAATCGGCTGGAATTACCCGTCCATTCAAAAACCATGTCTAAGCGCTGGCTGGCTGGCCAGACTTGTCGATTACTATCTACTTACTATCCATCCCTAAGTAATACTACGGATGGACTCGTATAAGTAAAACCTAAAGGTGCGTGGGTGGGTGAGTGGGTTGCCTTGTCTTTCTTCTTTTTTATTCTTTGGGTTCGATTCTGCAGGGAGATTGACTTAAGACGGGCGTGGACCCTACATAAGTACATACGTGCTATACTTACTTATACTATCTTTTATTCATTTCGTGCATACTCCGTATCTACGGAGGATATCGCATTTGGTTTATTTGAATCGGGTTTCTTTTA
The DNA here is from genome assembly GCF_003184525.1 of Aspergillus sclerotioniger CBS 115572. Lineage (NCBI taxonomy): Eukaryota > Fungi > Ascomycota > Eurotiomycetes > Eurotiales > Aspergillaceae > Aspergillus > Aspergillus sclerotioniger. The sequence continues at coordinate 365,986 of NW_020291008.1, read as the reverse complement.
ATATTAGTTTACTTTACTGGACGGATTTTTCTATTCTACGCTCCCTCATTACCACCACCAGCACACCAAGACCTACGATCCAGAAAGACCTAATTGCGATGCATCAATAACCACACACCACACCAACCACCACAAGGAAGCAAGCAAAATGTCGACCTTCCTCCCCAACCGTCCCACCCTAACCCTCCTCTTCTTCCTCGTCCTCCTAAACTTCTACCTCTTCCACCGACTCCTCCGCCAACCCGTCCTCGATCTACCACCAACCGCCATCACCACACCTACGCCTTCGCCCTCCTCCTCTTCTGCACCAACAATACCAACAACCACACCACCGTCAGACCCCCTCCCCACACCCACCGAAACCAAAAAACCAATCCCTCTCAAACTATGGCAAAAAACCGGTCCTAAGGGCCTCACCCCCCTCAGCGAATCCTACATCGCCACCTGGAGAACCCTAAACCCTTCCCTGCGACACGAAATCCTTTCCGATGCCAGCAGCTCCGTATACGTCGACACAGCATACAAAGAAACCTGGCCCTCCATCGCCTCTCTCTACCACGCTATCCAAGTCCCCATTGTGAAAGCCGATCTCCTCCGCCTATTAATCCTATACGCAGACGGTGGAATATGGAGCGATCTCGACGTTGGATGCGAGATTCCCCTATCATCCTGGAGCGCCCTAACACCCTCGGAGCAGGATACAGAAGGATTAGACATGATCGTCGGGCTCGAGTTCGACGGATGGCAATTCGCCAGCTGGACGGTACTATCGCGGGCCGGGTCCGTGCATATGAAGGCTGCGATTGAGTACGTGGCGGGGCAGGTGGAGGGGATCGCGGAGAGGAATAATGTCACGGTGGAAGGGGTGACGATGGAGATGATTCCGGATGTGGTGGATGCGAGTGGACCGCAGGCGTTGACGCTGGCGGTGTTGGGGAGTTTGAGTCGCGGGTTGGGGGAGAGGGTGGGTAGGATGAATATCACGGGGGTGCGTGAGCCTAGGTTGCTGGGTGATGTGTTGGTGTTGCCGCAGGCGGCGTTTGCGGCGCGGCAGGGGGGTTATCCCTCGGATCAGGGACCGTATTTGGTCTCGCATCATTATGCGGGGTCGTGGAAGAATGAGGTTGGGGGGGAGTGAGGGGAGGTGAATTTGTATATAGATATGTGTATGTATAGTATATGGGTGTGCATGATAGATGTAATGTTCAAGGTTGGTTATTTGTCATGATGAGTAGTCTACTAATGGATACGTACATACAGTACATCACATAGAAGGTAATCAGTCCATTCACACGGCAATACAATGCTCCATTCAAGGTCTATAGGTATAATGAAAGGAGAAACGTCATTAGTTACAATGATAGTCCACAGCCCCGCTCTGCCATGATGCCTGGTACAATCCACGGCGGGGCCTCGACTATCCACCGGGTATGCAAACGCCTCACAAAGACCTCAAACACGGACAACAGAATGGGAATTAGAGAAGAAAAACGGTACATCTCGACCATCGTTGGTATGTCACAAGGATAGATAAATTAGAAATCGTCATATGCCACTCCCATCTGTACAACTCCGGAGCCAACACCATTCAAGGAAATAGAAGTGCAAAGAAAGAAGCTGGTCTGCGCTGGATCAAGGGGATCCAAGGACAAACCAGTCGCTCGGACAACGGCGAATCCGTGACGGTTATAAAAACGACTGGGAATGAAGATATGCTCTTGATGTCGGCTTCGGTCCGCAACTCGGCTTCGGACGGTCGAGGCCGGCGTCGGCAAACAAAAACGAATGAATGATCCACCCGGGCATGGGTGGGTCGGCCGGATCATTATGGAACCTCCCCAAAAGCAAGCTTTCAGTCGGTTGCTGCATGTCGGTCCGACAATCTCGGCGGCCCAGTCGTGTGCGATTCTCATGGCAACGCCCCCAGAACGAAAGGCGGCGAGATAGGCGACAGGCTATCGCGTATCGGAAAGCGCGAGCTTCTCAACAGGCAAAAAATCTCTATCGAACTGTCCAACAGTGGTCAAGTCATAGCAAAGCGTTCCTCCTCCGGGTATCAAATGCGAGCGAGCCCTTCAGCTGATAATCTGCCTGGCGCCTTCTTTACCCAGCACACCTGGCTCCTGGGGCTTCGGGCTCCTGTCGCGCCCCTTCTTTCTGCTGAGGAAAGCAAGCATGCCGCTGTTCGAGCCTTTCCCCTTGGCGGACCCAGTATCGTAGCCTTCCGCGGGAAGGGTGGAGCTGTGATCAGCAAGCTCGCTCCAGCTACCGGCCTCCTCCAGTACCATCTGGACACCTCCACCCTTGCTCTGCTTGCGTGTTGCGCCTCGCTGTTGCGCGGCAGAAGGTGGCAGAGGACGATGGAAAGGCGGAGCAGGCGGGGGTGGTGGGAGAGGCAAAGACGCTTGCGAAGTCGGTGTCTCGCTGAGAGGAGACGGGGTGTCCGGCTGAGTTAAGTGACTGGCAGAGCCATCGTTCCGTAGGGGAGGCGAGTTTCTCGAAAGGTCGGGCTGGGAGACCTGTCGTGAATGCGTTGACTGTATCGGGAGACACTCTTCCGGGTTTCTGAATCAAGGTAAGCGAGGGTCATATGGACGCTATACAAGCAGAGGGGACTTACGTTGATGCGGCAATCGCATCCGCGGCATTTCTGATGTCGGTTAGCTCGCGCTCAGACATTTCCTTGGTCTGACCCCCCACGTACCCTACATAGTTCACCCTGGTATAATCGAAGGGTTCAAACATCGTCTCAATGAGACGATGTAACTCATCCTCCCGGATCTCCTTGGCCGTCGCATCCTCTCGCAACTCCGCTCTGGGTTTTTGCCGACGGGCTCTGGCTTCGAGCGGCGCCTCCTCCAAAAGCAACTCCTCCAGATCATACGTAGCATCAAAGTTGGTTTTGTCGCTGGAGGGTCGGAACACGGGCGGGACTTCCTTCTGCTCAAGCGCGACAAAGTCGAGATCGGCGAAGAACATGTGCGAAGTGAAACTCTCAAAGCTAATCGCACCGATGCGCCTCGACCGATCCCTCTCCATAAATGCCGACATTGCTCGCAAGCAGGGAACAGAAACCGCGGGGTTTGTGACGAAGTACTTCGGTTGCGCCTTTTTGATATTCTCGCTGAGGACATCCTGGCTCCGACCTTCAAATGGGCGCTGATGAGAGTCAGGACCGGCATTTGTCCATTAATCCGAGGCGACCTACCTTGTTATAGATACACTCGTAGAACGTAACTCCAAGCGACCACCAGTCGACTTCGCAGTAGTATCCGCCGCCTTCGTATACTTCCGGGGCGAGATACGCTAACGTTCCAGATTTGCTCGTCAGAGGCTTGCCGGGTCGGAAATCGGAAGCAACGTTCTGAGAATGGTCAGTTTCAAAAATACTGGACTGCATCCGAACGGCAAGACTTACAAAATCTGCCAAGTGGACATGCCCCTCGGAATCCAACAAGATATTGTCCGGCTTGACGTCACGATGAATGATTCCCTGCGAGTGAATATATCTCAGAGCACAGCCCAGCTCAGCTATCCAGAAGCGCACTGCCTCCTCTGTGAAACATTTCCGCGAGATGTGGAACCGCAGATCACCACCATTCATCAAATCCACCACAATGTATCTTCTCAACTATCAGCGACTAAGGACGTGGGGAGGGTCGAGTTGGGAGAGCTGCTGCAGGACGCACATATATTCAATGTCTTGGAAGCTGTATCTCAAGTTGCAAAGGAACGCGTGGTTCAAGTGCTCGAGCATCCGCCGTTCACGGATGATATTCCGTACGCTTTCCGACCGAACCACTACATGTCAAAGCCATCGTCAGTGGGAGTTGATGCATTTCCGTGGTAGCAGCATACCTTCTTCTTTCCGAATGTACTTCAGCGCAAACGTCAACCCGGTGTCTTTCTTCTCCACGATGCGGACCTTGCCGAAAGCACCTTTGCCAACCACCCGCAACAGACGAAACTGGTTCAAATTCACTGCGCTCCATTGTTAGCACTTCCACGACCAACTATCCTCAGCCAAGCGCGCCTGACCACACGCTTGACCAGAACAAGACCAATACGCACACTCATCGGTGGGAGCCACCTGCTTCCCTTGCGAGTTTCCCATTTAGAAAGTTGTGTAACCACAGACGCTGGAAATCTTTTTTCTGAGTCACCTCCGGCAACATCCCACTCGAGCCACGGCTAGATTTCGACGTCGAAGAATTGATGCGAGGGGTGAATAATCTGCAGGGATCGGAGGAAGCTGTCGAGGAGGACAGGGGAGGGGGGCGAATTGAGGAACGTCGGAGGGTAAAGAAGAGGAACTTTATAGGAAATGCTGAGACGTGGACATCCAGGTCTAGACACAACGAGACAGGTGTTAGCCAGCAGCAAAAGAATTGCGGAAGACGGCGGTGGTCTATTGGAACGGGAGAACGTGGGCGGAGGGGCTCATTTTCCCGAATGGCAGGGGGGATAGCCTTCTTCAGGTGAAACCTACCCCGATGAAGAGCGATGACAGCCAAAGTCAAAAAAGGGTTGAAAAGTGACAGAGAAATCCCGACGAGGACAACCAAACGGAGGCCTGGTCGGGGGGAGAGAAGGGGGGGCGGAAAAGAGCAGGCGATTATGGGATGGAATTCCGAGCCAGGCGTGAGAGGAACGGGGCAGCCCCTAAGACGGAGTAGTTGATGGTTAGTTAGTTGTTTCTGACCAGCAGGCGGGCCGAAGTAAGTGTGGCCTGTAAGTCTGTCTGGTCTGTAACTCCAGCTGCGTTGAGGGAGGGATGGATGGGAAAGGGAATCATCCCATCTGGTGGTTTTGGGTTTGATTTTTACTTTTTCTAGTCGCTCACCTTTCGTTGCTTTTTGTTTTGCTTCTTCGCCTTTTAGCTTTGGTTCTGGAACCCAGCCAGAAGAAGTCCCCCGATTCCGATGTGAGGCGAGACAAATGAGAGATAGCACCAGGCTCAGGACGGAGAGAATAAACGAGCAGGAAAGATAAATCACAGGAATAATAATGGTAAAAAATGAAACGAGGCGAGTTGGCCCAGGTGACTGGATTAAGCTATGGGGGATTGCTGGGGTTTCTTAGGTCGGCCTGGGTAAGCGAAGAGAAAGTCTGGAGAAATCCAAGATGCAGCGATGGATGGAAAACCTTCCTGTCGTAAGACACGGTATTTACCAGTTAAAGTTACCAGTCTTGCTTCACTACCAAACTAACGAGTTGAGAATCTCGCGGCGGTGAAGAAGAAGAAGCAGCAGCAGCAGCAGCAGCAGCAGGAGCAGCGACACCGGTGGTGAAGATACTGGGTGAATAATAATAATTTTATAATAACGATGGACCTGGAAGCTCCCTCAGGTGTGCTGGGTCTGGACGGAGACTACAGAAAAGGGGATACTACTTGATACTAACCCAGGAGAAGTGCCGCTTGGGCCCACGAGGGAAAGACGCGCCGGCAAGTGGGAGAAAAGAGAGAAGAACGAACTTGCCTAGAACTAGGCCGGCGGCGGTGGAGAGACCGCCAGAAACCTGAGGCTGCTGGAGCGGGACTAATGACATCTGGATTCTGGAGGGGATGCCGAGGAAGACGTCTGGAATGAATTTCTGCATCTGCGCCTACTGCCAGTACTACTAGCTCCATCGATAACCCAGACGGCCGGATTGATACATAAAATCGACTAGTTGGCTGCCACTAAAAGGCAAAAGAAAAATAAAAAGAAAAAGAAATCCAGCCAGCCAACCTTGCAATCATCCTTTCCGTCCAGAACGGTACTTTACCGCCCCAATACCGACTATACTGACTATACCAACTGCGTCCTTCAGCGCAGGCAAGGAACATCCATCGAAGCACCTTGTTTTGCCCACTAATCCGTAATCCGACCGAGAGTTTGCTTTTCCCTTTAAAAAACCCTGTCGCCTCTTTGCTTCTTCCTCTCGGTTTCTTTGTCCCTTCTCCGCCTCCATTCCTAAGGTTCCTTCCCGTCGATACGGTACATACCGACAACTTCTTGTCCCTCCCCTCCCCCCCTTCGCCGCATGCATCACTCGCTCCAGTCAACCCGGCGCCTGTCCATCCAATCCGAATGGCCCCTACATTCCAACCGGGGTCCAGCACGTCTGGCCTGGTCTCTGTCGGACCTCCTTGAAACTTTCCGCTCGGTTGTGCGTGGCCACATCTCGTGGCCGCCACGTTTTTGACCGACCGCACGATGGCTTGGACAGTTATACCAATGATAATCTGTCGCCCAGCCTTCATGCTGATGGGGTGGCTGTTGGGGCCAGAATCACGACGCTTGCTGCATGATGCATCGTCCCATCCACCGCCGATACGGGTTTCGCCGGGAGAGTTTCTAGCTATTCCGGACAGGTCTCAGCCTCTTTTATCCTCTCAGCGACGAGATTGAGATGTCCCCTATTACCACGAATAGTCCGCAGATCATCGGCGCTGGTTTGACTCTGGCGCTAGTTGCATATCTATCCCTGTTCGACCTGGTCTGGTGTTTCAGGTTTCGGTGGCCTGGGCGCCTGCATAAAATGATCCCGGTCAGGATAGAGGGAACCAGTGTGCTCCAGTCTACATTTTGTGCCACGCAATATACGCCGACCAATCTCCTCCGTCCCTATCCTTGGGTTCTGCAACAGCTCGAACCGACCGCCGCCATCGTCCCCAAGACCTCGTATACCTAGTGCCAGAGACAACGACTTGACGTATCGACCAGCCTCACTTCCTCATTGACTCCCGTCCGCAGAATGTCCAATATAATGGCATCCTAACCTGCTGATGCTTATTGATTAATCCCACCGCAGGATCATCCACTTAGCGGAGCGGGTCCGACCCCCAAGTTCTTTTAGCCCAGAGATTTGGTGGATCCGGCGCTCATCCCATCCAGCTTCGTCTCGCCAACGGTGCTGATCCTATTGATCTAGACGAAAACGGGCTAGGCCTAGTTGCGTACTCAGTCTCGGCATAGTGGCATACCGCCACTAGATTCGCCCATGGCCCGTTTTAGGTGCTATGATTAAAGCGCCATGTTGTAACTTGTAACAGGTCACTGGCGGTCCAGCCAGCCCATAGGAAATGTCCTAGTCAGACCCCTTCATCACTCCATCTGACATTGGTACAAACTAGCGGGTCTCGATCGGAAGCAAAAAAGAAGGAACAAAAAGATATGACAAGAGTGGGACTCGAACCCACGCCTCTTTCGAGACTGCAATACATCCAATTTTCTTGGACAAGTTGAATGATCAGCTTGAGTGCAGCGCCTTAACCGCTCGGCCATCTTGCCTGTTGTTGTATGAATGGTGAATATTCAAGATATAACAAGATAGAATATAGAATAGGAAGGTGAGCCGTGTCTGCATACGTAGAGGGGATGATGCTATCCATGCTGGACTTGGATGTAATGGGCTATGCAAGAATACTACAGAGGGGCGAGACCGTAGCCCAGGATATTAGTCAGAGTTCTAGATCAGTTGAGAGCCAAGCCTAAGCAAAGGTACTTTTGGCTGTTTCAGCGCAGTCGTTATCGGAATGTTGGATCAGCTTTCCGACTGTCATTTCCAGAGGCGTTGACGTGTTTATGGTCAAACTCAAGTAGCAAAGTATGTTTAAATTAGCAATTGAACTAGACTATCGTATTACCAATGCTGAAATGTTGAACGTGTCCAGTAATGCTCCGAATCCCTTTCGGGAGACTGGCGAATACCTGAACTTTAACCTGAAGATATGACAGATCCACGGTCACAAGTCTTGCCGCCACTTTCCCTTCTGCACGAGATACCATTGAACGTGCTAATTAGTCATCAAAGGCAAGATGGCCGAGCGGTTAAGGCGCTGCACTCAAGTTGATCATTCACTTGTCCAAGAAAATTGGATGTATTGCAGTCTCGAAAGAGGCGTGGGTTCGAGTCCCACTCTTGTCATATCTTTTTGTCCTTCACTCATGTTTCACTTGTTCCTTCCTCTCCTTTTTGTATCATTTACCAACAACTAACCAACCATCCCTGACAGTGGTGAGGGGAGGAAGGGGGTCAGTTGTTCTCTCTTCTTGCCCTGTTCCCTGATCTCACCTACTAGTACAAAAAGTCCAACCCAACGTAAATAAATGTATTACTCGAAGACCCATGACAAGTGCCCTCATCGTCGATTGGTGAAGAACCACGCCTGCATAATGCATGCTTACAGCACAGGTAGCGCATGGCTAGTGCATAGGAGTGGAATTGGATAGGTAGGTATCTAGGTAGATAAGGAAGGGAAGGGAAGGGAAGGGAAGGGAAGGGTCACCGCTTCTTCGTTCCCTTTTCCCCGGCTGACGGCGGCATCCTGGTTGGGGGTTGTTTTGTGGGGGTCATGCAGGGATAGGGGTTCTGTAGATAGGGGTTAGGGGTGCATGGTATCAGTCCTATGTGGTGGGTTTGGTTGGTTCTGGGTTGTGGTGTTGGTTTTGGTACATTCTAGCAGTGATTGATTGGCTTGGTTATGAATTGTTGGTAAGTATATCTTTAGTCAGTTAATATTGGGAGGTCTTTGGTATGACATCAAATGATAAAATATACAGCTACTATTGTTAGTACTGAGCAAGGGTAAATGATTATGCGGACAAAAGGTCCCCCACTCCATGCAAATATCCAGAGCACTAGTATATACAATCATGACCAGTCAACAACTAACAACATCATCAAATAACCAACTCCCCAGAGGTAACCTTCACAGCACACCCCCTCAACTCAACAGTTTCAATCTTCTTCTCCTGCCCCCCAGCACCAACCGTAACAGCAACACTGATATCCGATCTCCTGCCCATTTCCACCCCCTGCACGATATCAAACTCAGTCGTAGCCCCAACATCAGTTCCCATCAAAGCCAAATAGCTCGCAAGTCCACTCGCCGCACTACCCGTAGCAGGATCTTCAAAGTTCCTCAGGAACATACGCGACCGAATGACCTTCTTCCCCGTACTTTCATCCAGCACACCCGGAACGTGAAAGTAAACCATAATGAGACCTGATCCCTCCCACCCAGCATCCAGGTACCCTCCCTCCGAGACTGACTTACAGGGGATGTCCTCCCCGCCCATCGGAGCTTCTGTTGCAGCCAAGGCCTCCAAGCTAGGCAACTCAACCAGGACCTGACTCATGCCCTTCACAATGGAGAAAACAGGGAAGCTATCCTGACTAGTACTCTGGTTAAGGAACGGAACCAGTGAAGGATGTAGCCTCAACAACTCCGAGAGCGCGAATCGCGACGAGTGAATGTGCACATTATGTGCGATTTTGGCCGCCACATCACCAGATTGCGAGGACGGGACCCTCGAGATGGCAAATGGTCCGGCCTTCGTGATTAATGTCTGGACGTTGGCCTTGTCGGCTTCATTGGAGGAATGTTCTAGGAACCAGGAAGCTGCGCCGATGGTGGGATGGCCTGCAAAGGGGAGTTCTTCGGTCGTGGTGAAGATGTCGATTGCTCGGGAGGATGGGGTTGATTGGTTGGTAGGATGAATGAAGATGGTTTCGGAGAGGTTGAACTCTCGGGCGATTAGTTGTTTCTGTTCCTGGGTGATGGGGGAAGAGGAGGAGGAGGAGGAAGAGTCGGGGAGAAAGACAACGCCCAGGGGATTGCCGGAATATGGCTGGGTGGTGAAGACATCTAGGGTGGCGAAGCGAAGTGATTGGACCATGGTGACTCTTGCTTTGAGGGCTACGAGATAGTAGTATTCTCGCGATGGAAAAGTAAGATGTCGTCTGATCAGGTCTGGGGATCTGGTCTCTTAAGTATATCCAGATGATGGTTAAACGAGGGAGTGTATGAGTCATGACGTGAAGGGATTGGATGCGATGGATGGAAAGGTGGGGACCTCGACGCCCTTCGGACGACACGCCTTTCTCCGGATTGTACCGAACACACTACTCGGTTACACCGGGACTGCATAGTGCACAAGGTGCTACAACTTCCTCCCAGGCCCGGACAGTGTGGATTAATTATCCGATAGATGTTTTTGAGCCCATGGAACGCCAACAACCCCAAACAGCGGCGTGCCAGTCGGCGGAGACGTTTGGGTCACTCATGCGATATATGCCATGCTAGAAAGGTGCTGTGGCAACTGGACCCCCATTGTGTCTCCTTGCTAACAGTTGGGATAGATCCAATGTGATGCAGCTAAGCCCAAGTGTAATTGGTGCTCCCATCAGAATTTGCCGTGTACCTTTCTCAGACATGGTTCCGCGAGTCCAAAGAGCCCAAGGTATGTTTTAATGCTGGAGTGCAATCGATACACACTTTGAGCAATGGATACATAACTATCTTGCTAGCTCGACCGATCTCTCGCTGCAAGATCAAAGCTGCTCGAATGCCCCTTCCCTTCCCGCAAATCAAGGTGAGGACCTGCCAGCTTCATTTCACAACCACATGGAATCTCGGCTGAATTTACACTCGAAGCGGAAACCCCTTTATTCAATAGAGGAGGATCCCATCAGGATCGAGCAGCAGAAACATGGGCCCCTACATTTGCTCAAAACCTTCAATCTGCAGGACGTCATCTGGGCAACTTTTGCACGTTCAACGGAACGCATGTCCTGTCTAGAAGCAGCCAAAAATGGATGAAAGCATGTACAGGAGAGGAGCTCCATCTGGATCGATACCATAATGCTCAAGTCCCTTGGTGGCAGCATCCACCGCCGGCAGATCCAACCCTCCAAGGCGTCTCTCCCAGCAATCTCAATTTACCAGAGCCCGCCTTCCTGTCTGAAGAGCTAAAGCATTACCAGTCATCAACATTCGGGCTATTTTTTCCGGTCCTGGATTCATTCCTTTTAGAGAGCACCGTGAAGGCTGCATACTACCAAGAGAGCTCTGCGGCGTCGCCCGGCATAAGCAGTGCCAAGGCGTGCATATTTGCCTTTCTCGCACTTGCACCTACTGTGGTTCATGGGTCGAAACTGGATCATCTCAAATCTAGCCTCGAATATGCCTGTGAAGCGTACCGTCTTCTACCCGAAGTGTTAAAAGAACCGGTCAGCTTAGACGGTCTACAGCCACTCTTATTACTCGTGAGCCAAGATGCGACTTTTCTGTCATTGATGTTTTCTTTTATAACTAACATCACCTCCAGTGTCTGTGCTCTCAGGGGCTTACTGGGGACTCCCTTACTATCGACCATTTACTTTCCACAGCCTCGCGATTTATTTATCACTTCAAGGCGAACATATCCCCTCGCATAGTCTGGGAACATCCCACCGCTCTCGACTACCACGCGAGACACCTATTCTGGATAGCATACATATGTGACAAGGGCTTTAGCTTGGTGACAGGCCTCGCTCCAGTCCTGGAAGATGCTCAGTGTGATCTCACACTCACTGTTATGCCTGAGGAGCTCGGCCAGCTGGAGGGACAATTTCATCTGCACGGGGACCCATACCCAGGTTCTTATGTCGACATGTATGCCCGCCTAGCTTTCATCCAATCGCGAATCTGTCGTGATCTGTACACACCAAGCGCTTTGAGAAAGCCCGACGCAGAACTGCTCCGAACCATTCGAGACTTGGACGATTCAATTGAAGAATGGAAAGACTCCATCCCCGTGAACAATCGGCCCTCTCTTATCACCACTGCGCCGCAAGACTCTGATATGCGATTTTCGGTATTTCATCTGCAATACCACCACTGCATGATCATGATTCATCAGGCCAGCAGCCGATGTGCTTCTTGGGAACAGAATCAAGAGACACGAGGAACCAGTTCAAGCCTGGCAATCTCAGTTGCAGCCAGTCGCTCCTTTCTGAGAGGCTTTCTGTATTCTCAGCTTGAACTTGGTTCTCAAAACCTCTTGTGAGTTCGCCTTTTCACTCTCGTCTTTGCATCGGCTACTTATCCATCTGGCAGGTTCACTCTCTCGTACTTCCTCCAAGCCAGCATTAACCTTTTCTGCAAGATACTTTCTCGGCCCCTGGATACCGCAAACCAAGAAGACCTGCAAACAATTGGCATGATCTCTCAGCTCATTGCTCAACATCACAGAGACTGTGATCCAACATGCTATACGGCGAAGATCAAGTTTGCTGGACGAGTTATAAGTGAGCTAGAACGGCTTGCGCGATGTGCCATCGATAAGGCCGGACGCGAACAGGACCAAGCTATGGGACCACAATGACAGCGAATCATCTTAATGACCAATGATAAAGACGTTTGTCAAAGTTAAGGCCGCACACCAGCCGACAGGTTATATAATCGGACTGCATCCTACTGGATTCAGTTAGTGTCCTTTTCATTGTGAGTGGATTCATCAGAGCACCTTGACTAAGCGGATTGAACACTCCCTGTTTGGGTGTAGACCGATTCTACTCAGGTACCGTTGACCATGGCAGCAGGCCTATGGGATTCAGACTTATCCTGGGCGACCTGGTGCTTATTCCATGGCGAAATAATGGTCAAACATATAAATTTTCAGGGGAATCGATCCTCGAAGATAGATCTCCTCACGCGCCTTTGCTGTACAAAGCACTCGCATGAGAAATTGGCCCTAAGCCATCAATTGCCCAAATATATACATCCCAATCGACCCAATCGATCATGCTATTCAATAATTATTATGCGGCCATCGCTGTTGCTGCGATCATTCCTTTGACTTATGCTCAGTCATACACCGACTGCAATCCATTGAAGAAAACTTGCCCGGCCGATGAGGGAACAACAGAATCCCATCTGCACTTTGACTTCACCCAGAGCTCAGGTCTAGATCAGTGGACAATAACCGCGGACAGCGTCACAACTGGGACAGACGGCGCAGAATTCACTATCAACAAGCAGGGAGATGCGCCAACCATCGAGACTGACTTCTACATCTTTTTCGGCGAGGTCTCTATCTCCATGAAAGCCGCCTCGGGCACCGGTATCATAAGCAGTCTCGTCCTGGAATCCGATGATCTCGATGAAGTTGACTGGGTAACCCTCCCCCTCCCCATCGTGCTCATTCCAGCCTTACCAAAACCTAGCTTACCCCATGTAATAGGAAACATTCGGCAATCTAGCCGACCAACTCCAAACCGACTACTTCGGCAAAGGCGACACCTCATCCTACGACCGCTGGACTTGGGAATCAATCTTGGACGCCCAGGGCGAATACCACACCTACACATGGATCTGGAGCGAGTCTGAACTCATTTGGTCCATTGATAGTTCCACCGTTCGCACCCTCACGTACGCCGACGCCGTCGACGGCACCCGCTACCCCCAGAGCCCGATGCGTGTTCGCATCGGTATCTGGGCCGGCGGCGACCCTGATAATGCCGAGGGTACAATCGAATGGGCTGGTGGCGAAACCGACTACTCAGATGCTCCATTCACCATGTACGTCAAGTCGGTCGACATCGTGAACTACAACCCAGCCACATCTTACAAATATACGGACGAGTCAGGCTCCTATGAAAGTATTGAGATCGTGGGCGGTAGCTCCAACTCTACAACCTCCATCTCCCCCTCTACTCCATCCTCGTCCTCATACTCTTCTCTCCCTTTTGCCAACAGCGCGAGCTCTAGCGCCATTCACCGGGCGTCTACCTCTGCTTTTTCTTCCGCTTTTACCTCTCCCGCATCCGCATCCACCTCCGCATCTACCTCCGCCTCCGCCTCCGCCTCCGCCTCCGCCTCCGCCTCTGCCTCTGCCTCTGCTTCTGCCTCCAGCGCTATCAGCTGGGCAACTACATTCCATCTCAACCTGGGTGCATTCTATCTTCCACTTGCGATTTTTCTGCTTCTAGTGGCCATTTAATTCATCACTCAACATACAAACCATCCTACGCCCCATCTTCCACCCACAAGAACGACCCAATTAGAGATTGACAGACAGCTAGGAAGACTAGATGGATGAACTGAGAACCATTATAACCACCGCAGCCGCCAAACCACCTACCTCTGTAATAATCTCTGAATGTATGCATACATACTGTGTAATACTCAATGTTATGTTATGATATGACAACATTGTAAGCAGAAAAAAACAGAATAATGAACGCGCCAAGGAGAATTGAGTTGGTGGCCTTAGGCATACATGCTTAGATAGCTATCGTATGATGCTGGTGAGGTGGAGTGTGGGGTAAGGTGTGCCTATTTAAGGCCTTGGAATATAAGAAAATAGTATTCAAGTCCATTTGAATCATTGCATGTGCGTAAGAGTTCATATAATCCGCCAGTAACCAATTCATAGGCTGGTAGAATATCGTAACAAAATAAAACTCCCGAAATGATCTCATTGTGAGAGAAAAAAGAAAGATGAAAAGAAACCCGAAATTAGAACGATGTAATAAACCAATGGTCTGTCCCCGTCCTTTCACAGCATAACGCCCAATTGCACTCAACTCGACCCCAGCCCCGAATCACACCATGCGCTCCGGTACTTCATGCTTACCACCGTCTTCCATACACCGAGTCTTCACCTCGAGAAGAGCGTTTCGTCTGTTGACGGTTTTTGTCACGGGGGGCTGAGGATTCCCGAGTCTCGCTGGTGTACGGGGAGCCCGGGCTATCGGTGCTGGAACTCAATAACTTGGTCGTTTGGGCGAGGTCGAGGTTGCGATCGCCTGTGTAGCGTGATTCGGCGTCCTTGCCGAAGAGGGCCATCATGTCCTTCATCGTCAGCTTGGCTGCGGCGGTCTTGCCCTCGATGGTCACGTTGGCTAGCTCTCGCTTGCGATCTTGCAGATCGAGGATACGTTCTTCCACAGTGCCCTTGATGATCATCTTGTAGATCTTGACGTCTACTGTCTGATTCAGTCGATGCACTCGGTCAATGGCTTGTTCTTCGACGAACTGTAAACTGCTTTAGTATTATTATCTTCGATGTGAACCGTGTTCAACTTACAGGATTCCAGAATGGCTCTAGGATCACCACACGACTTGCTGCGGTCAAGTTGAGACCCAATGCACCAGCACGTAAACTACAAAGAAGAACCCTCGTGCCACTGTTGTTCCGAAGCTTGTTGAGACTGGCCTCTCTAAGGTCGTTGCGCATTCCTCCGTCATATCGTGCGTATCCGATTCCTGCACGCTTCAAGAACGGTTCGATCTTGTCAAGCATTGAAGTAAAGACTGAGAAGACGATGAACTTATGGTCCGATGACTCGCGCCTGAGGATCTTCATCAAGTGCCGAATCTTCGTCGATGGCAAGACAGTATCCTCACCATCACCGGGGTTCAGGTAAATGTCATCATCATCAGACTCCACTTCGCGGCTTCGGCTCCGTATGCTTGTTGGCTTGCGGGAGGGCGACTCAGGTCCTTCGTCGTCGGATTCGGTGTCAGAATCTCCCGAATTGATCCATTCACCACCGCCCTCTGCGTCTTCATCATCAGTGTCTCCAGCCGTTCCAAGACTCGACTTTCCGCGCTGGTTCTCTGGGACGAGCCATTCGCCGTCCTCTTCATCCTCATCGTCACTGTCCATGACTACTCTTCGATTTCTTCGGGACCGAACCTGCGCCTCCGTACGGCGGGTTGAGGGAGACTCCGTCAGATCAATGTACTGCTTCTGATCGTCTTTGTTCTTCTTGCTGCCAGTGCTAGTCAAGTCAGTGTCCAAAGCAGTTTCGCATTCTTTACACCTGCTGTTGCTGTCGGATATCTCCTCCTTGCTAAGCGCCATCTGGCAGATGTCGCATTTCTTGGACACAACACTAAGTGCCCCGAAAAGATCGGCCATACTGTCCAGTTCATCATTCTTAGCAGATGATTGTTGACTGCTAGAGGGCGCACCTTGCAAGAGAATGTCCTTGTCCTTGGCAAGATCGCTCTTGACCAAGTCTGGGTGATTGCAGGATTGCCGAAGGCGCAACAGCAGCACCAAAGCCCCAGCGTAGTCGACCTTTTCACCACCCATCATTTTCTCAAGACTGTTCTCTGTGCGCTGCTCAAGGCGTTGATAGAAGTTCATCTCTCCCGGCATAAAGTCCGCTTCTACCTTGATAACCTCTCGTTTGACAATCTGGAAGCCAGATGATTTCTTCTGTTTTCCGTCCTCACCGGGCTTGAGGTTGGCGTTCTGTTTCAAGACATCCTTGGTTCGACGCTTCATGAAGATCTTCAGGTAGACCTGCAGACGCTCGATAGCGAGGCCTCCGCGACCGTTTGCTATGGGCTTCATGATCTGCTCCTTCCAGGCTGCCAGGTCGTTAAATGGCTTGATCCGGAGGAATTTGATCAAGCTCTGCAGTTCATCCAGGTTGTTCTGCATAGGCGTTCCCGAGAGACACCAGCGGTACTCTGCATTCAAAGCACATGAAGCCTGCGTTGCTTTCGCATTCCGGTTCTTGATAGTGTGCGCTTCGTCCAGGATGATTCGATACCAATAGACAGAGAAAATGCCCGATTTCTTCTTGTTCTTATCCATAGCACCATGCTCCGAAGTCAAGGTACCGTACGTGGTGATGACGACATCGTAGTCCTCCAGATTGTCTGTCGCTTTGGCCCGTGCATTGCCGTGATATACGAGCACGCGCATTCTATGGGAAGATTCGACCTTGGACATGATTTCTGACTCCCACTGCTTGATAAGCGCCAGAGGAGCGACAACTAGAGTTGACTTGCTCAGACCCGGCGGGAGCTTGCGAGTGTCCTCTTCTTCTTCCTCGCCGCTGTCCTCATCCTCTTCGTCGTCGGACAAAGGCCGCCGGAGTCCATCGGCAGGCTTTCGATTGGAAAGCATCAGAGCAATAGCTTGAACAGTCTTTCCAAGACCCATGTCGTCTGCCAAGATTCCGCCCTTCGGAAGCACTCCCTTGGTCCTCTTTCGACCTGTCTCTTTGTCGCACATCCAATTAACTCCCTCCCGTTGATGAGGCAGTAGTTTGACCTTCAAGCCTTCCACTGTTCCATCATCTTCATCCTCGTCTTCTTCTTCATCGTCCTCCTCCTCATTCTCCGACTCAGCTTCGCTGACGTCTTCCTCCTTTGTGACCTCCTCAACGATTTCTTTGACCGTCTCCTTCACAGGGGACTTGTCAGATTCAAGTTCTGCCTCATCCGAGCTTTCGTCCGCAGCGTTGGGCTCCTGCACGGTCACACTTCCTAATTGCGCGGCCAGATCGTCAATATCAACGTCCGCCTGCTTCTTTGAGGACTCCTTCTTTTTCTTTCCTTTTTCTTCTTCTTGTCCTTCTTGCTCTTCTTCTTTTTACTCTTCGATTTGGTCTCCTTTTCATCCTCTTCCTCGAAAGCTCCCTCTAAGAGAGCCTTGATATTTTCATTTGCCTTGGCCGTGTCGACATAGCCATTCACGTCCATGGAGCCAAACCCTGTGTTACGAGACCGCACACTTGGTGTGAATCCACCCTCACCAGTCAAATCCACAAAGTTCTGTAGGTTTTTCGACGCGTTGTTCATCTTGATCGCAGAGGGCTTCGATGCGAAGAATGTCTTCGGAGCTCGGGGCGTGTTGAACGTGAAGTTCTCAGGACGCCGAATTTCCACGACCTCATCGTTGACTGGACGGGAGAAGCGGTTGTTGTTGTATGCGGAGGGTCTAACAGGCTTGAATGGATCAAATTGATCTCGTCTGGGAGTCGATATGGCGGTAGGACCTGGCGTAGTAGGTGGACGGTAATGGGAGGCACCATGATGAGCAGGGTTCTGCGGCCGCTGTTGTGGTCTATGATGTTCTGGACGTGATTGGTTCGGTCTGGGCACATTGAAGGGATTGCTGGGGTGGTGACTCTGATGGTGCACTGGGCGAATGGGTGAGGGCTTGCCGAACTCAGGATGGTGGGAGATGGGACGACGCGGCTGGTCATGCGGCTTGCGAGGCGTAAAAGGATCCGCAGGGGCGTCGCTCTCTTTGGCCATGTTGTATTATTCCAAGGCTTCCCTGGTGGTCTTTCTTTATAAGGCGGGGTCTATCGGCTCGTGTGCTCTGCGAAGCAGTGGGGGTCTGTAATCACGCAAGGGAGGGGTAATTTCGGGTCAATATTGAGGTTGCATAAGAATGTCGAGTCTATTGTGAGGTTGGCGAGACAAGGGTAGGGGATGTTTTCGGTTCTTGTAGGCCAAGCAAATTGTCAGCACGTCACGTCACGCGGGGTTGCAACAAGGGTCCCACTATCGGGACTTATCACCGGAGAAAACAATAGCAGGGAGGTAAGTGACCACTCACTTCAGGACATTGTATTGCAAAGGAGGCTAAGAGGGACAAAATCCGGAGTAGTGGGAGGGGCTTTGGGCGTGTTGACGGAGATCGGCTATGTTTAGCGTTGGTTGACATGCCACATTTTATCGATAGCGCTATCGCCCGCTTTGTTTGGGCCGTTTGCCCCAGCAACCGCCTCCGCCACTCAGGAACGCCCATCTTTCCGCTATCTGTTTTCCATTCTGCATCATGATGATTCCCTTATTATGTTGTGTAACATCATACACAGCTTCTTTTCTCCGCAGGGAAACAAGACCTGTAACTGGAGGACTCAGAAACTAATTAGCTACAGTATTAATCAGTGAGGAACCTACACCACATATGGCCAGGTTATATCCTGTCTGGAGTCAATGCATAGGAATACTCCCAAATCTCGCAAGATGGAGCTCGAATATCAGAAGAAGACCCTCAAACTATCCTTAAGTATTGAACCCGCTTCAACCACCATCACACATAAATTGCTTTAGATTAAAAGGCTGAAAGCACTTATGCCTTCGTGTACACCGGCTCATCATCCACCTCAACGGCTTCAAGCGCTCTCCGTAAGTCATAAGCAGTGCAGAATGCACCCTCCGTCCAACACCTTTCAATAATCAAACCAACCCACAAACCCTCAGTACTAGGAAGTTCCTCCCTTCGTGGCCATACACCGCGACTAGCCTCTACCGGCACACCCTCAAAGATATCAAATTCACACTTCTCCCCCACCACCACCTCATACATCACCGCCCCAAGCTGCCCAATATCCGTCTGTACGGAATAACCCCCAAAGCCGGCGTTTTCCATACAAGTATCAAGCGGCATATCGATAGCCTCCGTAAAATCACACATCTTGATTGACAAATCAGAATCAAGAACGAAGTTGCGACTGGCAATATCAGCCACGATGACTTTCTGAGCATGGATATATGCGAGAGTACGAGCCATCGTCCGGAACCAAGAAAGTTGAAGGGATTTGGGCGGCTTATTTCGATATAAGTAGGACTGTAGGTCTCCGTTTTCCATTATGCGGAGTTCAGTGGATGTATCGGAGAAACAAAGACAAGGAACAATCCCATTGTATCTGCCTAGGCGTCGGTAAATGGCTTGTTCGTGCTGGATGGATGCGATGTTTGCTTCCACTTCTTCGTCGCTGCTTCTGCTCCATCTCATAGTTTGATGGCAAGATTCCCTTGACGGATTACCAGGCCGGTTCTTCCGATGCCGAGGATTTGTTCTGAGGGAAATGAGCCGATGAGGTTGACATGGTGAAGGGATGTCATGGATGATCGGGTGTGAATGAATTTGCGAAGTAGGAAGGGGGGATTGGGGAACGGAAGTATCCAAGTGTTTGATCTGAACGAGGGGACAGGTGCATCGTTACGCAAAATGTGGGCATGGATGTTGGTTTGAGAGGCAGTGTCCACGGTTTATCTCATTCACTCCTGGATCTAGTGGACCACAAACGTGGGCAGGTGACACCGGTGGCTTTCATCTCTACTTCGCAGCCAAGAATATTAAGCTGCACGACAGGTCGAACTGCCATTTAGATACAGTCTATGAGATCTAGATATACCATCATCAAGGGAGACATAAAGGGCAAAAAGACAAGAGATTCTAACTCCTTACTAACCCCATCACCTCATCTGCAAAAACGTATCCCGATTCAAGACCACAGTTCCAAAAAGATATCATGAAACCAAGCAGATTCACAAGCAAATGGCTCCAACATATTCTCAAGCCAAAGACACCAATCGTCGTCATACCGCAGTACGCAAATAGCATAACAATAATCCCAGTAGCGTGGATACCAGCCTGACTTTTCCCAATCGATGACAATAACCTGTAGTGCTGCCGGTTTCCCAGCACTGTCCACACTTCTCTGGACCATGATGTTTTTTCTTTGAAAGTCGCCATGAGTAAATATCGAACCATCGCTGTGAAGGACACGAGGTAGACACTGACGATAAAAGTCTGCTCTGTAGGCCGGGCGACCATCGTAAGTATACTTTAGCGCCATCGCCTCGATAAGAGTCTCATGTGAGGTGAAAGGTCCATTAATCTCCGGATTAGATCCGTGCGTCCAGAATATAGCATCGTATAAACATCTTTCACCCAAGCTCCCATAATAGCCAGGCGATGATAGCTGGCGTAATTCAGTGAAGTACGTTTTCAGTGTTGCCGCAACAGTCTCATTTTCTGAAAGGCTTAACTGCGGCCATAGTGATAGTAGTGTCTGACCAGCAATGCGCTCCATGACGATGTATTTTTTGCGAGTCTCCGGGTGAGAGAAAAGCGCATAAACTCGAGGAACTGGAATTCTTGTATTCTTTCGAACATATAACATGTTTTCTCCTTCGATGAGGTCCACGCCCCTTCCATATTTAATCACATAATGAGATCCGATTGCGACCACTCTTCGACTACCGTATGCTAATGTTATATCCGCGGCTGCATCGATATCGGCCTCTGTGGGAAGAGGAGAAGGTAGATCGGTTGCAAAGTATGGTAGATCGACCGTGGCTGCCATCGCTGAATGTCTGATATTTATAACACCAAGGCCCTCTGAAGATAATTAGGATTCTGGCTCATGGGTGTCGCAGAGTAGTAGGTTGGGGGTGTGGGGGTTGCGGATGCCAGTGTAGGTAGCCTGGGCGATGTGGCTGTAGCATCCGGTACCTCGGGCGGTTAATTTATCGAGCGGGCCGTACTGTTTCCGATCCAATGCCTGATTGCGATCGCAGGAGTAATATGGCTTCATTGATATGTGGGGTCGGACTGCCAAGAGGTGTAAAGTTAAGTATGGATAGATGATTTACCTGTTTAAGCCAGTTTCGTACAATGCTCGCTGATTCTTTGTGTCAAACATAGCCTTTTCTAGACCTGAGATGCTTCAGGGATGAGACTGTTCAGCCCCAGTGATGCTTATTCAGTTGTTGGATTAATGGGAGACATCCAGCAGGTTCTAATTCACTAGTGAGCGCATTACCTACCAACATCCATAGTTGACTAGAGTCTTAAGGCTCTTTTCCCATATCTAATGGAAGGTATCACATATATTAAGTAGTATAACGTTGCAAACGAATGGCCCCATACAAGGATTCGCGCCATTCCAACGCATCGTAGTATAGTCGTGTTCATCTACTGCAGCTCGTGTCTTGTTTCATTCTCTGGCAGTTTACCCCGGAGTTCACTGTTCTCCAAAAGAACAGCTTGCGTGGCAGAAGCCCCCTGCCCAAACACCTTTTCATCAAGGGAACCGGTTGGTTTTCTTTGAGACCGTCGCCAGAAAAAGATAGCTGCGGCTCCAACCAGTAATAATGGCACCCCAAGGCCGACTCCGAGGCCAATTCCAAGTTTAGTGCCTTCAGACATGCCTGATGACTTTTGAACAGCTGAGGACGCAGAGCTACCTGCAGCAGTAGTGGTGGTGGCCGATGTTGCGATGGATGTCGAAATCGATGACGAGCTGGTCGAGGTGGATGTCGCTGTCGATGTCGTAGCAATCGTACTCGTTCCGATGGCAATGATCTCTCCGGTTTCCTTGTCGATTGTCGTATAATTCCCAGCCTTGCAGCAGGCCTCGGCCGACGGACCGCAACAATATTTCGTCCCGCTGTCGTCGCAAGCCGTCAAGTCCACACCGGCCGCCGTATACTCTGGATGTGAATCACTGTCAGCCGGAAGGAAACCCACGATGTAGCGGGCCATCGCGACGGCAACACATACGAGGGCAAAGCGCAGAGCATTTGTCAGTCGGCCACGACGGCGAGGAGTAGTATTGTCGCGAGACCGCGCCGGTGTCTCGATCATGGCATAGTAGGTCGACATCGCAGTATTCACTTTCGAGACAGCATGTAGTGACTCCGGTCCCGCATCCAACCAGTGCGCCATCTAGAGTGGCATTATAGTATTCTGAGGAACTCGCCTCAATGCCTGATTGAGGGGCACATAAAATCAGAACGTTATGAAGAGCAGGAGGGAAGGAAAGGTCAAGGGAGAAAATGTACCGTTGTGTAAATAGCAGTCAATGGCTGCGGAAAAAAGAAGCCGAGCACAGCAGTAGAAGGGCTGCTGAAGGCCACTGCAATCGCATAATCTTCTCAGGAGGACTAATAGCCTCAGGGGATCTGCAGTTCTGCACTTAGCAGACAGGCGGACTCCGGCGATATTCTGAAGCGACTAATTTCCCTGTTAGAGAATCGACTTCGTGCGACAGGCCTCAGGAGGGTGAGAGATCCTGCGCCGCTGACGGGTCTCTCGGTCTTTTCTGCGACGAGGCGAACGGTTAGGTATCTGCAACTTGCAAGGGAGCACTACGGAGGAGGTTTTACCCCTCTGGCGTTGCGAAGCATCCATCGTCGTAAGCGCTAGGGGCCCTAGGGCAGGCCCGGGGCCATTTGAATAGCCAAAGAGAAGAGTGGCCTTCAAAATCCCGAAGTCTAAAGACATTGAAAACGATGAAAAACGTGGCAGTAATCACTAGTTTGGTTTACTGGATATTATGTCACGTGATGCTCATATATGGGACATGATTCGTCAAAGGAGGTTATCTGGAGGTGAGAAACATAGTGCTCGGTATTTAAGTTGTTCACGAGATACCTAGGTAGGCTAGGTAGAGGCTTAGATGGGCCTCTGCAGTTCTAGGTACCCGCGCAACCATAAAAGTGGAACCTGGCAATTTAAGTGAATTTGCCCGTCTCTGAGTCAGGCAACTTATCCGATCTCACCCCATTATAAGTTCTTGATGGTAGGTATCATTTCAAGCCTCGCGATGTTTTCTTGCACTTAATCAGAGATCGGTGACTTTTTTTCTCTTTTGTCGATCGGACGAGCGAATGATTCGTGGATCATGATATAGCAGGTGGCCACGCAGGCCTGTTGTAGGTGCAAATCAAGGGTTAGCTAGGGATGATGAGATTATTCACCAAGACAATATTCGGAATATCACATCCTTATCTTCTCACATGGCCTTTTCCTTCGTGGGTCTTGGGATCTAGATGAGTATCCAATTATCTGACCTTACTACTAGGCGCTATGTTGCTCAAATACACCCAGACGGAAGATCACGGTTTTAGTAGTATGGAACAGAGAAAAGCGCTAGCTTACCAAGCCCAGTTGATAAGTGTCACACGTATTATGCGTTGAAATATCACGGCTATTGTACAAGTCAATTTCAGGCATCCTCATCGAAGTCATCAAATGGGAAGTTGTCACGGGCTGCAATGATATCATGATCAGTCTCAACCATTTCAAGAATTTTGTCTTTCATCTCTTGCGCCAATTGTCTTGCAGCATCATATTCACTGTTCGGAACCCAACCTAGCACATCCGCATTTAAAGCACGTCGCATGTGCTCCATTGCTTCATCTGCATCGTGTTGCTCCGTGTATAATTCAAGAGTATCTCGGACGTCCTTGTCTGAGTATTGCACTGGAGGTAAGCAGGCTACAAAATCGGAGAAAAATCCTGGCCAGCTTTGTATGACACACATAATATCAATCCGCAGAGTGGTCGAATCTCCTTCCCAGGAAGTGCCTGCACTCTCCAAAATTCGTTGACGTATAATGTTCAAGCAATCAAATATTGCATTATAGTGTTCTTCATTCAGTTGCCTGGTAAACGTGGCGTAGAGAAAATGAATCATTCTTTTTCGATAAATCTCGCGCATAGATGCTTGTTCAGACTGAAGCAGGGAGTCAAAGTTAGGCGAGAGCTGGGGCTCTTTTAGTTCTTCCGAGTCAGGGTCACCGTAGTTCTGGAAGTGCTTCGGTATGCCAGCTGCAAGACCGAGAGGGAGAATAGAGCAATGCTGCCAATCAATCAAACCAACAATCTCATGTGAATTTGACACGAGAATGTTATTTGGCTGGAAAACCGGGTGCCGTATAACCGGCCGATGCATTGTTGTTCCAGCCTTAAATCCGAGGAAAGGCGCAAATTTTACGTAATCAGAAAGATTCCCAATATGAGTATCTGGGGAAACTTTGCGATAGTTATAGATCTCTCTATAAAGGCGCTCATAGGGCAGACGAGGTTTCGCGTGAGATCATGTCCAAGACAACTCCACGCTCACCTACAGCCCAAAAGATATCCGTAGAAGACAGCCCTGTTGATAGTTATTCAATGCCGCTGATGATCGCTTTCCTTAGAGATATCATGAAAATCATGTCTACATACACGGCCCTCGATCGATTTTCAGGGTGCTCCTTTCACCAAGCCACCACTTGTAATGCGTTATAGGTCCCATGTAGAACCCAGCATCTTGCTCATTCACCTTCGGCAGAGGGACATTTTCCTCTGAAGGAAGATCTTTGCGGTAGTATAAACTTCCATAAGCAGGAAACTTTAGCGACGTCAGTCGTGTCTCCCACTCGATAATTTGTTTCATGATGCTTCGCCGCTCATTTTGTGTCATCGAATACCATATCTCACCGAGAGGGGTCCCATCCAGCTTCTCCATGATTATATACTCGGCTCCAACTGGATTCGATTCTGTCGAGCACCAAGCGTATACCCTGGGTGTACGAATCCCATGCAGCCGGAGATAGTCCAAAGTTGCTACCTCGCTGGCCACAGCGTAGTACTTGGGTACCGTTAAAGGATATGGCAATCTTGCGATAACACACCTGCCATTTTGGAAAGTGATTTGGAAAATGCGGTTGAATCCGCCTTCTGATAACTTGGAGAAGGTGGTGACTTCCGATGGGTCACAGCCAGAAGCAAGGGCAGCAACATTCTTTAACGCGGATACGTCGAATTTGAGATAGCGTTCCGACAAGCGAATTTGCTCATTGTAACTGAATCTATCAGCTTTCGAAAAGTACCTGACAGAGGAGAAGTACGTACAGCCATCTTCCAGACGTATACATGAACAGGTCATTGCTGGGATAATCCATCGATCGGTGTGTTGATTTCGCCATACCTCTCATTGGTATTGACCGAGTCACGACCCCATGAAAACGTAGAAGCCGACCTCGCAACAGGCCGAGGTTTTCCAGTCGCATATTGTAGAGAAGCTATCGTGAAATTAGTATAATCAGAATTATGGATGCTCCAGGATATGTGATCTGTTCCGAGCGATAGGTGATGCATGCCGGCAAAGGGGGGGGAAGGGAGCCAGAAGGAGGAACCTCCGGCTGATCGCCAAAGGCGAGCCAAGCATTACGGTCATCAGTTCACATCATACGGTGGACTATACCAACACTGATACGGATTTCTCCGTAAATAAAATTGAATTTCCAGCTAGGCTAGGGTCATGGCTGAAGACAATCCAATTCCCTGCTTCACAGGGCGCTTAGCTTGAAGAGGACGGGCGTCGACGGTTGCCTAGACCAACTAGTAGGTGCCTTGAAGCTGCATGCCATTGTTTGTAGAGTCGCACAAACTAGTTTACAGCTCACACCTCTCCTATCACTTCCTTCAGGATCTTTGGGACAACTGCACTCGCGTCGCCCTCGAAGAACCAATCTCCGGGCATCAACCCGGAAGAACCGACATCGTTACGGTCCATATTGACCACCGCAACCCTGGCCCCTCTTTCCCGGGCCTTATCCACGTATCCTGCTGCAGGGTATACCCTCGAACTCGTACCAATCACCAATATCAGGTCCACGTTACCTTTGTTCATCCATTGGTCCACCCTGTCAATTGTGTGTAATGGTAAGCTCTCTCCGAACCACACCACCCCGGGACGTAAAAGTCCATCTTTGCATTCTGGGCAATGCGGAAGCACATCCGTGCTTAGTGCCGATAGAGGAATGCGTTCGTCCGATATATCGGCCTCCATATCCTCATCTCCCCCCAACGCATTGGATAGCGATCGAGAAGCTTCTTCGCCTGATATGTCTTGGGTGGATGGGTTCAGCTTAGGTGCATTCTTTGGCAGTGCGAGCGCGGGGACAATTGGGTCGGCAAAGTCTTCACGCGAATAACTGCAATAAAAGGATGTGCATTTTACTGTGAAGAGGGAGCCATGGAGAAGATGAAGCTGCTGTGGTGGATGTTTTGCCCGTTGCGAAAGGCCTTTGTAGTGTAAGGTGGTTTGATTAGTACGATATCACCTCGAGCAAAATCCCAGGAATAACATACCATCCACATTCTGAGTCAGCGTAATGAAGTCTTTGTTCCTCCGGGCAAGCTCAGCCAGGGCATAGTGTGCCCGGTTGGGTTGGGCCTCAAGAGCCATATGTCTCCGATAACTATAGAACTGCCATACCAGATCGGGGTTGGCATCGAACGCCTCGGGCGTCGCCAGCTCAGTCGCGTCGTAGGATCGCCATAGACCTCCAGCTCCTCGAAAGGTGGGAAGCCCCGAAGAGGCGGAGATACCGGCTCCCAATAGGGCAATAATCCGCCTGCACCCTTTTAAGTAGACACCAAACGACTTTAGGTCTGCTGCGGGGATGGCAGAGGGAGCCATGTTGGAGCGCTGAGGAAATCACGGAAATGTTCTAGACCATACACCTGGAGTAAGAACCACTTTTGTGTATCACAGCGTTAACCTAGTGTATATAGGTAGGTTAACGGATGATCTTTCCCTGCGAGGGAGAAATCTAGTGTCGAGTCAGTCATTTGGAGAAGTTGTAGCTAAGAGGGCGTTCCGCTGAGTCGACTTCACGCTAATCGTAGCGATGACGTGGGGTCGCATCCAAACCATCTATGATAGCAATCACGTCGAATAGTGTCATTAGAGAGTCTAAACAGAGATCTGTTCAGATTGGATGTGAGGATATTTGGGATGTGTTTGGCTATTCAGCAGCTCGGAAATACAAGCGCATCTATCATTCTTAGCAGATGTGGACTAAAGGCTGCAGTGACACTGCGGCAAGGCCACGCGCAGCTGCTCTAATACCCCGCAGAGTCGGGTAATTTTTACTATCCTTGTAACGTATATTCTTTTAACGCGTTATAGTCACGACAGCATCGTTAATTCATGCTTCAAAGCAGCAAACTCAGTCTCATACGCTCAAAAATAATGAAAGTAAAAGAAACGTGACAGCGTGAATCTCGCCTATCAGGCTCAATGTTGTTCCTCTAGTGGAAGCTTGATCCCAACGGCCTTCTCCGCATAAGCGCGATTTCCATCGTTCTTTGCGGCAACAAATGAATTCACATAGCTTGGTACTTCGGACACCTTGTTCCCGGGGCTAGGAATAGGCTCGCCAAACGTCTCCCAAACGGGGACAACCCCCGTCCAAACACGATTGGTAACCTCCTCATCACCTGTGTCTTTCTTCTCATCCGAGACGCCACCATCTCGAATTTTGCCACTGCCACTCATGATTTTGACCCTGAGGATGACGGTCGAAGACATCTCTGCACGGTCTGGTGGGACGCGCGTATGTGCCCAACGGTCCGAAAGCACCGAATTGGTTATAAGCTCCATCGCATAGAGCTTCTCGGCTTCATCCGTGACTAACTTAGCATATCCCTGGAGAATGGCTGAGCGGTAGTTATAGCTATGGGAGTTCGGTGTCAAAGACAAGATCAAACCGTCGACCTTGCTAGCAGCCACGCAAACAGGTAACCCTTTTCCTTCAGCATCCCGAGCCAAATTCATGATTCGAGAGCTGACATAGCCATGAAGATAGCAGTCGAGAGGCTCGTCAATGCTAGCTGAAGGGTAATCGAATGAGCCCATCTGTCCGATCATGGGCAAGATTGCAGGGAATGGCTCCGATGGATCGGGACTGAATGATACATGAAGAACCTGAGTGGAGTTGATGATGCCATGGATGGCACCTAGATCATAGGTTGCTATGACAGATATCAGTAGAGGCTTCCGAAACGTTACAATCAAGCACTCTGAAGAATACCTCGGTGCTTGTAGCGGTTGACAGTGTTTGACGGCCGCTTCGGGTATGTTAGAGTCCTCCCCATCGTCTCTGATGCGCTGTAAGCTGAGTGATTGCAAGACTATGTATTTAAATGCTGGTAGTCGACTGTTCGGAAG
Source organism: Aspergillus sclerotioniger CBS 115572 (assembly GCF_003184525.1). NCBI lineage: Eukaryota > Fungi > Ascomycota > Eurotiomycetes > Eurotiales > Aspergillaceae > Aspergillus > Aspergillus sclerotioniger. The sequence continues at coordinate 337,894 of NW_020291008.1, read as the reverse complement.
GAGTCGTAGTAAATCAGTTAAACTAGAGATGAGACAATGTATATAGTACTGGCTTGCTCTTATATATTACTGGGATGACTCATGAGCCAGAATCAACGCGGATGTCCATCGAGAGGGGACACTAGGGCCATGGGATCATAGTCCAATGGCGCGATCTCTCTCCAAGCATCACATAGCTCTGGTACGCCCTGGAGGACCGAGATAAGAAGCATGTGGGAGAATGTCGCAAGTCGCGGCCTAACCCGGCAAGTGCATGCGAGGCCATCGCAAACCCCTCAACGCTGATTGGTCGATCCCGCCGACCGAAGCTGAGAACCTGAGGCACCGAGGGCGGCGGCCTGAACCAAGGGTCTCCGGAGGTCTCGCGATCACCGCCGACTATCCGAACCAAACGCGGCCCCGATAATCAGTCAGTCCTGTTTCCGACAGAGCTTGGCCAACACCTTTAATGGTGCTTCAATAAGGATGTCGATATGCAAAGCAGCCATTCGCCAATGGCCTCGTTACCTCCGTCGCCAGGCGCCATTCACCTCTATCCTGCATCTTAGCCGGCCGGTGCTCCAACATCCTGCCCTTCGCCGTACTTACGCTTCTTCCATCTCCGCCGCGGAGCTCAAATTCGGCCAACCGCTACACGAGACACATCCCCATATACTGAACCCGGGAGAACGTGCGTACATGAACTCGAGGTCCACGGACACTTAATACAGCATATTGGATACAGTATTAACGTAACACAAGTCACACCTGGGATAACGGCTCTCGAGTATGCCCAGCGCCGGTCACGACTCGCCAACAGATTACCCAAACATGCTGTCGCCGTGCTAGCTGCAGCGGAGGTTACATACCGTGCTTCAGGGATATTCAATGAGTACCGACAGGACTCAAATTTCTTTTACCTGACTGGTGAGTGGTCATTGCGGTTTATTGGAAGGTGGCGCCACTAACAGCTCTGTTTGAATAGGTTTCAACGAACCAAATGCGTTAGCCATCATTGGTAAGCTTGTGACACGGAACGGACTATTGGATTTGGCACTCATTTCAAACAGCGAACGATGGGTCCGGGAATAACCACCTTTTTCACCTCTACGTCCGGGAGAAGGATGCGAAGGCTGAACTCTGGGATGGAGCTCGGTCAGGTACTCGTGCGGCAATTGACGTTTTCAATGCGGACGAAGTAAGACGCTGCTCGAATATTTACACTGAACGCTGTTGACATTTTGGGCCGTAGTCGGGTGACATTGAACGCATCGGAGATCTCCTCCCTAAGATCCTTGCGGATGCCACCGAAATCTATACGGATATTCCGGCCTTCAATCCTGGAAGGTCATCACTGCACCGGTACCTGTACGGTCCGACGGGGGCATCCGACAAGCTCAAGAAAATGGTCGACTACCGGAAAGTTAAGTCATTGCGCTCCATACTCAACGAGATGAGAGCCTTCAAGAGCGAGGATGAAGTTGTGCAATTGCGTCGTGTTGGACAGGCTTCCGGGCGAGCGTTCACCGAGTCCATGAGGCAGACATTCACCAAAGAAAAAGATCTGGCTGCTTTCTTGGAGTACAACTTCAAGCGCAATGGCTGTGATGGCAGCGCATTCGTTCCAGTTGTCGCGGGTGGATCCGTAAGCATTCTTTCCAATGTGAGCTGAACACAGAGGTTAATGGATGTAGAACGCTCTGAGTATTCACTACACCAGAAACGATGACGTCTTGAGGTATGTACTCCTCAAATCATAGCAATTGTCATACTTACACAGGGCTATAGGGGTGGGGACATGGTTCTAGTCGATGGAGGTGGCGTGCGTATCCCCCGCCCAGCAAGCGAGTGCCAAAGGCTAATCGATTCATAGGAGGCGGGCACTTACATTTCCGACATCACCAGAACCTGGCCGGTTAACGGCAAATTCTCCGATCCTCAGCGTGATCTGTACAACGCGGTACTGAACGTGCATCGCAACTGCATCTCTCTCTGCAGGGAAGATGCCGGTCTCACCCTAGACCGGCTACATACCATTGCCGAGAATGGCCTACGAGACCAATTGATACAGCTTGGGTTTGATGTCTCTGGAGATGTAGGTCTTGATCTTTCATCAGGTGAATTCAGGCACTAACCATCCGTAGGCCATGGGCGTTCTTTTCCCTCACCACCTGGGTCATTATGTGGGCCTTGATGTCCATGATTGTTCTGGGTATTCCCGCGGCTACAACCTTAAAGCAGGCCAGTGCATCACCGTGGAGCCGTATGTCTCAAAGCCCCCATGACATGTTGTTCGTGCTAACGATGGTCACAGTGGTATCTACGTCCCAGATAACGACCGCTGGCCGGAGAAATTCCGGGGTATCGGAATCCGCATTGAGGACAGCGTCTGTGTCGGTGATGACAGTCCCATTGTACTGACCATGGAGGCCGTCAAAGAGGTAAGGCTTTCCCCTTGAAGCATAGAGTCGACGAAAGTGTCGCCATTACGTGTTTTAGTGAAGAACAATTGCCTAGATGCTGACTGGTAACCTAGGTCGATGATATCGAGGCTCTCCGTGATTAGGGGCTGAGGACAGGAGTCGTGTACAGATAGATACCCTTGCATATGAATGTAAAATAGTGAACCAGATACTGGAAGCTAGTGAGCAGACAAATAAAGGCCCGGTTGAGTAAGAAGTAAACAGATAACAATCCGGTTTGGGGTGGTTCGTGTGGTGTAGACGTCACCAGTATTACCCGTATCCAAAACACATGGACGCGTGAGTGGGGTTGTGTTGTATGTATCTCCGTAAGGATCTAGCAAGACAACCTAGGGCTTCAATAGTAATGCAATCCCTCACTTATCCCGGGAAGGGATATCTGCAGCGAGTACTCCATACATGTCCTAATCAGTCGCAAGCGCGCCTGAGGGAGAAAAGAAAGAATGAACCATGAATGGCTGAATGGTATGGGTATGGGTTCATGCTTCGCGCCGGGCGGTGGTTGTCCGGCGCACATCCCGGAGCCAAAACAAACCCGCCCGGGCTCCACCGACCTTCCCTGACACGCTTAGTCTGCTTTGCTCTTCTTTCCATCATCACCACCAGCCAGTCTGCTTCTCCTCCCCTTGACCTCCCGTTCCCACCTACCACCCCTCCCACTCCCCAGGCTCTCGCGGGTTTGGCTGCACTGCTTCCCCTTCTCACAGGGCACGGCTTTCCAGTCTACTTCCGCACGCTCACCGCCGCTCCTTATTTGCTCTCCTATCGCGTCGACAATGGCCTTTTTCTAACCGAGTAAACTGCCCATCGAGACGTGTAACGCATCGCGTGCTCGCCTCCAGTGCCCCTCGTTTGCCGGTGTCCAACTCACCGCAACCTCGTCTCATATAGTGCCTTGTATATTGTTACCACATGGCAGCTGTATTCGTACCACCTTCGCCTCGGTCTACACTTAATATGTCGACTCGCCGACCACTCGCCAACGTGCCGAATGCTACCAATTCCCCTCACAGATCAGGCCTCGTGCCTGCCAAACGTCTACGTCCAACGAGCACTCAGATTGACATCCCTTACGGCCAGCCCCCTCCGAAGAAGCAGGTAGTGGACGGGCAGGAAGCGGACGCTCGATCCCCAACCCGGACCAGGGCGTCCGTTTACCAGAACACCGACTCGAAACTGTTCCTGCGGCGGACAAATAATGCTCAGCCGAGTGCATTCGAGAGGAAATTGGTAGCTGCGAGAGATAAGGAACGACAGGCACAAATGAAAGGCACGAGGCACGAGAGGCCTTCTGCGGAGACCCTCGATTCCATAAGGCAGTGGCAGAGGCATTACCGCAAAGCCTTTCCGCAGTTTGTTTTCTACTTTGATAGTATCCCGGAAGATGTTCGCAGTAAATGTTCCAGACAGGTGCTTGCGTTGGGAGCGGTAAGTTTCCCATCTGCTTCGGAATCTGGAGAGTACTATGCTTTCCTCATGGAGCGGCGTGCTGAGTGTCAACGATACTCTGAAAGATATTATCGTGACTAAATATCATTGCTGACCCCAACCTGCACAGCGTGAAGAAAAATTCTTCTCGCGTCTAGTGACCCACGTCGTTACCTCTCGTCCCATCCCTCCAGAGAATGATGCCTCGAACGCACCGCAATATAACGGAGAGGCGGCAGACCAAGCACCTGTGGACGGTACGCTGCAGACCGTCAATCCTTCCTTGCTCGAAAAGAGCGCCGATACACACCTTCATATGTCCTTAAAAAACGATGCACGACGGGAACAAAAGGGCATGGATGTTCTGCACAGAGCTCGCCAAATGAGCATGAAGATCTGGGCCATAGAAAAGCTACAGCGGATGATCGCAGCCATAAATGATAGTGATGTCGGGGGTCATGACAGCCACACTACTCGAAACAGCAATGTCGCCGGTGGTCTTACAAGGGCTCGGGGCGAAAACGATCTTTCACAAGTCCTTCAGAACGAGCTTTTAAATGGCCCGTCTGATCGCAACCCCCTTTCTGTGCTGAAGGAGCTGGTGATGTTTAAGGGACCTTTCATATATGTCCACGACATGGACGAGAAAACGCGGCCCGTCATGGTGCGAGAATACCCCAGAGTCACAAAACGGCAGGATGGCATATGGCCGCAGTTCCGAAGTGCACGACTAGGAAAATGTCCATTCATTGAGGAGCCACCTACTAAAAAGGAACTTGATCAGCGGCGTGCCCGTCAACGAGAAAGGGAAAGAAAGGCTCTTTCCAAGCCTGCTCCTGTGCAGGAAGTCCCAGATGCTAAGCTTAATGCACCAGAACCTGATAGGAGGATCATCAAATACGATTCCGAGGACAAGACTCCTGAATTGGACCAGCCCGAAGAGGTGCCCCTTGAAAAGCCAATTGAAATACAGGACTCGCAGTCGACGAAACAACTCTCGCCCAGGAAAAGCTCAGAGAGCTTCGTGCCCCCCCCACTCCATCGGAAAGGGCCATTTTTCCATGGCCGTGAACCTGCTGCATCAGGCGTACAGCCTTCCAATATCACATCCGCCATACGTTCCCAGATGGTTTCTTCAACTGCTGCTGCACCTGGTGCCAAGGCTGGTGTGAGCAAGGAAGTCCATGAATTGAAGAGAAAGGTGCTTGAGAAGGGAAACGGCGGGCTTGCCGCTGGCACGATACCTCAACCACAACACGCTGTAGACGGAGCTGCCTCGTTAAGGATGAAGGCCCAGGAAAACCGTCTCGGCAAAATGCGGCCTCCGGAAAAGGTTATAAACGTTCCCGAAGACATAACGATAAAATGGGAGGGCAACGGAGGCCTGAAGCGGCGTGCAAGTGATCAAAAGACCATCATAATCCCGAAAAAGAAAGAGAGAAGGAGAGACCCTAAGCCAGGCTACTGTGAGAACTGCAGGGACAAGTTCGATGACTTTGAAGAGGTAATTCTGAGCATTCAAGATTCGAGAATTAAGAGGCTAATTATCAACAGCACATCGTGACCCGGAAGCATCGCCGATTTGCAACGAACCGGGCGAACTGGGCCGAACTGGACTCTTTACTAGTTCAGTTGGCGAGGCCCGTGAAAGATGAAGCCTTGGGATTATAATCTGATCACACGTGAGAAGAACAAAGAAAGAGAGAAAGAGCTGTATATGTACGAGTTGTCCATGTTGACAGCGCTACTTGCGGAGGCTTTTGCTGGACGCTCAGCGGGAATTATCTTTGAAAATCATTTTATAGCAGTGGCACCAATACGCCTCTCATTCGCTCTCCGGAGCGGCATATTACCATCGACTGGGCTTGCGTCTAGTCCTTCATATTCTATCTCTCCATCCTTTCTTCTGCTCCATTTCTCTATGCCTTACCGCCGTTTCCACTTACACTTCGTTCCTCTTGTAATTGCTGCACAACCGGCGTCCTTGGATTTTGCATGCCTTATCCCTGCTTAGTGCTGACCTGATGATTGAAAAGCATCTAACGGCCTCGCCAGTGACGATTTTTGAAGATCTTGGAAACCCCCATCAATAGCGAAAAGAAAGACGAAGGGAAAGCGAAGAAGGGGATCAGGATGGAATGAGGCGCCACGGAACTCACCAGCATCCAGTACATGCATGCACACAGCGTATTGGGAGACCAGCTTGATGGTCTCAGGAATTGCATTGGCATTGTTTGGCATTTGAGTGTGTGTGGTTTACCAGGTCACATGTTCTTCTCTTCTCTTCTCTTGTCTTTTGATTTCTGTTTTCTTTTCCTTTTCTTTGCATTTTATCTGTTCTGTTCGATTCTCACGAGTACCTCATGGGCGGATGTGTTTTACGGGGTTGCATACAAAGGCATGGCGGTACATGCCTGGACCGGTGTTGACTGTTGAATTTTGCTTTCGAGCTTGGTGGTTATTCTTTCTTCTTTTCGTTTCCTTCCTGTCTCTTGTCCCGTGACTATCGCTAGTGATTCATTGGTATACTGGCCCCCTCCTCAGCCTGTTTGCCGTCTCTCTAGTCTCTTAGTACCAGCAGTATTTTGCTCTATAACTATAGCCACATCCATAGAAATGGAACACTAGCTACACAGTACATCATACCATTACCTTAATAACCGTATCATACCCCTCTCTGACTTGATATTAGATCTCAGCTGATCTAGATAGCCATAATCCACATGGATAGCTAGCCCGCAAACTACCTAGGTAGGTACTAACTACTGTTACCATAGTAGGTAAGTGCTACCTAAATAGGTAGATAGTGGATGAAAAGAGTGAGTGACTTGCATGCTCACTCAGCCTCGGTCCACATCCATCCACCTGGCACAAGCCCCTCCTTCCCTCGGTCCGGAGAAAAAAAAAGAGTAAGCCAATGACAGGCCAGCGCGCCATATCCTGCACGTATTCATCTGACCAATGAGCGGGCGTGGCAAGGTAGCCGCACAGCCAAATCCAGTTGAAAAAAAAAAAAAAAACCGGGTGAATAATGGAAATGTTGGGGAAAACTAAGGTAGGTTCTGGATGATCCGGGCTACGCGGCATAGTCTATACCAGGTTGGTTTTATATAAGACGGGCGCTGCTGCTTGCTTTGGTGGGGACGGGGCGCCGATAGAACGAACAAGGAATTGCTATTTTGATCGAGGAGCTTCGATAATCTTTCTTTGTTTTGTTTCAACTTGGTCTTTCTCGTGTGGGGGATCTGATCTTTGATACTTTGGTCAGGGATCTTTTTTTTTTTTTTTGCTTCCGGGTAGTGACGACATTGGGTGTTTGCCGCTCACGACTACTACTGCGAGTACCTCGCCCGACACAAGCCACGCCGATAGGTGCTTTGGTGTGCCTGTTTGCTTGCCGCATTCGGTTCTTTGTGCTTGCCTTCTTATATTTGCCTCCTTAGGGGCGACAGACGTCGTCGCTGTCTGTTTCACCCTCTGGACTTAAGTCTTGGTCCGTCTCTTGTACATACTCAGATTTTTCGGTATAATCATGGCTTCGAGATCATCGACTCAATGGCTGATGCCTCTGGCGAGGTCGTCCGTCCGCTGTCGGACTGCTTCCGCATCCGTCTTTTCGGTTCTGGCTGGCCGACCTGCCATCGCCACTCGGTCCGGATGTGAGCCTCAGAAACGGTATAGCTCTCATTCCCCGCTGGGGGTGGACCCGGCCAATCCCCGCAAGAAGGTCACCATGCAGACGTTACGGAGCCTTTACAAGAAGGGCGAACCGATTACTATGCTTACCGCCCATGACTTCCCAAGTGGGCATGTTGCTGAGCTAGCGGGAATGGATGTGGTTCTAGTCGGAGATAGCTTGGCCATGGTCGCGCTCGGGATGGAGGATACAAGTGAGATTCTCATGGAGGAGATGTTGCTGCATTGTCGGAGTGTTGCACGTGCTGTCAAGAGCGCATTCACGGTCCGTATAATATCCCTGTTGCGGCAAGAAACCCGGAACTAACAATCGGTTCGGGACGTAGGTCGGAGATCTTCCCATGGGCTCCTATGAAGTTTCCCCCGAACAGGCTGTTCAGTCAGCCATTCGCATTGTGAAGGAAGGCCGTGTCCAGGCTGTTAAGCTCGAGGGTGGCGCCGAAATGGCACCGACGATTAAGCGTATCACTCAGGCTGGCATTCCCGTTGTCGGTCACATCGGGCTTACACCTCAACGCCAGAACGCCCTCGGAGGATTCAGGGTCCAGGGCAAAACGACTGCCAGCGCATTGAAGGTGTTGAAAGATGCTCTGGCCGTACAGGAAGCTGGAGCATCCCTCATTGTGCTCGAGGCAGTGCCCGCCGAGATCGCCGCCCTCATCACCAAAAAATTGCGTATCCCCACTATTGGTATTGGCGCTGGCAACGGCTGTTCTGGGCAAGTCCTGGTCCAGATCGATATGACCGGAAACTTTCCTCCGGGCCGATTTCTCCCCAAGTTTGTCAAGAAGTATGCCGACGTCTGGGGAGAGGCCGTCAAGGGCATCCAACAGTATCGTGATGAAGTGAAGAGCCGCGCATATCCCTCCCAAGAGTACACCTACCCCATTGCGAAGGAAGAGTTGGCTGAGTTCGAAAAGGCTGTGGAGCATGTTCACGAAAAATAAGGCCCATTTTTCTCCACTCCGCGTTTCAGTTTCTCCTGCTGCAAGTGCTGAGTGATCCACACTTTCAAAGCATTATAAGTTGTTTCAGTGATACCTTGATATTCATGTCCATGTTCGTGATTCTCATACAGTGATAAACGTGCCAGTTCTCTGCGCACAGTTGCATTCCCAAATTCTTGTTTCCAGTTAGCCCAATTTCTGTTTATATCATCTAGCAAGATTAGCTAGCTGTAAATAGTCAAGACAGTTGTTGCGTCAACGCACAAGGATCATTAATTATCATTACCCGAAAGCAGGCGTCATGGAGTATGCAACGATAAGCTGCTCATCAGTCTTGAAACACTTGAAATTGTCAGCAGAGCATAGTCTGACTTGAGAAGTCGGCTTACTCTCCACAATCCACCAACACCTTCGTCCAGCCCTGGTGCAAATACGCTGTTAACATAACAGAAGACTGAGTCGGATTCTTTACAGTCTAGCTTCTTTCTGAGAAACTTCACAACTGTTTCGAACTTTTGCGAGGCACTGATCTTGAATACCCGATTTTTGAGAATGGGCGCTGAAGGAAGAGGTTGGAAGCGAACCGTGACTGCTACAACGTTAGTATTTGCCCGACGAGATAAGTCACATGACGTTAGTAGGCGCGAGCTCTAGTGGTGAGAGACCAGTCTAGAGCACGAAGAGCGCCCATCAACCTGGCCCAGAACGAGATAAAACCGAGAAAGTTCGAGAGCAACGTATGAACTCGATGGTAACATGATGACCCCAGAGTTACACTTGCCTTTCCCCGTATCCACGGCTTCAGCATCCGCCAATGCTTGATGGGCATCGCGGGGTAGACTGGTTAGCACCACAGAAGCAGACATGGTCATTGGCAAGTCCGCGCCTTGCTTGTCGTCTGGTATAGGTGCATTTTGGGTATTCGAGGCAGAGTCGGATGATTGTTTACGATTGGCTGGTCGGTGGGTAAGGCTGGTCTGGTCGGGTTTGGGAGAGTTTTGGGCCGAGGGGCCTTGGGAGGATGAGGGTTCCATTAAGCTTGAAATAATTTCACCGTTGCTTGGTTTTAAGTGACAAAGGTAAAGCGAGGATTTTGAGAGGAGAGTAACTAATATGGTCAATCAAGGAGAAATCAGTTGGAGGTGGAGCAGGGGGTCGAGGTTGAGGTTGATGTAGATGTTGATGGATGGACAATTGTTGATGTTCGCATTGATTGCATTGTCAGGCGGAGGTGGACACCTGAGGCAGGGGGTGGACTAATCGTAATGGCCGGCACCACCCTCTTCCACTGCATCCATCATCAGTTTCCGATTATGAGGACATGGGGTAAGTTTCAATAGGACACTTTGCTGCAAAGTCAAAGACGCCACCTGCTCATAGAAGTGGGCTTAATAACAGGTTCTGTGTCTTCATGGACTGAATGCCCATGTACTTCTCCTCTCAGGCACGTTCCTAACAAACTAACCAGCCAGGTACTCCGTACTCTCCGTAGGTACAGAGTAGCTAGCAGCGGTGTCTTCAGGGACCTGCCCTGTCAAGTGGACCGGAGTCTTTTTGGGCACAGTTACATATGCTGAGTGTGTCAACCTAAATAGACCCACAGCACTTCTACTTCGGCCCTCTCAAAGTAGGACCATGAGGTAGTGATGATGCATGCATATCATCGACGCTTCTAGTACTCCGTATCTATGCTCGAACCCTCTGGTGTCTTATCAGGCTGCGGCACGGATCCCGGATCCTTTCGTTCCATACAGTAATACAATGTATGAACCAGGGGACAAGAGGATTGACATGGACCAGAGAATCCAGAGAAGTGAAGCAACGCCGTCCACTAATTAGATAGTCTGCTAGCTATTGGGCGATAAGTATTGTTCCCCGGCATTCCACTAGGGGCCCCCATTGGTGACGATCATCCCTTCCCGGCGCCTAGATCGAATTTTGGGCATCGTGTAGCCCTGTCACGGCCTCCGCAGGAGCACTATTGAGAACGGAGACTCGAATGGTATACGTACGGAGTATCCAGAACCGCAGAGAATTCTAGTCTGATAATCAAATATTGAAAATCGACCCGCCGGTAGGTGAGTGAGTGGGCGCCGGCGAGGGAGTTACCGGGCCTGACCCGGATTTCGCAGGCTTCGTCGGTGGCCGTCACCTCATCCCCGTCCCGCTATCAGTCATACTACGTACCACCCGTTCTTTAAGTTCCCTCCTCCCCTTCTTCGACTCCTCCCGCCCACCTCCTTCTGTGCAGTATTCCCTTCTCTCTTGCACCAGGTTTTCCAAATCTTCCCTCTTTCTTCCTCCCATCCCTCCCTTGCTGCGATACGGCCCGGCCGTACTTTTACCGCTTTCTTCGATCTGCCCTATTGCTACCCAGAATCACCCCGCTCATTGCTTCCCCGCTTCAGTCTTGGGGATAGTTGCAGTTCAACTCACTCGCGCAATTCGCCCCTGATCTTTATATCTCGGTGTTCACGGACTCGAGGACTTATCTTCCCACCTATACCGACTTTATCCGGAGAGCTTTCAAAATGAGTAGCCCTAAGCGGAGAATCGAGACAGATGTGAGTACCCCCTCCCGCCCCCTCATTTTCTGCGGCGAGGGAAGTGGCGCAAGGGCTAACATTTGGGGTCTTCTTCATTGAAGGTCATGAAGTACGAATCGAACATCTAATGCGCCCATACCTGATCGCTGGCTGACCGTTGGCAGGATGTACGCACCCCTCCCCGCACTTGGCCCACCAATACTTTCTCGACTCTTGTGGAACGGGCACGCGGTTGTGAAATAAAGAATACCTCTGAGGGGGACTAAAAGGATTCGTGTTGATACGTTCTCATAGGTTGATGAGTGACTACGAGGTGACTCTGGTCAACGATAACAGTGAGTACACCCGGCCGTTTGCCACACTTCCCAGACGCTGACTGACAAATGTAGTGTATGTCCACACGTTTCTCCCCAATATAGGTGTTAATTATAAGATGGATATTAATCACCCCTGTCGATAGGCAAGAATTCTACGTGCGCTTTAAGGGTCCGGAAGAGAGTGAGTCTTACGATCTTGGACTTTTGGAACCGTCTTGCTGACCAAGACAGCACCCTTCGCCGGTGGCCACTGGAAGATTCACGTTGAACTACCCGACCAGTATCCATACAAGAGCCCTAGTATTGGCTTTGTCAACCGGATCTTTCACCCGAACATCGATGAGCTGTAAGACGAAATCGGTGGAATAATAGTCCGATCGCTAACTTCTTGTGTCAGGTCGGGCTCTGTATGTTTGGATGTCATAAATCAAACTTGGTCACCGATGTACGATATGATCAACATCTTCGAAGTCTTCCTTCCTCAACTCCTGCGCTACCCGAACCCTTCGGACCCTCTGAACGGCGAGGCAGCGGCTATGCTCATGAGGGAGCCGAAAAGCTACGAGGCAAAGGTGAAGGGTATGTACCATGTACAACGCAAGTTTCCAGTTCGAAGCTTACTGGGAGTAGAATACGTGGCCAAGTATGCCAGCAAAGAAGCTGTCGACGAGGCCGGAGAAGACACCGAGTCAGAAGACGAACTGAGCTCGGCAGGTAGTTACGAATCCGGCGGCGAAGAGCCAGCCGGCACAATGGACGATGTTTAGCTCGTCTGTCTTAGACCTGGTTTGGACATCCAACCCCAATATATTGCATCGGCATCATCATCATTATCTTTCGTTCGGGTCTTACGTTCACTACTTTTCTCGGGTGTCAGGCGGAAGGGCGTTTATGGCGGAGTTCTGTTGTTCACGGGGCAGTCGACCACTAGGGTCGCGAAGATGGAGTCAGGACAGGCACTGCTAATGCTCGATCGCCTAGCATGAAGTGCAGGTAAACCGTGTGCTGTCTGAATTGTTCCCGGTTTGTACTACACTTCTTGCAAATGTCCTAGCATTCAGACTGTATATCTCCAATGGAGCGTATTATTATATGATACTACCCTTACTAGCACATAGCATAGCGCGGTAGCAAGAATATTGTCTACATTTATGCAGTCCATACACTGTAATTTGTAATCATATTCAACTTTTTCAGTACTGTACCTAACAAAGCACCGACAGAGCTATCTCACGTGCGGTCTACCCAACACAACTGAAGCCTAGAGCAACAGCGCAAGAAACGGAGCAGTAGTATCCAGATAAGTCTGCACTAACAAAGGAAAAGGGCAAGAACACACAAAAGCCGACTCAGAAAAAGAAGAATAGAAAGTAGAATCGAAGTGTATCGGCCTGCGCACAGAACCAGGGTATAAAAGAATAGTAAATAGCAAGCATCACCCCGATGGTTAAAGCTTGTCGCCAGCGACACCATCAGGATGCGCAAAGAAAGAAGAAAGGGTATTAAAAAGAAGGCAAGGGTGGAAGAGCGAACAAGAACAGCAATGCGATCAAATGAAAATCAGATCAAATCAAATGTAGAATCAGAAAGCATGAAAAGCAAAGCAAAGAGAAGGAAAAGAGGGGGTGGTTATATCAACGTCCGTCCGTCATGTCGTTCTTTCCTCCATCCACCATCACATCACACATGGTCTTTTTTCCACACACTCCATACCACATCGCGCTATATCACTGGGAACTATACCAGATAATACAGATCATGTAACCTTCAGCACCCCAAATACATCCCGATCGGCATTCTCCTCCGTACTCGACCCAGGCCGCGACCGGTTCTTGCGCGTATTAATCACCACCTCGCCCCAATGCTTCGGGACCGTGCCGCCTGTCGGGGAAACGGATCGCTTGGTCCGGACGGGGGTCGAGTCGGTGGTGGTGACTTTCACGGGGGTGCTGCGTCGGGATCGGAGGTTGTTGATGGGGGGACGGCGCTGGGAAGAGTGGCGCGAGGTTGGAGGTGTGGTTGCGGTTGCAGAGACCAGATGTCGATGACGGAGCTGTCAGATTATCATAGTTAGGTACCGTTCTTGTTCTTGTCGGTCGCGGGGAAAGGGAGAGGGCCGGGGCTCACTCTGATGTCCGTTGACAGATTGCTTCGAGGGCTTCTCGTTCGCGCTTCAGGTAGCCGGGGTCGGGGTGGTTGCCTTGGGCGGATTGGTTTAGGGCGCCGTAGCCGTAGCCGGGTTGGTAGATGTCATCTTCGAGGAGACGGGCGGATTCGGGGTGGGTGGGCTGGAGGGGTGGTTGTTAGTTGAGATTTGAGGTTTTGGGATCGGGCGCATAGGGAGGGGGTTGAGTGCGCCGTGTTGGAATGAGGGAGAGGGGAGGGAAGACTTACATTTTGAGGTTCCCCACGATTACGTCCGAGACATGAAGCGCAGATACCCATTTGTGCTGATTAGAATTGCGGTGTTGGCGGTGGAGGCGCGGGAGATTCAATTATGGGAGGGACGGTGGGTGATTATTGAAGGGAGGCTTGGTATGGTGTGGAGAGATGAGAAATGAATGACTAAAATGAGTGGTGAGATGATGAAATGGATGTAGAGGCACGCGCCGGGCGGTGATGCTCAAGCGGAGATGATTTGTGAAGGGGAGAAGTGTAGTTGGGGAGGTGGTTGATTGGGTGATGGGGGGATATTGGGTGACGGACGGAGGAAGCCGGTTTGGATAATTCGGTGGGTGGGAGTGGCCCGTGCGAGCCGATGTCATGGAGAATGTGCTTACATTAAGTGTACAACAGGTACTCATATTTTTTTCATGGAAATAAGGAGTAGGCAATTACCATTATCTGCTGTTTTGAGTACTGGTTGTGCAGGTCTAGAACTGTGTCACTGTTGTACGACATATTAGGTCAATGCGGTGATAACCGTCAACTTGCACAGTGCCATGGCTGAACGGACGACATCCATATCATCGAGTGATCTTTGACACCCACATCTCACAACACAAACTTCATATTCAGACTGATATTCGTGACACCTTCAATCCAATCAGCGTACTGGTGGTCGTATTGGTCTCTATGCGCCTGTATACTGAGGTTGAGGATGTGGAAAGCACCAACCATCTGTTCGCAGCCAACCCACTCTAAACCAACAAACATATATCACAATTGAAACTTCAATCATAAAAACACCTTAGAACATCATCTCCTCTCCATACTATAAAAACAGTCGTTGTCCATACAAGCCCCAACCCACTCCCCAAATGCTCCGACGGAGGGCTGTGGCCGCACCCAACCCGCCCGTGGAACTAAGCCCACCTGCAGCCCCGACATTTTTCATTCCACCACCACCACCTCATATTCTCCGACTGCGATATCTCCATCTTCATGACCACACCCACGCCATCCCCCTCAAGCAGACACTAAACCACACCAGAACAGCCATGTTCGACCTCCCCAATGCAAAACGGTACGTCCACATCAATACCCACCCTCAATCCATAATGCCCTCAATTCCACTAACTCAACCCGACCCCCAGCGTCCGTCGCGACGAGCTCCTATCCAGAACCTCCACTTCTCCCTCCCCCTCCCCACCACCGGAATCCTCCCTCTCCAACGCCCAGCAACGTCTCAGCGAACTCCTCAACATCGATTCCCTCCTCGCGCCCACCACCTACCCCGACCCATCCTCGCAACAAGACAATACGGAAAACCCCGAAGACGAAGAACAAGAATTCGAGTTCCGGTTATTCAGCGCCCCAGTGCCCACTAATACCAAGAAAGAGGACACGAAGAGCGCTACCAATGATGCAAGCGCCCAGAAACTACGAATCAGGGTGAGGTCGCCCACGCCCGGTGCGACGGGCCCGGAAGATGGACGCTTCGTGAAGCCGTTTCGCGGATGGGATTATTATTTCTCGGCGCCGGGGTTGATGTCTGGGACTAGTGGTGGGGAATTGGGGGAGGAAGAGGAGAGGTTGAGGGCGAAGAGGAGGGAGTTTGAGAGTGTGGCTGTTTCCGGGGCGCAGATGGTGGGGTTTGCGGGGGTTTCGTGGGTGAGTTTTTCTTTTGAGCTTGTTTAGGGGAGGGAGTGTGGGTTTGAAGGGTTTGCTGACGAGTTGTGATTGTTGATAGCCCGGTTGTCATTTGCCGTGGAGGGTTGTTACTTTGAAGACGCAGCAGAAGGGGAAGAAGGGGTCTGGGGTTGTGGAGGAGGCTACGACGTGTGTGAGGGATTCGGTTGAGAGGGCGCCGACGTCTTTGAAAAAGCCTGGTAAGAAGCGCCGGATTCAGTTACGGAAGAAGGTTACGGCCGCGGAGGCGAAGAAGAAGAAAGAGGAAGAGGCGAAGCTGCTGGAGGCGGAGAAGCGCAATCGGAAGAACCGTGAGAGGAAGATTAAGCGCAGACAGAAGGCCAGAGAACAGAAGGCTGCGGCTGCAGCTGCGGCTGGTGAGGATGCGCTGGCAGCTGAAATGGATGTGGATGGGTCTTCGGATGAGGGCAGTGATTGAGGAGGTCTTGGATGTATGTTCTTCTGATTCAGCTTCAGCTTATGATACCCCGGTTGATATCAAATCATGGATTTGGTTAATTTGCCTTTCAGCATTTACAGATTTACGGAATAGTGCAAGCAAGGAATATGAGACACTAGCCTGACGAGGACTGTATTAGTAGACGATGCAGATATGCATGGCTATTGAAAGCAGTACAGGGTATATGAGAATGGATATCAACAAGAGAGCAATAAGAAATCAGAGCAGTCTATGCGGGGGTATGAGATGCCAGATAGGAAATAATGCACGGAGAAGGAATGGATGCTGCATGCATGGCGCTGCATCAGCAGGGGCCCAGAGTCGATCATTTGGTTTCTTTGTCTGCGCATGATCAGTCATTCACCCTTCTTCTGTCATAAGACCAAAGTCAACTCACCAGCCGCGTCGCCGGCAGTCTCAGTAGGCTTGGCCGCAGGCTCAGATGCAGTGACAGGAGCAGCAGACTCCGCGTGGGCTTCCGTGGCGGGGTTGGCCGCGCCAGCTGGAGTCTCCGTCACCTCGAGGGTCGGGGGCGCATCGGAAACACCGTGTCCCTCAGGCTGGGCCTCTTCAGCAGGCTTATCAGTGGCTGTATGATCGCATGGTTAGCAAGTGGGCGCGGGCACCATCGTCACTGTTGAACATACCAGGAGTCTCCTCAGCAGCCGCGCCTTCAGGGTTCTCCTGGGCAGGCTTCTTCTTCTTGAAGAGGGACTTGAGTCCGTTCTTGATCTTCTTGAAGATGGCTGGGGTGCTGAGTTAGCGAGGGTCTTGGAGCGCGCATCAGGTAGCTTGCGGGGCTCACTCACCAGGCATTTTGAGCTTGGAGGGGTAGAGAAGCGGGGAGGTCGTTGGTATACACTGCAAAGTAGGATGATGGATGATAAAGGAATGGACGGTTCAAAAACCACAACGATGATTCGCGCCGACGAGGGACGTAAGTAGTACAGAGTCGAGTCTGGAGAACAAAGAAAAGTCAAAGGCAGAAAACAAGAAGAACAAGGAGACTTCGTATGGGCGTAGTTATGTGTCCTCCACGTGACGGGGGCACGGTCCTGATGTTGATCGCCTGGCCCTTAATCTGCCTTTGATGCCTCCTTTCTTTTCGCCCTGGACCCTTTTCTGGCTTCCTGCTTCATCTCCCACCACCATCAGTATGATTGCGGTCCCCGCCGATGACTGCTGCTGATCCACAGGCACCGTCATCCAAAGGCCTGCCCATTAGTCATGGCCCCCATTCACTTACCCCTGGTGCTTCATCTAAGGAGGTAAAAATGTACGAAGATGGGCAAGTGCATCGTCCCCCCGCCGCGTTAGCCACCCTCGGTTCACGCCTCTATTGCCAACGGACCAGTTGATCCCGGCATGACTATTCTCTGCCTGCAGTGGTGGCTGCTCTCAAGATAGCAACTCGACCCAAGCTCTAGGGGTGGAGTGTCTGTACGCCATACTCCTGAATCGGCCTCCCACGACCTTCCATTCAGGGGCAACCCTTATCGTGAACGACCAAGCGCTGTCAATAAAACCCCGACAGAGAAAATGTACGAGGATCTAATAGACCTTCCCGGCCCCACTTTTACTTCGCGAACAATCCTTATTCTGCGCTTATTTGAGACTATTAGATGAATTGGGTTGCCGTGGTGGGGACCTGTATATAGGGCACGGAAATTGCCCTACTTCAGGTCAATGGACTCATCTAACCATGCCTGGCCTTTTCTTCTGCAACGGCTGGACCACTCTATCGTAGAAGGTCCGTTGGCTCCTTCAAATATTTGCAGATTGTAGCCGTTTCATCGCTGCATGGGCAACGCGCCCGTTGGCCAACAAAGACTCTTGGCGGCGCGCCGTTTGCTCAGACTCCAATTTCCATAGGCTTGTCAAACCCGGCCGGGATGGCGCGTGCAACCTCCAGCTGCCTGTCGCGTCAATGATACACCGTTCGTGCAGACGCGTCGTGACTGGGTTGCCTTCCTAATGACCGACCAGTTTAGAACCCCGAATGATAGGTCGAGTTCGAAAATAGGTCCTGCTCGGGTAATTATTGAGACCTGTTCGTCGATTCAGGGGGAGCTAAGCTAGAAGTCTGATCCGTCGTCAACGCGCCCAGAATTGGATGGCCATGGTTGGAAATCCACCGAATTCAAATGTAGCACATGTCAATATCATCAGAAACCATGGATGTTCAGGTGTCCGACTGCTTCAGAGCCTTGGCCATTCGACGCAAGCTTAAGAGATTGTCAGTCATGGAGGCCGTCCAGGACTTTTTTTCCCCTTGAAGCAGGTAGATAAGCGATAAAGGGATCGATAGCGATAGCTGGCTAGCTCGTTATCAGTCCGCCCGCCTGACTAACCGCCGCCTCTCTGGCCCGGCGCTTCAGACAACGACAACAACAACAACAACATCCGCTTCCATGCTGGAACTGTCACAACGGCTGAACTGGTGACACAAGCATGCGCTCTGATCAACCTCGAACCGCTGCTTCTGATGAATCCCAAGGGAGACTGGCGTCTGAACGGACGCCCCTCCTTGGGGATCAGACACCGAATGAGCCCGTGCCTCCGGGGGACTCGGATGTTCCCTTGGCTGAGGAACCTAGCTCGAAAGAGCTCATTTTGGTCTTGGGAAGTATCTGGGTAGGAGTCTTTTTGGCTGCTTTAGGTATGGCTCGACTTACTACAGCTTTGTTCTTCGTGGAAATTAATGGTGGTAGATACTACGATTGTCGCTACTCTCACCGCGCCCATCTCGTCTTCCTTCCATTCCTTCTCCCTGCTTTCCTGGCTCGCCACTTCTTACCTGATCTCCAATGCCGCCTTCCAACCACTGAGTGGGCGCCTAACCGACATTTTCTCACGACGAACCGGGCTGATCTTTTCAAACATCTTCTTTGCCGCCGGCAATATGATATGCGGTCTGGCCAAGAGTGAGGGCACCATTGTACTGGGGCGTGTCATCGCGGGTATCGGAGGCGGCGGTCTCACGGCGATATCAACTTTCGTCACCTCCGACCTCGTCCCACTGCGAAAACGCGGGGTTTGGCAGGGCATTGGCAATATCTGCTATGGAGCCGGAAGTGGACTGGGTGGTGTGTTTGGCGGATGGATCAATGACACTTTGGGATGGAGATGGGCCTTTCTCCTCCAGGTCCCCCTGGTCGTGGTGTCCGGCATTTTAGTAGCTGTCACCGTTCGAGTGCCGGTGAAGACAACCGAAAGTGCCAAATTAAAACGAGTGGATTTCCTTGGAGCCCTCACTCTGGTCATCAGTCTTGTCCTGCTTCTGCTCGGACTTAATACAGGCGGCAACCAAGTATCCTGGACGCACCCTCTTATCCTCACCTCGTTGCCGCTCTCCGCAGTCTTCATTGGCCTCTTCATTTACATCGAAGCCAACATAGCGTCGGAGCCAGTCATTCCTGTCCGTCTGCTTTTGGATCGGACGGTGTTCTCCGCTTGCCTAACGAACTGGTTTAGCACGATGGCAGTCTTTGGGCTCCTGTTCTATCTGCCATTGTTCTTCCAGGTCCAGGGCTTGTCGGCCACGGCTGCAGGGGTGCGGTTAATCCCCCAGGCCATTGGAACCTCCCTCGGATCACTGGGATCGGGGATCCTGATGCGGTCGACCGGACAGTACAAGATTCTCAGCCATGTGTCTATGTCTCTGATGGTTCTCTCCGGCATTTTGATTTGCACGCTGTCCCTCACGACGCCATCGTGGTTGCCATTCATCTACTTCTTCCTGATGGGCACTGCCTATGGCAGTATGTTGACGATCACGCTGGTGGCCCTTATCTCTGCTGTAGACCACGAGCACCACGCGGTCATCACATCCGCGTCCTACGCCTTTCGCAGTACCGGAAGCACCATTGGCATCACGGTGGCCTCGGCAGTCTTTCAGAATATCCTCAAGTCCGGTCTTTGGTCTCGGTTCGGAGCTCGCGAGCACGCTGGCGAGCTGATTGGACGGATCCGAGATAGCCTGGAGGAAATTCGCCATCTTCCCACCGACTGGATCCCGGGGGTGCTGGATGCGTACATGGACTCCTTGCGCGCCGTGTTTGTTACGCTGCTAGGGCTGAGCGTGCTGGGCGCGATTGTCAGTATGGGGATGCGCGAACACAAACTGCACTCGAACCTGGCACGGAGGGATGAGTAGTGGGGGGGCTGCTGTGTGAAAGAACCTATAGGAGATAGAGCGTCCAGCGTAGTATTAGATTATCATGCACGCATGCAGTAACAGGGCGTTGTGCTTTGCTGGTCAGGTGTTGGAACCCCGAGTAATCGCGACATCATCGGGTCGAGGCCGCAGGGTCCACTACGCCCTTGGCGCTGCGGCCCCAGCCCGCCAATCAGCAGCGGCGTCTTTGGCAGACGAACGGGCAGCGAACCAGGAGATCCTTCAAGCGCAGCCTCTGGAATCTTTTGGGCCCCGGCCGGCCTGGAGAACTAACTGACCTGACAAGCACCCCAGCCAGGCAGTAGTGGCACGACGCTCCTCCTCTCCTTCCCCCTCTCCCTACCCCCTCCCCGGTCCTCTTGTCCACCTTCCTTGATACCCCTCCTGAGTTATCCCCGATCGATCCTGGACGTGCAATCTGGTGGCGTTGAGCATTGCGCTGAAGTGGGAAGACGTGGCGACGGGACACCTTGACTGACGCCCAAGCTCCGTTTGGTGATTTCATTAACAACTAATTAATTCTCCCTGCAAGTCCCGCTGCTCTCACGGCACACCGCTTCCTCCCTAGCTCCCCCGATCAGACCACCAGTCAGTCAACACGTACTGCGTCGAGATCCGCAGTCCGGCCTGGGTCTGCCTCTGTCGGTCTTTACATGGCTTGGATTCACTAAGTCTTGGCTGGAGGGAGTGAAGGCTTATTATATTGGGTCGCCATTGATCGACCGCTAGCCACGGCTGGTCAACTTATATTTAACAAGACTCACCTACTTTCTTTCATTTCGGAGCGTCCCTTCATCCATTCTTGCGCACTGGTTGCGATTTTATCCTCAACGACACCCTCAAAAACCGGACCGGGATTGGCTGCACAATCCCTGCAGGTTCAGAACAGCCCTGCTTCATTTCCGACGAATCGTGACGTGACTGGGCTATATAACGGCGGGATCTGCGCCTTAGATCGTTATCTGCGACATATTTCTTTTTCCTCTCATACTGCGATGGCTGTGGGTTTTGGTGCGGATTTTGCTTCGACATCTGCTGGTGTCGCAACTGTGGTTTCGAAAGGTGTTTTGTCTACAGAAATGGAGGTCGATGCAGAGAATGAAGGAAAATTGACTACGGTTCCTATCACGGGCGGCATACACTTAGATAAAGCAATGAAAGAGGCCACGGGCTCGTCTCCCCGTCGTCGGAAACGCATACTTCTCTCCACTGAGAGTGCATTCGTCGACAATGTACTTCCGTCACTGGTCCAGAACCCCGATATCGAACTGCGATTGATTACAGACGAACCATCAGCGCTTCTGTCGGGCGCAAGCAAGGTCCCCCACTACATGGACACGGTGGATAGTCAAACGTTCGAGAAAAAGACGGGCGCTCGGAAATGGCTCAAGGCCAAGGCGGCGGAACTGTGTGACTGGGCTGATATGCTTCTTATTGCGCCCATAGACGCTGGAGCGCTGGGGTCGATGCTCTATGGGCTGACCAACACGTTGACCCTGGCGCTCCTGCGTGGTTGGATGTCGTCGAAGCCGGTCGTGCTAATCCCTGGGATGACGGTTTCTGAATGGCGCCATCCACTGAGTAAAAGGCAACTCCGAGAAGTGGAGGAGTTTTGGCCATGGATTAGCGTGGTTCCGCCTGTTCTGTGGGAGTCAGTTGATCCGGAGGAGCTCATCCAATTGCCTTGGGAGGGATTAAAAGACCTGCACGAAACTATTGAACAGACCCTAGGTCTTTCTTTCTCGCAAATTCCCGCTAATCCCAGCCAGCTTTCAGATTCCACATACCAGAGCAGCCTGCCAGAGCAGGCACCAGGGGACGTAACTTCGACGATATCGCGGCATCTTCTGCATCGCGTCACTAAGACCGAAAATGGCCCTCGATTATTACCGATGGAGCTATGGCTGAATGTCTTTGAAGACCAACTTCACGATTGGGAGATTGCCAAAGCGGTTGGCATCCCCACAAATCTCCCGGTGCCGAAGGAATGGCAGAATCACCTGCTGAAGATGTCGACGCCGGCCTCCCTGGAATACACCATTCTCCGCGGCTCATTCGCTGCGATCAAGAAGCGCATCGACAGTCTGCCACGATGGAAGCCTTTATCCGACCTCGCCTGCCACTTGATCTTCAAGTTCTCCCGCACCGACATACTCTCCCACCTAACCGAAAACCATCTCGATCTACTCTGGACGACATCTCGTCTCACCAACCTCCCATACCGCGCGTCCGCAATCTACGGAAACCCCAACATCCTCACGTGGTGGCGCGATGCACCCGCCCTTCCTAACAAAGACTACATCGCCGATGCTATGGACGGGGCCTCCCGCGCCGGGTTCGTCAACGTGCTAGAGTGGTGGCGGACTTCGGGCCTCGAACTTCGGTATACCGAGCGCGCGCTCGAAGCTGCAAGTGCCGAGGGCCGGGTTGCCGTGCTCGCCTGGTGGAAAGCCGCGTCGGCCAACGCGCCCGCGTCGACACCCATCCCCCTCAAGGTCGGCAAATCCGTCCTCCTTGCTGCCCAATCTGGCCGCACCGCTTCCCTCGCCTGGTGGGACGCCTCTGGCATTCCCTACACCCACGGCGAGTCGGTCGCCCGCATCGCCAGCACACACGGCCACGCTCACGTCCTCGACTTCTGGCACCGGTTGAAAGGCTCCAAAATGATCTTCGACAGCCAGGTCCTCGTCGGCCCCACCAAGAACGGCCACGACAACGTTCTCGAATGGTGGCGTCGCAGCGGTCTCCGTGTCGAGTTCAAAACCTGCGATATCGAAGAAGCCCTCGAGGACTCTGACCCGGTGTCTGGTGCTGAAGAACGCGTCCGAACCTGGTGGGCTCGTAACGGTCTCAACCTGGGTGTTGGAACCAGCGAATGGATGAAAACCAAAGTACTATAATTAGGATACAAAGATACCTCTGTTGCCATTCTTCCTTTTTCCCTTTCCTTCATCTTGTTCATTCACAACCACATCACGGAGCTTTGTCTTTATTCATAATACCCTTTTCTGCTGGCGTCTTCTTCTTTACCAAACTACCCACACTTCTTTTCTTTTTCGTGTGCTTATTTCTTCTAATGAAAAGATTCACGATTGAGAAGGGCTTGCACTGATGAATATCGCATCGCACCGCATTTGCATTGTCTGGAATGGGTTTGCGGGGGGTTGCTGGGTATTATTGTTTATAGGTATAGGTATAGGTATAGGTTTAGTTAGGTACTTGTTAGGATTGGGATGTTTGTCCTGTCCTGTCCTGTACTTGTCCGGTATTTTCTTGTACCTGTGTAGGGAATAAACGTGCATAGGGTGTTTATGATTTATCTTATTTCCTTGGTGGGAGGGAAAGATGTAATGTGTGTTGTCGTATCGTAATGTTTTGTATGTATATCCTACTCAAAGGGTTCTTAAAGTTATGCCGGTAATGCATAGGCGTTATCTTGTCTGTCATATTGTATGTAGGCTTATTGTAGGAATAGAGAGGGGTATGTGGGAGTTTGGAACCGGTAGGTAGGTAGGTAGGTAATACATCAATCATACATGGAATTTTCATTCTAAGAACTACCCCGTGCGCCCATGCCATGCGGATACCCATCCGAGAAAGGGCAGGGATATATAGAGTGACGTGAAAACCTCAGCGATCCTTGCGGATATGGTAAGTCTTACTTGTCGAAGAAGTGAAGCGGGGTTTGGGGTTGATTGGTTGGTTCGGTTATATGTAATATATGGATGGTAGGGGTGGAAAGTGTGGTGGTGACAGGCTGGTCTTGGCCATCTAGACTTCTTTCCTAGGAAGGGTTAGTTGGTGGGATGTTGAAGAGGAGAAAGTACGTACCAGGTGGGTTCGTGTCGTTCGATGCCAGGGGTGCGGATGGCGTTGCGATCCCCAAAGGGATTGTTCTCGTCATCGTCCTCTTCGGAGTCGGATTCGCTGGAGCTGTAGGCCCTCCTTGATGATGAGGATGGTACGGATATGCTCAAGGGACGAGGGGGGCGTGGTGGTTTCGGGGGATTGACGACCAGCCCTGCGAATGCCTCGGGGAGATTGTCGCGATCAGGGGTCCATCCGGTCTCTAGTACGTCCTGATCACTATCACTGTCGTAGTCTACACTCTTGTCTAAGACCTCGAATGCCATAAGTGCCGTGACAAGCTCTTCGTTTGCATGGATCAAACTGCCCAGAAATTCCTCGCTCTCCACATGTTGGATGTACCGGAGGATCTGTCGCCGTAACGTCTTGCAAGTCTCGAACCGGTTCAGAACCTCGGCGTCTTCGCTCACACGATGCGTTTCGCGGTTGACTAGCTTCAACGCGTTCAGGAGGTTTGTGCTGGCGACGGAGGATGATGCGAGAGTCTGCAAGATTTCTGGCTTCTCCTTGTCGAGGTTGAAAGACCGACTCAGTGTCTTCTTCTCCTTCTTGTCCTTCCTGAAGGACGAGAGAGACGATTTGCTGGATGTGTGCTTGTGTTTCGAGCCCGTGAGAACAGTAGCAGGCCCATTTCCGGCCGACACGGACACAGTATGGCCCATGGCAGGTTCGTCAGAAGTACCTGAATCACGCAATACTTTAGCCTTCGCCTGAACAGCCGGTTGCTTGCGCTTCGGTAGTTGTCTGTAAAGAGCCGTCACCCGCTCCATACCGGGGGTGTTCTTGTATGAGGCCGCCCATTGCCCAAAGAGCTGTTTGCACTTCTCTTTCACCAACGGATCAGAAACCGGGTCGGTGGCGGCAATCCGTAGACGTTCGAGTAATGGCTCATCTGCAAATTCCCGCAGAAAGCGATCACCGGTATTCTGGATCAAAAAGTCCAGAATCGTAAGGGCTCTCAATTGGCGGTGAAGGTTGCCATACTTGCTGAAGAGAAGTCAGAACGCTATTGATCGGACACGAGGGGACATACTGACAGCTTCTTGCGCAGAGCGCGACTCGCTTCGGTGGGACCACTGCCCTGGATGCGAACGGCCTCGATTAGGTCCACGATTCCACTGGAATCCTCCACCTCGTATTGTTCGCTGGTGAGGACCTCGATCTGGACCGTCACAGCCGAATACGGCTTCTATAAGAGCGCATCTGTTAGTGCCCGTGAGATGAGTTGGAGGATCATGTCGGTCGCCGTGGGACTGCAGATGATCATGTATGCGTTATGCAATTGACAGTGGGTCGGGCTGCGCGAGGCGGTTGCAAACTGACTTACCGATGAGTGAAACATGGTGATGATCTCGGATGTGTAGGTTTATACTAATGGTACTCAATAAGGCGAGGAGGTATGATCTTCTCAATTCTCACAGGCGCATCAAATTGTCACCAATACATCAGGAGTCAAGGCCGTTAAGGGGGATGAGTAGCGAGAGGAAACGCAATCGGGTCCCTTCCCCTCTTTGCGCCCAAGGTATATAAATTCGGTCGGAACGTATGCGCCCACAATGGTCTTACCCAACAGAGGGGTTTGCCGGTGCCTGGATAGATTGATATCAGGAGGGTCGCGGGAGATGAGCAGAACGGTGACGTGTTAGGCCAACTGGATAGCCGTTGTGTTTGATGCCTTGGCGGGGGGGAGACGGAGGAGCCGGGCACACTAAGGGCAGCAGCGTTGGACTTGCAGACTACTCGCCGGGAGCTGATCTGGCTGCAGCAACATGGACGGAGACGAAGGATCGGGATGGCGCCTCCAACGTCATGCGGTGGTGGTGTCGGTTAGTTTGGTTGTTGATACCATCCCGATCTCGTGACTGCCCCTCGCGACTTGCCCGAACAGGCTAAGTGCGGGGAACGCTGGATTCACGCCTGGGGCCTCCCACGGCCCACGCCGATTCCGGCTTGCTCGATGGCACGAGGCTCCCAATCCTTATCCCACGCCCACATATTGGCCAGTCAATAGGTCTCGTTCGATGCAGGATCTGCCTTAGAGCTGCCAATTGCTGTGCTCAGTTCTGACTACTGAACATCCCATTAATCTCATGGGTCTGCGGTCGACAAATCCGGCAGATCATTGCTCCAGTCGCAGGCCGCGTACTATCTCCATCTTCTCCCGTCTGGTTCTCTGCTCCACTCTTCTACTGGGTGTCAGCTTCATCTTAAAAACCCGTCCCCATCTGCTTCCCTTCCTCCCCCACCTTTCTCACACCCCTCCCCCCTATATCCATCCCGCCACCATGTCTTACCAGCAGGAACGCTACATTGCCGAACTCGCCGTCCAGCGCGCTACTCTCCTTACCCAGAAGGTCTTCAACGAGAAGGCCAAGGGTACCGTCTCCAAAGATGACAAGTCTCCCGTCACTATTGGCGACTTCGGCGCCCAGGCCCTGATCATCCAGGCTATCCGCAAGAACTTCCCCAACGACGAGATTGTCGCGGAAGAAGAGGCCAGCACCCTCCGGGAGGACAAGGCCCTGAGCACAGAGATCTGGAGATTGGTCAAGGACATTAAGCTAGAGGACAGTGAGAGCGACAACCTCCTCGGAGGCCCTCTGCCTAGCGAAGAAGCGATGCTGGACATCATCGACCAGGGCAAGAGTGCCGGCGGCCCCAAGGGACGTATCTGGGCTTTGGACCCCATTGACGGCACCAAGGGTTTCCTGCGGGGTGGTCAGTATGCGGTTTGTCTCGGTCTGATTGAGGATGGTGATGTCAAGGCGGGCGCCATCGGCTGCCCCAACCTGCCCGTCAACGACTCCGAGACCTTGTCCTCTGGCATCGGTGCTGAGCAGACCAGCGGCGCCGGCAAGGGTGTCCTCTTCTCCGCCATCCAGGGCGTTGGTTCCATCAGTCGGCCCCTCTCGAACGGAGCTCTTGCTGAGAGCAGCTCCATCTCCATGCGCCCTGTCCCCGATATCGCGCAGGCCGTTTTCTGTGAGGGTGTGGAGGCTGCTCACTCCGCTCAGGGCGACAACGCTGCCGTCGCTCAGCTTCTTGGAATCACCTCCCCCAGTGTGCGACTGGACTCTCAGGCCAAGTACTGCTCGATTGCCAGAGGTGCCGGTGACATTTACCTGCGTCTGCCGGTGAAGAAGGACTACCAGGAGAAGATCTGGGACCACGCCGCAGGAGATCTAATCGTCCGTGAAGCCGGTGGTCAGGTGTCGGATATCTACGGCCAGAGACTGGATTTCAGCAAGGGCAGGACCCTGGCTGCCAACAAGGGAGTTGTCGCCGCTCCCAAGGCCATCCACGACCAGGTCATCGATGCTGTTAAGACTGTTCTGAAGCTGTGAAGAATTGATGGTTGAGGATTCGCCTATCATGAATATAGATTCTCGACAAATTCTGTCAGACCGTGCACGCTAGATGCGTCTAAAAGTACATAAAAAAAGATACCAATTGCGAACCAAAAGAACCGTGCTCGGATATACATGTACAGAAATAATAAACACAGTTTCGTTCCCCCAAGACATAGACGCCAATTTCACCGAATCTTCTTGTCCTTGAGTCTGATCGTCTCTCCGTTGACGAAGATACCCTTGCCCTTGTAAGGCTCCGGCTTGCGCCAGGCGCGGATCTCCGCCGCAAACTTGGTCACGACTTGCTTGTCAACGCTCTCCAGCAGGATACGGGTCGGCTGCGGGGTGCTGGCCTTGACGCCCTTGGGGATGCCCAGCTCAATCGGGTGCGAGTATCCGACCTTCAAGGAGACGAACTGCTGGCCGGGGTATTCGGGCTCGACCGTGGTCGCCGTAGATTCAATGGTAGCTCTGTAACCGACACCGACGAAACTCAGGACGCAGATGTGGCCTTCCGACACTCCAAGGATGTGGTTCTGTAGAAGGGCACGCATGGTTCCTAATAAAAACACATGTCAGCTGTAATCCGACGAGAACGGTTTCCAGAACAATACGCACCCCACATAGCACGTTGATGAGTGATCTCGGTATCTTCAACGGCAAAGGTTGCTTTCCGGACGGCTTCATCGTAGTCAACTTTCACGTAGGAAGGGATGTTGAGCGACATTTCACCTATCACTCAGATGTCAGTTCACGTCCCGTCTTCCGACACCTCTATCCGGGCCGCCGCTTACCCAGGGGTCCCTTGACCTCAATGGCCCTGTTAGGGAAATCGATCGATTTGGCCTTGGTTTTGGGCTGAGGGAGGTCGATGAACTTCAGCGAGACCTCCGGGGGTACGCTGATCGCGGCGCCGCCAACTCGCGATTGTGCCGGGGAGGTGGTCGAGAAAGGTTGGGTGCGGAGAGGGTGAGAGAACGCAGGGGCGAGGAAGACAGGCAGAGGTCCTTGTCTCAAAGGACTCCGCGCAAGCTGCCTAAAGCAGCTCTGGGTCAAGGAACATGACATGGCGATGGGACTTGCGAATTGAGGTCTGGGCGAGTGCTTGGGAACTCCGATGCCGACTGATTTTGTCCGGAGATCTTGCCCGCCCGATGGGGTTAGTGCAGCCTCACGTGACATGCCGTATAGATGAGACGCTTCTCTCACTCTTCCTTGACTTCTTTCACATTTCAGGTCGTCGGTCATGGAGTCATGTATGAGTTCTCGAACAGTAGGATTTTGCTCCTAGTCTGATTCTGTTTGACTTTTAAATTTGTCCGCCAGGGTATTACTGTCGGTTCTCATTCCTTCTATAACTTCTGCTTTGACAGTCCCAGTTCTCGCGATTGCTGCTTCTTGTCCCTATTTCTCTCCATCTATACTCTCAGCATTTTACCGGTTATAAATTTTGCAACTGCTACAGGGTAGTGCCCTCTCTGTATCTTGTATCATCCCCGTACTATCATTGCTCTTAATCCTCCAAGTTGGCCCATGATCACTATTACAAATATGGCGAGGATTTCAAACCCTGGGATCTCATTCCCCAATCTGGTATATTGTCTGATACTAATCTTCAGCGTGTGTCCTGCTGCAACTGCCGTCAGCTCAATGGATGGTAAGTTAACGCGAAATTTTCACGTCCAGTTACACTAACCAGCCAGCCAGCTCTTTCAGCGCAAGACCACCAACCGATAGAGGACCTCAACATGGCTTCTTTGTTAAAGTCCATAAACGAGGAACGCGACGTGCTATTTTCGGAAGCACTGGGTCTTCTCGAGTCAATGAACGCATCCCCCTCCTGCAATCGAATGGCAGTTTCAAAGCTGGTCGCATCCTGCCAATCTATTGGCGGCAGATCTGTAACAGCGACTACAAACACGTTTGTGACGCTGGAACACGTTCGCTCACTCTATGCGGCCAGGCTTGCTATCTGTGAACTCAACGAAGCGGGGGCGGCTGTACCCCCTCCATGTATTCCTATAACCGTCCAGCTACCCCAGAAGAAAGGCATTTTCGGGATATCCTCCAACTACAAGCCCCGCTTTAACGCTGTGGAATCCGTATCAAAAGGACAGCTAGAGACTTGCCTCAAGTTGCTAGAGTCACGACCGCAGTGGTGGACTTCCTATAGCAACAGTAGACAAAATGCCGTGGTAATATGCCAGGCGGCTAGATTCGAAAGCGAAAGGGAGGAGCTCCTGGAACTTCATAGGTCCATTGTACAAAGCTCTGTCAAGCTTAATCATGGTCTTCAGGAAGCACTGGAAGTTGCTGCGGCTGGATCCTCTCGTTATAAAGAATTCGTGCAAGTAGTCGAAGACATGAGAAGCAGGCTGTTTTATAACTTGGAGGAAACGGAGTCGCACTTCAAAGTCACTTTCGAAAGATTATTTTGCGACATGGAAGCTTATGTTGGGTCAGTAATAAATTCAGTTTCTTCTGCTATAGGAAGCCTACATGGCAAAGCAGAATTGCTTGATAAGGTGAGTAGACCATTACTTGCTTGGAACATGATTGACACATTGTAGAATATCGACAATGCCACACACGATGCCAACCATCTACGGCATCTCCTGAAGGCCTTACATGACGAAGCTATAGACAGGAACAAGCAAATGGCATCAGTTCAACAGCAGGATGCTCTAGCAAGCAAGGGCCTGGCTTTGTCTCTTCAATCAAGCTTGGAAAAGCTTATACAAGGCGACATGAACAAGTTGTCTCAGAGTGTAGACAACTTTGATTCTTCTTTGGTATGTCATTTTCTTACATGAAGCGTCCAAAGACTGATTTTGCAGGAATGGCTCACTGCAAAGTTTGTGCAAATACTACAGCAAGAGCAGAGTATCTCTGAGGTTTGCGCTTGTCTAAAAGGAACTTGGGAGCTAGCTAACCTTTCCAGCGTCTAATAAGTCTTGAGACTTCCCTCGCCGAGTCTCGGGTAATGGCTCAAGAGCTACATAAGTCTCAGCTGCAACACAGTGCAGCAATTCAAGGGCAGACTCAATTACAAGAGCACCTTCAGACAAATATGCGGATTTCTCAAGCGCTTCTTGATAAGACAACGGCAACTGCTGCCAACTTACACGCGATGATTGATGACACGGCGACCAGATATAAAGATGTACCTGCATTTAGAGGATTTCTGGGCTCATATCCTACAGGAACCGTGTATAGCCTCCTGGTCGGATTGATTGGCTCTCAGAGCCCGCGTCTTGCCATAATAATGCTCGTAGTCGGCATTTGTATGTACAACCTCTCCATTATATCAGGCATGATACTGATTCTCGCTGGTCACAGATCATTGTACTATAGCGAGAATAATATAGTTTATGATATGATGGTCAGACCGATGATCTATGATCTCGCAGCGACATATACCTCTACGTCATCTGCTTCATTCACATACTTATCTTTCACCAAACGCATGTACTCATCAGTGATTGAAAGAGGATGCTTAATATTGATCCCAGTATAAATTGTCTAATAGCTCCAACAGAGTACCTCATCTTACATGGCTTTTCATACGTCAACTAATCGCATAATTCGAGGTAGATCAGAGAACCACCGCAAAGTGCAGTAGAGATACTACTACAGGTTTCGTATGTTGGAATATGGATATTTTCCTCCGTCTGTTCTCCAGAGAGAAGGTGTGTATCGTTCATAGTCTACTCGTACGAACTTCTGACATACATATGGAGCTGATAGAAGCATGTACAGTCCGAAATTGAGTACGTTTGGTATCATGTGCATTAATCCTAGTAGCAGTCTGCATAAATTTAACAATACTAGGCCATAATTGGGCAAAGAGCCTGCTGGGAGGTATCAAGCGTGGTCTTTCCTTCCTGAACTGACCGCAGACCTTAGGGTTAGACCAGGCAGAAAGCACCGGTGTGACATGGCAGAAAAGCGCCCGCCGATCGACGTCAACCTTTCCATGACCTTCGGGGTTTCCCTTTCAACCTCGCCGGAATCGATCTCAATAGTCTAGAGCGAGCCTGTGACCAGACGGTTTAATCTCAACCTGTAAGTGGCTTTCCCCCTCACTGTCATTCAAACCCATCTACCTGGAGACATCAATCCCAATCCCCGCAGGAAAAGCCTCCGATCCACAACACTCAGACCGCCTTGGAAGCTGGAGTTGCCGTCTGGGGTCGCCGTGTCTTCCCCAGAGCGCCACCCTTTAAAGCAAGCTTAGCTGGCGCATTCATTTTAGGTCATAACGTTAAATGGCGCAAGGGTCGCACACTGGAAGTTGTGCGAGCTGTTACCCGCGGGGGTGAAATGAAATGGGGGCCTTTCTACCTGGCGATAAGCTGACTGCCTCCCCGCGACTAGCGTTGATTGTTGATCACTGGTTCCCCCCTCGAGCTAGCACGGGGCGTTTTCATTGGTCCTATTGTCCTGCGCCGTGAGGGCGCGTACAATCGCATCAAATCCGCAGTCGGAGCACGCATCCTTCGCCAACCACGTTACACGAAAATATGGCCGATCCGGTTTCCGACGCTCCTGCTATCGACGAGTTCGCGCAGACTCGGGGTGGCGATGATCTTTTCGACGATGAGATTGTTCCTGTCCCCATCGCAGAACAGAAGCCTGAGCCGGAAGTGCACGCGGAACCCGCCCCTGTCCCTGTTATCGAGAACGACACACAACCAGCTCGGACCGAAACCTCGCCACGGTCGCGCGGGGGTGAGAGACGAGGACGTGGTCGAGGCAGAGGACGTAGTGGACGGGGTTCACATAATTCAGGACGTCGGGGCGATGGAGCCGTGAAGAGCAAGCCCACCGAGAGTGCTACGGAGCGTGAGGACCAGAGTGCGAAGGAATCAACTCCTGAGACACCTGCTGAAGGTGATCAGACTGGGAAGGAGGATATAACGTCTTCGGATCCTAAGGCCGCCGGAGCGGAGGGGCCGCGCGTGCCTGCTGTTCGCGGAGACAGAAGTGCTACGGGTGGTATCAAGAAGGTAGGGGTATTTCCAGTGTCTAGCTGGGTGCTTGCTAACTGTCTACTAGCCGAAGCTTACCGAAGAGGAACTGTCCCGTCGCATTGCTGCCGCCAAAGAGAATGCCGCCAAGAAAGCCGCTGCACATGCTCGAGCTGAAGCCGACCAAGCGTCGTTCCTCGAGCGCGAGAAGGTTGCTGAGGAGAAGCGACGTCAGGAACGCCAACACCGTCGGGTCATGGACAATGAGCGGGAGCGTAACCGACTTCGCAAATTGAATGCCCTGAATGGAAGGGAGTGGGATGCCGAGAAAAAAGAAAATGAATATAACCCCCGTGGTGGAGGTGGTAGGGGTCAGTTCCGGCGTGGTATGCATGGCGGTGTGTCTGGATACACTCGACGCGACTTTGATTCCCAAGCTGGAGAAGAACCGCTCAACGAGGACACTCCTCAGCACTACCGGGGTCGTGGACGTGGTGGCAGAGGTGGACGCGGCCGGGGAGGACATCGTGAATCTCGTGGTGAAAGAACACTTGCCGGCACCTCCGATCCGTCTACTACGGGCGGGTCCAAGCCTGAGGCACCTGCTCCGGTCATCACCAATGAGGCCGAATTCCCTGCACTCCCTGGGAGCGAGAAGAAGAACGATGACAAAGCGCCTCTTACTCCTGACCTGCTCAAGTCGGACTCTTTGTCGCCGGTAACAGGAGCTAGCTGGGCCGAACAAGTCGAGTCACAGTAGTCACATCTTGATGAATCCGCTTGCTTTCCCAAATTATCATGATCTGAATCCATCTATTTGTTCCTCAAGACCCCGCATTCAATATTCCCCAAAACACTGATTAATGCTTGCTTCGATATGATATCATGCGAATGGCCTACGGAAGCATTACCGTGCGTCTGCTTAATATCAAACGGGATGATTTTTGCCTGGTGAGGTATGATGAGTTTGTATATACACACGGCAATAGACGCGACTCATCTATCCCAGTGCCCACCATCAACTGTATCATCATTATCATCGGTATCACTTGACACCCTATGTGATACCCTCACCTACAGAAGGTCACCCACCCCCTCAGCAACACCTAAAGTGATCAAGCGTTCTAATAATATCATGTTATGAGAAATATCTCACTACAAATAATAGGATGTTAAGATTGGAATGATGGTGCAATGCTTGAAGAACAGCTAATGCAGAGCAGAATCTCTTCAAGGCCGACTTATGCTCCGATTCCTAGCCTAATGTAACATGATGCTGATGGGATTTCCGATCTATCGACATAAATGAGATGGTATTCTGATTAAACCTCGGGTGGAATTCAGACTACCGACATGGCAAGGTATTCATTCACAAACGAGACTCAAAATACTCAATAACTCGGACTTCGTCGGGTCATACAGAGCTAACACAAAACCACTTCTATGTATATATCACCTCCGAACAGGTCTAAAGGCATCAATAACATCCAACAACGCCTTTCCCCTAATATCAGAGCCGTCCGGGCAGCGCCGTGACCAACCCCCCCACCACGACATATTAGGGCTTTCCTCGAACAAATTATCCCCCGTTTCACCCGACACAGGGAGACATGCAACACTTCGGGGATCATAGTGCGTCGGCTCGGTATGTCTCACTATATTCCGAGCACCCGCCATTAATTCGTTCGCACGCTCTACCGACCAACGAACCATATCCATCTTGGTGATGACAACCGCCAACTCGGGGATCCCAAGCTCCCTGGCAACGCTGATATACTGGGCCGTTTGGTCCGCGTTTTCGTTGATGCCTTCGCCGGTCCCAGCGGAAACGCAAAGAATGGCAGAGTCCGGGCGAATGCTACCGTTGAGAATGGAACCTTGGAAGGTTTCAACGTCGGGGGTTTCTGGTGGTCGTGGAGAGGGAGAGTCAATGCGAGGACGGCTTAGGTGGTGGGGAACATGAACGGACCGTAGAGAAACACTTGATACTTGGGGGTCTGTATCTGTGATGGGACAAACTGGTCGTTGCTGTAGCTTCCGCTGGCTTTGTGGACGAGCCCCTCTACACGGGTTTATTTTTGTCAGTTGATATGTTTGGCACCGACGGAGAAGAGGATCAGTTACCAATGAGAGTCGACTTGCCGCTGCCGGCATTGCCGATGACGACTATAGTGAGGTGGTCTGTCATCTTCTTGTAGGAGTGCTTTCTTTGTAGAGTGATCAAAACAAAGCCGATAGAGAAGAGAAAGGGAAGGAGGGGGGGAGGG
The DNA here is from genome assembly GCF_003184525.1 of Aspergillus sclerotioniger CBS 115572. NCBI lineage: Eukaryota > Fungi > Ascomycota > Eurotiomycetes > Eurotiales > Aspergillaceae > Aspergillus > Aspergillus sclerotioniger. Next base: position 303,336 of record NW_020291008.1, on the reverse strand, counting down.
CCAGAAGCAGAGGCAGATAAATAACTTTTCTACAATCCCCACATAGCAAGCAAGCGAGCGAGCTGAAGATGAAGGTGGATCCTCGGCTACAGTGGAATACGATAGTATAAGGAACTAAATCGGATCAGCAGTGAGATTGCTTCAAGTGGTATGGGGGGGAATGGCCCCCGATTGATCAGTTGGCCAGGAAATAGCTCAGATGACTGCAGAGTAAGATAGACTTCAGCTAGTATTTACCCAATCTAAGTGGCTGTTCAATCTCACAGCTTCCTTCATGATATTGGTATGGGCTCACCGTACATTGATAGTAACTTGAATGACCGGAAATATTTTCCTGAATGGTTGGCTGCCTAAGTTGTATCGATCTGCTGCCGTGTTATCCCGTCTCTCCACCATCTAGTATTTTAGCCTTTTGCGGCTGAAGAGACGATCCGAACTCATTGTTAGAATTATATCTCAGAAGCTAGAGATATCACTGTCCGGCTGCATGTCAAGTGTTGAACAATCCGTATCATGGATCATATAACCCAGTCTATATACCCCGTGTTGACGGGAATTCGGTGGTGGATTCATACGTAAGTCTCATGGTGCTCACTTACTCCGTGAAATTGACTAATAAGAACCAGATACCTAGTCGAGCGCTTCATTGCCTCCTTGGCGGATACGTGATTCTCTCCCGAGGCATAGAAGGCTGTAGATCCAGCACTGAAGGCGCAGGCAGATGTGTATGTCTGACTTATACATGAGGTCCGTGTTGGGGGAGAGGAGACTTCTGCAGAGACGTACGTTAGTTGTTTCTGATATGTGATAGTATATTACCCAACCTTCTCTCATCCTTGTTCCTTCTCTTTCCTTAATCGATAAAATGAAGATCAACACTAGTATCATTCCCTGCAGACTATAGACTAATCATAGAACAGTATCGTTACCTACATGTCTCTAAAAAACTACAACCAACCAACAAACCCAACCAAGAACATCCTAATCACTAACAATACCAAAAACCAAAGACTATTAATCTACAAACCAACCAAGCTACAAAGACCCTACCGAATAGCAAACATATATGAACTTGTTCCATGGACAGATACAAGACCCATGACTAAGCCACCCCGGTGGCAACAACTGGCCAATCAAACCCCCCCCACACACCTATGACGTTGTGTGTTCATAATGAGATCACTGAGGTCACCACCTGCTCCCTGCCCAGAACCTCCAAGATCTAAGTTATAAAACGGCCAATCTCAGATCATAGACATAGATACTTTATCCTAGTATATTACTACTACTATTTCAATCTGAAGCTCTAAGGTGAGTTGTGCTCAGTCCCTTCCTCGTTAACTATACCCATCGGTATTATATACAATATCCGTTCCAATTCGATCTATATACCCACACCAGTATTTAGTACTTATTTTATCTAACATCCAATCCAACCACCAGAACCAACACAACCAATCCACTCCAATACATACACACATACACATCATAAAGCAGAAAAAAATGTCCCAAAACCGTCTCCCAACCGCCACCCGCGGCGGCGCCAGCTCCCAACCCACCCCCGCAAACAACTCCGGCGGAGGCAGTGGCTGGGGCGATGAAGGACATCCCAAGGGAGGGGGTGCTCCTACCGCATCGGATGAGATCTCAGTATAGTTTCTCCTCATCCTTTTCCTCCCAAGCCCCTAATACTGATGATGATTCTGGTACAGTCGGATATCCTCACACCACCTGAATTCCGCACCATCGCGCAGCAGAAAGCAGCCGCGGAACGGAAATTCATGAGTCGATGGGATGAAGGTCACGATGAGAGGGAGGGGACGTGTGCGACGGAGGATCATAGTTTCGCGGGGTCGAAACCGGGGGGTTCGGATACGTTGCCCGGGTGGGGGATTATGAAGGATAAGTTGGGATTGTAAGCTCTATCCTACCTACTCTTATCTTTTTGAGAGGGTTAGGGGGTTGAGGATGGTTTTAGGAATGGGATTGAATGGAATGGGCTGATGAGAGGTGCTTGATTAGTCTTTATCCGGAGTAGATCTGGGGTATCTATTGCTTGGGGGTTTCAGGTGTAAAATGTTTGGGTTGGGAAGAGGATTTTATGATGTGAATGTTTGGTATTGTCTTGAATTGGTATAGCATATGTCCAAGATGCATGGTTTAATTGTGTCTATTCTGTCTTGGCTGTCTTGCCCTTGATGCGGTCTCGTAAGGCTACTATTCTGCCTCTTAGCCGGCCCTTGAAGGTTTGTGCCGTCAGCGCGGCGGCCTCTTCTGCCGTGACGAAGCGACGGACGAGGAGGTTGAAGATACTGCCGAATGCCAGCGCAACCACGGTGCTGGTCAGGATGATCACGTTATATGGCATACTGAAGTCGGGGGTAGGAAGTGGGAGAAGAAGGCTGGTGGTGCGGATGTAGATTGGGTGGTTCGGACTGTTGGCTGCCCCCAGCTTGATCACGGCTGGCGCAACGTTGAAGCCCCGGTTCGCGTCCGGCGGGTATTCGGTGTACCGCAGAATCGCTTTCTCAAAGTCGTATGTGAGAGTCACGGTCGAAGCGGGAGGAATCGTCAATGCCAGCTCTAGCTGTGTGCCGCGTTCTCGGTCGACCGCGGGTCTATAGAAAGATTCTCGGATGAACTGCGAAGCGGGGACTTGCCGAGGTAGTCCATCACGCCCCGTAATGGACGCTTGCAATGTGTGGACATAGGGTCGCAGGAACCATGGGAGGGTCTCGAAGTAGATGAAATCGACAGAGTTGGTGTCAGATGGGTTGTCGAAGATGATGCGCATACCACCTCGTTCTTGGCCATGGCCAACAATCGTCCGCTCGGCGCTCAAAACAGGCTCATCGAGCGGTACGTGTGTGGTGACGTCTTGTTCAGGAATTGCGAGGTCGAACGGAGTAGAAGGCTGGAGGGTGAAGCATCGGGTAAAGCCATCTGGCTTCTCAGTCTCCACAGCGTCTGAAGCGACAACAACCTCGCGTTCATGCGGCACCCGTAGACAGACCGGTTCATCCTGTTCGATATTTTCGGTAAGGGGACAAGCGCCACTGAGACTGCGTCCGAAAATCTCTGTTAAACTCCAGCCCTTTTCGGATGTGCTTTCCAGAGGATAGCAGGTGTCATCGGAATGGTAGGGCTTGGATGTATCGCACGCAAGCTGATCATTGGGTACTGGTCGAGGAATTGGATTGTCTGGAATCATCAGCATAGTATCTATAAGTGGCAAACACCCAATCGTAGACTTACCTCGTGGTCGCTTAGACCGGTCAATGTCAAGCACAATGTCCACTGTCTGATCAATATACACAGAACACTCTCCAGGTCGAGGACAGACAGGGCTGATATCCACAGACATGCTCTGCCAAGACGCATCAAACAGCTTATGTCCGTCCAGAAGGCTAGATACACCGGCTTTGCCCTTACACGGAAGGAGCTTCAAGAACGGCGTCAAATTCTCCGTACAGACCACCTCACCAGGCAGCGTCCCGTGCAGAAGATGTAGGTTACTCGAAGCCGGATGGTCTCCCATGAGTTCAAACGAGGCAACAGGCCGGGTGGTTCGGGTTGAGTCTATGAAATTCAGCGACGCGCAAAACAGCCCCGATAGAGACTGGGTCAGGGTGATCCATTTCGCAAAGGCCCTAGTGTCCATCAGTACCGCTTCGTACTCGCGACTTGTGCTCTCCCAGGTTACACATACGCTTCATCATCAGGAGCATCGATCCACGCCCATAATTCCACGCCAGTACCACCCTCCTTGGTTCCATTCCAAGGGCGGGGTCCCCAGCTCTCAGCATCCCATCGCCCAGTGGTGAAGCGGAGATGAAGCTCCTTGGTGTTGGCGTGCTGTAGAATCTGGCCTAGCGCGCGAGGAAAATAGCGAAAATGCCGTTCGTCGAAGGACTCCTGGGACTCATTGCTTCGAAAGTTGAACGATGCTAGCAAGGCTGATTGCGGAAGTGGTTGGAGGTTGAGGCTCTCGTGGTAGTCCGACGTCGCCGAAGTGAGCGATGAGAGCGCGACAACGAAGAGCAAAGTAAGGAAAGAAAGGACCGTCATCACGTCATGCTTGCCGATGCGAGATTCCTAGACACGGTGGAGCAAATTATAATGCGTAGCTCACCACCGCCATACACGGGGGTGTTGGTTCAGTCCTCCGAGCGGCGGAAACGAACAGTCGATTGCGTTGGGCGGCGAACAAAGCTGAGAACAGGCTGGCCGGGCCTCGCGAGTAAGTCAATCCTGCATAAGATGGGTTGGTAGTCAAGGTCTCGAGGCCATGGCAGTTCAGCAAGGTGTGCAGGCCTCGGAATACTCCGCAAGAGAGGAGCCAAACCAAAGCGACAGGGGCTCACATAAGCGCCAGCCGCGGTTAGCGCCACCGCAGAATCTCGACTCTCCATTGAATCGGCCTCAATCCCTCATTTACGCCCTGACCATTCTTGCTCCCCCACCCTCCATTCTTGCCCTGGCATCATCCCATCATGGCGGCCGAACAGAGAAAGCTGCTCGAGCAGCTCATGGGAGGTAAGTTGCTCCGTCCCACCAGCTCCAGAGCTCCAGACAGTAGCTAATCCAATTCTTTCTCTAGCGGACCAGCTCATAGGTACCGGCGCGCCCTCTCGCAATGCGCAGCTCCAAATCACCGACCCGAAAGTCTGTCGCTCGTATCTCGTCGGTACCTGTCCACACGACCTCTTCACCAATACCAAGCAGGACCTGGGTCAATGCCCGAAAGTGCACAGTGAAGGATTGAAGACGGAGTATGAGACCGCCTCGGCAGCGGAGAAGGCCAAGTGGGGTTTCGACTACGACTATATGCGCGATATGCAAAAGTATATTGACGACTGTGACCGACGTATTGACTCCGCTCAACGGCGGTTGGAAAAGACCCCGGACGAGATCCGACAGACAAACAACCTGGTAAGAATCCCCTCACTTGCAAATTGACGCGCAGACATGGACTAATCTCAGTCGTGTGGCATATAGCTGAAACAAATCTCCGATCTGACGAAAACGATCAATTCAGGTCTCCTGGAGGTCTCAGTGCTAGGTGAAACCGGCTCTGTCGCGCAAGCCCTGAACGAACTGCACAAGATCCGCACCGCCAAGCACCAGAAGGAAACGTGTGAACGGGAATTGAAGAACCTCCAAGATACCTCCGGTCCATCGGGTCACCAGAAGCTACAAGTGTGTGATGTTTGCGGCGCGTACCTGAGTCGTCTCGACAATGATCGTCGGTTGGCGGACCATTTCTTCGGAAAGATGCACATGGGGTACTCGGACATGCGCAAGACGTTTAAGAAGCTTAGCGAGGAACTCAAGGGACGGCCTCCGCCGGTTCGTCACCACGATGATGACGATGGTGGTTGGGGTGGACGGTCTGGTGGTGGACGCGGTCCTCGGTATGGCGGCGGTGGTGGTTATAAGAAGCGTGGCCCTCGCTGGTAATCGTGACGAGCGTCTATTGTTGGAGTTTATTCTATAATGCTGTATTCTGTCTGGATTTGCATAGCGCAGGCGTTTCTCTTACTACCACCTCTAGGATGTCACGGATCAAAAAGATAATAAATACATACCGAGTCTACGCAGTTGCTCATTCCCACGCCAGTCATACTACTGAGCCAATTTCCCAAGAGTAGATATTCCGCATTGTTCAACACATTGGTATTCATGTAGAAAAATAATATATTGGATGACGTTCATTTTGACATACAAACTCAACGCATGGTAAACAGCATGCGAAAAGAAAGGGAGATGAAAGGAAATAGATGAAAAGAAAAAGAAGATAAGAAAAGGCAACAAATCCCCGATGTTGAAACCACAGCTCGCTGGGTTCACAAAGCCCGCGTTTCTGGAAGCGAAAAAAGAAGAAAAAAGAAAAGAAAGCTGCAAAGTCCCGTGATCGCCAATACCCTTTTAAACCGTTCCCAGCACATGGGAATATCAGTGAGAATTACACCAAACCCAAAGATAACCTGCAAGCAAATGAAAGCGAAGATATCGGAGAAGAAGATGTACTGTACAGCAGTGATGAATCCCCACCTCTACCTTGCATTCTGCTGTGGACCGTGACCGTTGGTCGTGGTTGCTATCAGCAACTCATCCATCAACATCTTATAATCCGAGCCGGCTTCTGGCCGTCGTAGAAGAATATCCCGGATCACGCTCAACTGGGAGACATCTGCATTGGGAGCTTGGTGCAGGAGCTGCTGGATAGCAGGAGAGTTGGATTGAGGACCCAGCACTTGCACTGCTGCAGCGAGTCCGGTGAGAGGGGTTTGGTTGAGCTGCGCGGGAGGTTGATATTGTGCGAACTGGGGGGCTGGTGGGGGAGGTTGTTGCGGCTGAGCTTGTTCTCCATAAGGATTATGCGTCTGAGAAGCCCCGTCATATGACGACGCCGGGGTGGGGGTAAACTGGGACGCATGCGGCGGTCCAGGAGTCATAAAATGGGGCTGCTGAGGCGTTGCAGCAACCACGGTCAGCGGACTAGCAGAGGAACCGGGCTCCTGGCTCGGAATGTGTGATGGAGGCTGAACTGATGGGGGGTTCGAATCGCCCGTCTTGACGGCAAAGACCACGAGGAGAACCCGCTCTGGTGTTGGGTCTTCGAGGGCGTTGTTTTCAAGAAGCTCGATAAAGTCGGGCTTCTTGGTGGAGCCAGCTTCGATAGGAATAAGGTAGGTGTCCTTGACAGCGGGCAGTGGATGCATGCCTACCACGCCGTATCTCTTGCGATCCTGGAAGTAACTGAACAACTTGTCAAAGCCAGCCCGTTCTTTGGGTGAATCGGGACGGCTGATAGAGATGACGGTCACGTCAGTCGAGGAACTGAAGCGCAGACCGCAGAGGTAGTTGCTGGCTAGTTGGATATCGATTCGTCCGTCAATCAGTAGCGTCGACGGAGCAAGCTGGCTCCAGGGGATCCTTCCACTGAGGTCCGCTCCTCCAACATGCCTTGCAAAGGAAGAAAACTCCGCAATAGGGTTCATGACGACCGTGCCATGCCAAATGGACCCTTCATCGTGGAATTCCTTGGGCGAGTAGGGCGGCGAGTCGGGCTCGTCATCGCGCAAAAGCTGATCGATCTCGGCATCGGCCTGAGCCCTGGCTGTTGGCAGCTGCTCACGAATATGAGCGGAGACTTCTGGGAACACCTGCTCGTGGCTGGTGCCTCCAGGGGAATGGGCCCGCGCGGGGAAGTGGTCATGGTGAGTGGTGACGCTGTCAGTCATCTTGGTATCAACGTCCTGCGCCGTCGAGGGCTTGCGAGGGCCATCGGTATCAGGCCCAGCACTCGTCGGGCTCTGGCCATCTGCATCAGCCAAATTTCGTCGCGTGGCGGCCGTCGAGAAGACGGGTTCGCTGGCGACCAGGTGGTTATCGTCTTCAACCAACTCTTCACCCTTATGGGTCCGTCTAATGCGAGGCCCTTGGTCCTGCACGATGATATGCTGCCGTTCGGCTTCCCGCTTGATCTCAGCATTCTTTTGCTGAAGTTCCTCACTGGCCATGTCTTCGGAGCTCATCTTAGAGAGGGTATCAGGAAGTAAACTACCTACGAGCAGACGGTCCCGTAGAGAAGGGTTCTTCTTTACGTTAAATAAGATCGTCCGCATATGGGTCCTATACGCCTCTGAGGGATCCCCAGTTCCTCCGCATATATTCTGATACATAGCACTCTCGATCGAGAGAGCGAGTTGCCGAGCATATTCCTCCGCCGATTTCCATTGGGACCCTTCAGGGAGTTTGAAAGATCCCTCCTTTTGGGCATCAGAACTCAGACCCCCAAATAAGTTGATCAGAGCTTTAGCAACGCTCTTCCGTGTGGCGTGCGTAAGATCAGCGACCGCTGTTCCTCCGCCAGAGCCTTTCCGGGGAGGTTGAGCACTAGGCTCGTTCTTCACTTGAGTCGGTTTGACAGTAGGCGTAGCCACTGGGGGCGACATCTTCTGCTGCTTTGATTTCGGTCCCTTGTACGGCCCATGTCAGCAAAAGTATATCAAGAACACGAGGACATCAAAAACTCACCGGTTCAGGGGCTTGCACCTCTTGGTGCTCATCGAACTTGCGCTTCTGAGCGCTTGTCGATTGCGGCTCCGGAACATGACCGTTTTTCTCAGGGACTGGTGTTGCAGTCGTTGCTGGAGATGGTGCGATAGGAACAACGGACGAAACAGTGGATGCTGGGGCAGGTGTCGATGAGGTTGCTGCACGAGCTGGTGTGATTGTCTCCGTCTTAGACTCGCTGGTCTTACGCTCACTAGCCTTGGGTTCACTCGTCTCGGGTTCGATCGTCTCGGGCTCGCTGGCCTTGGGTTCAATGGCCTGAGGCTCGTTGGCCTTGGGTTCGTTGGCTTTCAGTTCGCTGGCCTTGGCTTCACTGACCTTGTGTGCACTGGCCTTGGGTGTACTGGCCCTAGGTTCGCTGGCCCTGGGCTCACTCGCCTTGGGTTCGCTAGCCTCGGGTTCGCTGGCCTTGGGTTCACTCGTCTTAGGCTCACTAGCCTTGTGTTCGCTGGCCTTTGTTTCACTGACCCTGGGTTCGCTCGCTCTGGGTTCGCTGGCCTTAGGTTCACTGATCTTAGGTTCGCTGACCTTGGGCTCCCTTGACTTGGGCTCGCTCGGTCTGCCTCTTCGGCCACCTTTCTTGCTCTTTCTGCGACGGGATGCCTTCTTTTCCTCGGCTTCCTTGCGTCTCTTCTCGGCCGCATCTTCCCAAGGCTTTTCACCAAGCGCGATTTTTTGTAGCAGAACCTGGTGATTCTCCGGCTTGCACTGCTCACAGAAATACTCGTCGGGCTCCTCACCCTTCGCGTATGTCAGGCCCATACAATCATTGTGTTGCCAGGCAGAGCACCGATCACAGCAGATCATGTCTCTTTCAACATCCTCCTCCTCTTCGTATTCACCGCAGATGCATCGAATGATCTCTTCTTCCTCGCTAGGAGCTGGCGTCGGTTCGATGGAGGGTTTCGGGGGCTTTTCTTTCGGCTGAGCTTTGGCCTTCGTCTTTTTCGCGGGCGTCTCGGTGATCATGTCGAGGTTTTTGTGCTGACCTTTGGTCGAGCGACCGGAGCGTCTTGGTTCATCTGAGATGGTAGTTAGCTTCCTGCCCGACAGAAGTTAATCGTGCTTCCAGTTCGCCACACCACGTGTGGCCTGACACTGGTCGCAAGACTTTGGTATACGATAGCTTACCGGCCATGATGGAAGTATATAGTTGATGGCAGGGATTCAAATTTCTACGGCGCGATGTTCGGGGGTAAGGTCTGAATAAAAAAGGCCCAGGAAAAGGATTGCGCACGCCACCCAAATCTCGTTCTACGGCATCAGAAGGGCTAAAGTAATACACAGAGGGAGGCACTGGAAAGTGGCCCTGTTTGCCCGGTCCACACAGGTATCACTTTGTCCTCGCAGGTCCAGCGATTTTATTTAGAGACAGCGCGTAGTCGCCAGTGGTATGACCCAATGTGGTGTTGAGTCTCGTTGAATGCTGTCGCGCGCAGCGTGAATGCTTGGCGTGGGCGGGGTCGCGTGAAGACTGCGCAGAGCCTGAGCGGCTTGCCGCGAGTGAATCGACCGTGAACGATGGAGGATTTCGCGAAAGGGTCTCGGAGGGCGAACTGGAAATGAGGAAGGCGTCCAGCGACGGGCAACGGGGGCGCAGGGGGATGAAGAAGAAGACAGATGGTGAGAAGAGAGGAGAGGTTGTTGCGGTTGGATTCGGGATGCTGAGTCATGAGGAACACGTGACTGCGGCTCCGCGGAAACGGCTTGGCAGGCGCCGTCTGGCTCCTTCTCGTCGCGTCTATTTTTCGGCGCCCTCGAAAGCTTCTCCAGATCCCCACATAGACTGTTTTACTTTTCCACGATCCCTCTACCCTTACCCAAGTTGAAGTGTTGTCTAGAATTCGCTTTTAATCAATATCAATAATCTTTTGCATCCACACCTTACTCAGTGCAGATCATGGCAGATGTTCGATCATTACTTCGCAGTGAGCTCGCCGCCCGCAAGGGCTCATCCCAGGCAGGGAGCGCCGGGAACCGTGTGACCAAAAAGCGAAAGGTAGACCCGGCAGATGATTCGATGCGCAAGAGGATGAAACCGGCAAGCGCGCCATCTGGTCAGCCGACTGCACACACCGTACAGCCACCCAGTGCACGAGCTATCGAGGAGGAGGATGAGATAGAGGGATCGGAGCAAGATGTCGCCGGACCGCAGCTTCCATCGGACACCGCACACGAGCAGCAATCTGCTGAACCGACTGTACAACCACCAGACACTCCCCTTGTAGCCTTCGAACCGTCCGCCGCGACCACCGAGGTCATCGATGAAGATGAATGGGCTGCGTTCGAGCGCGAAGTCGCGGCCCCCACACGCATGCCACACAGGCCTGCTGCACTTGAGGCAGCAGCGACTATATCAGCAGCACCCGTATCCGCAGAAGAATTGGCCGCGCAACAGCGCAAAGAAAGCGAAGCGATCAAGAAAAGCCGCGAGGCTGAGGCGGAAGGCGAGCGGGAAGATGCGGCGCGATTTATGGAAGACGAACTCGATGAAATGGAGCAATTAGAGGAACGAGTCAGGCGTCTGAAGCACATGCGGGAAGAGTTGAGGAAATTAAAGACCGTGGAAGATGCAGATGTGCACAAAATGGACGAATCTCCTTCGGCCGTCACCCCGTCAGAAGACCAACAAAATCCCGCCGCTGAGGAAACTAATGACGATGAAGATGACGACGACGACGATGACGATTACGACGATGATTGGAATACTTGGGGAGCCAAATGAATTTACGCGGCTAAGGTTCGGGCGTGGGGAACAAAAAGGCGTCATTACATACGAGGGAGGTCGCGGACTTTTCTAACTTACAGTGATACCCAATAAGCAATACGGATGTGAAATCACAAGGCAGTGCTATTAATTCTCTTAATGGGCCACAGTACACTTTTGACAGCGTGGGCGGTGTCTCGGGTTGTGTTTACGATGGGGGAGCGGCATATTGTACCCTAAATTTGTCTTGATGGTCCCTACGGGCGAGAATGTAAACCAGATCAACCACAAAGGATTAAGCATGTATTTTTTACAGTCATTTGCAATCGTCAGTATGCTTTCTATAGATCGCACGGGCTGCCTGCCTCGGATTTTCATGGCTGTTGACCGGCGTTCTCGCCTTCGCCCTTCGAAGACTGATCTTCCGCTTCTATATAGCTTCGGAGCCCTCCCTTATTGACTCGCATAGCTTCCTCAATCTCCGCCTCACCTTCCTTTAAAAGGTGTTTACTACGGACAAGCTCACCCCGTTGCTTTCGTTTGTCCTCTTGAACCTGTTTCTCTCGTTCGGCCAGCGCCTTTTCGCGCCTGTCGCGTTCCACCTTCCTCTTGTCTAGTTCTTCTCTTTCTTCGGCGGTCATGTCGCTTTCCGGCGCAGGAGGCAAGGTGGAGATGTAGGTTTCAATAAGCGGGTCACGCGTTCTGGGCGCAAGCGCAATATATCTGAGATCGGTAATGATAGCGGAAGGGAGTGCTTCCAGGTTGGACGATCGATTCAGTTCGTGTAGTGGCACAGATTTGAGTAGTGCTGAAAGGTCCGACTTCCGTGTGCTCTCCGACTGCTTCAGCCGAGAAACCAGGTCACGGTAGTACTTTTCTCGATCCTTATCCGAGAGTTGCGAGTCCTTCATTTCCGGCTCCTTTCTGTACTTCCGCTTGAACTCGGGCCAATATAGCTTGGGGGTAGCGTGTTCCTGGAGGAAGGCCAGGTATTTTATGCGCGGATCCTTCTTTTCTTGCTTCGCTTTGCGCTCTCTGATGTCTTGGATGCGGTCACGAGTCCAGTTGGACCATACCTCACGACGTGTCTTCATGTTCGGGAGCACAGTGTAGCGGGTATCATCAATGATGCGACCTTCTTCGATGATCTTCTCCCACGTGGAGAATGGATTGATGTGATAGTCATCGAGGAGATCCCGGAACAGAGCCGTGGCATCATCCTCCGTCAGGGGAAGCCCTTCTGCACCCTCTTCCCATTCGTCTTCTCCGGGTTCGCCATACTCCCCGGGGTCGAGACCGTATTCTTCTCCCATCGCTGCCAATTGATATTCCATATCTTCTTCCGTAAATTCCATGGCTTGCTGTTGCTCATCTCCTCCATCGGTCCTCGGTCGCTTGAAAGGTTGTTCTTCTTCGCCCTCGGAATCAGTGACTTCTACTTCTTCATACTCGTCGCTTTCTTCTCCAGCCTCCACAGCAGCCTCGGTTCCCACTTCTTCAGGCTTTTGTTGAGCGGAAGTCACGGGTGCAGGTTCAGGTTCTTGTTTCGCGACATCTTCCATCTCTTCACCCCGCGCCTTCCTTTCTTTGGCCTCTCTCTCCAAGCGATCGTACTCGACTACTCCCACCAAGATCTCCGGGGGAATCTTCCAGAAACTCTCATTTGATTCTGGATTATGGACAAATCTCCTCCCCAATTTAGTCTTCACGAGTACCCATGGGGCACATCCTGGGATATCGTGTTTCGTTTTTGGTCGATCTTCTGGTCCCCGGTGCTTGCGGTCATGGTATCCTCTTCCACCACGAAACCCTCCGCGAGACTGACCGTCATGTGACGCTCCATGAGATGCAGCGCCATACCCAAACCCATGAGGGGCATATGGTGTCGAGGAGAAAGGAGGGAGTGTATCCGGCGTCAGAAATGGCGCATTGTTCGTGGGTACCGGTGCCGGTGCAGATGGGGGAGGTTGTACGGGAGCCGCTTGAGGTCTGGTATAGGTGGATTGTTTGGTCTGAGAGTTGTAGTAATACAGATGACCTAGAATTAATTAGAGAGACAGTCCCAAAGAAGACAGGAATTCTGGAAAACAAACCTGTAGGAGCTTTATGTTCGGTCCATCCTGGCGGTAACGGAGGGGGTGGGATATAGGTGGACCTGAGCATTGTGATTCAAAAGAAACTGGCAGATTGCGCGCAGGGTTTTCGATCAAGCGCCAATCGTGTTACAGCTCACAGGGTGTCGTTTGGGGGGAAGAATTCCGGAGCGGGTTTGCGCCGGCAGCGAGCTTCGCAATGAGAGTTCGGAGTGGTCCGAGCTTGGCGGGCTGACGGTCAGCCCGGAGCCTTAGTTGTGGGTGGTGGACGCGCCAGGGCGAAGTTGCCTGGTCACTCATCGGGAGCTCAGCCGACCTTCCTGCACAGCTTGCCCCGGCACTCATTCCCCATCTCCAATCTTCCCTTCCCTCGTCACTTTTCCTCAACCAGAGCGTTCCTCCATATTTTACTCCGTTTCCAAGTTACATTCAAGATGTCACGGAGATACGATTCCAGGGTATGCCTATTCCCCAATTCCCGTTCCCTGGAGCTCTAGCTGATCCGATGACGTCCTTCGACAGACAACCATCTTTTCCCCCGAAGGTCGACTCTACCAGGTTGAATATGCGTTAGAAGCCATCTCGCACGCCGGTACCGCCCTCGGTATCTTGGCCAAGGATGGAATCGTCCTCGCGGCAGAGAAGAAGGTCACTAGCAAACTGCTGGAGCAGGACACATCTGCGGAGAAGCTCTACACACTGAACGAGTATGCATCTCAGCCCCAACAAATCATCAGTGTCCTGTGTGTCTCATAGCTAATACTTGGGCAGCAACATGATTTGTGCGGTTGCTGGTATGACGGCAGACGCGAACATCCTTATCAATTATGCCCGACAGGCCGCCCAGCGGTATCTTCTCACCTACAACGAAGAGATCCCTTGCGAGCAACTTGTCCGCCGTCTGTGCGATCTGAAGCAAGGATATACCCAGCATGGTGGTCTCCGTCCATTCGGTGTGTCGTTCATCTACGCAGGCTATGACCCTCTTCGGGAGTTCCAGTTGTACCAGAGCAACCCCAGTGGTAACTATGGTGGCTGGAAAGCAACCAGCGTGGGAGCAAACAACGCAAGCGCTCAGAGTCTGTTGAAGCAAGATTACAAGGAGGACTGTGACCTGAAGGAAGCTTGCGCCATGGCTGTCAAGGTCCTGAGCAAGACAATGGACTCGACCAAGCTGAGCAGTGAGAAGAGTAAGTCTACCGAACACTTTTTCCCTCGTTACTGCAGGCATAGGTACCACCTATACTACTGTCCCGTGACATACGCTAATGCGTTGGCTCCTCCAGTTGAATTCGCTACGGTGGGCAGAACGCCGGAAGGCAAGATCTACCACCATCTGTGGAATGCCGACGAGATCAATGCTCTCCTGAAAGAGCATGGATTGGCCAAGGTTGATGACGAGCCCGAGGCTGGCGAGATTAAATAAATGAGAAAACGACCCCATTCCGCTACTTGATCAGATAATCCAACGTGTTTTCGGCGAAGTTGATGCCCAAAGATTATATGATGTAAATTTCCTACGGTCCTCATCTCATATATGTAAGCTATTAAGGCAGGCTGCCGGAAATACTCACGAAGCGGGTAAACCCCGACAGCTGCATTTGAAGCATAACTGACGTTGTTCACGGGTGACGTGGCAAGCAGCGATGTCGAATTGAGCATCGGACAATTCAGTGCATGTTCTCCCTCGCGTCTGTCGACCAAAGTTGCCCAACCCCGTTCCTGATCTTGGGACATGAATGGTCCACGTAGTCTTCAACCACCCTCGAGCACCCTGGGCGCTTGAACAAATGCTGAATGTTTCGGAACTTTGATGAGACTGTGAAGGTCCTATATATAGAGGAAGCCCCAAAAAGCAACCCAGTGCCTTGCTTGCAACACTATCACATTGCCACGAATCGACAAGCTATGGTATGCCCCTTCGCTCTCAACTCGCCGGACTTTTTTCGAGCATTCATCGGCCGTGTCAAGGAACAGGTTGTGAACGTGGGGATGGGGGAAATGTATGTCTACCCTCGGGTCGCTCCATAATGAGAAATAAACCACCCAAATGAAATCAAGGCACGTCAGTGTTGGCTTGACTTGAAAAGATTGTCGATGAGAAAACGCAAGCCAGCAGAGGGACTCACACTAGTCGGCGGTGGAGGGGGTGTCACGTGCGGTGGGTCGCCGAAACGCGGGGTACCTGCCATTCTCCAAGTCCAGATCCCTATCACGATTCTCTCGACTCACCAGCATCTGCGATCACCAACCAGGGTACAAGCAGTCTACCAAGATAGCTTGGCTATTGGTACGGACCATGGACTGATAGCCTTCGGATCCGAAGTTCTCTTCTCACAATGGCTCCTACATGTCCCCCAATTGC
Organism: Aspergillus sclerotioniger CBS 115572; assembly: GCF_003184525.1. Taxonomy (NCBI): domain Eukaryota; kingdom Fungi; phylum Ascomycota; class Eurotiomycetes; order Eurotiales; family Aspergillaceae; genus Aspergillus; species Aspergillus sclerotioniger. The sequence continues at coordinate 288,089 of NW_020291008.1, read as the reverse complement.
CATTGGGGCCTGGTCTCATCCTTGTTCTGGCGAGCCGCTCGTCAGGAACATAGGCGCTTATGATGTGGAACTCCTTCTCGCGGACACCGTATGAAGTTGCCAGATTTGCGGGAATGAAACCATTTCATTGGATCTCATACTTTCTCGACAGCAGACTTTTTGATCCAGGGCTATCCTCCAACCATTGCGCGGGTCCAGCCTGAAGAAACATGTCCGATTCGATGACCACATAGAAAAAAAAAAGAAAATTCCGAAATAAAGGAGCAAAGTGACACACCCTTTGTGAGACATAGAATTTACAACCAGGAACACGATTTGAAACCGAAAGACAGAACCGAAGAGGGAATCCTAAGCACAAACGAAAAATAACAGCAAGTGGCCCAACGCATGGCTTCAAAGTCCTTGACGTTTGCTTCATGTCAGTGCCTTCCTTCTATCGTCACGCTCTCGTAGCAGTTGGCGGATTTCTTTTTCGAGTTCTCCGATGAGTTTTTGTGAGCGTTCCATGGATGCTACGAGAGTGCCTCCCTCCCGTTTCCAACGGTTCAACCGTTCCGTCTCGGCGCTTCGCCGCCGATACTTGGTCTCGATCTTTTCGCAGAGGCGGCATTGTGTCGTTTCAAACTCGGTCACGTTGACGAGTCGCATACCGCAGGTCTCTCCAGTGCGGTACTCATAATTGCAGCGGTGAGCAAAACTTGTCCAGCTCCAGTCTCCGCATGCAAATCGCTTCTGGTTGTAGAAACACATCCCTATCATACCCGTCAGCTAATGTCTCATCAAGTCATGATCAAACTCACTTGTTGCTAATGCAGTTCCTTGTTTCACTTGGCTAACCTATGTTCTATTGGCTCTGCCAAATGCTCCTGCCGCGCTGCAGATGTTTGATAGGCTGAGCTTGCACGATGCCTATGGAAGGTTGATGGTCGTTTTGAAATGAAACACTATTGTCCAAGAACGATGCTTTATCTCTTGCGATTCTTCTTGAAGAAGCTGAGTCTGAAACGGATAATGATCCAGAATCTATCGACTGGAAGGCGGGGGTCCTATTTATGTTTCGCAAGAAGCTTCCATGCCAAAGAATCTCCCGTACTATGCCTGTCAGCTGCCGATCAACCCCCCTCAACATACGATGGCTTATCGACTACTACCGCTTTCACATCACTTTCATCCAGTGCTTTTCCGGTTGGCTATGCTGGAATACCCAGCAGTGGAGACACAACTTATCCACAACCTTCCTATTCCGGTCACTTGTAGTCAGTGGATGCTTCACGGATGCATGCGTGTTGCTGTCGTGGCAGTATCATTTCTCCTGGTCCAAGTTGAGCACCAGAAAATCCCTCATTTGATATCGACGGGTTTTGTCCTGCTGGCTAGGATTGTCATTGCAGCCGTGGTTGCTCCAACGATCATCCCCGCTTCCTCTATGCGTCTTCAGTGCGTATGGAGTCGTCCTTCGAGAACGAAACAGGCATCACGCTTACTGAATCAAAGCTCCTGCATGAGAAAAAATAAAACCGCTTTTTTTCACTTCGTGCCAGCTGTCATGCCGTCCGTCTCACCGTCGAAACCTTTTTTCCTCTCTCCCCATCCAAGAGAAACCTAGCGTTACAACTTAGAGGAGGGGGAAAAGCACGGTTCCGTCTTGCAGGGCCAGTGTGGTCATTGCCATGGTCACTTAGTCTGGTTTGTTAGATGCCTTACCATCATTGCCTTGTGGCTACTCACTCACAACCAATTAGTCCACACGCGAACAAGCCTAGTGGCATAAGCTCCGATACGGGCTTTGGGCCGAGAGGAGAATCCATCTGGGAAACCTCTGCCTAGTGGCTCTTTTCTTTTCTTTTTTTTTAATTCCATTCCTTTAGCTGACACCTAGCATGCCCAAATGGTCAGGGTTCCGTCACGGTTGCAACCCTACCAAGTTCCTTTCCCCATGTATCCCGAACGCTCGTCCACGGAGGAATCTGGCCTCCGTGCCAATGCCTGTCTCGTGTACTCCGCACGTTTCCGTCTGGCTACTATGCACCAAATGTTTCTGCCTCTAGTGGCGAAAGACGCGTCACTAGGAGACCTTCATTGGCGTCCAATGCGTCCTTGGAATTTACCTCGGGAGTCAACATGACATGCAGTTGCATGATGAGCTCAATATTTCATTCAGGACCGATTCTCTTCAGCTGATCTCCCACACCTGCAGACGAATAATCCCGCATTTGCCCCCGCTCAGGTGCAGGGTTTATCTTCATTTGCCTGCTTCCCTCGGTCAATATGATAGGGTCTCGTTTCTGTACATCAGCCATGGCAGATACAGACCGTGGTACGGTGCACCTACTGTTGAACCCATGCAGCTGCACTAAAGTTCGGAGACTCACTGACGTGGCACGCTTCGAGCGGCCGAGGTGGTCGAAAATTCGGTCTCCTGTGGTGAAGAGGGGAATTCTCGAACAGAAGATGGTGTACAGAACCCATGGAACTTTCAGCAAGGCGGCCTTGCAGTTTCCCAGCATTGACCTATAGGGGGTCAATGTACCCGAATCTCCGCTTGCCCGGCCATCCTTCGAATTGATTGCATAGAACTCTTTCGTGCGTCTGTCCCCCATCACAGCATTGGATCGTCGGGCAACCCGACTAGGTTCTCTGTGTGCTGTGAATTTTAACATGGAATGATGTCGATTGCCAACTCAGCGACTATCGGTTCTGGCTTACAGCCGCAACGAGAAGGCAACGCCGATAACCAACTGTTCTGACACCCCAGAAGGGCTCCGTGCTGGTACTGCAACGCGATTTGCCACCCATCCTGGCTCCTCTCGCAAGCTGTCTTACTTCGGATGTTTCTGGCCCAGCCTTGCCTGTGGCAACTGTACTTCCCTAACCAGGATTTGTCTCGATAAGGCCGGTAAACTGTCTTTACCCAACCAGCCAGGGTCCTGGATTCACGCCTAAGACTGGTGAATTGCCTTTGGGCTGCAACTGCCCAGAGGCTTGTTTCCATTTCCTGCTGTGAGTTCGATCGATCTATTCACGACGTTGAAATTGAATTTCGTGACCCACATACACGCACCGGAATACTGGGATTTTCAGTTCCGTGTCTGTAACGTGACTGAAACCCTCTGCGCATCTACGCATACCTCTTTTTCTTGCAGTCAACAAATGGAATATGTCAAACGACCTTTCGAAAATTTAAGGTGAGAAAGCGTTTTCCTCTGTTTCCGGCTTACAGGCTTGGATTGGTCGGTCTGGGAAAGCATATTCGATGGCGCCAGCGGGCTTTATCCAATGACATTATTCAACTGGCCGGGTGAGATATGCAGCTAAAAAGACCCCTGTCATTGCATTCCTAGCCCGCAAAACGCCTAGACACCAAGACTATTGACTCGAGCAGGGAAGAATTGTGGCGGGTCCTCGCATCTGCAACCTGGCACCTGCAAGTATCTCTCTGCGGGCCTCGAGTTGTCGGTCTTCAGCCTTGCATGTTGCACAAACATGTTATTGCTCCTGACACCGTACTCACCACAACGTCTGATCAATGCGTCTCGACTGGCGTAATCTCTCGTCCAGTTTAGGTACAACCTTCTTGTCCGGAGTCGTGGCCCGGCCCATAAACATCCCTGTCTGCGAGACCATCAGCGTCCGGCGCTGGAGCCTGAACCATGAGGCAATTCTCGTTAGTCTGGGACTTTGCATGATCACCGCCAGGGCAGGCCTGGAGTCTTGCGTCAGGCGCTTTTTACCGAATGCACAGAGACTGTGCCCTCGCACTGCGGTAGTCTGGACTCAATCGAGGCGGTATCCGCGTGTAGCATGATTGACGTGGCAAGTTATTCTGTAAACTGACTTCTTTTTTCTTTTTGCTTTCGCTCGCGGTGGCGGCCTGAAGAGTACAGCATCGTACTTTTCAACGTCGAACGGAGGAACACAAGGTTTCTATTTTGGCTAGGAAGACTGGGTCTGATCGTAGAGAATGCAGTCTGCCTTGCCGCACTCTCCATAGCAAGGCTAGGGAAGGGAGTCCAGAGCCTTCTCATCGCGGCGGTCGGTTATGGCCAGACTTCCTTGTACTACTTTCTCGGTTACTCAACCATTGTACTGTATGTCTTGCTTTCTCCGCTTAGCTTGAGTAACGGGTCTCACTCAGCATTTCTGCAACCCCTGTAGACCATTGTCTAATCCATGTGAAGAGTGCAGGTACTTTTGGATATACATCGAAAGTCACGTGGTCGCGATGCACCCTGGCAGAATGGATGACGTCAAGATGATAATACACCAGCCAAGTTCCCTCCGACTTTCTAATCCAGCGTCCATCATTCCTCCTCAGTATCACATTACGCCTGGATTCTCGTTCTACGGATAGATTTCGAAGTTGTATGTGAAAATCCTCCATTCCAATCCCACTCAAGACCTCATTGACGACTAACCGCACGCAAGTATATACATCATCACCACATACCTACCACCACGGCCGCCATCATCTCAATTAGACACTTCCTCTCTCCTCACGCCAATTGACAACCCCCACCATGTTCAAACAACTCGCCTCAATCGGCCGCTTGGCCCAGAGCACCACCACAGCCACCACCCAAGCTCGAACCCTCTCATCACTCCCCGCCCGCCGCACCTTCCGCACCATCGCGCCCCTCCAAGCAACGCATCAGCAAAAGGGCGAAGAAATATCCGGCGACCGAACTGTCCTCGACCCGCAACGATCCGAGACCTCCCAAACAGGCACGGATAGCGAGGTCGCCGGCCACAACGCAGCGTTTGATCCGTCCAAGACGTCGCCTGAGAGCGAGGTCCAGGCGGCGCAGGAGGAGTCAGAGCAGCAGGGGAAAGTGAGTAACCCTTTGGATGTGAGTCCTGGGAACAAGGATGTTAGTCATGCGAGGCCGCCGATGGAGGGGGGGCCGGATCATAATGTTGAGAAGGAGGGGCCGAGTGCGAGGGGGTGGACGCAGAAGAATCGGGAGGTGAGGGATTGGAAGAAGAAGGTTTGAGGTTAGGGAATTGGATATGTGTGGGGGGTTGTGGTATATAGACTGTGTGTTTAATTAAGTTTGGGAATAGTATTTCGTGAAGATGGTTGGGTGTTTGGTTGTGTGTATGTTAGGTAGCTGGGGATGTTTATCTTGGATATCGCGGGTTGCGATTTGTACTGTCCCCCTTTCCAATGCTAAACAAGTAGGAAACAATTGTATTAAACCATCATGATACTATACACACCCATGAAACAAACAACATTATCCACCAACTAACCACTCCTCACCACACCACTCACTCATTCACTCCCTCCCATACTGAATAATCTCCTTCCCAAACAACACCCAAACCTTCTCACTCCCCGCCGGAACCTCCCCATTCAACGCCTTAACTCCCGCATTAACCGCCGCCTTCGCAATAACATCCGCATCCTGCGCCCACCCATCCTTCAACCCCGAATGAATCTTGCCCGCAAATCCCGCAAAGTATCTCACCACCGCCTCCGCAGGCCGACTCTCCTGCCTCTCCCCCGAAATCAACCCGGGACGCAAAATAACCGTCCTCTCAAACCCCATCGCCTTCACCTCCTCCTCAATCTCGCCCTTCATGCGCGGATACCCGAACGAGGAGTTCTTGTCCGCGCCGGCGGAAGAGATCAGCACGTAGACTTTCGCCCCGGCGTCGCGCGCCGCACGGGCCAGCTCCACGTTCAGGCCATGTTCGACTTTGTATTGGTTCTCGAAGCCGCCGGCTGCACCGCGGGTGGTGCCGAACGCGGAGAAGAAGATGCCTGGGGGTGGGGTTAGGGATGAGAGCTGGGGTGCCCATTTGGAGGTGTCGTCGGAGACGAAGGTGGTGAGTTTTTCTTGGGGTGCGGTGGTGGCGGGTTGCGGGGTGCGGCGGGAGAGGGTGTCGATGCGAGCGATGGAGGGATTGGCGAGGAGAGAGGTGAGGATGTGGCTTCCCTAATGGTAGTGAGTATGTGAGGATAGGAAGTGGTGGACTGAATGAGTGCGTCTAGATTGCGATTGGAATACCGGGGGTGAGAGTGGGGGTAGAGGCTGATTGAGGGGGAAATGATGCTGGAGGGAAGACTTACCACCATGCCGGTGCAACCAATTAAAGCGACGTTGGCCATTGTGGTAGTTATGGACGAAGTAATATGTTAATGGCAGGGAGCAGGGATAGCGAGAGGAATATGGAGGATGACGTTTAGCTTGGAACTTATCGCGGATGATTATCACCAGCGGATCTACGGATTACGCTTGGTCCGAAAGGGCGATTCATGCCTCAGGCTGCAATGGGGCGGTGCGCCTGACTAATGCGGGGAAAGGCCGAAAGCGGAGATTTTCTGCCCCGAACCACCGCCTCCAGGGTCTATCGATAAGAAATTGCGTGATTGCCACTAGCCAGATGGGGTAAGATCCCCTGGGATTTTCTATACGGCGGCGGCGGCGGCGACGGGCTTTTTATCCCCCCATCGCCCCCCCATTCCGGTGCCGTCTGTTCCTCTCCTCTTGTTTTCTTGTCTTCATCTTGGTGGTATCGGCTGGCTGAACCCCGATTCCCAGACAAGAATCCTACACCATGGGCTCCCCATCCCCATCCTTGTCGACCCTCGGCGGTCCGACTTATGTCACTACCCAGACGCTTATCCAGCAAGTCGCTTATGTGCTGAGCGATAAGATCTTCTCCTACTCCCCCGAGTCTTTCGACTTGGATGCTGCTCTTCGGGAGTGGGCGTCCAAGCAGGAGACCAACGCCAATGGCGAATCTCCTGAGATCAAGGCCATGGAGACCCGCCAGGGTGCTGGTAACATCGCTCTCGGTTACATCTTCTCCCAGGACTTCGATCTGAAGAAGCGTCACGTTCCCCAGGGAATTGTCGCCTCCTCCGCCACTCTGCCCTACATGCGGGCCGCTTTGGAGCAGCTGTCCCTCCTGTATTCCGTCGCTAGCCCCGTCGCCGCCCACGTTGCCGCCGTCGACTATGCCGGTGAAGATGGGCTTGTCTCCGACTATGCGTCCGCCCTCTCCCTCGCTGAGGAACTTGGCCTGGGTCTGGTGTCCAGTGCCTCTGTCCACGAGTCCCAGCACATGGCCCTGCTGACCACCCTCCTCGCATCGGTTCTGCCTTCCGTCCACATCTATGACGGTGTCCGTGTCGGCCGGGAAGAGACCCGCGTCATTGACGTCCTCGACCAGGCTGGCCTCTCTCGTACCTACGAGGCCGCCCGCAAGACCCTCGAAGACTCCCGCAGCCGCCACCTTGACACCCAGGGCAAGCTGCTTGAGCTCCTCCAGTCCCTGAACGGTGAGCTCGGCACTGATTATGGCCTCTTCGAGTACCACGGCCATGCCGAGCCCGTCTCCGTTCTGGTTGCCTTCGGTACTGTCGAGGCGTCGCTCACTGCTCAGATCGCCCGCTCTTTGGCCAAGGATGGCGTTCGCGTTGGTGTCATCAACGTCCGTGTCTACCGCCCCTTCGTTGAGGAGGAGTTCTTGCGCGTTCTGCCGAAGTCTGTCAAGACCGTTGGTGTTCTTGGCCAGGTTTCCACCGAACAAGCCGTGCAGGAGCAGGGTGTCCGCTCTGCACTGTACGAAGATGTCCTTGCTGCTCTGACCTTCGCCACCGATCGTGAGCAGTCTCCGGCTTGCATCGATATCAAGTACCCCCGCTCTCAACGCTGGGATCTGATCAACACTGCCGCCGCTTTCCAGCTCGTCCACGAGAAGCCAATTGTTCAGGCTGGTGCCGAGTCCGAATCTCTCCAGCTGCTCGACCCCGCTACCGTGCAGGAATACACCTTCTGGGATGTCGACAACTCCGTTGGTGGCGAGGTCGCCACAACTCTTTCACAGGCCCTGGCTGCTGACTCCGCAAGCAATGTCACTACCAGCAAGGCCCACGACAACCTCGTTCAGGGTGGTGTCGTCCGCGTTGACATCCGCAAGAGCTCGAAGATTGTGGATGCTCCGTACGCCATCACCGCTGCTGAGACCGCGTATGTTGGCAACATCAAGCTGTTGGGCGATGTCGACATTGCTGCTTCTGTGAAGGACAACGGCAAGGTCATCGTCAACGCCCCTGGCGTCAAGGATGATGAGCTGGAGAAGAAGCTGCCCGTGGCCTTCAGACAGGCCGTCGCGGAGCGCGGAATTTCTCTCTACTTTGTCGATCCCTCCGTGGCCGGCGAGTCCGTCCCCGAGTCCTCTGTCCTCCAGGTTGCTTTCTTGCGCGTCGCTCTGCCTTCCCAGGAGAGTGTGGGTATCAAGAAACTGGCCTCTATTGCTGGCAATGCTGAGGTTCTGGAGAGTGTTAGCAAGGACCTTGAAAAGGTGCTCCGCCAGATCGAGGTTCCTGAGGCCTGGAAGACCCCCGAGGAGGGATCGCAGGCTACTCAGCTTCCCAAGGACATCTCTCCCAACAGCTTTGTGTCCTTCGACAAGGAAGAGAGCGAGCCTGCTTCGTACCTCAAGGACTGGCAGGCCGCTGCCAAGGGTCTCGCCTTCAAGGAGGCCTACGGCACCCGCAATGCCCTGCGCCCTGAGACCGCCACCAAGACCTTCACTGTCCATGTGAAGGAAAACAGACGACTGACCCCCGTCACCTATGACCGTAACATCTTCCACATCGAGTTCGACTTGGGTGACTCTGGACTCACGTACGACATCGGTGAGGCTCTGGGTGTCCATGCTGAGAACGACCCCAAGGAGGTCGAGGAATTCATCCAGTTCTACGGCTTGAACTCTGACGATATTGTCGAGGTGCCCAGCCGTGAGGATTCCGCCGTGCTGGAGAACCGCACTGTTTACCAGGCGCTTGTCCAGAACGTCGATATCTTCGGTCGCCCGCCCAAGCGCTTCTACGAAGCTCTTGCAGAGTTCGCATCCGACGAGAAGGAGAAGACCGATCTTCTCACCCTGGGTGGTCCTGAAGGTGCTGTGGAATTCAAGCGCCGTTCCGAGGTTGACACTGTTACCTTCGCCGATATTCTGCTTCAGTACCCATCGGCTCACCCTGACTTCCACGACCTGATCCGCATTGTCGGTCCCCTGAAGCGTCGTGAGTACTCCATCGCTTCTTGCCAGAAGGTGACCCCCAACTCCGTGGCACTCATGATCGTTGCTGTTACCTGGTCGGACCCCACTGGCCGTGACCGCTTCGGTCTGGCGACGCGGTACCTGAGCGGACTCCAGCCCGGCACCCCGATCACCGTCAGTGTCAAGTCCAGTGTGATGAAGTTGCCTCCCAAGTCCACTCAGCCCCTTATCATGGCTGGTCTTGGAACTGGTCTGGCACCTTTCCGTGCCTTCGTCCAGCACCGTGCGCTCGAGAAGGCCCAGGGCAAGGAGATTGGTGCTGTTCTGCTGTACATGGGCTCCCGCCACCAGCGCGAGGAGTACTGCTACGGTGAGGAGTGGGAGGCTTACCAGGAGGCCGGTGTTATCACCGTCCTGGGCCGTGCCTTCTCTCGTGACCAGCCCGAGAAGATCTATATCCAGGATCGCATGCGCCAGACCCTGCCCGAAATCATCCAGGCGTACATCCGGGAAGAGGGTGCTTTCTACCTCTGCGGTCCCACCTGGCCCGTTCCCGACGTCACTGCCGTGCTGGAAGAGGCCATCACCACCGAGGCCAAGAACCTGGGCAAGAAGGTCGATGCTCGTAAGGAGATCGAGAAGTTGAAGGACGAGGAGAGATATGTCCTTGAGGTGTACTAAGGGGGAGGTTGAAAAGTCCCGACGAGGTGGGGATTTCCAGCATGGGTTGTGCATGATGTGATGATCTGTCCGTCCTGTTTAAGTTTAGCGCATTCTAGTATAGACACCTGATCAACTACCATAGACCTGCACATATTGAACTTGGTTGATACTTCTCCACTGGCTTTCAACACCATAGCTTTAGTCTCTCGTATCATCATCCATCGTAAATCTATGGGTATCTGCTCTATTTGTCTTAGATCCGTACCCCTTCCCATCTAGCAGCCAACTCTAAGCACATCCAACTTTTCCCGCCAAACCGAAACAAATATTCGTAACCATAAGTAGTATAAACAAGAAGATATCTTTATACGCCAATACTCAGAAACACAGCAAAAGTCACCTCTCTCACGCACGCCCCATACTACCCAACTTCGTCTTTCCATACGCACCACCCTTCTCCTTCCTCAGCTCCAACGCCCGCCGATACGGCGGCGCAGTCGGCGGCTGAACCGGATCCAAACTGACATGATCCGGGGGCAGCGTGTACGACGCATCGGAATCCCACGCCGAGAGGTCACCGCAGGCAATGAATCGCGGGATCCACCTGTTCTCGACGGCGAATTTCTCCGATAGCGGCTTATAGGCCAAGGGAACAGGCGTCACGGAGGCCAAGGAGTCGGCGTGGAGTAGATTCGCCTGGAGCTGGGTGGATTCCGAAGCCAGGGTTGTCGCTGCCGGAGCGAGATGCGTCACCTTGATGGGCTCTGCCTCATCATTTCCCTCACGAACCTCAACTGCGACGTTGCCGTCTGTTGAAACGGGCGCCGGGACAGCCACGCCGCCGAAGACGGGGTTCTTCAGTGCGTCCGTCCCGGCGTGGATGGAGGGCGGGATGAAGCCCTCGCACACGACGAACGCTTCCAGACTACTGGCGCGACTGCTTCGGGGCTTCGCGACGCTGACTTTCTCGAACACGGTCCGGAGTTGCGCGTACAGGAGATCGACGTCCCGGCCGCGGAAGATCTTGGCGACGAACTTGCCGCCGGGGCGGAGGACGCCCATGGCGAGGTTCAAGGCGGAATAGAGCAGTTGGGATTGGATGTAGATGTCGAGATCGTGGAGACCGGTTACGTCTGGGGCGCCGTCGGAGATCACCAGGTCGACGGGGTGGGGGGGTCGGACTGCGGAGGGAGAGGACGAGGTGGTGGAGTCGTAGGCTTCTGGGTCCAGGGCGCGCAGGAGAAGAGGGATGGTGGAGGGATGGGTGATGTCTGCTTTGAGGGTGGTGATGCCTTCAAGGGGTGCCATGGGTTGGAGATCGATGGAGACGATCTTGACGTTCTTTCGGGGCTTCAGCTCGGCCATGTCGGTGTCTTCGTTGGCAGCGGGGGTGGTATCGCCGCCATTCTGGACTCGTTCGAGGGCTTCCCGTTCCTTGCGCTTCTTCTCGACCCAGGCGCGTCGACCGAAACTCTCGCCCTTGATGAGCACGCGACTCAGCACTTGACTCCAACTGCCCGGGGCGGCGCAGAGATCGACGACGCGGGTCACTTTCTCCGGGTTCTCGTGCTCGAATAGATCGAATTGCTCGTCGATTTGGATCAGTTTGAAGGCGGACCGGGCGCGCCAGTTCTGTTCTTTGGCCAGGCGGTAGTAGGCATCGCGCTTGTCTTTGGAGGATTTACCCATGGTGGCGGTGGGGTGGATTGAGGGGATTGACGATGCTGGGCTGGTCCAGGGGAATTTCGCGGATTTTCTCGTGGGGCGGCGATAAGATTAAACCTCAGGGCGGCGCTTTTCTGCCGCTTTTTTTTCTTCCTTTCTTCGCGCTGGCGGCATCACTTGCCTTCTCCTCGCATCTTGAGCCTTGGTATCTTGTCGGGGCATAAATCTACAATCATGGGTCAGAAGAGACAGCGTGATCCCAAAGGCGCAGGCCTGCAGTCGAAGAAGAGGAAGAAGGACGCCGCCGCCGCGACCGAGGACAGCGATTGGGACGGCATCGTCACCGTCAATGATCTCAACTGGAAGGAGGTCGCGCTACCTGATCGTCTTGAGGATGCGGGAGGTTTCTTTGGATTGGAGGAGATTGATGGAGTCGACATTATCAAGTCGGGTGGAAGTGAAGGCGTCCGGTTCAAGGTATTGGTTGGTAAAGTTGAGTTATTGGCGAAAAGCTAATTGGCGATCTAGGCGGCAACTGGTAAACCGAAGAAATCAATTCTGAAGAAGAAGGAACCGGAGGAAGAAAAATCCAAGGTTGATGAAGATGAATGGTCCGGTTTCAGCGACAACGAGACGACTGAGCAAAAAAAATCTTCCCCGAAGGAAGAGAAGAAGGACGAAGAGGCCGGCGAGACCAAGGTGAAGGAGAACAAGAAGGCCAAGAAGGATACAAAGAGACCGAAGGAACAGAAGAAGGCTAAAAAGGAAGTGAAACAAAAGGCCACACCAAACCAGCAAGACGATAGCATCAAGGCTGGACTTTCGTTCGCAGCTCTTGAGGATGAAGAGGACGACGACGGCGTGGATATTTCTGCCTGGGAGTCGCTTGGCCTGTCTCCTGAAATCCTCACCGGTCTGTCGAAGATGAAGTTCACTACGCCCACGCTCGTTCAGAAGTCTTGTATACCCCAGATTCTCGATGGCCACGACGTCGTTGGCAAAGCGTCGACGGGTTCCGGAAAGACATTGGCTTTCGGCATCCCCATTCTCGAACACTACCTTGAACAAAGACGGAAGGACTTGCGCAGTGGCAAGGAGAAGGAGAAGAAGGACAAATCCCCCATTGCTCTCGTTCTCTCCCCCACTCGAGAGCTGGCACATCAGTTGGCTAAACATATTGGCGACCTTTCCACCAACACCCCTGGCGCCAGTGCCCGCATCGCACTCTTGACTGGTGGTTTGTCTGTGCAAAAACAGCAGAGAGTGCTTACTGGGGCTGACATCGTCATCGGTACCCCCGGTCGAGTATGGGAGGTGCTTAGCAGCGGTCAGGGTTTGATTCGCAAGATGCGGGAAATTAAGTTCCTCGTTATCGATGAAGCGGACAGACTTTTGAGTGAGGGCCACTTTAAAGAAGCTGAAGAGATTCTTGGTGCTCTCGATCGCGTCGAGCAAGGAAACTTTGGCGATGAGGATAGCGAAGCCGAGGAAGAGTCCGATCCCCGATCTGAGAGGCAGACTTTGGTCTTCTCTGCCACCTTCCATCGTGACCTGCAGCAGAAGCTTGCCGGAAAGGCACGTTGGGCTGGAGGCGACATCATGAACAACAAGGAATCAATGGAATATCTCCTCCAGAAGCTCAACTTCCGCGAGGAGAAGCCCAAGTTCATTGACGTGAACCCGGTCTCTCAGATGGCTGAAGGGCTCAAGGAGGGTATTGCCGAGTGTGCAGCCATGGAGAAGGTGCGTTTAGACCATGTATAGCACGCAATCACCGGCTAACGTGATATCCAGGATCTTTATCTCTACACTCTTCTACTCTACCACCCCAAACACCGAACGCTCGTCTTCACCAACTCCATCTCCGCCGTCCGCCGTCTCACCCAGTTTCTCCAGAACCTCCAACTTCCCGCTCTGGCACTCCACTCGTCTATGGCCCAAAAAGCTCGTCTGCGCTCAGTCGAGCGATTTTCCTCGCCCACATCTGACCCCAGCAGCATCCTCGTCGCCACCGACGTCGCCGCCCGTGGTCTCGATATCAAGGGCATCGACTTTGTCATCCACTACCACGCCCCCCGCACAGCCGACACCTACGTCCACCGTTCTGGACGTACCGCCCGTGCCGGTGCTTCAGGAAAGAGTGTTATCATCTGCGCCCCCGAGGAAATGGTCGGAGTGGTCCGCCTAGCCGCGAAGGTGCACGCCAACATGGCTAACGGAAAGAAACTGCCTCTCGAATCACTAGAACTGGACCGTCGGGTCGTCGCTCGGGTCCGCCAGCGTGTCGACCTAGCCGCCAAGATCGCTGACTCCAACATCGCCAAGGAGAAGGTCTCCGCAGAGGACAACTGGCTCCGGACAGCAGCCGAGGACCTCGGCGTGGAATACGACAGCGACGAGTTCGACAGCGCCCAGGGTCGTGGTCGTGGTCGTGGCCGCGGCCGTCAAGATAAGCAACGCAAAGCCAGCGAAGTCTCGAAGAACGAAATGGCTGGTATGCGCGCGGAATTGAAACACCTTCTCTCTCAGCGCGTGAACGTCGGCGTGAGCGAGCGGTACATCACCTCGGGACGAGTGGATATCCAGGCGTTGTTGCGCGGCGAGGGCAACAACTCGTTCCTGGGCCAGGTGGATCCTCTGGGATTCTGATCCATGTAAATACTTTGTGTCGTGTCTATATATACCAGACTTTCTCTTTGTAAATCACTTTAGCCCAGTAGTATTACCTGCTAGGTCCGGACGCTACTGTCCGAGAACGCTTGCTCGGGGACTTGCTCATTGGCCTTAGATTCGAGACGGAGATTCTCACGGCCCCTATCCCTCAGCACAGCTATTTACGGTCTCAAGGAGACATTAATCACACGGGTAGGCGGAGTGTAAGCTGACTGTAATTACGAGATGCAAGAAACCGAAGATAAGTTTCTTTGAGCCATTTGATCTTCCGTCAGTCTCTGGACGCCACTTCCAAACAGGCCAAACAAGCCAAACATGCCGGTTACATGGTTACAGGTTCATCACACTGAACAGGAGATGTCTTCCCGAGATGACTTCCAAGACTGCCACCCACTCACTTATTTCTGCCGGTTACATTCCAAGCAGTCAGATCCTCTGTACGGTCCCCGGGGGATGATCAGCTCGCTTATCTCTCAGCTCGCGCATGGAGGTAGTCTTGTCTGGGGGTTTACTGCTGGTTGGGCCTCTTATAGGGACGGGCGCTATCTTCCATATGACACCGCAAGGATTTCCAACGCCCATGATGGGAGGCCTGCCATTTCCACAGCAATGAAGGGTTATGAAGGGTAATGAAGGATTTCCACTACGCCAGAGATAGCAACCATAACCGGTTTCATCGGATTATCCAATTACGAATTTCTTAACTGCCAAGGTTAGGTTCACTCAAATACAAAAACACCATCCAGCGCCATGCACACCTTCCCCGGTAGCCTCTAGCCCAAATCGTCATCCAGCCTAGCATCTACACAGGTTCTCAGGGCTCCCACAGTCATAACATATTGTTGTCCCACATCGACAACTCGAGACATGTCAGCCAGCCGGTCTACGCAAACAGGAGATTCACATCTTCGCCCAAGGTAAGACCAAGGAGAAAGACAAAGCAAACATGGGGAAGAAAAAGGGGGAAACAAGCAACTCACTGGACCTGCCTACACCCGTCAACTTTCTCCACCATTGCCAAGCACCCCTGACATCTCCGCCACTTCTTCTTGCTCGCCAACTTAAACAGCTTGTCGGACCCATCCGGACACGGGCCGTCATGCCTCTCTTCGAAACACATCCCACACAGCCTAGACCCTGTCTTCCGCTGAATCACCCCCGCTCTATTGTGACAATTATTTGTCCATGGATGTTCTGCACGTCTGCATGTCATACAAATCCGTCTGTTGCATGCGTCACAGGTCGCCACGGAGGTTGATCGCTTCCATCGGGGGAAATACCATCCGCAGCTGTCACAATTTACGGGATCATGGTCCGGACGCTTGGAAATCTGGGCTTCAATCTTGAGATATTTGGACCGACCCAGAAAGAACCTCACGTGGTCGGGTGTGATGGCGTGGCCGCAGCATACGGGGATGAGGAGGGGGGTAGACAGGGCGTATTGGAAGAAGTTTTGAAGGCATGTGCTGCAGTAGCCGTGATTGCTGGGACAGGGAGCCCGATAAAGGGACTCGTGGCTGTAGAATTGACGGCATGCAATGCATTCGGCGTGATAGTTCCCAAAGGGCTTGGAGCGTGGCGGGGGAGTGTCTCGAGTCCAAGTGGTAAGGCGTTGGAACTGGTTGATTAGCAAGTTCATGTTGCTCCTGTTGCTGATGTGGGTTAGTGGCTAGAGAGGAGAGAGCTGGATGCATGTGGAGAGGGGTTTTCTGTGGATGATGAGCTCATGGTATCTCGTCATAATGCGGTGATTTGGCGGGTTGGGGTTGTTGAGTAGCGAGCATGACGATGCTACCTATCACTACATCCTATCACCATGTCCACTGCACCCTTAGCAACTACAGCGACTGGTAAACCACCTAAGTGCGTTAGACAGTAAGTGATCAACATCGCAAGTCATCCCTTCCATGCTTCCACAAACGCAGTCCATACATGCATCATCGGTATTTCTATACTCGGTAAGAGTTCATCCCACATAAAAGCCGATGCAAGTCCGTCCTCTCAACCAATCCCAACGCCCGATCTGCCCCACCGGCCACGATCCCTGCAAGTTGAGCGCCCATCCCTGCCCACCAGACGTATTAGCGCGGTGTCTGGCCCCGCCATTGGCCCGACAAGTCCACGTTGATGCCATTCCACGTGGTTCCTGGCTCCAGCCGCCCGGATAGGCCAGGGTTTTTCATCTTTTTTTCCCGGTCTGCGATAGATAGACTTCGCATTGCGTTTTTTCTCACCTCAATCCGGTCTTCTAGAAGACTTGACGAGTCGGTTTGCTATATAGATGTGAGTTATACCCTTCCTAATCCTCACAAGTACAATCAATTCCACAATACACATACACATACACATACACATACACATACACTCACAGAGTGATTCATTCAATACTCCATCGATGTGCACTAACCATTGACTCCCAAGTTGAACTTCAACTTCAATTCCAACCACAACACCAAACCCACCAAAACCAACCAAAATGTCCCTCCCACGCCTCCTCCCCCGAGCCCTCCCCCTCACCACCAAACGCCCACAATCCCTTCTCCTCCTCCCCACCACCCACACGCACACCAACAACCCCCCCATCCGCACCATCCAAGCCGCAACCGCAACCTCCGCCTCCGCCATCGAAACCCCCTCCTCAACCACCACCTACCAACATCACCACCACCCCCCTCCCCCTCCGCACCTCACCCCCGACCACCTAATAACAACGCACCCTCTCTTCCTCCGCCTCCGCCAAAACCCCAAATATAAGGAATCCCGCCCGCACCTAACCATGAACGCCTCCCTACGTCCCAACCACTTCGTGGCGGGGACATTGTCCGGATCAAACAAAGTGTCTGTGCCGGCGTATATGTTCACCTCCGTCACGAAAGATCAATATAGCCAGCGGGCCAAAATCCTCTCGTTGTTTCACATTGGGCCTCGGCTGTGCGGACACCCTGGGTACGTGCACGGTGGACTATTGTCTGTGATGCTGGATGAGACGTTCGCGAGGTGCGTGTCGGATTCGTTTCCGAGTGGATTGGGGATGACGGCGAATTTGAACGTGGATTTTCGGAAGCCGGCGGTTCCGGATCGGGTGTATGTGTTGAGGGCGGAGACGGTGAAGGTGGAGGGGAGGAAGGCGTGGGTGGAGGGTGAGATTAGGGTTATGCCGGAGGTGAATGGGGGGAAGGGGAAGGAGGGGCAGCAGCAGGAGGAGGTGGTGGTTGCTGAGGCGAGGGCGTTGTTTGTGGAGCCGAAGTTCGCTGAGGTGAGTGATTTTGTCTCTAGTTCTATGTTTGTGGTAAGCTGACTGGTTGATGGTTAGTCCATGGTGCCGCTGTATCGAGGTTAAAAACGGGGTGGAAAGTGGCTGGAAAGTGGCTGGACGAAGCGTGATGCATAATACCCTCATTTTGATAGACAATAGACCTATGTAATCAACAGATCGATACATCAGCAGAATAATAGACTCACTGGCCCCGGGTACGTGTGGCATTTCTATCTAAATGAATCAATAAACAAACCCCCTCCCTGACGCCCCCTCGAGGCACAGAATAAGACATGCGGCCCGAATGCAGAATCCCACCAAAACACAAGTCCCCAGATTAAACTAACCCCGCCATCACAGCGATAAGGGTATGCAGTTTGTTATCGTACCGGCGCCCCACTGGCGCTGCTTTCGCTCTCCTTTTCGTTTTAGGCGATCTGATAAACAGATATAATCCAAGGTCATGACAGGTGGAACGCCCCCTGCCCTTCCTTGATGGCAACCGATAGCCGTTCGCGCAGTACATCCAGGCTGCTGTAGTCCGGAAGCTTCAAGTAGTTGACGCAAGTCATGACACTGGGCAGGTAATCATCCGGCGTATACGGCGGCTCGCTGGGGCGGCAGACTACAGTGAAGATGGGAGTGAGACTCTTGAAGCCTGCATTGAAGTAATCCATTAGTATAGTCACAGACAGCCAATTCGGGATACTAACCGCCTATCGGGAGTTTCGGACTGCCAGTAACGAATTGCAAAAAGTCCCGCCGTTGTTGGGCGCTCAATTCACTCATCGTCTGCAGCAGGTTGCGCACACTGCGGCTGTCCATGTTGAAGCCGTGATCGGCCTTGATTGAATCCATCAGTGCTAGCGGCCATTGTTAGCAAATCCAAGATGTGAATACAGGGATGAAGGACTTACTCTCAATGGTCCAGTCCTCCTCAGCCCTACCAAATAGCATGACAAGTTCGTTGGGGGTGAATGTCCGAAGAGCGGAATATGGAAACACCTGTGAGAACCCAGCTCGGAAAGCCTCGACCTGCCGCTGCACGCCACTGCCCAAGGTCATATCAACGACCTGATCGACGTACAAGTCAACATTCTCGATCGTTACCGGGATGTTGGAACCGTTCTTGATTAACTCGATGGCCGGATATCCGGGCAGTGTAAAGTCCAGACTCAGGTCCTCGACCGTGATCCCGCCCACTTCGATTTGCTGTAGGGCTTGGCTCTTCTGGGCTTTCGACAGTGTCCTGTTGTCGTCCACCGCCTTCTTCGCGTTGGCAAACGCCTTCAACAAAAGCAGTGAATTGGCCAAATCCTGATCCACCGCCTTCACAGTGCCAAGTGAGGGGGCAACAGAAGACGAGCTGTTGGCGATTCGGAAGAAGGCCGGGTTGAAGGAGATGTCAATGATCCGGGAGTCTATCATCGACCGAGCAACAAACTTGCCCAGGACCTTGAATAGTTGAAGGTGTTTCTTTCCAGATTCCGAGGCGGCTTGCTCCTCACTAATCGGAGCAGGGAACAGACCTCGCTTGCCAAAGGCATACTCGTCCCCATTGATGCAGTCATTTTCTCGCCAGATCTTGAGTTTCTTTTTCGAAAACTCCTTCGATACGGTCGAGTAGAACTCCAGAGTGGGGCCCAGGCCTGTGCCTACTTCTTCAAAATACTCGACCTCCAACACACTAGGCGAAGAGCCATACAACTCCATCACCTTCATAGCTGAATCGAGGATGCGACTTCTGGAGATTCGCACCTTCTGCCGCTGGAGTCGTCCGAGAATCGGCCGATCATCACGCCGGTGGTCATTGCGACTGTCATCTCCGTTTTGAGAGTTGTGCCATCTCATCATCGCGCGCGAGTAGCCAAATGCAGTCGACTGGAGGAACAGGTGGCGTGTCTCAAAGGGGAAGAGGAAAGGGAAGAAGCGGGCGAGATCTTCGCTCCAGCTAGGAAGGCAGCTGCTGGCCACGATGAGTGGCTCTTCCAGCTGTCGGTTGAGCTTGGCAGTCAATTTGGTGTTGATGAACTGGGCCAAGGGCTCCGGTTTAAGGGCGACCAGCTCTTTGGTCTCCGCAAGGATGTCATCAAGAGTGGAGTTCATCTCGTGTAAGACACGGAGCAACTGCAGAATTGATGCGGTAGTTTGGTCTTGACTGAGCGACGGAGGCATATCGTTGCCGTCGTTATTCTCAACAGATCCGGATGTGCCCTGCGTGAGCGTGGAAGGCTCCGGAGGTGGGGGCCCCGGGGCTCTCCTAAACTTGACTGTATGAACAGACGACCAAACATTCCTTGCGCTAGGGTCAGCAGGTTGACGGTTATGGTGGACAGCGCGGTAAATGGTCGTCTCATTCGTGACCGTTTCGTTGTCTACGCTGAACTCAATATGCCAGTCAGACGGAATCGAGGCCATAGCGGCGGCATAGGAAGAGAATGGACGACCAGCCATTGCCAGGGAACTGCCTCCAGATGGGTTTAACGCGGAACCGGAAGCAGAAGCGGACGACTTGGACGCTGACGTCGACTGCGAGGGGGTAGCCACGCGAGTACCGTCTTCTTTCCGGGCCGTGACCTTGCCTGAAGATGCTACCTCCATGTTGACGGCCGTCGGGTCATGGACATTATCGTCAGAGAGATCATCTTCCAGGTCATCGACAATGGCGTTCAGTTCTTCGTCCTCGCCGTCGTCCTCCGGGTCCTCGTCATCGCTCATTTGCCGTTCATCGGCGCATTCAAGGGGCTCACCCTCGTGCTCGTTTCCGCCTGTGCCTTGTTGCCGACCAGACCGTCTGGACCTGGAGCCGTGATCACGTCCCTCAGCCGGTGACTCATTAGCATCCGGGCCTGCCTCCCCTGGACGGGGGGGTCTGCCGGAAGTTGTCGATGATCGAGGCAGGGAAGCAGCATCACTGCCAGGGAACTCGCCGCCGGCCAGCTGATCCCGGAGACGTGCTGCATTAGCAACTTGAGACAGAATCGTGTCCCGGGTGCGAGATGGTCTCGGCCGATCTGAAAGACTAATTCTAGGGTGGAGGAAGTCATCCAAGGCTTTGAAGGTCGCGATAGCATGAATAGAAACCATGATGTTCCGGTATGTGCGAGGAATATCTGAACCTTCATCTGCCACCAGCTTCAGCCGGAGTTGTTTCCCCAGCATATAAGCGGCATTGCTTCTTGTGTTCTCCAACGAATTATGACTGACGGTAGAGACTTCAAAATGCTCAGTCCTGCTGAGCAGATCCTGCAGCTTGTGAATCAGAACACTGAACGGCGTAGTTGCCGTACTTTGACTCTGTGCCTTTTCGGAGATGGTAGATCCCATGAACGCTTGTAGAAAAGCAGCACGAGCCTCGCGCATGGATGCAGCTAAAGAGCGAATGAGTGATTGACCGTGGATGGGACCGAAAGGGCAGTTACCTTGGAAATCTCCAAAAACATCGAGTAGCACCTTGATGATCCCCGAGTTCAGAAGTTCGGAGCTGGTGATACTCTCCAATGCGTCGCCATCGAAATACGCCGCAAGTTTCTTGAAAAGCGAAAGGCCATCTTCTTCGCCATCGCCTGCATAGAACGCCTCGATGTCTGCTGCAATGGTTTTCAGTTCGTTCAGTGTTTCCAAAGCCTTGTCCCGCATGTCTTTGCCTTGGCTCGACTCATACAGTTCCGCGAAGCCCCGGGCATCGCGGGTTACAAGATCCCTCATGGCATTCTCGATTCTAGTGGAGAGTACGTGACCGGAGAATGATGAGGAACTTCCCGACTCGGACATATCATCGTTGTCGTCGTCATCTTGCTCGTCATAATCATCTGCTCCTTCGCCATCGTCGCCGCCATCGTCTTCTGCGCTACCAGCTGGTTTCGCTTCTACAGAGGTATCTGGAGCGGGTGAGGGATCGCCTGTTGGTTTGCCCTGCTTGTCAGTAGATAGTGGTGCCTCGGCAAGCTTGAAAATCTCCGAAATGACACCTTCACGATGGAACTGATGCCGGTAAACATGTTCCAGACGCTGGAATAGGATTTCTGCGCAACGTAGCGCAGAAGATACTAGAGACGGATGGTCCTTTTGGGAGAGGATAGCAGCCAGAAAAGAGGCATAGGGAACTGTGCGCAGTGCATCCTCGACTAGGCTAGCATCTAGATTGTGCAGCATCTTGAGCTGAGCTGTCAGCACCTTCTGGCGCACTTCTAGATTAACGGTGCTTGAATAGGCATCGGTCAAGGTCGGTAGCAAGATCATGGCAAAGCGCTTCAATTCCACCTTGCAGCCCAGGAGTAATGAGCGTCGTTTCTCCGCGGATTCCTTCGCCTTGGGGGATTTTGGCTCGCGTGCAGCATCACCCTCAATGGGGAAGCCAAGCAACCCGTCCGCTTGAGGAAGATGCCGGCTAGTGGCGCCCGGTAACAGCTCACAGATAACGTTGAGCGTTTCGAAAACCTGCTCCCGGGGGCGATGGATCAACGCCTGCATGACGAGAACACTATCCATCTTGACGGCTGTGTCATCGAGATTTGCCGGCGGTGAAACCCCGGTCAGAATCTGGTAAAGAGTATCAACCACGTCCATCTTCAGCAGTTCCACGGAGAGTCTCGGGCTATCTTTGGATGTGATGGCAAGTACACGGAGGAATTGCGTATGAATGTGCGGGCCAATAAGATTGGTAGTTCCGGGCAAGAGCAGCCGAAGCACAGCCTTTAGCATTGCAGGCTCGATCAGTTCTTCTAGCTTGTCTGGCTTGTGCTTGAAGCTCTCGACAATTCGGGAGACACATAGACAGCCCTGTTCAACAACTTTGGGATCATTGCTAGCGAGAACATTGAGAAGAGTTGGCATAACGTCTCTAACGACTGGAAACGAGTCATGGGGAAGATTGCGACAACAGTTAGCAGCCGTTGTCACGGCCGTACGCTGCGTGCTAGTCGGGAAGAAGTCAAGGTAGGTCAAACAGGCTGTTAAGCCGCCCTCACGCACAATAGAGGCCGGAAAGTCCACTGATATCTTCGCCAAAGTCTGCAATGGCCGGTTAGTTGGCACACCAGGGCGGAAACGGGGAAATAACTTACGCTGAGAGCTTGCTCGGCCAGATCAATAAATTGGATGTCCAGTAGCTTCTGGCACAGGACTGGAACAGCCCCCCCGTAGACCACGTTGGCCACGGAACCTCGCAGAGCCTCCATTAGATTGGCCAAGCAGCGACACGCAAGAAGCATAATCTCTGGGTTCTCTTCACCAAAATCGCTTGGCTGCATCAAGGCGACCAACTCCTTTACATACGGATCTGGGGAGAACTGGCCGGAAAGATTATCCTCATTTGATACAAGTAGTAGGTCAGAGAGCTCCTGCAGAGCAATCAGCTGGATGGACGGGTCATCCTTCATTCTCAGATTGCACAGAATATCTCGCAAGCGCGAAGACATGCCCGACATCATGCCGCTCAGAGCACGGAGGGTGCTTTGAAGTCCCAAGGGACTCCGCGATCCTCCAAACAGACTGTTCTGGAAAAGGTCCCCGTC
This sequence comes from Aspergillus sclerotioniger CBS 115572, assembly GCF_003184525.1. Classification (NCBI taxonomy): domain Eukaryota; kingdom Fungi; phylum Ascomycota; class Eurotiomycetes; order Eurotiales; family Aspergillaceae; genus Aspergillus; species Aspergillus sclerotioniger. The sequence goes on along the minus strand of NW_020291008.1, from coordinate 265,298 downwards.
ATCCTCGTCGTCATCATCATCGAGGCCCGAAGGGTTTGTACCCTCATGGCTTTCGCTCGGAGGAGAAGAATCCCGTTCTTCGCTTCGCTCCGGTTCCGGTTCCTCCAATTCCTCTTCCGCCTCCTTCATGATCGCATCGGGGCTGGTTCTGGAAGGGCGCTTTTTTTGCCGAAGAGGCGAAGATTGTGCTGCTGAGGCATTATCTGAGACAAGAGGTCAGTTCAACCCATCCGCGCAGGCGCCACCCCGCGTTCAATTCTTACCTTGAGACACCTTTCCACTTCTGCTGGATTTCCGCCTAGACGCCGGAGGGGAGGCCTGACTCCTTGAGGAATCCTCCGCGGGATGTGATGGACTAGGGATAATAATCAATCAGCCCCGGCTCTTAACTCCTTGTATGCAGACACGGTCTTACCCAGGTTGGGACATAGCTGGACGATTACGGGTACCACGACGAGTGGTAGCAGGTGGCGCCGCCGCTCGGGGAGAAGCTGCGCGTCGCTGTCGTTTAGCCTTTTGGGGAGGGGACGACGGGTTCGACTGTTCCGGGGCGTCTACCGATCGATCACGTCGCGCGGGGGCCTTTCGCTTCCGAGTTGGAGCCGAACCAGCGGCCGCGTTCGTAGGGGAGGGACCAGGGCCGGTAGACGGGTGAGAGTCTGCAGCTACTCTCGCGGCTGAGCGAGTGATTCTGGAGGACATGAGAAAGGGTTCACTTCCAGGATATAGTGGGGGTAGAGGTGCAAAATGGCGTAAGAGCGAGAGAAAGATGGAAACAGAACAACAGCTGGCAGTATGATAAGGGCATTCCCACCCGACTCAAAGACCGAGATGTTCGAGTGATATTCTCAGCCGAGTATACAGCTAGTAGGCAGAGCTCTCGTCTACCGAGGCCTTTGGGCAGGCTCGTGGAGGATAGGTTCTTGATGGGTTATCACGAAAAAGGGGGCAGTGACCATGGATCATGCCAGACACCGAAGAACCACAGGGAATAAACCCGGGGAATATAGGGAAAGTAGATGTGGTATGTACCTAGCGGCAGTGGCGGAAGGTCCAGCGGAGGATGGCTGAGCGGAAGAGTCCTCAAGAGGGTCCTGGCGGTGAGAACTGGGCCTTTGTCTGGCCATATGTCGATTGCTAACGAGAGCTGGATAAGGAGGGCTCGCTCGTCAGTTTACACCGTTAACCCGCCATCCGTTACTCAAGGAAAGGTTGACCAAGAGTGGGCAGAATGGCGAATTGGGTTCCGTCGACGATCCGGGGACGGTTTAGCTGAGGGCCGATCGGGGGTGTGAAGGGGCGCACGCTCAGGGGGTTGGTCTTTTCCGCAAGAATAGATAGAGGTTGTAGGGTGATAATATGTACCAGAAGGAGTAGAGAGGCGTAATATTCGTTGATAAAAACGGGTGGTCGTGAGTTTGAGTGAAATGGAGAATGGTGGTTGAGTTGATGGTGAGGGAGGGAGTTGGGGGGGAAGATGATTGACGTGGTTGGCGGCGGTGACGCCGGCCTGAGGAAGCAAGTCCGGAGAGCGTCAGACAGCCAAAGTGCAGCCTCAACCACTACCGAACGTCCCCGGGCACACCAGGCTGATCTTGCGACCGAGAAGCTCCGTCTAATAAGTCGATAGACCCCTGCAAACAAGTAATCCACCGTCGCAGTCCAGCACATACAATCATTCAGGCGAAAATACCTAATTAGCTTATCTAGTCTACCAGGACCAAACAGTTCCGACCTGGTCCCTATGCGGAGTACTTGGGCCCGTTTCAGTAAATGGTAACTTATCCAAGTGACTCGACTGAAAAAACGCACTCAATAGCTGATACCTTGACTACCTGGCCTGGAATTTAGCTGGGTAATTTCTGAACGATCCGCTAGAATTTGCTCTCGAAATCTCGATTTTCTCCCTTTTGGTCCTGGTTATCGGGCTGAAATGGGCAGATGCATACCGCATCGGGCGTCTCCGTACGGTTCCAACCACGGACTTTGAAGGTTACCATCGTAGTCATACCTTCACATGGGGTTTAAAGATAGATAATACTCCATATCTCTGCTGTGTACGCCAAGGTTTCTTACTGGTACTCTGCGATACTATTTAAAGATTCAATTACTACCAGCAGTACAGCAAACATCATGACCATTAAGCCTACATAGATATATACTGTAGTAAGGCAGGTGAGCACTGGAGTGACTTTCAGCCTTGCGAATCTTCAGTTACTAGTGGCAATAACTCTATTAGACTAGCCAACACACCGGAACCTCACCCTCATAGCATAAAAAGCACTACCTTGTCCATTCAAGAGCGAGGTCTGTGACATTTCATCCCATGCAGATGACTGCATCTGTGCGGGGTTCCGTGAATCTTATCGCGTGCATCAGGTTTGTCACCTGGTCAGATATGCAGATACAAACAGCTAAACTACCTTCCCTTGATAACATTTGTAATCGACCATTAAGAAATATAATAAAATATACTAATCAAGCAATAGCTTTCCTTGGAAGAAAATAATATCTTAAATAAAGTAAACTCACATCCAAAGGTAACATGGTAAATAAAGTAGGACAATTCGCCTTGCTTAGACAGACAGCCCTTGCTCCGCTCCGCTCAGCGGCTTGCACGGAGGACCTGGAGAAGTGGAGACAGAGTTGAACCCGGAAACTTGGATTGATATCAAAATTACGTGGGCTCCTTCATCCTGGCCATGTAGATCTACATGGCTAAAAATGATAGTATAATGCGCGTCCAATACAATGAGAGCCGCACCCTGCGCATACGGAGTAGATACTGAAGAAGTGAGTTGACTGCCGTTCTCGGCCGCTGCCTCGGTTGTCACTTGGATATGCCTATTCCGTGTTGGGTTTAGCGGACAGCGCCATACTTGAGAGGGTACTGCCGTCCGTGGCCGCCTTCTCTGGTCTTTATGCAAAACCGCAGGTGCGTCGCTCACTTCCCTCAAGTCCACCGGCCACGAATCCGTTGACCTCACGGCCCCGAGAATACATGTCTGTTGTAGGTCAGTTAGAAATGGGCAGCTAGAGACGACGGAAGACATCGGTCCTTCCGACAGTCAGACTAAGGTCCGTCACTCAGGGAGTTGAAACCGTTACGATAAGATCTAGGAATGAAGGAATCTTTTTATGATAACTGTCTTGCAAAGGCACATATTCAAAACCATAAGAACTGCGATTCTACGTCGTTGATAAGGATAATATCTCAAGAACAATAGCCAGCACGCTTTCCCCTTCAGACCTGGACGTCCGGTCTAATTGATCCAGCTATCCAGACAACCGTGCATCATTTCCTTCAGATTGGGGTTCGTACCCCATATTTCCGGCTTGGTCTTCAAAGCACGTTTCAGATTATCATTGCGGTACATGGTAGGGTCGCTTTCAATCTGCCAGCGGGTAAGGTTGTCATAAACTTGTTCCTGAAGAAGCGGCATGAATGGAGTCAAGGGATCATCCCGAGCGAAAGTGAAGCGGCTCGTCCACTCATCGTAATCCATGGGCTTCAAAGGAAAGGGGATAATCTTGTTCAGGGTGGCAAAAAGCTCCATAATCGAGACAGACGGGTCCTGATCAGGCGTCACGAGGTTATACCCGTGGCCCAAATTGCCCGGAGTGGCCGCGATGTGGAGAATGGAGGAGATGATGAACTCCAAGGAGACGAAGTCGAATCGGTGTCGCTCCAGAATGGGATAGCTACCCATACGGATGCAACCCTTCATGATACGAGTCACGTAGTCATTGGGGTTGGTGGCGCCGTTCTGGGAATTGCAGAGGACAGCTCCCAGCCGGTATACGGCCACAGGAACCCCGTTCCGACTGGCATTCCAGACAATGTTCTCCGCTACCCATTTGCTTTGGCTGTACCCGATATCATACTCGAGGGCCGAGACACTCCGCTCAAGGTCGCCATCCTCGTAGCTCTCCGCTGTGCCCAGGAACCCTCGAGCGCACCCGTAGACGGCAATGCTGGAGATATGGTGGACCTGTTTCTGCTTGGTCGTGGTGGCCAATCTCAAGATGGCCAGAGTGCCACCCACATTCGTTGGGCGAACAGTGTGATAGGGGACCGTGAAGTTCATGTGCGCACCAACATGGAAGATCACGCCGGCGCGCGCGGCCAAGGAGGCAAAGCCCTTTTCTCCCAGCCCCAGGTTGGCATCAGTCAGGTTGCCGGCAATGGCATTGATTTTCGGATGGGAAATTGCCGACGTGTGTCCGTACTTGGTAAAGGTTGCCTCGAGACGGCCGAGGGCGGCATCGTCGTTCGCAGCCCGGACGAGGCAAATGACTTCGCGGACATGTGGCATCTTGATCAGGGCAGCCAATAGGGCTGATCCGACGAATCCCGCGGCACCAGTGATAAAGACAGACCCATCGGATTGCCAGTCGGTAACGGGTCCAACAAGGGGAAAGATATCCTTCCCCAGCTCAGCATCGCGCACCCAGAGGTCTCTTTCGTTCACTCGGGCGATGGCGCTCCCACCCTCCTGTAGCAGTTGAGTGAAATCGGCCAGTTTTGGGTGCTGATAGGGAAAAGTGGTCGGGATCTTGATGCCAAAGGTCTTGCGAATATCAGAGATCATGGTAGCGACCTGCAAGGAGGTGCCTCCGAGAGCGAAGAAGTCATCTTGAGGCCTGATATTCTTGGAGGGCATGCCCAAAATCGAGGCCCAGATGCCCGCGAGCTGCTCCTCTGGGGTTTGCGGTTGTTGAATTACCGCACTTTCCATGGCCTCAGCGCCGGCGAATCGTTCGAGATAGAGCTTGGTCAGCAGAGTTCGATCTATCTTGCCATTGGCCGTCAGAGGAAGGGTATCGACAAACTCGAGGCGCGGCACCATCAGCTCTGGCCCAAACTTCTTGAATGCCTGGGTCACAGTGGCCTTATCCGTCACCACGCCGGGCTTAGGCACGACATATGCCACGAGAAGAGCACCCAGGTCTAGCTTGGGCGGTTGGACTTTCATGGCCACTGCCTCCAGCAAGAATCCAGTTTGCACAAGGGTCTGCTCAATCACCTCCAGCTCAACCCGATGGCCGGCGATCTTGACCTGATGGTCTTTCCGACCCACAAAGAAAATGGATCCATCGTCCTTGGCCTGAACCAAATCACCTGTACGATAAAAGCCCTTGGGCTCGTTGAACCCAGATTTGAGGGTTACAAACGCCTTGGTGTTGTTGATCTCGTCGTTGAAATAACCAGCCGACAAGCCTGCTCCGCCTACAAACAGTTCTCCGACGGTGTTCTTGCCTGCAGGATTCCCGTTGTCATCCAGGATCAGAAGCTCCACGTTGTGCAACGGTTTGCCGAGCGGAAGTGAGTCCAGGAAGGTATCTGCAATGTTCAGGGTGTGTCTGGTCACCCAGATAGAGGATTCTGTGGGACCGTAGACATGCAGAAATTGCTTTGGGGGACCGTTCTGTAGGATGTGCCGGACGGCCTCCTTGCTGACCACCTCCCCTCCCACCATCAGTGTTCCGACATGGCTGAAGATTGTCAGGATCTGGGCTGACACAGTGGCCATGAGGGCCGCGTTCAGATAGAGATATGCCGGGGTGTATTTCTTGAGGTGCGCCTCAAACATCTCGGCGTCGAGCAACAGTTCTTTCCTGGTGATTACAAGGGTGGCTCCCTGGAGCAGAGCTGCCCAGATTTCTAGAACTGATGCGTCAAAACTGACGTTACTGGCCTGGGCAACTCGGGAGAACGGGAGGATCGGGCAATCTGGATCTGTGGCCAGGTTGATAAGTCCACGAGAGAGGATCTGAACCGCCTTCGGCTTTCCAGTAGTTCCTGAAGTATAGATGACATGGGAGCGTTGATGGGCCCCCGAGGTGATTGGCATCTGCAGCTGATCGGGCACATTAGATGTGCTACTCTGATGGAGATGGACAATCGTCTGATAGTCAGGCAATCGTTCTCGGTGTTCCACATCCACAATGACCCAGGACGCGTTGATTTGAGCCAACCGCTCTCCCAGGTATGTATCAGAGTGGGCCGCATTCAAGAGAACACTGCTGCCTCCAACATAGGCTACTGCCAGCTGAGCAGTAATGTGGTTGATTCCAGGACGCGAGAGAATGCCAACCGGTTCTTCAACCTCGATGCCACGGTGGTAGAGTTCGCTTGCGAGTTGGAGGGCCTTGTCATTCAGCTCCGCATAGGACATGGTATAGTCCCCGTCAATGATGGCGTCTGCGTTGCCCATGAACAAGGCCTTCCTGAAGGCCAACGGACCGATTCCCAGTCCTTGGACATCGCCGTCGCCGGCTAAGCTCGCTAAGCTGGGAGGCATCTTCACCTCCTGGGCACAGCCTCAAGTCTAGTGAAAGGGAAAGATGGGTTCTTGGAATAGAGTAGGAAAGAAGATTGAGGACTCAGTATGCTCTGCTCTAGCTTTCATCCGTAAGAGCGTCGCTGTCTTGATTCTTATACTCCAGTCCTCTCCAGTACCCGTGCACCGGCCATCTCGAACCTGTCATGGTGTCTATTGCCTCAGCTCCTCGAACGACACATGCCAGACATGACCATCTGCTACGCAAGGGAGATAGGAAGAGCATGCCAGTTTGACCGCCACTTCCAAGTTGTTATTTGGTTTAACTTCATCCCAGTATCTCAGCTGGACTCGAAATCAGTCTTGAGATCCGTCATGAACGATTGGTATGGGTTGATATTTCCGTGCGCCATTTCGGCCACCGCGGGCATATTGGCATTCTTTTCCTCTCCAACACCCTTGCTTGGAATGACAGGAGCATCAAGGGGGAAGTCTCAGAGTTTATCGAGTAGAGACATGCCGTAGCCGCCAATCATCACGAACAATCTCCTTGTGTCTGCAGAGTGCAGAGTGCAGAGTGCATACATGGGACTCACATGGCTTGTTCGAGACCGACCCCGATGTGTCCTGCGGGCCAGCCAGCCATTACCTACGCTCGTTGCAACTGCCGTCAGTCATGGTTGCAAGGTCATGTCGAACAAACCACTATGTATACTTGCGTAGGACATGCGATAGAATTATTAGTTGTAGTAGTATAATTCAAAACCAACAAGATACATGAATGAGTCATCCGTCCAAGCACCTAGTCCGTGCCTAGACTAGGCACCCACTCCGCGGACGTCGGCGGGCGCCACGCGGAGAAAGAAAGAAAGAAGCGAGCGATGCGACGCGAGTCGCGATGAGGTGATCAGGCCCCGAGGCTGCGAGGCACACCGAACGTCCGTCTTGGTCCTTTTTTTCCCCGCCCGCCGCCTGGATTCCCCCACGCTGACTAACTCAACTGCGCCCGCATCCATCCTTTCCATCCCCTCCCTCGTCCAGACCATTCCACTTCCTTTCTTCATCTCATCCCCCCGTTCCCGTTTCCCGAAGTCTCTTCCCGCTGTCTCTGTCTCTGTCTTATCGTCCATCCCCCCACCCCCTTGACTCATCCTGGGCCAGACCTGGTCCCTCCCAGCATCTCTCTGACCGTCCCTCCCTGGGACACACCCCACCCTGCCTTCATCTGCAACCATGACCGACGCCATCAGCGACGATGTCCACCGGAGGCCCTCGCCTTTGCCTCCCGCCCCCATGGACGACTACGCCTTCCCCGAGCTTCGCCTGAAGCGCACAATGGATGACCCCGAAAAGACCCCCTTACTGCTGGTGGCTTGTGGCTCCTTCTCGCCCATCACCTACTTGCACCTTCGCATGTTCGAGATGGCGGCCGATTACGTCAAATTTAGCACGGACTTCGAACTGGTCGGGGGTTACCTATCCCCCGTGTCGGACGCCTATCGCAAAGCTGGTTTGGCTAGCGCTGAACACCGGTAAGCACTTCATCGCTATCACGCCCCAGAATCCAATCAACCAATCAAAAGTCATCACATATGCTAACAGCAATGACCATCAGTGTCGCTATGTGCCAGCTCGCTGTGGATCAAACATCTGACTGGCTGATGGTTGATACCTGGGAACCGATGCAGAAAGAGTACCAACCAACCGCCGTTGTGCTGGACCATTTCGATCACGAGATCAACACTGTACGACAGGGCATCGAGGCCGGCAATGGTTCTCGCAAGCCCATCCAGATTGCTCTGCTGGCAGGTGCTGATCTGGTCCACACCATGTCAACCCCCGGCGTCTGGAGCGAAAAGGATCTCGATCACATTCTTGGAAAATACGGTGTATGTACCTACCCCCTACTGATCCAGTCCACGAGCCCCTCTCGCTAATCTGACCCGCAGACCTTTATCGTGGAACGCAGCGGAACCGATATCGACGAAGCGCTCGCAGCCTTGCAGACTTGGAAGAAAAATATCCATGTCATTCAGCAACTGATTCAAAATGACGTCAGCAGCACCAAGATCCGTCTTTTCTTGAGGCGTGACATGAGCGTCCGCTACCTGATACCCGTCCCGGTCATCCATTACATTGAACAACACAGCCTCTACAAGGATGATGGCACAACTGCCACTGACAAGGGCAAGGGCCGACAAGAGCCCGCATCATCGGGTTGAGTCGCCATTCGGAGATTCAACCCTTTTGACTCTGTTGCTACCATACTAAAATCAGAGTCGTCCCGCTTTCCACCATGAGGAACGAAGAGCACAAGCGGGAGAGAGAACCAAGGGGCTGCTAGTGCGACAAGCAGCCAGTCATCTCACTATAGAGATGTCTAATTCGGAACCGCGCGGGTCGTCGCGGCCTGGTGCCACAATCATCCACCCGCTGTATATATCTCTCTGCCTTCGCTCTCTCTTCCCGCTTGCTCAGGATTAGCTCGACCGATCCCTCCAGTGACACCCGCGTCCTTGACCCGCGGGCACGGACTACTATGGTCATCCCTCGTGGACTGCGGCTGAGAAAAGGCATCCCCCTGGCCACGTTTCGATGTTATGTGTTCTGATCACTACGGGCGTTCCGCTATGTTACGAGTAATGCGTTGAAGATACCATAGATTAATCATTTGCTTTTTTGCTTACCCTTATCGATCTTGCTTTTCTGGTCCCCCCGCCAATGATGCTTATACCCTGTTATGTTTGAGATCACTGTACCGATACGTTAGATGATAGCTAGAGCTAGACATGAATCGGACGAATACCATTTGTTGTCATGATCGGGTATCTAAGTTAGGCCTTCTTGAGGTCTTTTCTAAAATCAAGATCAAACGGAGTAGATAACACATAAATGTAGAAAGGAGATGTCAGCCAGAGTCCTTGGGTGAGATGTTTAGAAAGGCCTGAAAAGGAGGAAGTGGGGGAAGGGGAAGAAGAAGAAGCCGTGTATAGAAACAACATCCCTCCCATTCCAGGCAAGGGAAGAATGTACTGAAACAAACACACACAAAGAATAACTATCTATGGTTGTTTGAGAAAACGAATATATGGGACAGGAAGACAAAGAACATAGAAATCCAGGCATGAGTTCATATACATCATCAGAAGGTTTAGAGGGAGACTTGTAAAAATAGAGATATGTAGTCTAGTCGTCACAGTCATTCCACAAATCCTCGGCTTCTATTACTCCGAGACACTCATGAGGGTTGGTGTCGTGCATGACAGCCACCACTGTCACCGAGGTCTCGGAGGATGCACTGGCATCGGATACGAGGCGTCGCGCGTCGTCAATAGTGCTTGAGCCGGGGATGCGAAACCAATCTTTGCGAGGCACTCCGAAAGGTAGGCCAAGTTCAACGAATGCGGAAACATGCATGTCTACATAGTTGCTTTGGGAGACGAAGCGGAGATGCCGTGGGGGTACGATCTCCGACGGTGAGAGATGGACCCATGACTTGGCGTTGGGGTGTTGTATGGCGGTGAGGAGAACGTCCAAGAGACGGACTTTGCCTGAAGCAGACACTTTGGGGATTTGGTCGAGGGAAACAAGCATGTCGCGGACGAGGGGACGCTCGTTGGGCTTGATGTCTGACTGCGTGAAGGAAGCCGCGGTCTGTTGGGCCGGGATGTAGTCTGATGGAGCGGAGGAACTTGACGCGGAAGACATGCTCATCGGTGTCAAGGCCATAGACGCGGCGCCGATGGCACCCCCGGGATGGAAACTCTTGAAGATCTCAGCCGGACCCCTGCCTGGGGTAGTATGTAACCGCCGGGCCGTAGCGATAGCCAGTGCATCTCCCAGCGATAAGGCCACCGTGGTGGATGACGTCGGGGCACATACGCCGATCGAGGACTCTTCATCCTCATGGATGGGTGCCGGCAGGAGGATTCCCATGTTGGACGGGTGGAAAGAAAGCAGCGGACAGGTTGACGGGCGCATATGGGATGTAATAGCAATCACCGGGACTGTTGAAGGTATATGAGGAAGCATGAGCAAAAGCTCCGGCGTGCGACCTGAGAAGGATATCAACAAGAGCGTGTCGTGCTAAAGAAAGGATGCTCAGTCAGTCAACGGGTCTTATCTGGTCCATGGCAATGGCCATCCTTACCGGTCGTATCATGCCCAGGTCGCCATGCAATGCCTCCGTGGGGTGCAGGAATGCGCTGTAGATGCCTAGGCTGTTCATGGTGGCTTCGAGCTTTTGGGCAATCTTGCCACTCTTGCCCACACCACAACAGACCAATTTGCCCCCATGCTTGATACTGCGTACGATCTGACTCACGGCACGCGCGAGGTGGTCTTGCGCCAAGGGATCGGTCTGATAGATATGCTCCAGATGCGCCAGGGCAGCGCGCTCCGCAGAGATCACCTGGAGGGCCGTAGCGACTGGTGCCGTGTCCTTGGATCCCGATAGCGGGCATCGGTAGGCTCTGGAGGAGTCATTGGTAGGAGGAAGTCATCGTGGATGGAGGGGTTCGACTCCGGGAGGGGCATGGCGGGCGATAACGGGATCACAAACGACTGCTTTAGATGCCCCATGGTCTCGAAACCATTCTCTGAGAAGGAAGGAGGAAAGAAGGAAACGGGGCCTTCTCCCAGGAGGCAGCCTGGGAAAGAAGATCCCGGACGAGAACCTGGAGGCGCGGAGGAGGGAGGAGGGATCCGATGGTGGTGAGGGGGCGACAAGAAACAAATAAAAAGTGGAGGAAGAGAAAGGAAAGGACCGGAGAGATAGTGAAGGTGTGCCGCCCTGATTGGAGGTTATCAATCGGGGGCCCGGAGATAACCTCGCAAGCCTCGGAGCGGATATCAAGAGGAATTTCCCACCCTGATTATAAATATAAATCACTTTTCACCCCCTTCTAGATTCCGACGCGTGCATTGCTCTGTCTGTGTGCATTGGCGCAGACTGCAGGTCTAGGCAGATAGCAGATATCTAGTCAACGCTGCCGGTCGGTCAGGCAAGGTTCCGCCATCACACCATCGGCGTTGCTGCTGATGCCTTGCAGATCCAGTCCCCGCTGCCGTTCGGTTCTTGCTCACTTCCGTGCCGATAACTGACCCCAATCATATTATTACAGTGGCGAAAAGGATATGCTAGTGTACAATTGGTCTATAACAATCCATCTCTTGGCGTCTTTAAGCCCGCGAAAGAGGCTTGATACCCTTGTGGATGGCCGCAATTCCTCCCGTCAGATTCTCGTACCCACGCCCCGGGATCATGAAGCCAGCCTTCTGGATCATGCCGCGGAACTGCTCCTGGCTAGGGAACTGTTCAATACTCTCCACCAAGTACTGGTAACTGTCGCGATCGCCCGCCACCAGCTGGCCGATCATGGGGATGGCGCTGAAACTCCACTGTTTGTAGATCGCGTTGAACAGGCTGTTGTCGACCTTGCTGAACTCCATGCAGGCAAACACACCACCGGGCTTCAACACCCGGAACGCTTCCTCCAGAGCCGCCTGCTTATCTGTGAAGTTGCGGATTCCAAACACCACCGTGTAAAGATCCACCGAGTTATCCGGGATGGAGGGCAGTTCCTGTGCGTTGCCCTGCATGAACGACAGTCGGTTTGTGTTGTAGTAGGGAGTCTGCACGCTCCGCTTCTGACCCTCTGCCAGCATGTCCGGGTTGATATCGGCGATCGTTACGCGGGTTTCAAGGTCATGGTTGATGTTCGTCGCGTGGTCCAGCATGCGAAACGCGATGTCGCCCGTCCCGCCGGCGATATCCAGAATGTTCCAACCGCGGCCGGCCGTATCGTGATCGCGAGATGGAAGTGCAGATCCGGGGTTCAATGAGCGGACAAAATGGTCTTTCCACAGGCGGTGGATGCCCAGCGACATCATGTCGTTCATCACATCGTAGGACGAAGCAACGGAGCTGAACACGGCTCCCACTAGACATTGGCAGATTACGTTTAGTAGGCTTCCTTTAGCTATTTCATCATTGACAGAATATGGAAGAACCCACCCATAGACTCCTTCTGTGACTCGGGGACGTTTTGGAAGCCGAAATGGGTCATGCGATCGTCATGGTTGGACTTGGGTGGCTCCTGGGCGCGTCGAGTGCAGGAGAAGCAGCGATAGGGAGTCTCCGGCACAACTATACGCCTCCTGGCGTTCAATTGGAGGCTCCTCCAAACGGTACGTGACGACATGATGGCTGGGCTGGTGTGATGTTGAGGCAACTGAGTTGGTCGGCGGAAAGAAGAACAGAGAATCCCAGCCGGGCGGAATGCACCTGGGCCTGGGATCCTCAGGCACCCGTCCGGCTTTTTCCCCAATCACCCGCCGGCTCCACTCCGCCTGTTCATCTACAACAGAACTCGGAGTACACACATAGGACATCTCCCTTACGCCTAATCTAATATCTCCCTATGAAATGATGCAAGATCACACAAGAAACCAGAAACCGGGTATTATCTATTGCTGATTGCGGAATTCCAATCCCTTCATTAGCCACCCATCGAACAACAGTTCTCTAGCGGTGGGCCTATCCTCGGGCCTCCATTTCAATGCTCTCCGCATGAATCGCAAGAACCCCTCCTGATCCTGTCCTTGGATGCTGGCCGCCCGTTTCTCAAGGGTTATACGAGGGACTGGTGCGAGGTCCTTCCATGTGCCTGGAGTTTTCCAAATGTTAGACGGAAGCACCATGGCACAAAAATAAGTTAGACGAGACATACCATTGTCATTCCAGAACACGGAGCCCACTTTGCTGCGCTTGATAAACTCGCTTGGAGGGGGGCCCAGGATCGCCATCATCTCCGCAAGATGGGCTCGGTCATCGAAAATACCGTCCCTGTTTCTGCCGCTGAACAGGGTCTGGTCACAAACAAGGTCCCAGGCCTTCAATTAATCAGTATGGGCATCATGAACCTGGGCGTAAACTTCTTACCATCAAGGCAATGTTCCAGACGTCCACTTTATTGTCCCAGTTCATTTTCAGCACAACCTCCGGTGCCCTGTATACGTTGGGCATGATATCTTCATCATGCTGTTCTTCACTGAACCGAGCCTCGCCAAAGTCACTGAGCATTGGTAATCCGTTACCTGGAATAACGAGTTGACTGGTGTGGATTGTGCGACCATGGTCAAGTATCTTTCTGGGTGACGGTGCCTCGATTTCTGATTCTTCAATGCCCGAGAGGATTTGCGGATCATCACCGGGAAGTAGAAGATTCTTTAACTGCAGATCTTGTGGAAAGGTTAGACACAGAGTTGATCAAACATGAAGGGAAACTTTACCAGTATGTATAATATGTGCATCGGTGTGGAGAAAGTCCACTACGCCTAATATTTGTCGTAGACATGGCTTCAGATCTTCAAGGCCCATAACTTTCCCCGGTAAGAAGTACAGAAATTGATCCACACTAAGTCCGAGGGGTTGATGGACAAGACAGATATGGCGGCCATGAGGACCGTTCAGAAAGAAGTGACCCCATAGTTTACGAATGAAAGATCGTCCCAGGTGGTCTGACTCGACTGTATTTATACGGTCATACACGCCGAGTTCATGATTTCTCTCCGAACCGCAAACATAGATCTTTAAGGCGACATACTTGGAATCGCTGAGACCACAATATCAGCCGAGGGAGCCAAGCTTGGAGATCTGCTTTGATCAATCGAAGGCCCCAATACCAACATACCTTAAATCACGAGCGAGCCAGACTGTAGACGTAACGCCGTACCCCAGTTTAGCCAGGATTTGATATTGCCCATCAAGGACTTCTCCAAGACGAACAGGGTAGTATTTTTCGGCTCTGTAGGTGGGCAAAGTCTCCTCTTCGATTTCCTCTGTTGGATCAATAATCTCAAAGCCGGTAGTAGGAAACACGCGTGGTACGGCTGGAACTGGTCATGAGGAGGTTGACATCGGCTTGCGCTCAATGCATGGAGGTAACCATTGGCAACTTCGCCAGGGATGGCATCCAACAGACGGAGACGCATAAACAATCAATCTAGGAGCAAAGCATCTAACGCCACGCGATAACCGAGCCATTTTCATTTATACCTATTTTCTCTGCGCAGCTGGCTGTCTTCAAGTAATATATAAATAGTGACTCGAGTGAGTAGACGCGTCCTGGTGCATGCTTGGCGGTCACTGCACCAACCACCCGCTCCAACGGATACAGTTGGCCACTGGACAGCATCAAGAGAGGCTGTCAAGCAAATGGCCACAACCATCAAGCTTTCTACAGCTAGTGGAATCTAAATATGGCTCTGTGCACCGGCCAGGCTACTCATGTTACACCTACGTATCTGAACGCTTCCCTGTCTTTCTCTTGACGAGCCTTGATGGCTACTGTTCTCTGACCATATCTAGATACCTGTCTTCAGGTAGACATCAAATCCATTGAATTCGAGTCGACTTTCATGGCTCTCTTTCCGGGAATTCTGGGTTGAATCAATGGTTATTGAATACGACTACTGCCACGCCCCCCTAAGCAGGACAGGCAAGATGACTTGTCTAGACCATTCACCTTCCTAACTTCGTAGTCACTTTGCATTGTTGCTTGTCAGTCAATGACCTTTTTGGTGAAAGCCCCTCATAAGCTCTATAAATTCCGTCTCCATTTCACCTTTGCCCGCGTCTCATTTTCCTATCTTCAAGTCTGAACACACTGAACACCTACCAAGCACCTTTTGGTTCTCTCATACCCTTTTTATCTCTAGGCTTTATCCAACTGCCATTTTTCTTTGCTGCTTATCAAGCAGACTATCAAAATGGTTCAGCCTGAGTCAGCGAATCACTTCCGCTTTACAGGATCCAATATACTAACTTCGATATACCGCCTCGGCCATTCCAGGGATTCGTTAAACATGGCAATTTTGCAAGCCAGGGAGAAACAATGAGCCTAGGTAGGACCCTCACTGCGGGCATTAAGGAAGGACTCGGTGTGATAGTCCACGATGATTTACCCCAGCTTCCTCAAAAGCACCATTGATGGGAAGGACATCGAGATCATCGACAGCCAAACTGAGGGCAGAATGTCTCTGATCCTGACATCAAAGGAAAAGTGGCAAGCTTGACCAATCTAGGGTTGTGCATCTCACTCGATAAGCGGGACACATCTATATCCACCTCCTGCCGAAGCCAACAAATTTCCTGGCCAAGCCCTGGACCGGGTGCAAAATGGAGACTTGACAAGCGACATGCTGACAAAGATTGGTGATAGACGACGGAAATAGGGTGATATAGGACACTGGATACGGTATGCACGTGAGAGCTTTGTGGAATCTTATTCAAGGAATGACAGACTTCCTATGGCTGCATGTTCTTAACCTTGTCTAAGACAGCAGAACCCCCTAATAATCAACATTGCTGGAAGTCCTCCATGCGTTGCTTGGTTGAATTCTATGGAAGAATGGTAAACCTGCCATTGAATGGGTTATAGAGTCTAGTTCTCCTTTCGTCAGCGCTGATGGAAGATTCTTTATTTGGCTGCTTTGGTAATGTCGAACGCCCTGGCTATCGGGTCCCTATTGACTCGTTGTTTCTTTGTTCCTGAGCATCGTTCGTATACAATGCGGTTTATCAATTTCAAGATGCTGTCAGCGGAATTCCAAAGCTGGATGAGGGCTTGAGAGCAGGAAGCCAACAGCGCGTTCCGGAAAACATGGAGGGATTTCAAGGCAGGAGAGCGTCGCAGCTTGGGTCAAGTACCTGCCTTTAAGGAGTTCAACAAAGGGATTAGTAGGCAGGAACTGGAAGAAAGGGCTAAGAAGATGGTCTCTATAATGAGTACGCCAAAGCGGACCGCAAAAAAATTATAAAAAAAAAAAAAAAAAAAAAAAAAAAAACCAAAGGCATGAAAAAAAAAGTTCTAGCTGTGTCGTTTCGTAATATACGACCCCAACGATGAGGATAAGCACGAGACAGACAACCCATTTCAAACCTACCAGGCTCGCCTAGATAAGGCTCCTGCGCAGACCTTCATACGACCGGCATCACCCCCTCAGACGGAGGACAGCTGTTGAATGCGAAATGCAACTGCGCATCTTACGAAACCAGATTGTACGATCGTTGGACGCCTATCACCCGCTGATAGAGGTTAATAAGCACGCAAATGCAGAGTACAGCGAGCACCACTCAGATACCATCAGGATGGTAAAAATCACGGCCGTGCTGGACACAGTAATTGCCTGTCTGGACAAGGTTCCCCTTGTGTAATCGTCTGCTTACAGATTGCCTACTTTGAATTTCCTTGTTTCATGAAAAGCGCTAAACACCACATAAATATTGCCTGTGACTGTGAAGCATTGAGGACGGAGCCTTACAATGTGCACGGCCCCTGAGGGCGCCTGCCTACTATCAGGTGTCACGTCCACGACACTGAACTTGCCAGCCCTTCAGGGAACACCCCTTTCTCTCTTTCCTCTCCTGGCTAGGCTTGAAAATGAACTACTTTCACGTTAAACAGCATATATATTCATTCCTCGTTAGACATTAAGCGCTGAACGCGCCACTATGTGACATGCACCTGAACTAACAGACGATGTACGGTCATAAGGGGGACCGAAGACATAATACTAAGTCAGGGGAGAAAAAGATCATATATGTGCTATTATTTTGCTTCTGTCTTCCATCTGTTATCTTCTATCGCTGTGTATCGCGGGAACATGTACAGTAAATGCAGTCGGTAGCTTATATGAGTTCGAGGGTTTGGATTAGATTACGAGTGTGCTGTGGGTATAAGTAAACAGAGTAAGTCCTCATAGGCTTACTTTACACATCAAGCTTGGAAGACGAATCTATACAAATCAAAAAAAGGATCTTACGCATTGAAGATATTATCGGATGAATATGGACTTCTGACGGTTTGGAGTTTCCCTGGTAGTGTTTCTTACCATGGATGTTCAACCTAGATTCTGAAAATAAGAATGGGTTGATTGATACCAGTTGGCTGGTAGACGGTGATCATATGTTCTGATCACGTTGTCCACCGTGTTGTTGTGGCCTTCGCGACCCGCGAGTCACCTAGTAGATGGGTGGGATGTCATCCTAATCTTATTCTGCTCTCTTGAACCATCGTTGCCAACATGCATTATATTATGGTAAGAAGAATACCCACTATGCCCAACATCTCTTCCAGTCCCATTACCTTCCCCGAAAACCAGAACACTAAACCCGACTTCCTCCTCCCTTGGACTCATCCTCACTTCCAACTACAACCCCAACATCCCGATCCGCAAGCACATCCCCACCCAAACAATACGCCTCCTCCATATCCCAAGAAAACGGACTCGTCGTCGAGAACAACGCCTCAATCGACTCAAGCGACCGATTACAAGTCTCCGGGTAGAAGAGGTACACAACGGGAATCCAAAGCAGATTCAACCCCGCCAGCAAGAAGTAACTCCGACTCTGGATATTGTTGAACATGATGGGGTTGACGAGAGTCGTCATACCGACGCCGATGGCCCAGCCGGTAATCCCGAACCCGTTTCCTTGGGCTCGGAGGCTCGAAGGGAAGATTTCGGTTGGGATGAGGAAGGCGACGGTGCCCCAGGTGGAGGCGTAGCTTGATATTGGTGAGTGAGCGGGTGTATGGTATAGGGGATTGTGGCTGACATACCCTAGGTTGAAGAGGAAGAGCATTGCAACTGCCCCGGGGGCGTACTGGGCTGCTTTGTTGGGGTGGTGACGCGAGGTTTCATAGATAGCTCCGGCCTGGAGAATCGTGGGTCAGCGCGAGTCTAATGGTTATGATGTGGAAGAGCTTACAATTAGTTCGACGGTGAACAGTATTGCGGATCCTAGCATAAGACATGCTCGTCGTCCAAGGCGATCCACTATCTGCGCACTGATGATGGTGCCTATGATTCCGATGGTATTGAGACCTCCCGCAAGACCATTCTGTTTGATCTCGCTATATCCAGCTTGGCTGAGGAGGACAGGGGAGTACGCAGTAACTGCCTGGAGAGAGGTTACTATCAGTGACAACATGTATAAGAGGGCTCAGAGGGCCTACCGTGATTCCAGTCCAAGATGCCATGATTTGGAGAAAAAGACACAACCAGGCACGTCGACCAAGACTAGAACCTGGTCTTCCACTTCTGCCAGAAAGGATCTTCAAAAACTCAACAGGAGAGCTTGGCTTGCTGTGCCGTGTCATGGCGACAATCTCGGCGTATTCTCTGTCGATGGTCTCCTTACTAGCTATATGGCTCCTTATGCGGTATAGAAGCTCACGGGACTCATCATGACGTCCAACAGAGGCAAGATAACGCGGACTATCTGGCAGGACTTTGATAAATACGATGAGAAATATGGCAGGGATGCATTGAAGCGCCAACAGAAACCGCCATCGAACATCCGAGTCACCGTGATCGACAAACGCCAGGCCAAACGATAGCCAGTAGGCAACTGAAATGCCGAGATCTAGATACTATCAGCTAACTATACTATACCAACCAGTCGAGCCCCGCTACATACAATTAGCAATAAAGATATACCCAAGGAACCCCCCTCGACGATCAGCCGCAGAAGTCTCAGACACCAACACCGGAGTAATGCCAGCTAAACCTACGCAACCATAAGCATCACATCACCACGTCAATCATCTCAAACATACCTCCCGTCCCAATACCAGTGACTACCCTAGCAACCAACATAAAGTCCGAGCTCTGCGCCGCAGCCTGCAAAGCACCCCCAACCAGAGCAAACAGAGCTCCAACAAACAAGCCATTAATTCGACCAACACGATCCGCCAACCATCCACCAGCAAAGCAGCCAAAGATACATCCCAGGTAGTAGACGCTCACGATCCCCCCTTCATGCGTCGTGTCCGTCACAGTTCCATCACTCCGACCTATGCCAACTTCGGTGACATATCTGGGCGAGGCATTCACGCCCCCCATAACACCCTGATCATACCCTTCGAAGAATATAGCAATTAGAGAAAATATCTGGATGGCTAGGTTCAGCTGTCGCGGAGAAAGCCGCTTCCAAAGCGTTGTATAGCCCATTTGGATAACAATGCCTTCAATCAGGAGGGTCAGATGGTAAGTAGATAACCAGCACGCATAGACAGTCACATATGTGCATTATTTGCGACTCTGGTTCTTGAAATTCAGCCCGCTAGGGGATGGAATTGACCTGATGTCACGTTTTCCTTTCTGCGTTACGCAAGGGTTGAACTGATTGATCCCTTGATCGCTGGAAAATGTCCGCATTGTGGATTGACAAGCGCTAGAACTACTCCGACTTACTTTCGAGCCAATGATTTGTCTACCGATGCAGGAAGATGCACAATGCTGGCTCAAGCATTGATCGTCTTTTTGCTTGTCGGCTACTCTGCTTCATCTGCAGGTTTCAGCCGAACGGCAGATTTGGACTATAACTCATTGACGACAGCTGCAGCAAAGAGTTTGAAAGAGTATGAGGCTATGGGGTGTTTCTCTCATAATTTTCACCAACAATAACGTTAAGTCCATCCAAGTGTTTGTCGACAACGCGGCTAGCCATGCCTTGGACCTCACAGTCCTCGGGCTGAACAGTGGTACCTCCAGTGACATACCTCCTCCCGAACACTTACAAAACAGATAGGTCTAACATATTCACGCGGAAAAATAGCGATCACATTTTCCTGTGAAGGAAATGATGTAAATTATCCGGATGGAAAAGTGTTTGATAATAAGCAGTGAAGGACGCCTAGATTTTCGGGTTCGGGATATATACATTCTTGGTATAGGGGCTGATGTGAATCAATCCCGAATTTTCTGATCCCATAGGCTTTTAACAGTCACATTGCGCACCCACTCCCCGTTTGTCGTGTCTTCTTGGACTGTGAACCCTATCTCTTTCTTCTCCCCGGGAGCTAACGCAAAGGAATTCTCTTCAAAGTATCCCACCACTCCGGTAAGATAGTCAAGCCAGGTGTACAAAGAAACACCGGAGGTAGCTTCCACCGCAAAGGTCCGTGTTTCGGTGTTATACTCCAGTTTAAGGCCAGGATCGACAATAGACACATCCTTGGGGAATGCTGGAGTGAAGTGGTCCTCGTGAGAGAATGTGGTTGCTTGGGCCGAGTTTGGGAGACGTCCGTGAGCTGAGAGTGAGAGCATGAGAATAGCGTCCTTGGTATCCGATAGACCCAGGCTTTGGATATTTGTGCCGTAGATCCGAGTTGTGTTGAGCGCTCCTACCGTGAAGGAGACGGACTCTGGCGTCCCGACATTACCGGCTATAGGACGACCAGACAAATCCAGCCAGGTCAAATTCACAATGCCCGTTGCAGGGCTCCATAGGTCGGACGTGACATAAACTTCCAGAGAACCTGTAGTGTAGTTCCAGAATGGCGAGACGATAACAGGCTGGTAGATATCTCTCGCAACGTGGTGAAGAACCTTCCATCTGCCGCCGTACTCCAGACCTGCCCACGAAGGCGCTTGCCAGATATCCTCCAGCTGCCAGTACAGGGATCCAAGCTGGCGCTCAGGCATACCACTTCCGCGACGGTAGAATTGGATTTGGTTCTTGTACATGTCTGCCTGGAAGAGCTGCGTGGCGTGGCACCAGGCGCTGAAATTGGCAATAGGATCTGATTTGCTAGGGATCGGGTAGTAGTTCTCTACACCCAGGGTCATTTGGCCCATGCCGATGGCGGAGTTGGCATAGTTATCTGTCATGAGGCCACCAGCGGGATTGTGGTGGTTGCGAAGCATGACGATGCTGCTGTTGAAGTAGAGGTCTTCGGGTTCGACAGCTTCTTGCCAGGTTTGGAGACTGGGCATGCTGTGGAAACCAAATTCGTTGGCGAAGCGCCCGACTGGGTAGGAGCCGTAGTCAAAGGCCACGCTGGTGTCGTAGTTGTAGTGGTCCGTGTCGCCATAGTAGGAGCCGGAAGTGGTGTTGTCATATCGTTCTGCCATGGGGACGGGGGCAGAGAGGTCAACGTATAGGTAGCCTTCCGTCGTGCTACTAGGGGAATACGAGATGGAGCGGGTATTCTCGTAAACTAAAGGTAGGAAGAGACTGATGTACATCTTCTCGTATTCGCCGACGTACCAGGAATATGAAGTTGGATCTGCCGCTTTGACAAGTGGGAGCATCAGGACTTCGATTTCATTTCCACCCGCCCACAAAGCTAGTGATGGATGATGGTTGACTCTTCGAACATTGTACACTATCTCAGCGGCGACGTTCTCCAGGAAGGCGTTGTCGGAAGGGTATAAAGCGTCACTGAACTGGAACTCACTCCATAGCAAGATACCCTTCTCGTCCGCCAGGTCATAGATGAAATCATGGAGATACGCGCCGGAGGACCAGACACGGAGCATGTTCTGATTTCCGACCACGACCGCGTCGAATAATCGGGCCATCTTCTCCTCGGTGACCCGCGTCCAGAAGCTGTCTGGTGGGATAAGGTTGGATCCCTTGGCGTAGAATTCATGGCCATTGACCTCGAAATGCCAATTCGCCCCCGGGGCAATACCTTGTGCGCGCTGCGCTTCAGTGATGTTGCGCTGATTGAGAAAGATGGTGCGGAAGCCGGTTCTTTTGGTGACGTGGGCCACAGAGTGCGTTTCACTGTGGGCGACGGTAATGCTCACATTGTAGAGGTTCTGATCGCCGAGGCCTTGCGGCCACCACAAGTTCGGCGTCAGCCCATCGAGAATGGTGACACCTGTTATGGAGCTGCCGGTCACGGTGACATTGTCCAAAGCACGCGAAGTAAGGACCGTGCCAGATCGAGCATCGCTCACTTTGATTGACATGGTTGGGCTATTGGGTAGGGAGCCCAAGAAATCGATGCTAGCGTTGACAACCCAGGGTTGGCTTTGGTCAGGTGGGAGATAATTGATTTGCCCATTCCTATAGATATCCAGATCCGTGTTCAGCACATAGACGCCGTCCGTTTTCTCTAGCTGAACGACATATGCAGGTTTCCAGGGACCCGCGGGGGCAAACGCTGGGCCCCAATCCCATCCAAAGTCAGATTGTTCTTTGCGCATAAACCAGCGGTTTGGGTACTCGTACGTGATCTGGACATTTGATGGCCAAGCTATAGAATCGTCAGTATGGAGCATCTACGGCAAAAGCCGGCTTCTAGAACCAACTTTCTGAATTTGGATCCTGGGCGATAGCATCGACGATGTTCGGCGCACTACCAAAGTTGATGCTGAGAGTAGGATCCTCCTTGCAGGACTTTAGAGCTGTCGTAACATCGAATGCGTACTGGCGGAACTGGTTGTCAGTGGACGCGATCAGATGTCCGCAAAAAGAGATCGTTGCGAATGTGTCGAGTCCATTGAACACGAGCCAAGTTGAGTCGTACTCATCTAGGCTAATTTTCTTAGAATTTATGGACTGTACCTCACTATGCCTAAGGCCACTTACAGGTCTTGAATGGGCTGGCTGGTATAGGTCCAGTTGGCATCCGCAATCCAGCGAAGATTGAAATCATTCAAACCATGATACCTCCACAGAGTGTTTAGCGCGGATAAGTCTCACTGGCGGTACACCAATTCACTTACGGGTCGTCTGTTGTGATTGTTAGGTAGGCGTAGCTTGGAAGGGATCGATGCCCGAATGCACTCACCAATTAACCCCGCCTTCAATAGATCTATGTGAACCTGAGATGGAAATTGCGCAGGCACCGTTCGATTCAAGGCCCGGCTGCTGAGGGACCAATGCTCGTTGCTTAGGTCTCGGACATGCTGACTTAAAGCTACGGGAAGGATTGATGCCAGCATGGCCGCCGCTATCTCGGATCGGACGTGCATGATGCGCTGCTGAGAGCGAAGACAGGTAGCGATTCTTCCGTGTCGGTCTCAATGTGGGATCACGGACGGCTATTAACGCTGCTGTAGGGGACAGGATCGGAACTGGCCCGACCGACGCACAACAGCAATTCACTGCCTTAGAAGGCAGGGATGTGGAATGCAAGGAGGAAACTCCGTGCCGAAAAGGGAGAAGGTATGCTGACGGTTATTCGGGTGGCGGGGACGATCGATCTTTGGCATCAGCAAGAATCAGGCCATCAAGACATGGAGATTGGATCTCACTGCATGCGGGGAATGAAGAGGATGAGCCGGTTAAATTCGAGGCAAGCATCGAGGTCGGACAGAGGGCCGATCATTTGCTGATCTGCAGGTCGGTGATGGAACCCCGACAGAAGAGGGGTAAAATGGGATCGGTTGCATCTTGGCATGGGCCGACTGCTATTAGGGACATGGTGGAGAACTTGAAATGTTCATTGAATGGAGGTAGTACAGAGAAACACGCAGGGATGAGAGGATGAGAGGGAAGAAGAGGTTGTACGATGGATCGAACGAGCCCGGTCACATGTCTGGCAACCCTCAGGCCATTCAGGCCGCCGGCCTTTTTCTTTCTTCCTTCTTCCACTCTCCATTTTCTTAGATTGACATTCTGCATTCCCCCACAATCTCAAGGCGCTTGCGACAATACCACGGCATCTGCAGGTGGAATCCAGGAATAAAAATCCTCAACCACGTCCGCATCAACCGCACGGCTTCTTCCCCACTCGAGCAACGCTTCATAGTCCTGGCAGACATGCGGAGTGTTGAAGTCGGCATAGGGTCCAGTAACGCCTTCCACCCAGCGCCAGGCCACGAAGTTGGGGTCGGGCGTGCACATTAATCGCTGTCGCAGCATATTCACACAATGCTCATAGTGCTCCTCGGCCACGTCGGGAAACGCATTTCTTTCCTCGGTGAGCTCCGGAAACATCTCGGGGTGTTTCTGGTAATGGTGATCCTGCCAGAGGGAATGCAGGCAGTGCAATTGATGGATCGCTTCAAACTGGGCAACGTATCCCTGACAAGGAGAAGATTCAGCAATGGTACAGAAAATGGAAAGACTATATTCTTACTCCGCCGCGCTCGGGGGGATATTGGACTGAGTCGAGAGAATGACCCATTCGCGACATCTCCTCCGCTGTTACGTTCAGGAGAGGTATATGGGCAATATGCTTCCATGCAGCCATCACCTCGTCGGTTGGGGGACCTAAAGTATGCTTGGGTAAGACAAAACCGCAGTGATCTTTATTGAGAGGTTGGGTCTTACCATGATATGGGCTGCTCTGCCAAAGGGTTCCCTTAAAGGTTCTGTATGGATGATACATCAGCCTGGACCGCTACCTGAAATTTCCCAGTGCCTTGAAGACTCACTCAATCCGAGAGGTGTCTCCAATGGCTTCTATCAAGGGTGCTATAATCTCATGTCAAGCTACGTTTCCACCATCAACAAAGGGTATATGAAAGCATCTTACAGTATATTGACAATTTCGTGGATCTTTGGGGATCTGAGCGAACATACAGTCCGAGGATGAGGATTATTGTTATAGCGTGGGCTATCCAATGGAAGATCGATGACAAACCCCATCTGCGAGCTTTAGGCGATCGTGAGACTGCACCACTTTGAGGATCATGGAGGAGCCCTTCGAGGTCAGAGTCATCTTCACTGTCTCTGCCATTTTCAGGCTTCGACACTCCCATATACTTGCCCAACCCCATCACCAGCAGTGTCGCAAAGTTGACAGTAAGCAAGAATCAGGCAGATAAGAGAAAGCTGCCCTGTCTAAGAGAATTCAAAAGCACTCGCCGTGTCGTTTCTCTTATCAGAAGCGGGGCGTAGCGCGCACTTCTCACCGACCAAAGCCTGATTATATTCCACCTAATTCTGCCGGGTGGTTATCTTGTCGCTGACTAGGTACTATGGATGTCACCACATGCCTCTGAAATCTCTCGTAAGATTTTAGTTGGGATGGAGAGTTGGTTTGTTGCGTATTCCTTGCGAGGGAGTTCTAACCGGGCCTGTAGAACCACAATAAGCTGGAGAAACTCGACCTTGGATATCCACCCAATCCTTCGGGTGTAAGCAGACCGGCTGACAGCTCCGCCAGAGAAACTAGAGAGACATCGGCACTGAACCCGTCCGATAGGTCCATTGGGCCAATGCAACTATGATTTGGCGTGAATCTTGGTTACATCCTTCCCTAATCCTGAGCGGCATTTATCATGCCACTATCGATACCCCTCAGCCTTGCATCACGACATTCTCAGCACTGTTGAGGGACTTCATCAGATTAGTCTGCAGCACAGCCGCATCCTGATCGGAATCCTATCGGACATAGCGCCGGAGTCCGGGGCATACCTCGGAGTGAAGAAATCAAGATGTTTCTCAGCAATTGTTGATGGCGAACAAATAAATAGGGTTGTGGGAGCTGTACTCCGCAACAGGCAGAAACGCACAAAACGTCTCGACACCTCAGACAATCTACTATCGTCGGAGACCACACTTTCAGTCAGCACAATGTTGTTCAAGAACTCTGCTATCCTTCTTTCTGCCAGCATGCTGGCCATGGCAGCTCCCACGCCTAAGGGTGAGTATTGAGTGGGCCACCCTTGAACATCAGTAGCAGCGTTGACAATTCCGGTGGTAGTGAACGATGTCGCTGCTCGTGGTGAAGCCTATGACGGTTTCGTCGGCTTTGAATACGCCAAGGGTCTTGAAGACACCAAAATTGCCGCTCGTGATGAAGCCTATGATGGCTTCATCGGCTTCGAATACGCCAAAAGTCTTGAAGATAGCAAGGTCGCTGCTCGTGACGAAGCCTATGATGGGTTTGTTGGGTTTGAATACGCGAAAGGCCTCGAGGACACCAAGGTCGCCGCTCGCGATGACGCATATGACGGCTTCGTCGGCTTCGAGTATGCCAAGGGCCTTGAAGACAGCAAGCTGGCTGCGCGCGATGAGGCCCTCGATGGCTTCATCGGTTTCGAATACGCCAAGGGCCTAGAGGACACCAAGGTCGCTGCTCGTGGTGAAGCCTATGACGGCTTTGTTGGCTTCGAATATGCTAAGGGCCTTGAAGAAGCCGAGAGGGCTTAGAGACAACTCCGCTACACTGAACTTGAATCCCATCAACCCGCAAATCGGTCGAAAAATCGTTCTCTGTTGTACACATCGAACCTTCAATGGGAGACAGGGGTATTTATGAAAATATGGCTATGACAGAACTGGACTATGGAAAAAGGCTATCAATTCAGAGAACTTGGAATTTCCAGGATGATTTAAAACGTTTAAAGATAAGTACTGATGACCGCGTGCAAGCTTTCTTCTATATCCTGAGCGTGGAATACAATCTTGCATTAGGACTGCATTGGGTTACCGGCCTGTCGGAATATATTTTTTCGGACAGGTTAGCCGAACTACTAACTTCACACATCGGATGAGTTGATAAAGACTACTGAAGAATCTTTCGCACCCACATTGCACCGCTACGAGTACTGTATTCAGAAATATTGAAGATAGTATGGTATTAGTATGGCTCATTCTCATATTACGTTTAAGATCTAAAAAGTATGTAGACCGATTAAAGCATTCCCGAGAGGAGCGACCGTTCGTCCCTCCCACAACGCCATGCAATGAAAACGCGCGCAGCCCATTTGTACAAATACAGGGGTAGTAGTAGTAAAGCCACAAGACCGAAAACCATGGGCAGAAAGTAAAAAGGTAATGGAACGAGAAAGAAAAGGACGGATTCTAGATTACATAGGTCATGATACAAAGATGGCGTCAGTCACAGACCTCGATCGTCTCACCCTTCCACAGTAGTTGCCAGCGCCTGCTGGGCTAGCTTACGGTTGCGCTTCACCAAAGCGTTGAGCTTCTTGTCAATCGTGTCCAGTTCCTTGCGCGAGCTCTCCAGATCCTTCTGGGACTTGACGGCGAATGAGCGGAGTTCCTCGTTTGTCATGCCGACTACATCGTCTAGGTCAGGAATGTTGCCCATGACGACTCCCGCGGCTCCGAGCATGTGCTTGGCGGTGGCAGCGGCGAAAGACCGCACCGAAGTAGCAGTGGCGTTGACTAGCTCCGCTGTGTTGGCAATGGCCCAGTTGTGGCTGCGAGTGCTGTCCGCCTCCATGGCCGAGAGGACATTGGGAGGGGCAGGAATGGTGGATGAACCGCCCGCATCAGATCCAGTCAAGCCGGCAGTAGGAGAGGCAGAGGTTATGCCGGCAGATGTCTCGTCGACCCAGCAGATGTTGTAATTCTCGGGTGTAGCGAACAACGCGTCGAGACCGCCGCCACGGTTAGTCACATCCGGTTCAGTAATCGGAACAGTTGTGTACTCTTGGAAGTTATCGAGAGCCCATGAGATGCTCTTCTCAAGCGCTAGGTAGCGCTCTTCTTCGTCGGGCGACAAATGGTGAAGAACGCACCCACGAGGACTGATCAGGCATCGATCTTTCAACATGCTGGAGTCGGAGTTGACACGGATGGCTTCTCCGCGCAGGAGTGCTTTGCGGTGATCTTCAGTCAACTCAATAGGCTGCTTGAGGATGTCGTAATCATCCGCGTTGCACTTCATGTCGAAGCGCTGGTTTAGGTTGGATGGGTTGAACAGGGGGTGGTTGTTCAGGTCCAGATCACCAGACTTGTGAAGCCGAGCCAGAAGCATCTGCAACGGAGAGGTGCGCTCAGAGAACAGTTCTTTGACCGGGACACCGCTAGATTCTGCGTCCTTCATCAGCTGCTCCACCGTATTCTTAGAACGCCAGGCCTCCGCGGGAGTCTTCGGCTCTGCAGGAGCTTTCTCTTCTGCAGGGGCTGGTTTCAGATCCTTCGGCAGTTTGTCCTTGGACTTGGTCTTCTTGACTGCTTCCGTCCGCTGGTCAGCCTTATCGTTGCTGTCGGAGCCACCGGCATTGGTGGATTTTCCAGCATCGGCAGCGCTTTCTGTAGCCGGGACCGGAGAGTCAGTCGAGCTAGCCGGTGTTTTCTTTGTCTTGCGCTTCCTTCCAATAATCGGGGCCTGCACTGGCTCTTCAATCACAGCGACAACTTCGTGTTTCTTAGCTTCTAACTCCTTAGCCTTCTGTCTTCGTTCCTTCTTGGCTTGGCTCTTGGTCAAAGCCCGGACGGGCGCAGAGCCGATCCGGGATGAGGCCGGAGGGGAGTTGGCACGTGAAACCGATGCCGAAGTATAGAGATCAGCTTCGGATCCGAAGTCACCTGGCGTGTCCGGCCTACTCATCGACGAGATGCTCGGCCTTCTAGAACGTATTTTCTGCGCCGCAGCCAAGGATGCGACTGACTGAGTGGCAGAAGGGGGTGGCGGAGTTTCAGTCTTTGGAGTGTCAACCACACGGAGAATTCTGGGTTGGCGTGGAGCAGACGAGTCTGAAATCCGTGAAATGCTGGTCAATGGAGTATTTGGACGTGAACCAATATTCGTGGGAGCTGGGCCATGGATAGGTTGGCTCGGCGTCTCCGACTTTGCAGATTCCTGGGGTTGAGGAGTGGTCAAGGGGAGCTCCAGCTTTATGGGTTTGGTCTTAGCCGTGGTTGCTGAAGCTTTAACAGTATCTCCAGCCTTTGACGGACCATTCTTCATGTCAATTGCACCAGCCAATTCAGCCTTATGCTGGGATCGAGCTTTGCTGGCTGACTTGGGGACAGGAGAGCCAAGTGATATTTCCGAGACATTTTTGATGCGGCTCGATGTTGGGGCATTCTCAGGCCTATCCTTCATCTCCGGCGAGGGCTGGCGAGAGGCATTTTCTTGGAACCCATGAGCCGGTGTTCCAAGTCGAGGGAAAGGCGGATTGAGTCCAGGTGGCATTGAAACCGACGACGTCGGACTGGATGGGTTGAGCGGACTTTGGAACAAGGCAGACGCGGGATGCGCGTGGGGGAGTGGTAGTCCAGGCGGCAGCGTAGGCGTTCCAGCACGAGCCGAGCCTTGCGAGTCACTGGAGAAATGCGAGCGCACGAGATAGCCAAAGCTGTCGACAGGGCGTTTGTCCTTGGATTGAGCTCCAAGAGGAGGAAAGTCTTCATCCACTAGATGCGCTGTTAGCTTCTTCACGTGCCCAACAAGATGAGTGAGATGACACGAAAGCAAAGAAACGCAGAGACAGGGCATGCTAATAGACTCCCAACGACAAAACGCGACGACCAAGGTACGAAAGGGCAGGCATATTAATTACATAAAGGTCCCGGCCGATTGAAGCAGACGGACACACATGGCATATTGTCTATATGAACAATATATGTGAGAAATTGGTTTCGCATAGAGGGCCCTGCTCGTGTTTATCGAACGCCAGGGCAGGGAGGTTAACGTACATAAAGCCATGACCAGACCGAATGGGCCACCAAGATGCTGATAGATCAATCCAGCTTGGATGCAAAAGAACAAAGTATACGACAGCCACCAAACCGCAGTGGACCTAGAAGACACAATGTGCCCATAAAGTGCAATGACGCCTCCCATCCACACGGAAGCCGGAAAACAAAAAGGAAGAAAAGAAACGAAAAGAATAAAAAGAAGTAAAAAAAGAGAACAGAAGGAGGTAGACAAAAAAAAAAACAGAAAACGATAAACAGTCCATGAGATGAACGCCAAAGGCACGCCTAGCCCGTATTCTTGTTTTTTCAAGAGTCGTTTGCTTTATGCTTCGTCGCAGAGTGGAAATATGTCGCAAAGTTTTCAACATCGAATCAATAAAAATCCGGAGAACTGAAACATAAGAATCATATCCCGGGCCCATCTAGAGAAATATGATATCATGTCATCAAAAAAAAAAGGAGGCAGAAAGGGCATAGAGAGAAACAAGATGCAAAAGGGTAGTCATCATAAAAAACAGAGATCGAATGGAAGGGCAAAGGGTTATTAATGAATTAAGAGAAAGGGGGGAAGTCAATCACCAGCGGTTGAATCCGCTGCCATACATCATGGCCTGATTGTACCCACCTTGACCCTGACTCCCGTACAGCGCTTGCCCAGCAGCAGCAGCAGCATTCGCACCGACCTGGTGCATCCTCGCCTGCAGGATACTCGGGTCCGCAAGATCTACTACACCGCCTCCGCCGGAGGAAGTGTTAGCGTGTCTGTGCTTCTTCCCCTTCTTCTTCTGCTTCTGTGGCCCAGACTCGGAGAAATTCCCCGCTTGAGTGCCATAGAAAGAGCTGAGAAGGCCATTCGCGGGAGTCAGGGGAGGGGGAGTTTGGTGTTGCTGAAGGAAAGGAAACATGAACTCACGCTTAGCGGCCTCTTGACCCTGCAAACCACCGGCATTTGCGCCACTGCGGCCTCTCAGCAGCTCACGCATCAACTCTGGATTGGCTTCTTGCTTTCCGAGGTTGCCTCCCAAACCGAGGTTGGCGTTCGTGGTAAAACCGTGACCCTGCGCGAACATACCTCCTCCGCTGATAGGCGGAGTGCCAGCTGTCTTCAACCCTGGGGGTGGACCCTGCACGCCACTGGTAAAGTAGTTGCTGGCAAGCGCGTGCTGGGGACTAGGCGCAGCAAGCGGGTTGGGAGTACCAGATTGCATCAGAGATGCCTGTTGGCTCAACATCCTGACATTAGGGAGGTTTTTTGTATTGGCCTCATTGGCAAAAGAAAATCGAGAGTTTTGACGACTTTGCGCCTGCAAGGCGTTGAACTGGGCCATCTGGCTCTGGAGGAGACCTTGACGGACCTGAGCTGCTTGGTCAAGGGCAGCGGTGTTCAGTCCACCCTGCAACTGATCAACTAGGCCTGCCTGTTGGTTGCTGGCAGACTTCAAGAGAAGCAACTGCTGCTGCTGCAGGGGGGTTAAGCTGCGACCGGCCAGGTTAAGTTGCTGGAACTGGTGGCTAGTGGCGGAAACAGGAGAGCCGACCACCGAGTTTGTCGTAGTACCCTGCTGGGATGGAGGCTGAATGGCACCATGAGACTCACGGCCGGTACGACCTCTGGGTGGCATCGCATCATCCGGTTCACCGCCCAGCTGCAAGCTGCCACTCTCACGGCTCTCCTCTTCAGCTGCAGCGGACTGCAACAACTCCTGTTCGCGCCTCACACGTTCCTGCTCCGCCTTCTCACGCATAGCCCGGCGTTTCACACCACCATAGGGATCGATGAATGAGGGGTGGTTCTCGATGAGGGCAACTTCCTCCGCGGGCAGACCAGCCGCCGAGAAGACAAACTTGAAGTCCGGAGAATTGACAGCTTTGACCAGATTATCCAACAGGGGAGTCTCCGGTTTCGGGGGCGTCTGGACGGCGGGAGGAGCAGGTGCGCTAGCAGGGGAACGAGGCGGCGAGGAGCGTGACTCAGGGGCCGGGGAAGCCTGCGCTTGAGCATGAGCCTGAGCTTCAGCTTGCGCCTGGGCTTGAGCTTGGGCCTGTGCCTGAGCCTGAGCCCGGGCCTGAGCCTCGGCCTGAGCTTGAGCTTGAGCTTGTGCTTGTGCTTGTGCTTGTGCTTGTGCTTGTGCCTGAGCTTGTGCTTGTGCCTCTGCTTGTGCCTGGGCCTGAAGTTGGGCTTGAAGCTGGGCCTGAGCTTGAGCCTGGGCATGGGCACGTTCCTGCGCATGTTTTTCCGCGCGCTTCGCTTCGTCCACAGTTGGCGCAACCGTGGCCATCGCGGGCCGAGGGCTTTGCGAGGCCTGACTGCCAGTCAGACTTGCCCGCCTAGTCCGGCTGAGCACAGCATCCTTGTTCGCCCAACTTGCCGACGATGGAAGGGCGGACCCATCAGGTGGCCGGCTTCCAGCAGCATCATCCCTACTAGGTTGACGGCGCATCGGCTGCGAAAGCGGTTGAGCGGAGGACCGGGTGACGTGCGGAGGGATCGAGTGGGTTGGACCGCTGGGGGAGCCGTTGACGCGTTGGCTCGACAAGGTGTTCATCGAAGAAAGATCCTGTCGGCTGTAGCTGTCACTGTCCTCACCAGTTTCGTGCAAGAAGGTGCAATTCCGATTATGACATTGTTCGTTGCGCAGAAAAGAAGAGCAGTATTTCGTCGTACCGTATTGTGCACTACAGCAGTCAGTACGCGGCGTCACCAAACCAACGCACGAGCATCAGATATGGACCTACCGTAGCACCCGTTCAGAGTTGGCCGACCCATCAACCGCCGCTATGCAAGTTGCTGCGTCGGCCTTTCTGGCGTACGTGACGTAGACGCCAATGCCCTGGTTGGGGTTGCCGCCAGGCTTGGCCTTGCTCACGACGATCTTCTCGATGTCACCGTACTGACCGAAATAGTCTCGACCGCGCAAAGTCTGGAGGAGCTGGTTCTCGTCACGTATCGTAGGGTTGAGACCGATGACATAGACAAGGTTCTTCTGGACAACCCTGACACCGGCAAGATTCTTGCGACTAGAAGCCTCGATTTCGCGCCTATCGGCCTCCTTCTTCTTGGCGGCGGCAGCCTTCCGATGCTTTAATGCCAGGTCCGCTTTGAATCTATTTTGTGGGATGCGATGTTAGCGCCAAGACGCGGGAAGGGCCACTCAGAAACAAGTGCAGAACAAGTGCGAGAAGAGACCACATACTCGTCGGCATCTGGAACCTTGTACTGGATGGTGCTCTCATCGTAGACCCGTCTACAGTTGGGGCACCGGCCTTCCTCACTATGGGTTTTGATATTGTTGTAGCAAAATTGACAAATCTGGCGGGAGGTGTTAGCGGCGGTCCAGATCGCATACGACGCGAGCCATCTCCCGATCGGGCCGCTGGTTCGCATTTCAAGGACGAGGGAAGAGAACGTACCTGATACCCACAGGGGCAAGGCTTGAAGTTCTTGTCTGATAGATCGAATTCTTCGATGCAGAGGGGGCTAAGGAAGACAAAGGTGTCAGCCCAACGAACAAGTTACCAGTTCAACCCGACGGAAACGAAAAGTCGAGAGCGGACGCACCAGAACTCGTCGTCATCGTCGATGACGGAATCAATCTGTTGGCGATTTGACATTATGGGCGATGAAGCTGTGCAACTGTACAACAGGAGAAAAAGACGGCGATCACAGTCCAACACTAAACACCCATCAACCGAACCCGGGCGGAAGGGGGGAGGGGGAGGGCGAAGGGAAAAGCGGCAAAAAGAAGGTCTCTCGTGTCAAGGGGCGGAGGGACCGAAGCGGACAAAAGAGTCTAAGGCGGGCGAGGAGGATAGAAGATCGACAACGTGGGGTGAGGGGAGAGAGGACGAGAAGAAGGGAGCAGAAAGGAACACCAATACGCAGAGAAGAGAGAGAGTTGGAGGCGAAGAGAAAGAGAAGTGAAGCTTTGATTGATGGGGTTTGCGCGGGTTTGCACTGTTTGGTACGGGTGTCCAGCCTGACAGCAGCCTGAGGCTTTCACAGCGCCGCTTATGTCATCCTGCCCAAACACGATTCCACGGCTCTCACGTGACGGCGACAACTTCGCCTGGACCCGGCAAAAGCTCCTTGTAGGGAACCTCCGCTGCTCTCCCCCTCCCCTCCACCCTCCTCGCATCCCGCAATTGCCCCGTCACCATGGCCTCTGCTCGCTCCCTGATGCGCCTGGGGACCGGCCGGTCCCTGGCCCCCGCCGCCCGTGCCTTCTCCTCGACCGCACTGCAAGCCTCCAAGGCGTCGACGGCGCCCATCTCGGAGCATGTTCCCAACATGCGCCAGGCCCAGCGTCCCCGTACGTCAATGGCCACCGGACCCGACCACTCCAATCCCTAACTGACCGAATCTCACAGCCTCGGGCCCTCTGCGCGCTCCCGTCGTCAACCCCGTCGACAAGTACCAGGACAAGGCAGAGAGTCTGCACAAGTACGGGCAGTACATCATGTCCTGTCTTCCCAAGCACGTCCAGCAGTTCTCCGTCTGGAAGGACGAGCTCTGCATCTACGTCCCTCCGTCGGGCCTGATCCCCACCATGACCTTCCTGAAATACCACACCGCGGCCGAATACACCCAGATTTCCGACATCACCGGAGTTGACTTCCCGACCCGCGACCAGCGCTTCGAGGTCGTCTACAACATGCTGAGCGTGCGCTACAACTCGCGTATCCGTGTCAAGACCTACGCCGACGAAGCTAGCCCCGTGCCCTCCGTGACGGGTCTGTTCGAGGGTGCGTTGTGGTACGAGCGTGAGGTTTACGATATGTACGGTGTGTTCTTCACGGGACACCCGGATCTGCGCCGTATCATGACCGATTACGGTTTCGATGGCCACCCGTTGCGCAAGGACTTCCCCTTGACCGGATACACGGAGTTGCGTTATTGTGAGGAGAAGAAGCGGATCGTCATTGAGCCTCTTGAGCTTACGCAGGCGTTCCGGAACTTCGAGGGCGGTACTGCTGCCTGGGAGCCTGTTGGCCCGGGTAACGATAAGACTCCTGAGTCGGTATGTTAAACCCCATTGGTCCCTTGCTGTTGTGGAAGAAGATTGATGCTGACTGATATAGTTCAAACTGCCCACCCCCAAGCCGGAGCCGAAGGAAGAGGAAAAGAAATAGAGGAGGTGTAATCGTATTTTCTTTCCTTGCTGGTTCTGTATGTACATACCGTCTATGTTTGAATTTGACGTTGACTGCATTGTGTCTAATGTTGGTAAAGCTGTGTTTAGGTTAGCACTCAGTCTATGATATATTTCGTAGATTGTGTCATGAAATTTCTTTATATCTATTCCATCAATCCTACATAGTATAATATTAACCAATCGCATAAAATCCTCATCACCAGAACCAATTAATCCAACCGATAGCTACCTACATATCCCAACATCTTGATACGGAGTAGTTTTCATGAGATCAGCAACTAACCCCAAACCAACCAATAAGACCTCCCCCAAAATAAGACACCCGAAACGGCAAAATGACACCGGGAAACTCTTGGCGGCCACCCAAAGTCCTAACCCCGACCACCGACCACCGACCGACAAGAAAAAAAGTCCCCTCCGATCCTACCTATCTGATCTACTTATCGACCTCCGCAACGCAACCCCCAAATTTATCGCAAGACCTCAAACAAACCCCAAAGCCAATCACCACTGAATCCAAACAGACCCAAAAAACCCGCAGAACAAGCGAAACAAAAAGCAAGGACCAAGCGCAAGCGAAAGAGAACGGGAAAAAAAAATGCCGAAGCGCAATTTCTCCGACTATACGGAGACCCGGGGCGAACCCACACCCGAAGAACGAGCTTTCTATCTCCAAAAGACACGGCTTTTCCAACAATTCGAATATGGAGTGGTAACGCTGTCCAAGGCGCTGAAGGTAGCGCGGGGATTCGAGCGCCAGAAGCTCAGTCGGCGGGAGAAAACGGCGAAGACTACGGAGGGGAAGGAGGGGACGTTGAGTCGGTTGGCGGAGGAGGTTGAGTTTACTAAGGTTCGTTAATTATCCCCTTCTCCTTCCCTGGGTTGAAGCTTGAGGGTTGGGGTTGTGTTTGGGGATATTCGCAGCTAATGTATGGGGGTATGGTATAGACACTCGACCCGATCAAAGTAGCAGAGAATTATCTCTTCAGACAACTCGTCAAGACGAAACGGATCGCCGAATCGCCCGTTTTCATAAAATTCAAGGAATCGAAGAGGATTTCGGCGGAGGGGCCGAAGAGTCCGGCTGAGGCGAATGTTACGGCGCGGTTGTATAAGTCGACGCCGGTGAAGAATGTCTTTCCTGGGATTATGGATGGGATTCGGAAGTTGCTGGGGGTGGAGAATAAGGCTGTGTCTGCGGATGGTAAGGGGGCGGAGAAGAAGCAGAAGAAGGGTGTGGAGAAAGATGGGAAGATGAAGGAGAAGGGTGCTGTTGGGGCTGACAAGAAAGAGACGAAGAAGAAGGATAGTACCACGGTATCTGAAGTGGAGCAGAGTGGAGATGAGGAGGATGTCGATATGGATGATGCAGATGATGCGGACAGCATTGACTTTGCGCAGTTCGATGCACGGCTTGCGTCGGGGTCGGAGGATGAAGATGGTGAGGAGAGAGCGGATGACCGCGATATCAGTGACAGTGATGACGATGACGAGGAGCGGATACACTCTCATCAGTCGGATATCTCGATCTCCCGGTCTCCCTCCCCGGAACAGTCCGACTCTCCGCCTTCTAAGAAGGCCAAGGGTAGCAAGAAGGCTTCATCCGCACCCGCCACTAGCACAACTTTCCTGCCGTCCCTGTCTATGGGTGGATACTGGTCTGGCTCAGAATCTGAAGCGGAGGATATTGCCGCGAACGAGCCCCCCAAACGCAAGAACCGCATGGGTCAGCAGGCGCGTCGGGCTTTGTGGGAGAAGAAGTACGGTTCTGGAGCGAATCACGTCAAGCGAGATATGGGCAAGAGAGGCCGGGATAATGGGTGGGATGCACGTCGGGGAGCGACGGGCGGCGGAGACCGCTGGGGACGAGGCGGAAATCAAGGCTGGGGCAGGCCTCAGCAACAGAATGGACGTCCTCAGCGTGCGCCTCCGGCGAAGCCCCAGGATAACAAGCCGCTGCATCCGTCATGGGAGGCTGCGAAGAAGGCCAAGGAGCAGAAGAATACTGCTTCGTTCCAGGGAAAGAAGGTGGTGTTCGACTAGATATCCAATTTTTATATGTACTTATAGACATCATGACTATCCAAAAGCTTCCGACATAACACTTGCCATTCTCGCTGGTAAAACAAATATATGCTGCCTAGGTATCTTGAAACGGATCCAGTGCACAGATAACGTATGAACAGACAAACGCGAAAGGTCAAACGGAAACGCTGAAAGAATATTAACCAGAGCTGAATACATTAATCATTCATGAAGTTCATCCACCGCGGCGTGTCAGCGCACCCGGGCTTCATCTCCCCAGATAGCGTTTGCTGGCCATCGGTCTCAAAGCAAGGGATAGCAGTGAACTCTCCCAGCTCTTGAGGCAGGTTTGAGACGAAGTGATCAAGCCCAAAATGAGGCATGTGCGATAGAGGATGCGAAACGGAGAATTCGGATGAGTCGGGGATGCTCGCGCTGGCCACGTCCGCTTCCACCTGGTCATTTGCGGTGGAAGCACCAGCCATTGGGGTGACGACAGGGGGAAGTCCGTTGCCGCTAGGATGATGATACTGTTCCTGGAAAGGTACAATTTCGGGAGAGATTGGCCCGGTTTTCCATAACATTTCCCAGTTCTTGAACCGATCATAGGCTGATTCGACGACACCGGTACTGCCTTGGGGTTGAGTCTGACTGTACTCTTCGAGACGACGAATCGCACGTTCCAGGGTCTCAATGACGCTCACTGCCGCCCGGGCAGAGCCGACACCCATGGACATGATCTTGATCAGCGCCATGCCCTTATCTAAGGCTTCGCCCAGCCGCTCTGTACGTTTGGTCAAACTTTGGGCCAGAATAACGAGCAGAGCGGCACGGCATGAGCTAAACTCGGTAAATGATGCGCGGGCTAGACCGGGCTCGTCGCGAAGCAGCCGACACAAATCAATAATCTCCAGAGCGGCTTCCACACAATCAGTGACCAGCGTTGACCGATTCTTGGCAAGACCCGACGGTGTCTTGAGCGGAGCGCCAGTGGCCGTGGTGACACTGACTGCCCTCATGCTGCTGAAGAGAAATGGCCGCCCAAGGAAGATGCGAGTCAGACAATAGTCGAGCTTCAGGTGCACATTGGAGCGGAAAAGCGGCCCGGCTGGGTTGAGATCCCTGCAATTGGTTTCTTCTGGCAACGTAGCCCACCAGTCGACTAGGTTTTTCCGCAGATTCAGTAGCCTTTCCAGACAATCCTGTTGCTGGTTCTTTCGGGACTTGCGAAGGATAGATCTACTGGCGTTAGCAGAGCTCCTGACTCACTTCGAAGAGATACACACATTTCATTTGCAACTTCTCCGAGTTTGAGTGTCAACTTGATGAGTGTCACCATGTTCGTATCGTTCGAAACATGTCCCGACGGCGTCAAGCCGGGAAAGTCAGTAGGAAATGGGGCATCCACGTCCGCATCTAACAAGGAGACTGGCCTTCCATGAAGAATGCTGACACGCCTGGAGATCGTAAGCATCGTGTGAGAGAATGATTCTCATCTGACTTACTTTTCTATCGTGTAAGCGGTCCAGAATACGCGATTCCGAGTCTCGATCATACGAGGTGATAGTCCCTCGCCAGTGTACTTCCGGTGCATGCCATTCTGAATGGCCATCTTTAGTGCCAGACCAAAGTATGTATAGCAGAGACCTGACGTATCAAGCGGCAGAAGATATGTTCCGATCAAAAGACAGGCCTGCACGCTTCGAACGGACGCGGTGGCAATAATATCTGGAAGCAACTTGGATGCGAACTGGTAAAACGTGAGACCAACGTCGTCCTCGGAAAAGTGATGGTCATCATCGAACGCCGAGTTGGATGAGAGACGGTTGACAGGGATAGACGATTCCATGTGCGCGAACTGGGTTCCGACAGCCAGAACCATTAGAATGGCGCAGACAGAGCCAGCGTCCTTGGAGGAAAGACTGGAAGGGTCCGTATAGCAGGTGTTGAGTTTGTCCCGCAACCAATCCTCTTCCACATAGAAGTTGTTCGTTTGGGCATATTTGAAGAAGATCTGGACCAGAAAGTCGGCGACAAAGCGAGGAGGAAGACAGGTGACAGATGTCGACACCAACGTCGACCCGGACTGCAGTTGGGTTGCCCGCCATCGTTCTTCGAACGGCTCTGTTTCGGTTGATGCCTATAACTCTGTCAGCGACAAAACTGTGGCTATTTGAGACCGTCTTACCTCCGGAGCTGCGGTCTGCATCCATTCGTCGATCTTCTGTCTGATTTTCATCGAGAAATTTAGATAAGAGAATTCTCCGGAGTATTCTGTCATCGAGTTAGATAGCCCGCACATGTAAAGCGCAATCCAAGCGAGGAAGAAGCATACGAGTGGTATTATCCGGCAAAGCCTTGATGGTAAAGTCTTCATCGTCGATAGCCAGATCTTCCAGATCCTCTCCATCCAGTTGCATCGAAGGGCTCTCCGTAGAACCAGAGGGGCGATGTTTAGGTGTCAGCTCCTCCGCCATCCTCCGGAGCGAGTAAATATCGAACGAGACATTAGGGACATAGTGTTGAATGATGCGTTCCATGTACCGGACACGTTCCGCCTCGGCCATATCATGTCGACTGAGAGCGGCCGTCCGTTCCAGAAGTCTAAGCCATCATGTATAAGCCTCCGCATCCTCCACTTTGTTATGGTGTTGATGGCGTGTGTCGACTTACGGGATAGACGACGATCGGGCGAGTTTCTCCGCATGATCGGGGTGAGTGAAGTTGCATTGCCGGCGATACCGGAGACATCGACGACAGGGTACACCTCCTTCGCATTTCTCCTTGACGCGACGACAGCCATCGCAGCTATGGCAGTCAATACCAGAGTCCAAGATCCCGAGCGATTCCGGGGAAGTTCTGAGGGGAGAATCAGGGAGAATCAGGGAGGAGGCAGGCTTACGCTCGCACGGCTCGTTTGCGGTTTTCGTCCGAAACGCGGGGTCGTTTCTGCTGGCCTAGACCAGCAGGGGTGGTTGGGCCCACATCCATGGCAGTTCGAGATCAGGGAGGCCGATGGAGAGGCAGGCGCATTGTAGGATTATGGCGAGGGCATCCGGAGGAGGAGCGGAGAGGGTCGATGAGAAGCGGTGGTTGCGGAGGACAAGAAAATTTGCCCGAGTTCGAGCGAAGGAGATCCTCCCTTTCCACTTTCCACTTCCACTGATAAGGACAAGATCAGGAGCGGCACGAGAGGCCGATCACCACTCCGGCCCATGGGGTTTGCCAGCTGGTTTCTGCCCGCGGAAATTAAGGCAAAAGTACGATTCGGTGGCATTTGCTGTCCCAGTGACGAGATCTTTGCAGGGCCTGGCCGTGCTCGCGTGACTTGACCCAGCCGTGCATGCATGGGGGACTTATCGCCCACCACCACCACAGCGCCGGAGATACGGAGTATATCACTAAAGTAACCACTAAGACGATCTATGTATCGTTCTACACATGGATATCCACTACTTCTAAAAGCCATCCACTTCGATCCCAATTGCTCGTTCCCGGCCAACCTCCAACAGCTTATTCCCGACCACCAAATCCATAATCCCCATTCCCACGCACTTGAACACCACATTACAACCCTCCGGCACCTCAATCGGCTCCTCCTTTCCTATTCCCCCAAACAATTCCCCAATCTCCACCAGCTGGTCCTCTTTCACCTCCGCCAGAATCAACTCCCCAGATTCCTCCAGGCACGCCTCCTTTGAGTCCACATAGATCTTACCGCCGCCCGACAGGAGCGTATCAGTGTCTACCTCCCGCATATGCGGTTTGTACGAGCCGATAAGGGAGATAAACCGAGGCTTGAACGGCTGGAGATACGTGGACGGGAAGTTTGGCTCTGTCGCGGGCGTACAGCTGAAAATCACATCGCACGAAGCCAGTTCGGTGCGAAGCATCTCCTCATAATCGGGAGTGTCTTCTTTGACCAAAGTAGAAAATGTCACGTTAGGATGACTCGATCGTAGATCGGCGATCACGTCTTTCTCTAGCTCTGCCATTCGCCGACGACCTCGGTTGATGAAAGTAATCTTCTTAATCTGATCGGGAGCCAGGAGGAGTGCTAGTCTGGCATGCCACTCTGCCTGTCTTCCCGAACCGAAGATCAAGATGTGTTCCTTTGGGATGGTTGCGCAGCGTAGGAATAGCGACATGATTGCCAAGGCGGTGCGGAAGGCCGTGATCTCCGCTGCGCTGAGGAGACCTTGCAGCTTGCCCTCCGGGGAGAAAATGTTGATCACTCCGATGATCCCGTTGGACTGGGAAGCAGTCACGATTTTGATGCCGGTGGTGACGGTGTTGGAAACAGGCATGAAGAGAGACAGGTTCTGTTCCTTGGTGACGATGGTGCTGCGGAGGGGTTGATGAATGAGTCGCTCCTGTCCAGACGATTCTGACTGAGATGATACGTTTTTCAGGGCCTCACAGAGGGTGTCGAGGAAGCCATGACACTGTGTCGGGGTCAACTCTCGCAGGATTTGGGCGACCGCGGGCTCGGGTAGAAGACGCATCGTCGATGTGGATTAATCACAGGATGGTGTGCAAATGATGTACACAAATGTGCGAAGGAGTAATTGAGACCATATGGCTATTAACAATCGTAAAATGGAGGAACGAAGAGAGAAGGCAATGGTCAACTACACTTGACTGTCCGCTGAACCGATTGTTAGGACGGAGTAGCCTTTATAGACCGTCTGGTGTCGGGCAGCGATGTCGGAGATAGGCTCACCTGCGGAAACCAGACCCGAATCGGACCGGAGATGCTAAGCAGTGGTAATTGACGGGATGGTCTGTTGGCTATCAAGGGGCACTTGAAATTGGAATCGTCTGGCGTCGCGATCGGAGGTTGGAGATGATAGGAAACGCGGGGTATCGAGGGGACGGATCTCTCTCTTGACATCACCGCCACACGCTAGGCGGATTGGCCTAGGCAATCTACGCAGAACCATAGGAACACCATGTAATTTTGAAATTCGTTATCATTAATGCGCCAACCTCGAATTGTTAACACCGTCTAGATGCAAGCAGACGCTCAGAGAATCAGTCTTCAGACCAAGATGCAAGTGCCCGATGATATCAAGAAAACCCGAAAACAGAACGCAAGACAAAGGTATCATAGTAGCATCAATTGCCCAGCCCAAACACCTGACGAACCCGGCGCTTCAGCTCCCCAAGCATGGCCTCCTGCGACTGCTTGGTACGTCCAACAGCTTCGGTGTTCTCCACGGCACGTCTCATCAAGAAACCCATGCATTCCTTGACGGTGCCCCAGGTCAGCAGCTTGTATACGTTCGGCGATTCCTGGGAGGCGGTGGAGTCCGCGCCCGGGAAGCCTTGCAAGAGCTCGCAGCTGACCTCGTCGGCCATACCCTGGAGTTGGGCGTAGCTGAGGTCAACCCCTTGCGACTCGGCCCGAGCAGCTTGCTGGAGACGGATAGCGTGGGCCTTGCGGACAGAATCCCGGTTGTGGGTGGCGATGATGACGTTGACAGGTGGTAGCTCGGTCTTGTGCACTTCAGAGGCAGACTTCAGCATAGAGTTGTAGCGGCGGGTCAGGAGGACCTCGACGACGCCGTCGTAGCATGCGTCAGTCTCCTCTTTCTCAGCCCAGATCAGATGGCGGGGCTCAGTCTTGAGGTAAGCACCCCGCACCAGCTTCACACCGAGGGTGTAGCCTTCCTGGCGAGCGACCTCAAGGTGCTTGGCAATGGTCGCCGGCGTAGAGCGGAGATAAGCCTGGTAGGTGTTGTAGAAGATAGCGCGACCAGGGGTCTTAGCATTGCAGTACTTCTGGTACTTCAAAGCCCACCCCTCGATTCCTGGCTGCACAGCCTGCTCCTCCGCATCAACGAGAAGTCGCACATTGCGCGAGATGGCCAAATCGCAGACTTTGGTGATGGCGTTGTCCATGAACTCCGAGGGCGCAGCCTGCTGCTGCAGGTAGTGGAGAACCTGAGTACCCATACCAGTGAACCTACTGCTGTTAGTGTATATTCCTACTGGATATCAAGGAGCAGAAACATACTTCAGAGCCACAAAGTCGCCTTCCTGGGCCATATCCACGGTCTGCAAGGTACCATCCAGCCACGTCTGGATCTCCGCCTGTGCGGCCTTCTCATCGCGGATATCAACATCACTCTCACCCACGAGGACTTCACGGGCATAGCCTAGCAGTACGCCGCGGTAACCCAGTTGCTTGATAGCCTGGATCGACCGCTGAACCTCGAGCTTGTTCTCGCCGGCGTTGAATTGCTTGTACAGAGTGTGCTTGACGACTGCATTCAAGAGAGGGTTCTTGGCCACATCCAACACGGGAGTCTTGGGGTGAGCGAGTGTCGAGAGAGCGAAGATGCATGGCTTGAGGA
Organism: Aspergillus sclerotioniger CBS 115572; assembly: GCF_003184525.1. Classification (NCBI taxonomy): domain Eukaryota; kingdom Fungi; phylum Ascomycota; class Eurotiomycetes; order Eurotiales; family Aspergillaceae; genus Aspergillus; species Aspergillus sclerotioniger. The sequence continues at coordinate 222,325 of NW_020291008.1, read as the reverse complement.
GGAGGGTCGAGGAGGACACGGACAGGATCACCAACGACCGCAAGACCGAGGAGATGGGGAGTTTGGCCAGCGGGGATCCTGAAGCATCCTTGGGCGACAGAGTCGCCTGTTGGAGGATGCTGCTGGTGGATGCAGGTGTGGAGGCGGCGGCAGAGGATTTTGGGTTGCTGGTGCGACTGACGTATCTGGCCGAAGAGTACGAAGAGGGAGCGCTAGATAGCGCCCGCATCGGACGGCGGGCGGCCTTCATTGTGATCGAGAAGATAGTGGCGAAGATAGAGAGATAGAGAAATGGGGGAGGCAAGGAGGGTTGGTGAGGGGATCTGTGGAGCGTGAACAAAGAAGGCTTCACGTCAAGATTATTATAGGGATAAGAACCTCTGTGAGAAGACCAAGGAGGGGAATTTGTCGAGGTATAAAATGCATCATGAAGATTAGAAGTATGGATAGTGGAGGATAGATGGGGGATGCCGTAGCCGGTGGAAACCGGGCGGGCCTGGCCTCAAAGCCGGTCGGGGCTTTCCCCCCTTTGCTGTCTATTGCTTGGACTAACTGACCCCGTGACGTTAGATAATGGAATCTGACTAGTAGTTGGTGACTGGAAGATTGTGCCGGTGGCGCTATAGCCCTTCCAGTCAATGGTTGCCAACTATAAATTCAGTGGCACCTGACCGGTCGAGAATGTAGATCTACGCGTGATCGCCCGCTACTGTACGCTTCGCCCGAGCTACCAGGCACCTGGGACTGGGATGGGGTGGACAGTAGAAAGTGTAAAACGCGAGTAGATAAAGTTGACTACGGAGTACTCCGTACTGGGAATTAAATTGACTACTGCCTGGTTCCTGGTCAAAAAGAATCCCGTGCAAGGAACCAACCCCTGTACCGTGTCCATGTTTCTACCTGTTCTCAGTCAGCAGCGTGTCCGGATCCGCGCTATCGATCTGGCGATAACCCTGATAACATCCAACGAGATCTTTGGCCACAACCGGGTGGCGGGCCGGTAGGTTTCCCCACCGGAGCTGCTGCCACCTTGACCGGCCCGGTCATACTGCTGCTGCTCCAGGCTGCTTCCACTCGCTTACCCTGCTGGATGAGCGCCGATATTCCGTACTCCGATGGGATGCCATCAGTGTGGCGTTGCTGATAACGATTTCTTGAGATGATTGGAAATGATCAGTCTCGCAATAATGATAGGGTCCCCCTTCCCTACGATGACATCACGGTTCGATGTGGCGACTCGAGGCGAACCAAAGCAGAAACCGCCAGGCACGGACTATGTTAATGCCTGATTGTTAAGGCTCTCAGGGACCGCTACTACTTACATAGTATACTTTCTCCGGGCTAGCGCTAGGCAGGTTCGAGCCGGACTCCACTGTGCTGCAGCCGGGGACTCAATCAGCGCGGTCCATTGCCGGTCCCGATGGGTCAAGCTTTTCAAACGAGCAAAGATGAACCAAGCCATTAGGTAACGCGATGGGCCCATCGCGAGGACTGCAGCTGTCACAGTTTCTGTTAGTCACAGAAACCTCCAGGTGGATAAAGCCGTTCTGGTCGCGCCCTCCAAGTCTAGAATGCCCACGCTTTTGCGGAGAACAACCCCGGATTTACATCGAATGCCACGAGGAACGGCGCCAAACCAATCTGACAGCTTAGGAGGAGCTCCATTGTCAATGAAAAGCGATATTTCGAGTATAGGCAAGCTCGATAACATGCTATCGCACCCTTGCCCCTGCCGCGTCGGAAGGTCTCCGCCTGTAAGGCAGACAGATAAGCAGAGAGCCAGTCACCAAACTTTTTTTTTCCATGTCCTAAGAAGAAAGGCCGCTCGTATGTAAACCCAACTCAGAGATAAGATGTTCAACTCCACAAATATGCTCTCTCAGCGCTTCTGGGCCAATGATAATGTCTTTCTGGCAAGCTTTACGCCATCGGCCCGTAGCTGCAACGCAACCCGTGTTGGACATGATAAGGATGCTGTCTGAGCCCCCCGGGGCGAGCATATAATACGTCCTGCACCAACCTCCGAGTTTGCCTGTACTGCTGCACTCCATCCTCGTGCTTGTCGTTCTCGATCAATATGGGTGCTCCGTCGTTAAAAGACCTCGAGGAGGCCAAAACCGAAGTGAAATCGCCAGAGATGTATGACTATGAGGACCCGCAAGCGCTGAAGGGCGAAATCCATGAAGGGCCTAACACGGAGACTCATCGTGGATTGTCTTCGCGGCAATTGCAGCTGATTGCCATCGGGGGTTGTATTGGGACGGGTCTCTTTGTAGGCTCCGGATCTACCTTGTCCACGGTGGGCCCAGCCCCGCTGTTCATGGGCTACTTTGCCATGTCATCGGTGGTGTGGTTTGTGATGAACGTGCTGGGCGAGATGACCACGTATCTGCCCATCAAGGGCATCTCGGTGCCTTATATTATTGGCCGTTACACGGAGCCCAGTATTGGATTCGCTGCCGGATATAACTACTGGTAAGCTTGGTTAACCTCATCTAGTCTTATCCACTGATCCTCAGATTTTGTAGGTACTCGTTTGCTATGTTACTCGCGAGTGAAGTTACGGCTGCCGGTATCATCATCCAGTACTGGACCACCTCCATCAATGTTGGGGTCTGGATTACGATCATCCTGCTCGGTATGTACTAAACGGTCCTGTCTACCAGATTGATGTCTCAACATACTCGGGTCTTATTTTGACAACCACAGTGATTTTGGTCCTCAATGTTGTCGCTGTGTCATGGTATGGAGAAGCTGAGTTCTGGTTTGCAACATTGAAGATCCTCGCCATTATTGGTCTGATCATCCTGGGAATTGTGCTCTTCTTTGGTGGAGGCCCCAACCATGACCGTCTGGGTTTCCGCTACTGGGACAATCCCGGCGCATTCAACCCTTACCTGGTAGCCGGGAGCACAGGTAGATTCCTTGATTTTTGGACGGCGTTCATCAAGTCCGGATTCTCCTTCATCTTCTCTCCCGAACTCATCACCACTGCTGCTGGTGAAGTCGAGGCCCCTCGTCGGAACATCCCCAAAGCTACCAACCGTTTCATCTATCGGGTGTTTACCTTCTACATCCTGGGGACCCTTGTCATTGGTGTCACCGTGGCCTACAACGACCCCCGTCTGATGTCTGCTGTTGCCAGCGGAAGCTCCACCGCTAGTGCCAGTCCTTTCGTCATTGCTATCCAGAACGCTGGTATCTCTGGACTCAACCATGTGGTCAACGCTGCCATCCTGATCTCCGCCTGGTCTTCGGGTAATGCGTGGTTGTTCGCTGGTTCTCGGACGCTGTACTCGCTCGCCTGTGGTGGCCATGCTCCGAAGATCTTCAGCCGGTGCAACCGCAACGGTGTACCCTACTACGCTGTTCTTATCACCTGGGCGGTTGGTTTGCTATCCTTCTTGAACCTATCCGACTCTGGTGCAAATGTCTTCTACTGGTTCACCAACATCACCACGGTGGGAGGGTTTATCAACTGGGTCTTGGTCGGCATCGCTTATCTGGTAAGTCCTCTAGTACTGATCGTCGGCCTTCTAGAGACAGGGACTAATTTGGACTACAGCGATTCCGCAAAGCAATGAACTACCACGGCCTACTGGACAGCCTGTCTTTCAGGACCCCTTTTCAGCCATATGGAACCTACTATGTCATTGTCATCGTGAGCCTCCTGACCATCACAAACGGGTACGCGATCTTCTTCCCCGGACAGTTTACCGCCGCCGGCTTCCTGGTGTCGTACATTGTGGTGGCCATTTTCTTGGCCCTCTATGTGGGCCACAAGATCTGGTACCGAACCCCATGGCTCACGAAGGTGTCTGAAATTGATGTCTTCACGGGTAAGGAGGAAATTGATCGACTCTGCGAGAATGACTTCGAGCGGGAGCCCCGGAATTGGGTGGAACGTGTGTGGTGGTGGGTTGCTTGAGTAGCCTTCTAGACACTTGGTAGTGATTGGAGATAGGCGAGAGTCGGGCGACACCTCTGTACATAGTTATTTCAATCGCCTATAATTAGAGTTGTGACTGCTTTGCATAATTGTACGGAGTAGTACATAGTTGTCCCTTGGGTTGGACTACTGTAGGGCGATGGGGCGAACTGCGGGGGGATCCGCCGTGGATGCGGGGACATCAGCACCGACTTAAATCAGGACAATCAAGTATCAAGCGCCAGTATGTATCAAACAAAAAATGTTGGTAAGTAGTAGGCTAGTAGCAAAGTAAATACGTTCTTGTTAGTCATGGATTGCCCGAATATCCAGCTGCTATCGCGTACCTAATGGAATAATGAACAGGAAGGCAGCCGGCAGGCAGAGTCCGGCCCGGTTGGCAGCGGGTCCACCCGGAACCCTGCCGGCGGCACAGATACAGTCAACTACTGCTAGATAGGTTACTAGTGAAGCTAGGAGGAGTGAGAGGCATGGTCCCCGGTACTGATTGAGTCTCTCCGATAAGCCACTCCCCTGATTGGCATTCCATTGCCCGGTCCCTACTCCGTAACCCCTTTCATCCAAGGATCCTGACCGCCATCGACCCAGGGCCGGCAGTAACCGGGCCTCTTATATGCTCCGAGCTTCCCCGCGTCCGCCGCACTTTCTCCTCACCTTGTCTTTTACCTCTCTCATTCGGATTCAGTCCTCGTCCAGTTGCTAGAACTCGGAAGGGCATAATTCATAATGCAGTCCTCTTTGCTTCTGCGTTCCCGGGGCCTCTCCCTGGCCAAATGCCCCTCCCTCAGCATTGCCCGCACGAGCGCTCGTGCTATGGGCTCTTACGCCACCTTCAAGGTTCCTCGCATTGACAACGAGCCTAACGTGAGTAAAACTATTGAATCGAATTCAACTCCCTGTTAAAATCGCTAATCCATCCGCAGAAACACTACGCCCCCGGATCTCCCGACCGCCGCGCCCTCGAGGAGGCCCTCGCCAGAACCAAGCAGAGCTCTCCCCTCACGGTGCCTTTGGTGATCGCTGGAAAGGAGGTCAGTGGCAGATAATACCACGTTTGCGATTGCGATCGGAATCGTTCTAACCCAACCCAGATCAAGAGCTCCCAGACCGAAACCCAGAGCAACCCCGCCTCCCATGCCCCCGTGGCCACCTACTCCAACGCCTCCACAGCCGACGTCCAGGCCGCCATCGACGCTGCCCTTGCGGCTCGCAAGTCGTGGGCATCCACTTCCTTCGCCGACCGGGCCAGTATCTTCCTCAAGGCGGCCGACCTGATCGCGACCAAATACCGCTATGACATCATGGCGCTGACCATGCACGGTCAGGGCAAGAATGCCTGGCAGGCCGAGATTGACTCCGCTGCTGAGTTGTGCGATTTCTTCCGCTTCGGTGTCAAGTACGCCGAGGAGCTGTATGCTCAGCAGCCCGTTCACCATGCCCCTGGCGTGTGGAAGTGAGTGACGCACCTGATTTTTCATCGAACAGCCCAGTACTAACCTAGACCAGCCGTGTTGAATACCGCCCTCTGGAAGGTTTCGTCTACGCCATCAGTCCCTTCAACTTCACTGCCATTGGTGGTAACCTGGCTGGTGCCCCCGCCCTGATGGGTAACGTTGTCGTCTGGAAGCCTTCTCCTTCCGCTATTGCCTCCAACTGGCTCGTCCACCAGATCCTCCTCGAAGCCGGTCTGCCCAAGGACGTCATCCAGTTCGTCCCCGGAGACGCCGCAGAGGTGACCAACACCGTGCTCAACCACCGCGAGTTCGCTGCCCTTCACTTCACCGGCAGCACCTCCGTGTTCCGCAGCCTCTACGGCCAGATCGCCAACGGCGTCGCCGAGGGCAAGTACCGCAGCTACCCCCGCATCGTCGGTGAGACCGGTGGCAAGAACTTCCACCTTATCCACAAGTCGGCCGATGTCCGCAACGCCGCTGTCCAGACCGTCCGCGGTGCCTTCGAGTTCCAGGGCCAGAAGTGCAGTGCCACCTCCCGCGCCTACGTCGCCGCCTCCATTGCCGATGAGTTCGTCGAGCAGATCGTGGCCGAGACCAAGAACATCAAGGTTGGCGAGCCTACCGACTTCACCAACTTCTGCGGTCCCGTCATCCACGAGGGCTCCTTCAGCAAGCTGGCCAACGTGATCGACGAGGCTAAGAACGACCCCGAGCTGGAGCTTCTAGTCGGCGGTACCTACGACTCCTCCAAGGGCTGGTACATTCAGCCCACCATCTACCGCACCACCAACCCCGACCACCCTCTCCTCTCCCGCGAGCTGTTCGGACCCGTCCTGGTCATCCACTCCTACAACGATGCCACCGAGGCCGACTTCGCCAAGATCTGCAAGAAGGTCGACCAGACCGGTGACTACGGTCTGACCGGCTCCATCTTCGCTAAGGACCGCGAGGTCCTCCGCACTGCCGACGACGCCCTCCGCAACTCCGCCGGTAACTTCTACATCAACTGCAAGAGCACCGGTGCCGTCGTCGGCCAGCAGCCCTTCGGCGGTGCCCGTGCCAGCGGTACCAACGACAAGGCCGGCAGCGGCAACCTTCTGTCCCGGTTTGTCAGCCTTCGCTCGATCAAGGAGGAGTTTGTCCCCACCTACAAGGTCCCTTACCCCAGCAACGACGCCTAAGCGTCAGCCTACACCGCTGATGAGAGATGTGTTTTCGACTTGGCATTATTCCCCATCCGTTTTATATCATGATGCATATCTGGCGTTTGATGGTTCGGCGAAAAGTTCGCGCCCGGGCTTGTTATTTGTATGATTAGTTTCCAATATATCCATGTTGTCCCACCGGAAAATATTTCCCAATCTACGTACCTATTTGAGCAAGTTGATCGTTATGCGGCCGACCAGCACTTATCTAACCAGAGAGAGTGCTCCACCTTAGTTGAATCTACTGTTGATCTTCTATCTAGGCTACGGTGTAAGGACACCAAAAAAACATCATACGTAAATTGGAGTGGGTCCCTGTCAAAAGGCGATGTCCATAACCTAAACCAGAGTAATGAATACGAAACAATGACTTGCTGGCATAGCCACATGCATTATATAACAGCACTGACAACTTAGGCAGCTGCACAATTTTCCAGAAATTTCTTCGCGCTCGCCATTGCGAGCTTCGCATATGGCTCCATCTCACTCGGCTCTTCCTTGCCCGTCTTGCCCCCATCAAAGATCTCCATGGAGAACCAGCCCCGGAACCCGGTCTTCAGGACGGCCCGCCCCATCTCCTCGATAGGCAAATACCCGCCGCGATATGGCATGGGTCGGAAACTGTGGCTCCATCGGGCGCGGGGCCTTGCGCTGTCGATGTCCTTGTTTTTGAATGGCGAGAGGGGTTTATAGGCGTCTGATACTTGGAGAAGGTAGATTTTGTCTGCGGGGATGGTGCGTGCTAGCTCGTCTAAGCTGGTGTTGTATTGTTGGGTGAGTTGTTCGGTGGTGAGGGATGAGTCCTCGATATGACCGGATGAGGTGGTGGGATCACCGAATTCGGAGCCGGCTGTTTGGAATGTATCCAGACAGAGACCAATGTTTGGGCGGTCGACAGCGCGGACGATTTCCCAGACTTGTTTCCAGGTCGGAGCGTGGGAGGACCAGCACCAGTTTTCGTATGCGATGCGTTGGTTGCGTGTTCCGAGGAGGTCGGCAAGTTCGCGCAGGTCGGTTATGATATCTTCTTGGGAGGTAGTGAGTTTGTCGTTGGGGGCGTCGGTTGAGCCGACTTGAAGCAGGTCGGTCCCTACCGCGGTCATGATCTCGCTCCATCCGTTGGCTCGCTTGAAGGCGTCTTCTCGCTCCTTGGATCCTCGTGGCCAGCCCTCAAAGTTGGCAAAGGGTTGCAGCATCATGACTTTGAGATTGTGGGTGTCGCAGAGTTGGCGGATTTTCTTTGCGACTTTGACAAGCTCGGGATAGTTGTCTGGGGCGACATCATGGCCATTGAGGCTGGCGGCGTATGAAAGGATGTCAGGAAAGGCGAGTTCAACTGCGGTGAAACCTGCGTTGCTGAGAGCAGACAGCTTCTCTGGGAGAGGGGATGAGGGAGAGCCGATGGAACAGGTTGCGTAGGAGAAGGGAACTTGATCGATCCCTGAGATAGACATAATTACTGTCTCTTGGTCGTTGTGGTGGTGTTTGTTGTATGCGGGTTTAAAATCGAGTCAGATAAAATACAGGCAAACTGGTTAAATCAACAGGAGCAGATCAGATGAAGATAAAAATAGTCTGGATCCGAGGTACTGCTGGATGAATGTTGCGGAATTGAGTTTGGATGCTTCGATCAGGATGATGTAACCGCAGGCCGTTGCAGGTTAGGGCTTCCGGCGCATCCACGATAAGAAAGTCACTCTAAACACTGCCCGAACGATGATGTGAGTAATAATAATTGCTATAGAACACCAGTTGGACGTTCTGGAAGTGCAACAACACGGCGAGTCTGGCATGACGTCCGGCTGGGTAACCGCCATGATGTAACCGCTGCGTAGTTGTTCCTGGCCGCATCTCGCCACAGCCTCCGTTTAAGAAGTTCAACATCGGTAGGTTGTCGATTCCATTCTCATCTGTAATTAATGTTAATTATTTTGTCACTTACAGTGATCGCGGTACGACATCATGCCATCCCAAAATGACCGATCCCACTCCTTCAAGCGTATCGGCATCGTGGGTGCCGGTAACATGGGCTCCATGATGAGCCTTGCCTTTACGGAACTCGGACTCGATGTGTCAATCTGGGACGCTAAACGAGAAAACATCGACGGGATAAAGAAATGGTGCGACGAAGGAAAATTCAAAGGAAAGGGCAAGGTTGAAGGCTTCTACGAGATCGACAAGTTCACCAAGAGTTTGGAGGGCCAAGGGGAGCGAAAACTATTTATCTTTTCCATCACTCATGGCGATCCCGCGGACTCCGTTTTGGACATGATCAAGGACGATCTCAAAAAAGGCGACATCATCCTTGACGGCGGAAATGAGAACTACCGGCGAACCGAGCAACGGCAGAAGAGATGCAAAGACCTAGGTGTCAGTTGGATCGGCATGGGCGTTTCTGGTGGATACCAGTCGGCACGCCACGGACCGAGTTTATCGCCCGGAGGGGACCCCGAGGCATTGGAGCTCGTCCTACCGTTACTGGAACAATATGCGGCCAAAGACGAAAAGACCGGCCTCCCGTGTGTGACCAACGTTGGACCCGCAGGCTCGGGTCATTTTGTGAAAATGGTTCATAACGGCATCGAGGGTGGCATGCTATCCACAACTGCTGAGGCGTGGGCCATCCTTCATTACGGGCTGGGATTGAAGTACGAAGAAATCGCGGATATCTTTGAAGACTGGAACAAGAAAGGCGAGTTGCGGAAAAACTTCCTTCTCGACATTGGTGTGCAAATCCTGCGCACGAAAAAGACTCCCCAGGGTGACCAGAATGGCGAAGGCGCTAGCCAAGATGACGGTTACGTGCTAAATGACGTGCTTGACAAAGTGGTACAGGATGATGATGACACCGAAGGGACCCCGTACTGGTCGGTCATGGAAACCGCAAACCGACATGTTGCCGGTCCTACTCTCGCCACAGCTCATTATATGCGCATTGCCAGTGGAAACCGTGCGGAAAGACTGAAGGTCGCCCAGAAGCTCAACATCCCCGATCCCAAGCCAATCGAAGTCAAGGATCGCAAGGATTTTGTTGAGAAACTGCGTCGCGCCGTCTACTGCTCTTTCTTGGCTTCCTTCTGCCAAGGCCTGGAGCTGATCGCCCGCGCTTCCAAGGATGAGGGATGGAACGTTGATCTCAGCAAGTGTATCCAGATCTGGCGTGGCGGGTGCATCATCCAGTCCGAAGCCATCGCCGACCTTTTGCAGCCAGCGATGAAAGTGGATTTGACCAATATGAAGTTTGTGGATGAAATTGCCCGGGAATTGCACAAGGAGTGGGATGCATTGAAGGAGATTGTGCTTGCAGCAACGGTGGCTGACCAGTACATACCCGCCATTTCTGCCACATTAGAGTATCTGAAGTATGAAGGAGGAACGATGCTGCCCACCAAGTTCATGGAGGCGCAGATGGACCTGTTTGGAGCCCATGCCTACTACAAACCGGGAGTTCCTGGGGAGGACCCTGGACCGGTGAAAAAGGGGCCCCACCACTATGAGTGGCGCCCAGCCTAGATGCCTGGGAGTGTTTGTAATCATTGGATTTAGAGACGTCTTGTGGAGGCATTGAGTGAAATCACATGTTCAAGATACTTATGTAGCATCGGATGGATGCTGTTCTAATCGGAGACTTTCATGTAGAAATGTGTCTGTCGCTAGGTGTGCGTATGAAGGTGTATCAATCGTATTGAGTATTGTTTCCTCTCAAAAATAATCAGAAGAAGAAATGGGATGATACTGGTGGTGATCAAGGGAGGGAACGAAGTAAAGTGAGAGAGAGGGAAGGTGAAAGAGGGAAGGATGAGGAAGACGAAGACGAGTGGATGCCTGAGGACACGGCACGTGGGGCCCGATAAGATGCGGATTACCGGATTGGGCAATGACCCCGCCATGCCTGGAAGATTTGCGAGATGATTCTCGCTTTTCCCCTCCGCGCATGTTCTCCTTCTCTCCCCTGCGTCGTCTACTATCCACCCTCCCCTCCAGGCCCCTCCGGAGAATCGTGTCTGCAAAGCAACTAGCTCTAAAAATGGCTGCCCTTCCCTCCACCTACGACGGTAAGTCCGCTAAATTCTCTCAGGACTATCACAGACTGATCCTCTGTCTTTCCATGGTGCAGGACCCGTCCGTATCGCCGTCATTGGCGGTACTGGTCTGAGTGAGCTTCCCGGCTTCACCCAGGTTGCCTCGCTGAACGTCTCGACTCCCTGGGGCAACCCCTCCTCCCCCATCACCATCTTGCACCACCAGTGCTCTCACAACCAGCAGACCGTTGCTGTTGCTTTCCTGAGCCGTCACGGTCTGCACCACCAGATTGCTCCCCACGAGGTTCCCGCCCGCGCCAACATCGCTGCCCTGCGCTCCATCGGTGTCCGTACCATCATCGCTTTCTCTGCCGTCGGCAGCTTGCAGGAGGAGATCAAGCCCCGCGATTTCGTCGTTCCCGACCAGGTCATCGATCGCACCAAGGGAATTCGCCCTTTCACCTTCTTCGAGGGAGGCGTTGTTGCCCACGTTCCTTTCGGAGACCCCTTCGATGAGGGTGTCGCCAAGGTGGTTAGGGCCTGTGGACACAGCTTGGAGGGTGAGGGTGTGGTGCTGCACGACCGCGGTACTCTGATCTGCATGGGTAGGTGATCCGATCGCGGGCTGTCGGCTTAAATATCACATTTACTGACCGGATTGATTCACAGAGGGTCCTCAATTCTCCACCCGCGCCGAGAGCAAGCTCTACCGCTCTTGGGGTGGCAGCGTCATCAACATGTCGTGCCTGCCCGAGGCCAAGCTGGCTCGGGAGGCTGAGATCGCCTACCAGATGATCTGCATGTCCACCGACTACGACTGCTGGCACGAGTCGACCGCGGACGTGACCGTGGAGATGGTGATGGGCAACATGAAGGCCAACGCCATCAATGCCAAGCGCTTCGTGACCGCCGTTCTGGACGAGCTGGCTGCCAACCAGAACTCGGAGCTGGTCCAGGCCAAGCACATCGAAGGGTCCATCAAGTTTGGCCTCAGCACTGCCCAGCCCAACTGGAGCCCTGAGTCTCGGGAGAAGATGAACTGGCTGTTCCCTGGCTACTTCAACTAGGGTGCTGATTTACATAAGAGTTATGTTACGAGACTAGAATAGATGGCCATGGTCACTCATGAAATAACGAAGTGCATTATGCTGAATGGTATATAGACAATCATACTGTTCTTGTTTCACGTATGTAACAACTGTGTAATGCTCTCATTCACTGCAGTCAGTAATTTCATAATGCAGCATGTTGCTTAGGGGATGGTCAAGAGAATTCACAGTGCATGTTTGCTTGCTTACTTTCTCGTCGCCCCCACGATCTTCCTATTTAAACCCGCGCCTTCATCCACTGCAATCACAGCAACCTGTGAAAATGTTCGGACTGCGATGGCCTCTGAATATGACATAATTGACCCACGAGGGGACATGCTCTTGCTCGTGGGGGAATATGCAGGACAGTTTCACACCCGCTTAGTCAAGATAGGTGAGTTTGAGCAATTTCACAGACTCCCTGCGATCTGCTCTCCATGCATGCTTCCTCGATGCTAACCTGCTCCCAATCTAGAACAAAACCATCCACTGTTTCTGACCCCTGAGACACACGACGAGACCAATGCCGCTGATGATGTTACCGAACAGCCCATCAGAATTTCAAATGCATATCGGCTGGAGTCAAACATGTCCGTCAGCTTCGCTCTTGCTAACGAGGTCCCAGAGAACCCATCCAACGAACTTGTTCGTGTCGGCAACAATCCTCCCGCTTCTCACATCACACAGGCGAAAATCCGGGTCTCATCCAAACACCTCTCCTTCGCATCTCGCTTTTTCCAAGAGAAGTTCAGTATTAAGGAGAGGTCGAATCAAGAGGACATTCTGCCGCCATGTTTCAATAATCTTGGCGCGTTGTACGTTCTGCTGAACACCATACATTGCCGAGCCCGCAATGTACCGCGCCATATCAGCCTGGAGACACTGTGCATGCTATCTATTCTGGTCGAGGAGTACGAGTGTCTTGAGGCGGTGGAAGCATTTGCAGAAACCTGGATGCTGAACCTGTCGGAGAGCGTTCCAAGGACGTTCAACAATGATGTGGGTCGATGGCTTTACATCGGTTTGGTCTTTCGCAACAAAGCACTTTTCCATCTCATGACTCGCATCGCGATCCGTGAGAGTCCCGGTCCTGTTCCAACGTTTGGCCTCCCTGTCCCAAGCTCTTTAATTGGTGAGTTGTTGCCTTCGGGGGTGTGAGTTGCGGACACGACTGATCGCGCACACAGGTCACATCGAACATCTGCGTCAGTGCAAGGTTGACTCTATCGTCGTCTCGCTTTACGAACGCATGGAATACCTTCTAGACCATGGCGGCTGCTGTCGCGCGTGCGATACCATGTTGGTCGGGTCTATGATGCTTCAGTTGAAGCCGCGCGAGATCTTCCCTCCGCCTCAGGCGCCGTATGAAGGGCTAAGCGTGGAACACTTGCTGCGGGTTGTGTCGGGCATGCAGGAGCCCCGATGCATGGAGTTGTTTCATCAGCAGACTGGATGTCCCGCGATCGGCTGTGCCTTGATGCCGGCGACGCGCCTTCTATTGCGACGGGTGGACAATGAGACGACTGGATTGGACTTGGAATGGTTTCTTTCTCTTTGAACTGTAGTGCTGGCTCTGCTTCGGTGTTTGAGGATGGGGAATTGTGTTGTATCTACGAATCTTTATAACCAGTAAGATGGATTAGTCGTTGGTGCGAAATGGATATTTTACCTATGTCAGTGGCCAGGGGGAAATATCTCTTTGGATCTATTTGGTAGTAGCTTTGACGCTGAATGAAGGTCATGTAACTGCAGACAGAGTAAATTGAGAAGCGAACCACGGCGAGAGGCTGTCTACTGCCACTACCCCTGCTAATCCCCGGTAAGCACTTGAACAATCATGAAAGGAGGAGACCTACCAAAATGCCTCGGTAGCCTGAGGCCTGTCACGAGCCACGGGTCCCTGTGACCTGCATTGCATATTCCCCGAGCTGGCATCCATGCCAGGCCATCCCCTGAAGTTCGGCTGAATGAAGCACCATTCACCCGCAGCGAAATGAGCCGTGTCCACTTCTCCTCATCCAGCCCGGAATCGTCCTCCGCGCTGCCATCCCCGGGATGACCCTCCCCGTCGCCATCCTCGCTGATCACTTGCTCCCACCCCCAATCCCTTGATTCTCACCCTCCAGTACCTGTCTATTTTCCAGCAATGACGGGCCCAATCTCGAGGTTTCGGGGCCCTTGGCATCACCCCTGGCGTTGCATCCTGGCAATTTATCCCTTTTTCATTGGCCTTGCCTCACAGCACGCAGGATGACCACTGCTTTTATATTTATCCAGCTGGTGATCGCATGATCGATGGATGGTGGATGAAATCTGGGCATGGAACCGGGGTCTGCGCTGACCGGCTTATATTTCCAGCCTGACATCCTTCCTGGCGTTCCCTGGTGCCCTCGCTCCCCGGTCCTGCCTTGTTGCAGACAAAGTCAATCATGAGCATGACTCGGTTTCTATACTTCACTTTGCTGTCGGGGTTTATCCCCTGGTCTCTGGCTTCTCCAGAAGGTCATCTACACCCCCGTGATGATGAAGCCTTCTCGCCCCCCTATTACCCGGCCCCAAAGGGGGGCTGGTTATCCGAATGGACCGATGCGTACGAGAAGGCATACAAGGTTGTCAGCAACATGACACTAGCGGAGAAAGTGAATCTTACCACAGGAACCGGCATGTTTATGGGTCCCTGTGCCGGCCAAACCGGGAGTGCCCTTCGATTCGGCATTCCCAATCTGTGCCTTCACGATTCGCCGCTGGGGATCCGCAATTCCGATCACAACACTGCCTTTCCCCCCGGCGTCACGGTTGGTGCCACCTTCGACAAAGACCTTATGTACCAGCGTGGTGTTGAACTCGGACAAGAAGCTCGAGGAAAGGGAGTCAACGTCCTCTTGGGCCCGGTCGTCGGTCCTACCTTTCGCAAGCCGAGAGGAGGCCGCAACTGGGAGGGCTTTGGCGCGGATCCGAGTCTGCAAGCTATCGGGGGTGCCTTGACCATCAAGGGGATGCAGAGTACCGGGGCTATCTCGTGTCTCAAGCATTTCATCGGCAATGAGCAGGAAATGCACCGGGAGAGTAGTGTGATTACGCAAGGGTACTCCTCGAACATCGATGACAGAACCCTTCATGAAATCTACCTGTGGCCTTTTGCGGAGGGTGTCCGAGCCGGGACCGGCTCGGTGATGATGGCCTACAACGACGTGAGTGCATTCGTATCATAGTATCCAAGTCACTAATTGTTCCAGGTCAATCGGTCCACCTGTAGCCAGAACAGCCTCCTCATCAACGGAATCCTCAAGGACGAACTGGGCTTCCAAGGCTTCGTTGTGACCGATTGGCTCGCCCAACTCGGTGGCGTGTCGTCCGCATTGGCCGGTCTCGACATGAGCATGCCAGGCGATGGGGCCATTCCTCTGCTCGGAGACAGCTACTGGGGCTCGGAGCTTTCTCGTTCGATTCTCAATGGCTCTGTCCCCATTGACCGTCTCAACGACATGGTCCGTATCCCTCATTTGCTATCCTCAACAGCCCTAACCTCTTCCC
This sequence comes from Aspergillus sclerotioniger CBS 115572, assembly GCF_003184525.1. Classification (NCBI taxonomy): domain Eukaryota; kingdom Fungi; phylum Ascomycota; class Eurotiomycetes; order Eurotiales; family Aspergillaceae; genus Aspergillus; species Aspergillus sclerotioniger. Next base: position 207,073 of record NW_020291008.1, on the reverse strand, counting down.
AGGTCACCCGCATCGTCGCCACTTGGTACCAGATGGGTCAGGACGAAGACTACCCCCTGCCGAATTTCTCCAGCAACACTCTCGACGAGACTGGGCCTCTCTATCCCGGAGCCCTCATCTCCCCCTCCGGTGTCGTCAACCAGTATGTCAACGTCCAAGGTGACCACAACATCACCGCTCATGCCATCGCCCGAGACGCCATCACCCTTCTCAAGAACGACAACCACACCCTCCCCCTCTCCACTGCCGACTCTCTGCACATCTTCGGCACCGACGCCGGGCCCAACTCCAATGGGCTGAACTCATGCACTGATCAAGGCTGCGATAACGGCGTCCTCACCATGGGCTGGGGCAGCGGCACTTCGCGTCTGCCCTACCTCGCCACCCCCCAAGAAGCCATCGCCAACCTCTCCTCCAACGCCCAGTTCCACATCACCGACTCCTTTCCTTCTTCCCTGTCCGTCAACTCGTCCTCTATTGCCCTCGTCTTCATCAACGCCGACTCCGGCGAAAACTACATCACCGTCGAAAGCAACCCGGGCGACCGCACCACCGCCGACCTCTACGCCTGGCACAATGGCGACGACCTCGTCACCGCCGCGGCTGCCAAATTCTCTCGCGTCGTCGTAATCATCCACACCGTTGGCCCTCTTATTCTGGAATCTTGGATCGACCTCCCCTCCGTCAAATCCGTGCTTATCGCCCACCTCCCTGGCCAAGAAGCCGGCTACTCCCTGACGGACGTCCTCTTCGGCACATATTCCCCCAGCGGCCACCTCCCGTACACCATTCCCTACCAAGAATCCGACTACCCCTCCAGCGTGGGCCTCCTCGACCAAGCATTTGGCCAAATCCAAGACCCCTTCACGGAAACCCTCTATATTGACTACCGCCACTTCCTCCAAGCCAACATCACGCCACGCTACCCCTTCGGCCACGGCCTCTCCTACACCACCTTCACCTACTCCTCCCCGGTCCTCACCCCCATTAACCCCCCGAACACCACCTACCCCGCTACCCGCCCTTCCAAAGGCCCAACCCCCGTGTACCCTACCTCCCTCCCCAGCCCCTCCGAAGTCGCCTGGCCCTCCACCCTAACCCGCATCTGGCGCTACCTCTACCCCTACCTCGACAACCCGTCCTCCATTCCCTCCAACTCCTCCACTGCCTACCCCTACCCCTCCGGCTACAGCACCACCCCGAAACCCGCCCCCCGCGCCGGTGGCGCGCAGGGAGGGAACCCCGCCCTCTGGGATATCGCCTATTCCATCCAAGTCACCGTGACCAACACGGGGAATTACAGTGGCCGCGCGGTGGCACAGCTATACGTGGGACTACCCGGAAGTGATGTGCTGGGGATCGACACGCCCGCTAAACAACTCCGACAGTTTGAGAAGACGGGGACACTGGCGCCAGGGGAGAGTCAGACTCTGGAGTTGACTGTGACAAGGAAGGATTTGAGTATTTGGGATGTGGTGATGCAGGATTGGAAGGCTCCGGTTGATGGAGAGGGGGTTACGTTTTGGGTTGGAGAGGGGTTGGGGGATTTGAGAGTTGTTTGTGTGGTTGGGGATGCGTGTGGGGAGGTTGATGTTTCGTAGGAAATATTCTTTATATTGAGGGACGTAATTCTGTATAAAATATAATATTTTTTTTATAAACTTACTATTCTTATAGTCTATATAGATTATATTAATAAAGATTTCTAAATTTTAAAATAAATCTCTGCTGAAAATAATGTTTAAGTTAATATTTATCTTTATATATTAATATATTATCTTAAAGACTTATATCTAGCTTAGTAGAGGCTTAGAGTTGTTATTATAAATAAAAAATAAAATATTATAAATTAGGATATGATTTTATTACTAGCTAGTTTAAATAGCTAGTAGAGCTCTGGTAAATATTAATATTAATAATTAGTACTATTATATTAACACAGTTAAGTCTTTAATATAATAATATTATTAATATAGCAGTAATAGAGAAGTGTTGTATTTCTATAATAATTCAAGATTCTTTGATATATATAGATTATAATATTGTATTTTGAAAAGATTTTTAATTTATTTAATTCTTTTAATCTGAATAACTGGGATAAATGATATTTAATTTTATTAAGATCTTTTATCTTTAATACTGTAATTATAAAATTATTAATAAATAATGAAAGAATGATATTATTTTTTTAATAGATACAGGGATTTTTTAATAGCTTAAAGCTGATTTTAATAAGTTAATTAATAAATATTGGTATTCTAAAATTATAGCTTGTTAAAGTTTATATAAAGTATACTTTGACTTATAGATATATTTAAAGAATTTTTTATAGTAACTGGTTAGTTATTTTATAAAGACTTACTTTTTCTAGATTAAGATATAGAAATGAGTTATAATAATATCTTATTACTTACAGTATAAGACTTTCAGGATAATAAGACTTAAGAATAGCTTTAATACTATCTTATTCATTACTGAAGGTTTATAGATATAAAATTTTTCTATTAATTTTTATATATAGTTCAGATAGCTGTAAGTACTACTAGTAAATATATTATATAAATTCTTATACTGATTATTATAAGTTTTATTTAATATCTTAATAATATCACTTAATATCTCTTTACAGATTTATAGAATTATTTAATTAATATAATTAGAAGACTTAATAATTCTTTTAAATAAAGTTCTCTCGTGTTATAGTAAATATTTCTTTAATATATTATTTTTATAGTAAAAGAAGTGCAGATATAAGATAAGATATAATATCTATTATCTTTATCTTATTATTTATAAAATATTAACTATTTACTTTAAATAATTTCTTAACTTTACTGTCAAACCCTAGGATCGCTTCCCTGTCCCGGTTAGCTTAGCTTCACTGGTATACGTACCTTTGAACTGAGTCGAGGCTGTATCAGACTGATGACTATCTAGGACAACTGGTCTTGGACAAGAGAAGAGAAGTAAGGCCAGATAGTGCCGCGCAGCTATCCGTAAGTAAGTGCGGACGAGTGTTGTCGCTAAGCTTTCTAAACGTATGGTTACTTAAAGACAGTTGTATTGAGCACGAAGAACAGAACTAGCTAAGTACATGAAAGAGTGTCCTTATATCCTATCCTTCGTATACCATATCATATACCATTCAAAATAGATCGATAGTCGATCTAATCATGGTCCAAAGTTCCTAGTATACCTTGGATATACTTCCGATGGTAGATCCGATGGTAGATGGTCACGTGACGCGTGGTCGTTCCGGGTGTTACTCAAATCGGGATTCTACTCGATAAGAGTTGCTGTCTGTCTGACCATTACCTTCTCGGTGCTTTCTGCCTGACGAGTCCGCCTCGCTAGTAGTGTAACTAGCAGGGGTCTATAACACTCATCTCCTTGCAAGTCCCGTGACCCTGGCGCACCATCTGTCACGGGATTGCCTGAGGCGTCTGTTACGGACCCCTGCTAGCTGAACGAACTAGTGAGGCGGACTCATCAGGCAGAAGGCCACGTCCGGAAAAGCCAGGACTCTTATCGAGTAGAATCCCGATCTGAGCCACCGATGACCGGAACGGTTACACGACACGTGACCACGGTGGACATGTCACCGACACGCTACAACATGTCGGCGCTACGACAGGACATAGCAGCGACATGAAATAACATATCAGTGGCATGACATAGCATGGCGACGCCATGACGAAGGATAGGATATAAGGACACTCTTTCATGTACTTAGCTAGTTCTGTTCTTCGTGCTCAATACAACTGTCTTTAAGTAACCATACGTTTGGAAAGCTTAGCAACAACACTCGTCCGCACTTACTTACGGATAGCTGCGCGGCACTATCTGGCCTTACTTCTCTTCTCTTGTTCAGGACCAGTCACCTTAGATAGTCATCAGTCTGACTTGCCTCGATTCAGTTCGAAGGTACGTATTGGAACGGAAGCTAAGCTAACAGGAACAGGGAGAAGCGATCCTAGGGTTTGACAGCGTCTAACAACTTACTATAGTATTACAGATTATAGAAATTATTTTAATATATTTTTCTGCTTGTTTAGAGGTAGAAAGAATATAATAATAATTTTCTTATATAGAGATATAGTAGTTGTTTTTGATAGGGTTTCAAAAAACTTAATAAGACTTAATTTAGTTAATACAAGTTACTGATATCATGCGCGGGGGGGGATAGAATGATTATCTTAATAGACTTATTAATAAAGTAATTAAGTGATTCTTGTTAATAATATTATTAATCTAGATAACTTATAACCTGTTAGAATAGCCACTGAAGTGATATAATATAGATTTAGTAAGAATGAATAAATTGGATAACTATTTAAAGTATTGCTACTGATGGTCTTTATATAGATAAAGTAGTGGTGTGAAAAAGGGGCATCACATGACTGTAGTTGCCTATCGTACTCCGGAGGACCGGCGGTCTTCCGACATTAAATGCTACAATGGATATGTTACTCTATTCAATCCATCTAGATATAAACAAGGCCGATTTCAAATCATATAAACACAATCTTCAATCGAGTCCTTCACACCAAATCACATATCCAGCATGATATCTATATACCCCCCCAAAACCAAAAAAAAAAAAAAAAAAAAAAAAAAAATCTCACCGACAAACAAACAAAGCAAAACCTAAACCCACGCAACCCCCCTAAACCACGCCACCATCCTCCCCACCAACTCCGCATCCAACCCTTCCACGCCTTCCAACCCCGACGCCCTCTCCCTCGCCCTCTCTGTCACAAACTCCAACCCCTTGAACGGCTTAACACCCGCATATTTCCCCTCCCAGAAGGAAACCAACTTAACAGGCGGGTTAACCTTGGGATCCGAAACGTCCCGCACACGGGATATCCATTCCGTGGGTTCGAGTTCAGTGAATTGCAGCCCCGCGGTACGGAGAGTAGGAAGGAGGTCGGAGGTCCAGTGGAAGGCGGTGGGGTTTGTGATGTTGTAGACTAGTGCTTTATTGGGGGCTTCTTCAATTGTGGAAGGTAGGATAATGTCGACCACAGCACCGCCAACCACATCAACAGGTAACCAGCGCATCCATTCATCGAGTTTCGGCAATGCGCCGACAGTCACGGCGGATTGGATCATGAGGGGAATGGCTTCTGTGGCGTTCCAGATGCCGTGGTGGGTGTCGCCGATGATTTGGCCGATGCGGAGGATGCGGGCTGTTAGGGAAGGGGATTGGGAAGCGGCGTTGGCGCAGATGTGTTCGGCGATGAGTTTGAGTTGGGCGTAGCCCATGTTTTGGGCGGCGGTGAGGGTGTCGGGGATGGATTCGGGGATCGGGGTGGTGGGAGAGTCGATGACGCTGCTGATGGAGGAGCAGAAGTTGAAGGTGGCGGGGGTGGGGCGGTGGGTGTTCAGGGAGAGGGTGAGGAGGTTGAGGAGGGTTGGGAGGGTGTCGTGGGCGAGACTGGTGAGGTGGAGGTTGAAGTTGACGGGCCAGGCGCAGTGTATGATGTCGGTGGTTTCGGTGAGGAGGGTGGTGTATGTGGATTGGGGGAGGGAGAGGGTTGGGTGGGAGAGGGAGGGGGCCGGGAGGGCGATGAGTTTGGCTTTGGAGGTGCTGGGGAGAGAGGTGTATAGATGGCGGGTGTGGAGGGCGTTGTGGAGTCGTTGGTAGGCTTCGATGGGGGAGGAGGCGCGGATGAGGCAGTAGATCTTGTGGACGGAGGGGTGGAGGGAGAGTTGGTGGGCGAGGTGGCTGCCCAGGGAGCCGGTGGCACCGGTGAGGACCTGAGGGGGTGGTTAGTGGGTGGAGGGAGGCAGAGGGGGGAGGGCTTACGATGTATCGGCCGGTGAGGGTGTTGGGACGGGGGATGTGCTGTTCGAAGTGGCTGAATTGGTCGATGAGGGCGCGCATCTGGTCGTGGATGGGTTCCGAGTATGTTGGGAGGCTGTCAGTCTGGAGGACGTCCAGGTAGCGGGCGAGCGAGACGATGGTGGGCTGCTCAAAAGCGATGTTGAGTCCAAGCTGGTGGCCGTGGGTGTCGAGAGTCTGGACGAGGATGGAGCGCAGCTGGCTGCCCTGCAGGGAGTCCATGCCCAGGGAGAAGAAGTCGGCATCGTCGGTTAGGAGACCCGGATCCTTGAGGGAGAGGATCTGGAGGAGATGCTGTTTGAGGAAGACCCTCAGCTCAGGCTCGGACAGGACCAGAGTGCCGGTCATGGCGTCTGCAGCTGCGTAGCTCTCCTCGATCACAGAGTTGAAGGTTTTATAGAAGGCTTGCCGAATGATGGTGCCTTTGTCTGTGCGAGCGTAAGGGGTGTCTGCTGGCAAGACGCAGACCATACTCTTGGAGAGCTGCCCGAATGCAGGCAGCGACTCGTGGGCTTTCTCGACGGCGGGCCAAATGCTGTCAATGATCTCCTCGTCAGAGAGAGTCTCGGTGCCAGAGGCCCGGATTACGGCCAGCCCAATATGGGCTTTGCCAGCGCCGAACGCAATGGATTCGGCAACAGTGCTGCTTTGTCGGACCCGTCCTTCTAGATCGAGTGGGTTGACCTTCTCGCCGTTGACCAGAACGATTGTGTCGTCTAGACGGGCATAGTACTTGTATGCCTCCATTGTGGGGTGCTTGACGAACAAGTCTTTTGTGGCATAGGAGCCATCTGGCCGATTGGTCATGACCTTAGAGGGCCAGCCATCTAGACACACGAGTTCTAACACCCCCGGGAAGCGCTCTTCAAAGCGCAGAAACTTCTTGACGATGTCAGACGGACGGAGCCAGTCCCAGCCTTTGTCGTCTCGAGGCCTGGTGGACATCATCAATTGGCCGGTTTCGGTGCTGCACAACATTAGCAGTGTCAATGGTCAGGGCTGATGTGACGCATGCTTACGATCCGTAGTGGCTGATGAGGTGGACGCCATTTTCTACCAGCAGGTTTCCCAGCGAGTCTGGACATGCAGAGCCCCCGAACATCACAGCCTTGAACTTGGCAAGAGCATATATCCCCTCTTGTGTCTCAGCGAGCAGCTTTAGAGCATACGGGACACCGTAGAAGATCTCGAAATCATTCGCATCCATAATATCGAGCAAATACTGTCTTGTAAGCGGAAGATTGGCGTTATAGAGGTGCAGCTGCTTGCAGGCGTGGATCGTCCGAAACAGACAACTGATCCCATGGTTGTGGTACAGCGGCAAAGTGACAAATCCGGACATGTTCATGTGCCCGGAGTAGTTCTTGAGGGCAGCGGTTTGGGTGTGAAAGATAGGCTTGGGAAGTCCAGTCGAGCCACTGGAGTGGATAATCCATGCAATGTACTTGGACTCGACGGCTGGGTCCAGATTTGGGACAAGGTTCGTGTCGACATCCTCCGTGATTGGATAGTGATAGCTTTCTTCGGTGGGTATCTCGTCGATAACTAGATCGGGCAGCCTTTTCTTGATATCCAAAGCGGTGTCTCGGAAAGCGCTGTGGATGAAGATATGTCTTGATTCTGTTCTCTCCAGCAGTGACACGTAGGCGTCCACGGAGATCCGTGTCGACAGGAGTAGTCCGCTGTGACCAAGTTTTGCAAGACAAAGTAGCATCACAAGGTAGTTGGGATCTGATGGACCCAGCAGAGCAATGACTTTGGGGGTTTCTGCAGATGATGCCCGCGGAGGAAGACGATCTGCTAGCGCCTTGGAGACGCGAAAGGCAAAGACATCCAATTGATGGAGAGGATAGTTCACATATTCGATGCCGGTCCGCGGGTAGGATATGATAGGTTGTGAAGCTCCCAGCGACGCACGTTGGCGAACAAGCTCATCAATTGTCAAGGGCTCTCTCTGAGATTCTAAAGGCAGGATGTGATCACCTTTAGATAGAGGTTCATGTAGGGTTGGTGGCTGCGGAGCAATTGTAGACAGCATCTTGGGTAGTGGTTTAGCAGGTGTTACTTCATAGGATGGATTGATTGTGAGCTGAGTTGGTTTTCATTAATGCAAGGAGCGTGACGAAAGACAAGCCTTTAATACGTCCTCAATCCTGGAATTCTGGATACTCCAGGCAGTGACAATGGAACTAATTGGGTGCTTTGATGCAGCTCGCGGAAATGCCGGGGGAGCTCGGATATTTATCCGACGAATTGTCGTGGATGAATCCCAGAAACCATGCGGATAACTGCTGACATGACCTTTCCACGCGCGGTTGCCCTCGGAGATCATCCTTGCGCCAATTGAGCGACCCGGAAATGATGTAGTCCATACAAGAGTGCCGTGGCGCATCCCACTCCAGGAGTAGATTAATGCCCTGTCTACTGCTCCAGCCATGCGGGACAGCACGTCAAGGTCGCTTTCATGTTCACTCGGAAGACGATCAAACGAATGATATCATGATGAAAAAAATTGTTATTATAGGCCGAGTGTCGAAGGGTCACCGGGAAGGTTCGTAAACGCCTATGCAGATCCAAATTAGCATAGAACCATATGATAATGCTTATAAACTCACCCAACAGTCTAATTGTGTCCACCAGACCGATCCCTCCAGGTTATCAATTAGGCCGATATCACCATCGGGTCCAAAGGTTTGGAGATCCGTAGCCTGTAGGCCGTCGGAGTAATTGAACGGACTGTCTAGGGGAATTTGGGGATACATGTGAGATGGAGTGATTTGTTGTTCTACGGCTGGCTCCTGGTTGGTGCTGGATCTGGCCCGGACCTGCTGGGATGAGTTGTCGATGCAGCCAGAGTGCGGACCAATCTGACGATGGACTTCCTTTCTTAGCTCCTCGAGGATGATACTATAGCGACGACTGGGGCAGTTCTTGCGGGTGGCCTCTGCGAGGTGTTGCTGGCATGTCTCCGCAAGCCTGAAGAGCGAGCTTAGACGATCGACATCTTCAGAACCTGGCGACGATGTCTCTAAGTCGGATGCTCGATGCTGTTGGATGGTATAGATATAGACGACGGTGATTGCACAGAAGCACACATAATGTGTGAACCAAAACGACTGAATTAAGACGCTCTGTTTGGCCAAGCCATCCACCAGTTCCATGACTTCCTGGGCGGCTTGAACGCACTTGCGCACATGGCTAGACACCACCGGATGTGGAACTTGCGGTCTGCGCCTCAAATCCGAAAAGTCATTTAAGAGGAAAGATCTGGTTGCATGGATGACAGCATGTGAGTATGCCAGTTGTAAAACCTGACTTTGCCTACACAGCGGTGGGATGAGGCTTGTTGCGCGAACACTGTTGAATAGCGGCGGTGCGGCAGATTTCCACTGCTCCAGCTCGGAGGTGAGCCGAGCAGCCGTCTCCAGAGGTGGACTCCGTGAGGAAGGATTCACCGTGTATAGTTGTCGGGAGATATCACCAAGGATACGACCAAGTCTACATGATCAGTATCAGCATCAAAGTGGAAGAATGTAACCCACTTGAAGTGCAGGATGGATGCAACCATCATGCAATCGGCGGACCCGGTTCTTTGTGCAGGATCATCTTGTAGCATGTCTTCATCATTAACCTCATCCGGAAGGTCTTGATCGATGTCTTCATCATGCAACAACCGCGGCCTACCGAACATGACGCTGAGATACCTGTCGAGCATATAGGCGCTCCACAGGATGCGCTTACGGAGCTCCCGTTCTAGATAGGTATTCCCTCCCTTCGGCAGCTTGCCTGGGAACTTCCGGTGCAGGCCCAGGGCTGTTACAAGCTGGAGAGCGGTTCCAAAAGAATACCAACACTCATTGGCCCTGGAGGTGGACAGCAAGTAGAGACATTGACCTAACCTTGCCTGGACCGTTTCCAGTCGGGGAGGTCCGGACTCCAGCGAAGTCATGTACTTGGACGCCGCATACCACTGCTCGCTACAATGGCTCAGCATGCTAATAGCAATAGTACCGGAACTCAGGCTTACCTTCTACACCACCCATCTACCTGATTGCTGGGCCTCTGCTCCTCATAGAGAGTACTCACGGCAAATATCATGAGGATGATAGCCGTCCTCACCACCAAAGGACCCGTCGGAAGGTTAGCGGAGGAAATATTATTTGCATATACCTGTCGGAGCCACTCCTCTGCACTCCCCTGATGTAGAAAGCGATACGTAACCATGGAAAAATCAAAGTAGATGTCTACCAGCTCTTGCGCTATGTTGAAAGGAGGAAGTGTAAAGACAACCTCGCGATAGTCCGAGTAAGGTTTATCGCCAAACATGAACACGGACGTGTTCTTGGGGGAGGGCTCATTCTCCGGGCGATCAGGAATCGCGTGCACTTCATCCTGATGCAGGCGGCGCCAGACACGGTTGAGAAAGGATACCCCCGATGCAGGCCCGAGATAGTTGCCTTCCAAGTCGGTTACGGCGGGGTCGGGAGAATTGCGCTGCGAGAATTCATTCCGGAACTGGGGTTGCAGACGTGTGCTTGCAACTGCCCTTGGAGACTGACGCGCGGATAGTGACTGTCGACGGCCCAGGTCTCTGTCAGCAGCGGTAGCTTTTTTGGCAGGAGGAGCACAGTCACAGTTGTCGGCCATCGACGACAGAGCGGGGAGGGGATCGGGGGGCAACCCCCGCGAGTAAGCCGCATTGTACTCGCACGGCAGTGCTAGTCTGGTACAGCGGACGCAGGGGAGGGTTCCAGTACAGCGGGTCTTCTTTTCTTTACAGTGATCGCAGGCCCTCGTGATCTTCTGGCGCGGTGCATTTGGGTGCTTGGCCGGGGAGTCCGACGCCCTTCTCAGACGCTTTGCGGGGGTTGACCCGTCGGTGCTGGTGGATCGACGGTGACTGTCAGTGGCCATGGCCGGGGACCTCGAGCTGTCCACCGGGGTAGCCAGCGCTGAGGCCATGGATTCGATGACTCTCGGATGACCTTGCTCCGCAGGTGAGACATGGACGCTGGAGGGGTCTGGTCCTTTTCCGAAGCGTTGGAAATAGAGCCTCAACGCGAGATAAGCTGACCGAGGGATGGAAACCAGGAATTTAACGAGGAGAAATTTCCGAGAGAAAGCGAGAGGATGCGGGGTCGGCCCCGGCACGGCTCCACCGCGGAGACATCTCCGGGGCACCGCCGGCATCGGGGCCGGTTCTTCTAACTACTCCTACTCTTACTTCTACTTCTGCCAGTACCTTTCCAACACTTCCCTTACCGTCAAAGGCTGTATATCCGGAAATCGCTCATTCAATGCCCCCTCCATCGCAATCTGTGAACTCCCGTCCGCCGTGAACAGCTCGAAAATCGCCATGAACCACTGGAATGCCTTTTGCGGGAAAGCCTTGTACAGCGCCCGATGACCGGGTAACTCGGTGATCTCAAATCGCTGCAGTTTTTCGATGCTATCGTGGTAGATAGTAAATTTTGTCCCTACACCCGGATTAGCCGAAACTTACATATCACACACATTATATGGAAAGATCCCTGTTCCTTACCCAGAATACCCTCTGCCAGGCCTACAAACTCGTTCCAGGTGAGCTCATCCCCCACCACGCGGCTTTCCTCGGGCCAGTCCAACAAGTCCAATGCTGCAACAACAAACCGCGCCAGGTCGAATGTGTAAGTAAATGTTACCGGCACGTTGCCGTCACCGGGAATCGCGGCGACATGGTTCACCAAATCGAGGACGAAGACATTCGGGTTCAGATATGATCGGAGAGCCGGAGAGCCGAAGTAATCGAGAAATATTCCGTTAACAAAGATGGTCCATTCGAGGCGGGAGGCGCGCAGAACTTCAATGGCCTTGAAGTAGTCTTTGAGCTGGGGGAGGACTTTCAAGCTCCTGCATTGGTTATCGGTCGGACTGTCCGCAGGATAAGTCTAGGGGGTGAGGTACTCTTCTGGATATGGAATTGCATATCCACTGGGAATAAATCGCTGTACCGTTTTAGACTGGATGGCCGCTTCAATCAGGTTGAGTTGGGACGTGGCAAGGGAGTCGCCCGCGACAGCGAATGCGGAGATCACGGTGTGAATTTGATTGGTTTCGAGCGTAGAGATGAGTCCGGGGACGTTGGTATAGTCCACAGTGAGGGTATTGGGAGTGGAGCTTGAAGGCTAAAAGAGGGTCAGAGGGAAGGAGAAGGGACTGGAGATATGAGGATGACCTGGCGGGAGAGAACGTATGCTTGGTGGTCGGAAGAGGCGTTCAAGACCTCGAGGATGGTTCGGCCAACACCTCCAGTGCCTCCGGCAATTGCCACCTTAACCATCGCGATGTTTGAGTACGAAGAATGAGACCGAGAATGCAGAAAATGTGGCTTTGTCCGCTATTTATCTAAAATCTATACATGCCACTGATCTAAGGGGGTCCACTCGAAGTTTCGGCCAAATCTGCAGGTGTCAGCTTTTAGTGCCGGATCGGCGTCAGTTAGGACTAACTCGGCTTAGCCAGTGGATATGCCGCAGATGACTGGGACAGACATTAATTTGGGTTTATTAGCTCTGGTGCCAGATCCGCGAACTAGAAGAAAGAATATATCGCCTGTTTGAGAGCCCATCGTCTACTGGAGCTCAAATTAACATTTACCGTGCTCTTGAGCCGCCCATCTGCAAGTTCAGTGCATTTTAGCTAAAAGATGGTCATTTGAATAAGGCTCTCATAAATGCCATACCATATACGCAACTCTTGCAAATATAAATTATCATATACTATATTGTACTTGCCTTGACTTCAACCCCATTGTACAGGCGAGGTTATACGAATACTCAACAATGAGAAGATTGTGATGCCATAGCATACTTTCATTGGTATATAAAAGACAATACTTTCCTCTTTACTGTAACACAAAGTAGCTGATGGGAATCTGTTGCTGGCATCTAGCACGCTCCACCAGGCTGATGGAATACAAATTGAACAGGATTGGATTTGGTAGGTCACATCCCGGAAACAGGTACCTTGATATGCTTACTCAACTCATTCTAGATTCCAGCAATTGCCTTACTGTCACCAACCTGCACGGAGAATTAACTTTAGACAGGCCGTGCACATTAGTCCTTTCTGCAAGAACAGTAAGACCTGGGGAAAGATTTATGTCAAACTCCGGCAAATGGTGCTGAGATGACGCGCATTCTATCCATGACTGTAGTCTCGCATATACGAGCCAGTCAAAAAAGGTCCCCGGATATTATTGGTGGCGTCGGAGCTTTTTGGTCTGGCCGGAAATGCTGGTTGTCACATTCCAGTCAGGTCGATTGTGATTACGCGGACACCCTCGAACAGGAACGTCAGCAAAAGCAAGCAGCGGCTGTAGATAGGGTTTCAATTGATCGGTGGTTACACAAAGGAGGGATCGGACACCTGTTAAGCTTATATACCCTTGTCGGATCGCCGATTGGGAGACACTCTGTTTGCAGCTTGAGCTGTGAAAATGCTACTGCCTACGCCTTGCCAGTTGGTTTCTAAATAACTCACCTATGATGTGATTTTATCGGACAATGTATTGTGCATTTAGTCCACGGCCCCCTGCACCGTGTAATGGGTTGTTCTCGGGGTAATACTCCATGTCTCCTTTTATATGGTAATGAAAGTTCGGACAGAATAGACGCTCCAACTCACTAATCACTGGCCCCTTGTGATCTCTAGTAAGTGCTCCCGGATTGAAAGCGTGAGGCTCTCCAGGCCCACTAACATATCGACAGTGAGCTGACATGTTGCAGAGAAATATCGCCAACTATCATAATGGGAACAAGTTGACTGGACGCTTCAATGACACACGGACATTTGTAACACTGGCCAATGGTCTCTGTTATATAGGATAATGGCATTCAACTCATCGCCCAGGCAACCTCGCCAGCACCGCAGGCTTGCGAGCCTCATGTTCATGCTCTTCCTTTTGAAAAGCACTTTCTGACCGTGATCGACACAATGACTGACTCAAGGGTATGGCAGAGATGCTGTTGAGCTAGTACAATGACTGTAATCGTAGTCATACACGCCAAAACGCCGGTCAAAGCACTCGGATTCTCGATCCACTCTTCGAAGAGTTGTCACCTCGTGGTATATAACCAAGCAAGTCCCCAGTGAGCTCCATCGCACATCCCACCCAGTCCAACTTGACTTGACTTGTTATCAACAGCCATCCAGCCTTCTCCAACATGCTTTGGGAAAACCCCGGCCCCCAACAACCAGCCCAGATTACCTGGGATCTGACAGAGCCCTTGAGAGTTCGGTGGTCTCACGTCTCGTATGTCTTCGTTCTTCCAAACATTCCTATGAACACAATACTGATTAGTCCTAGTGGCGAAGAGAACAAATGCTTTTCCATCTACCTCACCAACCGAGTTGACTTCCCTCCCGTGACGGAACTGGTTCTTCGCTATGTGAGGATGGGCCAGGATGAGGTCGTCATCCCTCCCCCGGGACCGATTCCGAGACCCCTCAAGTAAGTCAATGCCCTGCGGGAAAATAGGGTTCGTTACTGAAGGTTTCTTGTGCAGCTGCAACTATCGTCTTTGGGCCACCGCTGTGGGACAACCCGAGACCATTTTTGCCGAAACCCCGAATCTTTGCGTCAAGGATTGAGGATGGATGTGATGATTTCTTCGTGGGGATCTCACTGCAGTGAGGGGCTACAAATGTAGTAGGCTTCTGCTCATGTATTTCGCAGGATGACTGCCATTCAACAATTGCAGTTTGGCTTCTGGAATCGAATGAAACTCTTTCGGGCTACAACCTCTCAAGGAGTTCGTATACGTACGATGGCCCCCCATCCAGAGATAATCATATTTCAATTCAACCAGCAGCTCGACACTTTTAGATTCCGCGTGATACGTAAAGTAGATACCCTTCTATGGATAACAGGATTATACCATCGTTCATGTGTAAAAAGGCCATTACGCTTGTATGAAGTTCGGCCGAATTTCTCGGTGCAACCAGCAAAAGTTCGGAAAAGCAGCTACTCTACAATTCCACGATCACACCATCCATGTGGTGATCGCTAACAGCCTCGTGGTCTCATAACTAAGTGGTGCTGAGTTCGGCCGAAGTCTCGGTTAAAGCTACTATATAGATGGGCTCGCATCCGGTAACAACGTCAGACTTCAAACAGGAATTTACTCTCTTCTATCCTTTCCAACATCATCTTCTCTTCTGCTCTAAAGGGGACCACCCATCTTACCCGATTCAACAAAATGGTCAAGATTGCGATGGCTGGCGGCTCAGGCAGTATGTCTCCCTTACTTTGAGAGGCTACAGCGTCATTGACACCCATCAGATGTTGCTGGAGAGATCATCGATGTGCTCGTTGCAGCTAAGAAGCATGAGATCTTGATTCTCTCTCGGAAGGTCCGCTCCCATATTCGCGTTATTCATGGGATATTGACGTACTAACTGATTTACAGGATGCTCCTACTGAGGGCTCTACCCCAGGCCTTACATGGGCTAAGGCAGATTATAATAACCCAGCGCAGTTGACCCAAATTCTGCAAGGAGTGCACACGTTGCTCTCCTTCGTCACCACCCAGGATGATCCAACGAGCAAAGTCCAGAAAAACCTCATCGATGCCGCCATTCAAGCCGGCGTGAAGAGGTTTGCCCCTAGCGAATGGGCTTCGTGAGTGAACCTCTCCCAGTATGGCAGTCATTTGCTAATATCTTCAGATCCGGTCTGGAGCATCTGAGCTGGTATGCTTACAAGGGAGAAACTCGCAGGTACCTTGAAGAGCTGAACAAGGACAAGAAGGTAAGCGTTAGTGGAGGGAGATGTTGATGCGGACACTGGAGATCTGACTCACCTCATCTGTAGGTTCTTGAATATACGCTCTTCCAACCGGGCCTCTTCGTGAACTACTTGACCCACCCGTATCAGTCATCCCGACATGTGCACTCCATTGAAACTCCATTCGACTTTGCGAAACGCCGAGCCATTCTGCTAGATGGTGGCGACGACAACCGTCTTGTTTTCACAACCGTACAGGATGTCGCCAATGTGGTAGCCCGAGCTATCGACTTCGAAGGCGAGTGGCCAGTTGTTGGAGGCATCCGAGGCTCGAGTGTCTCCATCGCGCAACTCATCGCTCTCGGGGAGAAACTTCGCGGTGCGTCAAGCTTTACATATTCGGACAGAAAGCCTGTATTGACACGCATCATCTAGGTGGAACGCCATTTGAGATCGAGCGAGTCAAGGCACAGGACCTGACAGCCGGAACATGGGAGACCTCATGGGTACCCAGACTGGATCACCCTTCTATTCCACCGGAGCAGGTAGACTCGCTCGCGAAGTTCTTTGCCTCGGGGATTTTGTTAGCCATTCCTGCCCGGTCTTTTGAGGTCTCCGATGAGTGGAATCGGCTGCTGCCCGACTATAAGGTTACTGGAATAGAGGAATTCTTGGGTGATGCTTGGCGCGAGAAGCCTTAGATAGTGATCATTTCCAAGGGGATTGAAATGGAAGGATGGGTATTGCTGCTGCAACTCAGATGTAGATTCCACTGTACATTTATTAAGGCGATTCGTCCGCCGAGCTCGGGCGAAACGTGACGCCTCGCTCCTTCGGCCGAAATCCTTCGGTCAGACCCCCTCCTTCCCCTACGTATCCCACGTCTTCTCCAGAAGATGTTCATCGATCTCATCAGGAAAAATGACCTACGGACCTATTTCCAAGAGGAGAAAGGTCCGCAAAGGGACGCGAAGCTGCTGGGAGTGCAAACGGCGAAAGGTGAGGTGCATCTTCAGCTCCCCTGCCAGCCTCTTCTGCGATCACTGCAGGCGACGCGGATCAACCTGTATCAGCCAGGAGCACCCAGATAGCCCGGACTCATCCACTGGAAATGCGGTCGAGGTTCGACTCCACCGCGTTGAGAAACTCATCCAGCAGTTGATCAGCCCTGCTGGCTCTGAAGAGCGCTCCGAAGCTCCCTTGACCCCGAGCACGCTAGAGGAGAGAGAAGAGGCTCGTGAAGAGGTATTCGTGAGCTGCTCCACCTTACAGTCCCTGTCAATGGTTCTAACACTCAGATTGTCTTTCAGCCGGTACCCCCTGCCATAACCATCACTGCCAGCCAGCATGACATAGCTCGGGAGCTTGTCGCGGCATGGCCCAGTCAGGCCGAGCTCGACATCATCTACACCCTTCCAGCTGGGCTTTCGGCGTATTTGCACTGCGGAATATGCGCTCCTTCTGCTCAGGACCTGCCATCGCCGCGGGAGATGCTAAAATTGCCTCCGCCAGGTTCTCATCCGGTCCTGGTTGCGCGGAAGCTCCTGGTCCTCGGGATATTCCTCCAAGGCGTTCGTCCATCGACAATGCATAGCTTGGGTGATCTGGGTAACACCTACCGCGAAACCATGTCCCGCGTCGTCAACCGGGCCATCAGGCTAGTGACGACAAATGACAACCTCACCAGCTCCGTCGAGGGTATCGAGTGCATCATGTTCGAGGGCCTCTACCAGAACTATGCAGGGAATCTGCACCAGGCGTGGATGGCAGTGCGACGAGCGACCGCCATCGCGCAGATGATGGCCCTTCACCGCGGCCTTGCCTCGCCATCACTGAAAACCCTCGAGCCCGAGACCCGGGCGATTTTGGACGCGGACCACATGTGCTTTCGTCTAGTGCAAATGGACCGCTACCTTTCGCTCATGCTAGGCCTACCACCGACATCGCTAGAGATCCGCTTTCTTGCTCCAAAGGCAATGGAAGAATGCCAACCTATTGATCGCATGCAGCGCATCCACTGCGCCGTTGCCGGACGTATTCTGCAACGTAGCGATGCGGACGTCAACAACCTCGCCAACACTCACGACATTGACCAGCAGTTACAGAAGGCAGCTGCCGAGGTGCCGCCCCAGTGGTGGCTAATTCCAGGTCTGACATCTAGCAATAGCGACGGGCTAGAGACAATTCAAGATACAATTCGTCTTATGGACCAATTCACTCACTACCAGCTGCTGCTCCGACTCCATCTGCCCTATATGTTGCGCTCTTCGTCGGACCACCGATACGATCCCAGTAAACTCACTATCATCACCGTTAGCCGGGAGATTCTGTCCCGGTACATCGCGTTCCGCACCTCCAACCCTGCGCATTACTACTGCCGCGGCACCGATTTTCTCGCCTTTGTGGCCACAACGGTCCTTTGTCTCGCCCACATCGATTCATACGGACAGTGTCCAATCCCTGGAACGGTCATGAACTTCCTCGCCCACAGTCGCCCCAGTGACCGTGGTACGATGGAACGTACCTATGAAATTATCGAGACCATGGCACGCTCTGGGACCGACGGGATCGCCATGAAACTGGCCCGGGTCATCCATCATCTACTCGCCGTGGAAGCCACTGCCGCTAATGGCACCATCTACCAGACCAGCACATCCAAAGGCAGCGAGGGCGAATTCGAGTATGACGGCAAGTTGACCAACGGCGGCACTTCGCTTCACGTGTATATTCCCTACTTTGGTACAATTGATTTCGAACAAAAACCTTCACACTTGTCTACATTTTCTGCCGCGGAGTGTGTGCCGCAGATGGTATCTTTCAGCCCCAAAATTTCCGATCCAGAGTTCTCCGGACAGAATGATTGGGACCTGCAGGGAGTTGATGTGGCCCTCTTCAATAGCTTGTTTGGGGAGACGGCCACTGCCGATGCAGATGAGGCTTGGGTGCAGTGGGAGGGCTAACAGACTGCAATTGCGATCATTTCAAGGCAAGAAATATCAAAGATGAGTCTAAAGGTATTGATAATAAGAGTGCCGGACAAGGTTCAGGCAACTTTCAATGTCATAAACCAGCCTAAAATTCCTGCAATATTGTCGGAAAACGCCCGGAATACCAATTGTTTATAACAAAGGAAATCTCCTACATGGAATTGATTTATCTCGGATGCCAAGATCAATGCAGGTGAAAGAGTCCCAATCTTGATAAACTCATACTGGATTTGACTTCTCATACAAAGGAGATATCCTACATATGAGGCAATGAAATCCATCTAAATAACTACTATCCGTTGAAAATTACAACACTTCAATAAATAGATACCTACCAGCCCCTAAATCCGCATAAGAAGGACAACATTAAACCCTACATAAAATCAACCATTCAGAATCCGGCCTCGTCTATATAAACAACCTCCTCAAGCCCGCCTATTCAATCCCTACCCATTTTTCAACACCACCATTCCACCGCGCTTCCCTTCTTTCCCATCATGGCCCCCAATCCCGAGCATTCAGAACCCTCCCCAGCCCTAAGGCCAAAACTGCACAACCCTGACCCCCGCGCCACTTACTATCCCTCAGGCGCTCTCGCAGCCTGTGATCCACCCGTGACACACCCCTTGAGAGTGTGCACATATAAACGTTGCGACCTCTGTCGTCTGCGACGATGGGGATGTGTCCGACCGAGTTTAATCAGTCCTGGCCCTTGCTCTGCGTGCCATCAGGCAGGGGTTGAGTGTGTCTATGGTGATATCCCCGCTGCGACACCCAGCATGACAGATCCTCCCCCCCTGAGGTCGTGTGATCGCTGTCGTGGGAAAAAGGTGCGTTGCGTACGCAGAGAACTCTTCAATCCGGAACCCTGCTCTTCTTGTATCCGGGAAGGTGTGCCGTGTGTTACGACACAGCAAGTGAAGCCCCCTCGGCGGTGTCGTAAAAAGGGTAAGGTGGAAGAGTCGAATGGAGATGGGTTGGTTGCTTTGGCTCGGGATGCTTGTGACTGTATGGAAGATGCTTGAGTGTGAGGGCTGGTTGGGAGATGGATATAGACGGAGGAAGGAGGTTTATCTTTCTCTTGAGGAACTGGGAAGTAAATATCAGGTTTCATTTAGGTTAGATATGTGTATGAGACTCAGAGGCATACAGGAGATGTTGGACTTGAGATGAATGGCACGTGGAGTCGTATACTTAGATGGACTGGCCCCTCGGCTTACCTACCTAAGCGATGTGATGGGTGCCTTATCATGACCATATCAAGGGAATCAAGGATGAAAGATGAGTATAGGGGTATGAATAAAGAGAACACCCAACAACAAGAGGCAACTTTAATAATATAGGCCACCTTATGGTTCCCACGACATTGTCGGAAGATGCCTATGATTACAATCTATGATTATAGAAGGTTCCTGTATAGTTCAGGAAAATTTCATCTTTATTAGATGATTGGTCCGGACTTACCCAATGGGTCTATCTAGATAGTCACTCGACTCAGCAACCAGGCCGAGATGACAGCAGGGCATAGTTAGTCTACAGTGGACCGACCATAGCCGCCATGCAGACAGAGAGAATACCAGTACTACCTCAATCAATGTATCCAAAGCCTGTCTTCCCCTTCAATACATAAGTGGTGGTGGATAGATTGATTCTATATAAACAACTTAAATCTATCCAATCTGAGACAGGGAAATCATAGAAAGTAAAAAAAAAGATCAATACTAATTTTCAGCACAGATCTAACCTGCTGCTGCATTTTATTGTACAAGCATGGCTCAATTTGAATATACGTAAAAAATCACTACAACAGAAAATGTAAACAGGAGTAAAAGGAACTATCTCCTCTCAGCTGTCTGCCAACATGCCAAATAGTTTCGGAAAATTCCACCATCTCAGTGAATATCCACCAGTTTTATTCTGCGGACCATGTAGGAGACATCCTACATATGTTTAATAATCGAGATTGCTAGATTACTATTATTGTGATGAATGTCAGCCATTTCTGTTGCTTATACAAAGTAACTCTCCTACATAGAACTACTTATCTACAATGCTAAATTGAAGTAGGCGAAAGATTCCAATATCTTACTAAATGGTTCCTCAGTTTCTTTCCATTAGATAGGAACCCTCCTTCACAAGGAAAGCAATCCATGATACTACCTCAGCAAATCACTGCCAGCTCTAACACAACCTAAATAAAAAGCAATAATCACAAATTGCGCCTCGTCGATTGTCTATATAAACAATCTCAAGCCCACCTATTCAATTCGCACCATGATCAACTCTCAACATCATCAAACCCTCGCACTCCCTCATCATGACCCCACTACAAGACCCAGAACATCCGAAATCCCACCCCGAGCTATTACCAAGCCCACACAACGCATGTAACCCCCCCGTGATCCACCCCATCAAAGTTCGAGCCTGCAACTTCTGTCGTATGCAAAAGAGGAAATGCGTACGACCAAGTTTGAGCGGCCCTGGACCAGCCTGCTTCGAGTGCCATCATGCAGATGCAGAGTGTGTCTTCATGGCACCTACCAAGATGGGTCCCCCGTTTAACTCTTGTAATCGCTGTCGTTTGAACAGGGTCAAGTGCGTACTGCTGAATCTGGAGCCCTGCGCGAAATGCACCAAGACGGGGGTTCCGTGTGTTACTACCCGGGAACTGATGACTCGTACGAATGAAGATGAGTTGATGGTTTTGCCTTCGAGAAGTATGGAAATGTTTCGCAGGTACATGGATGCGGGGGCTGAGTAGGGGATGGATACGGTGGTGGTTAAAGATGGAGGAAGGGACTCGTTCTCTACTAGATGACTAAGAAAAATGGGAAGTGGAAATGGGATTGAATTGGGATGGATGTGTGTACGAGGCTCGGAGACATACAAGACAAGTTGTACTTGTTATAGTATGAGAATAAGAAGTGAACACCAATAAACGGAAGAAGGAAGGCATAACTGCCTTAGGCTAGAAATCTTAAGTAAGCCAAGCATCCTAATCTCCGCACGCCACCAAAGAAGACCAAATTCCTCGAATTACCAGCCACCAACCATGGCAGACTGGTCATTATCTCCCATGACAGCCAAGCCAAGTGAGGATCAAGGATCTAAAGACCATGACAAGATCGAACGCCGTAAAAGGCAGAACCGGATAAATCAAAGGACTTACCGTAAGCGAACTGCCGAAGTCGGCCACTCACTGGCTCCTCACTGATTCCTTGCAGGTCTACGTAGAAAAGCCAACTCTGGCAAACCATCTGCCCCAACTCATTGGCAACTCATTGGCTCGCTCACTGACCCAGATGATGGACATGACGTCTCTGCTGCAAAACCCCATGCCTCGTTAGACCGTTTCTCAGATAAGCCTCTGGTACATCCTCGAACGGATTCTCTTGACATCATTGCCTGTTATTTAGCCCCGAGAGGTGCCTGTGAACGGGCTGTAGCTTTCAGAAAATATGCCTTTCAGAGTTACATTACTGGCTCGCCAAAGACCGACCACCTGCTGACCCTGACCAAGATCAACGTTCATCGTGCCTTGGTCGAGAACATGGCTGCATTAGGCATGGACATGAATTGGATGAATGCTGACGCCGTATCTCCATTTTGCACATCTCAGCCATGGCCCCCCACAAGTAACACAATTATCCCGGCGCACCTTCGACCTACGGATATCCAGTGCACTGTACCACATCACCCATGGCTGGACTTCTTCCCACATCCTAGGATGCGGGACCAGCTGATAGCTGCGGGGGATGGGTTTGATGATGAGCAGCTCTGTACGGATATCATGGGATTTTGGAGCGACGAGAAGGATAGTCCAGGGCTGGTGATTTGGGGGAATCCCTGGGAGGTGGGCAATTGGGAGTTGTCAGAGGGATTTCTGAGGAAATGGGGGTGGGCTGTTAGAGGGTGTACGGAGTTGATTAGGTCGACGAATTATTGGCGAGCGATGAGGGGAGAGAAACGATTATCGATGCATGCTTTGCTATGATACGCGTCTCCAAATATGTCCCTCCAACATCTGTGAAAGGAATTCTCTCAATCAGCTGGATGAACTTGATCCCCGAACGACCTATTCGAATCGATTCGTCAAACATACTGGTACTTGACCTTTCCACTATTGATATCAGATTCGCATTGTCCATCATGCTCTCTTCAACCCACGGCGTTGTCCCCATCCCCACAACCAGCTGCAACGTCTCTCAATCTCACCCGGACTTTTAATTTTTCGACCCAGCGAACGTTCACACAATGTGAACTTCCCTGTAGGAATGGTAAACGGCCCATCCTCGGGATTCCCAGGACAACACTCTGGAGGAGCTCCAAGGCGAATAAGATCGGAACCGTGTTCGATGACACCGCCAAGACGATCAAACGCAAGCTACCATAGCCTTTGACCTATGGCTCCATTTGATATGCATTATACTTAACGGTACGGAGTTCCAACGCATATTTGGAGAACGCACAGATCAAAGGAATACACCAAACAATGAGCGAATCGGATGTCAATGTCGGTTTCTTCCTGGCTTTTGCAAAGAATTTGTCTAAGTCCACTCAGCCTGACAAGGTGTAGGAGGGACCTGACATATTAGAGGTTAGTGGGTGTTACTTTCTCTTTGACTGTTGTCATTGAATGGGAACAAACCCTGTTTATATGATAATCATAGATCTCTCTTTGGAATGAACTCGCCGTCAGACGGATCAGAGGTCCCACTTTTCGTGCAGGTGGCTTGGTGGTGCTTGAACTTAAGCAGTGATGACGCTCTAACCACATGTGGATACTAGCATAGTAATCCCCGGGTTTGACGGGGTTTATTGTCTAACGCCATCCGGCATGACCTTCTAAACGGATAGGTTGACCGATAGTTGACATTGCAGAGTTTGGTTCCACCCGAGGCCCAAGCATTGTCATATCCACACCTAACAGAGACTGTCTTTCGTGTGAGTGCGGATCCTAAAAAGCCCTTGTTACGTTGAAATGAATTCTTCGATAGCATTCCTCATAGTGGACAATCTCCTCCTAGATTCGGATTCAAATACTACATTTCTCTAGTCTGCCTCCACCACACATGTTGAAACTTATCAAGCAACTCTTCCATCGGGGAAGACAGTCGAAGAGTTCTAAGCTCAAACGAAGGCAGCACCCAGTTAGGGTATTGTGTGACTGGGGCATATGTGAAATTAACAATGCAAAAATCAGGCATGTCAATTGATCACTCAACTACCTAGGAAGGGAAGATTCGGTCCATTATTCAGACAAAGGAACCGTATCCACATAAAGATATGGCATCATACTACTCGGATGCCGATCCCCATGCACCACAGCCTCATCCACCACCGCCTGCACAGCCGCCTGCTCCTCCTCCGTCAATTCAATCGCGAGACTCCCCAAATTCTCAACCAAATTCGCCTCCTTAGTCGTACCCGGAATCGGAAACGAAAGCTCAAACAACCCGGCCACCCACGCCAAGGTAAGCTGTCCCACCGAGCAACCCTTCCTCCGGGCAACCTCCTCAAACCGCCTAACAATCTCAACATTCTTATGAAAATTCTCCTTGGAAAACCTCGGCAACACACGACGGCGATCACTTTCATCAAAGTCATCCCACGAAGTCAGCTGTCCTGTAAAGAACCCACGACTAAACGGCGAATAGGCAATCAGAGCGACCCCCAGCTCCTGACACGCATCCAACAACCCATTCTCCAACGCCTCCGTTGCAAAAGGCGACACCTCGACCTGAACAGCCGTGATGGGGTGCACTTTATGGGCGCGTCTCAATGTCTCCGCGGAACATTCACTAAGACCGAGGTATTTGACTAGCCCATCCCTCACGAGGTCCGCCATAGCCGCCACGGTGATTTCGATTGGTTGCTGGGGGTCAATGCGATGGCAGTAGTAGAGATCTATGGGGTCGTTGGCAGCTAGACCGAGTCGTTGACGACTTCTAAGGCACGCTTCTCGCACGTATTCGGGGCTGTTGTGAATACTAGCGGGGAGGCCGGGGTGTTGCTGGATACCGAATTTAGTGGCGAGGAAGATGTCCTTTCGCTTGTTGGTAGTTTGAAACCATCTATAGCATGAGTATCAGCTACAGGTGATAAATCCAACTGGGGTTCTCGTCTCAACTTACTTCCCAATAATATCCTCGTTGTCGGCGTACACATCCGCCGAATCCCAGAACGTGGCACCTTGGGCATGAGCGTAGTCGAGGAACTTTAGACGCTCTGCATCCGGACGACGCGTATTGTAGAACATGGATAAACCCATGAGACCGAGGCCTGTATGATAGCCATTAGTTTGTTCCCTGTTTTCTTCTATTCTAGAAGAACCCTTGACAGGAATCGCACCTTGAGCCGGAACCAGAGGTCCATTTCTCCCGAGTTGTCTTGTAACAAGCATGATGTCGTTTTCTTTCTCTCTATTCCTATCTTCAAAAATCATTCGGAATCAATCTCTGAGTCTGGCACCCACCTCATATATATATGGTCGGGATTCATGCTTATACTCCCCCCTCGGCTCTCGGAACTAATCCCTAATTAGACTAGTCCCAAGATCCAGATTACGCGCTTACCCGTTAGGGTTAGACCGTCATCAAGATAATCCATCCGATCTTCAACAAACATGTCATATTTCATCTTTCAGTGCTTCTCTGTCCGTTAAATCCGCTTATCTCCCAGATTTACATCCAACAACTCCAACATATCGCGATGATTGCAGCTCTTAGGGATCCACCTGCTTGATACTGATGATTTTGCATCTAAACTTACGCCGACGAGGAAAGAAACATCCGTTAGGTTGTTTGGTTGTGCCGCTAACTGGAGGAGCAATAAAAGTTGGATACAGGTAGGTGCTGGGTTTATTTCGTTTATTCCTATTGGTATATCCAGATGGATGTCGTGCCCGAATCAGGACAGGAATCTTGAATCGAGCGCGGCGCTACAAACCCCATCAATCCAATTTCAGCTAGGTAGAGATTATCACTATCTTTGTGTTGGATCTAAGGGCTCATACAGCATCGAATTTCTATACTGTAGTAGTAGATATACCACTTACTTACCAAAGTCCATCTATCCATCCATCATTCTACACAAGCTCACAACAAAATACAAATCTTCTCATCAAGTAAACCTTAAAGTTACTGAGATTAGGCCCAGCTCATTACAAGAAGAAAACACTTCCCAACTTTTCTTTTTCCCCTTCCATCAACCGAACGATTTCATCATCAACGCATAGCATATCATTGCATTGCATGGGGAGCAACCCAACCTAATCTTCATAGCTAGAATCCGTAAAATACCCATGACAAGACCTCAAATGGTTCAACATTGCACGATCAGAATCAAAGCTTCGGTGATCGCTCGTGGGCCGATCACACTCGAAACAGTACCACATGTGACCATGGCTGTCTTCGATTCCTGGGTATCCGGGTCTTCGGATGAAGTCTGCGTAGTGGTGGTGGCGGATATGTTCGATGAGATCGGCTTCGCGGGTGAAGTCGTTGTTGTCTTGGGTGCAGGTGTAGTAGGGCATGTTTGTGGAGGGAGGGAGGTGTGTGGTTGTGTGGAGGGGGGCAGGAGAATGGCTCTGGAAGGTGGGATATGAAATAGATGATTGTTGACTGTTAAAGGTCAGTTGCGGGGATCTTGTGAGACGACGTCAATGGGATGTCATTGAATCATGAGACTAAACTACCAATGAAGCTAGTGTGGTTCAGTGAAGGCCGGGGAATCTAAGTACTAGATATGGATCTTGGCGGTGCTAAGATGCATCTAGATTCTTTTACCCCGAAGACTAATTCTCCCCGATAGACTTTGAAGAAATGTAAAACAAATAGTATGCTTACAATTTTGTCAAAGGGTATAATTAATTCTATTGGATAGAAGACAAGTAACAAAAATATTCACGAACAAGGAATGTAGTATTTCATAATAAGAAAAGAAAGAGGTAAGGAGGATAGTGAAAGGTAGATGTAGAATAAAAAGATTCAGGCGAGATATAGATGCTCGTACTGAATTGGAACAATCTGCTCAGAGTCATACAGGACAAAATGATCGGGTGTTTCTCAGTAAGGCTTGCACCTCGTCGGAATCGATCAAACCACGATTTGTACAGAGAACAACTCGATGTGGAGATATGTCTCTTATGCTATGGGGTGCCTTCATCAGAGGTTTCACTGCCAAAGGGGTAATGGTGTACGTCCCTCGTTGCTCAACACTAATCGGTTGGCACTGTCCCCTCAGGCACTATGCGAGAGTGAAATGTAAACACGGAGGCACCTCGTATCAAATAGACCACCTGGGGATATTATTGCATCTTGGGATGGATCCATATCAGCAGGCATGTGTTGAGAGTTATCGAACATCCAACACCTGTAGCATGGATCTGAAAACGAACTTGGCTTCTAGTCAGCACACCTATTGAGCCAAGGCGTAGTCTGTGCTTCATGCCCTTATAAGCACCCATGTAATCCATCACAAACTGTGGATATGACCTAACATCCACCAGCAGGCGTGAGTGAGTTCAGGATGACTGATAAATGGTACTATATGCACGTTAGCAGATGATATTGCAGTCAGTTTCTGTTACTATCGTGATGGGATTATACGTACTCGTAATAACACTCCCACGTACGATGAATTTTGCCTTCTTTATAGTCTTCCGCCTACACACGAACTATTAATGGCGAAAACAATAAATGGTGGAGGTGTTTCTCACCAAGGCATTAACAAAATAATCCATCAACTCATCTTCCTCATCCAGTAGATGTTGTTGGCGAGGTGTGATCGAATCGTAAGTCTGCGCACGATCAAAGTCAATCCAGAGCACCCGATCTGAGCCTTCTTGGACCATCATATTCCGCGGATATGGATCTCCATGGTAGACTTCGGCCCTGTGAATCTCTGTTAAGATCTGGCGGAGCTTATAGACTCCCATCTTGAGAGAAGGTAGATAGATCTATCTGCCTGAGATTGGGTATAAACTCAATTAGGACTCCTTTAGAATAGGTACGGTCTTTGAGAAAGTCCTTCAGATAGGGTAATCGATCCATAGGATTGATCTCGTCAATTACGCCGTAGAAGTCGGGGACGCATCCTCGGCCACAGAGGCCATGCGCTTTCAGTCGTGTATACGTTTGAATTTCGCATGTAAATGGATCAACTTCTCGGTCTCTGGGACTGGCATTGGTTCTTTCGACATGGTGATACTGGATATTGGTAAGTATATAGATGTGAGACAATGCCTAGCCCGCATACCACTTTCAGGATACATTGTTTATCGCGCCAACGAGTGTGAAAGACACAAGATGATTGGGATCGTTTGCTTAGGTTGAGAAAATCTACCTCTGATAGGTTGATGGTCATCATGCTTTGCAGTTTTCCTTGCAAGTTTTCCATGCAAGTTTTCCATGCAAGTTTTCCATGCAAGTTTTCCAGGATGAAATCGAATCCAAGGGAGGAAGTCCAGGGGACGAAATCAAGGGGGCCGCCGAAACTATACCGAATCCGGGGATGATTATAGCCTGGGTGGGGCACTGACTACGACAGTATACTCACGGTCCCTGAGCGCGTGAAGTGCCAAATTCGCCTATCATTCCGTACTATATAGAATTTGAAATGTGAGCTCCATTAGTACCTAGTAATCCAGCACGGCTCTGAAAGGGTTAGACCCTGTCAGCCATCCGGAACTGGAATATTCTATGTTCCAGCCTGTCTGGCCCTACAAGCTTAATCTAATAACATTTATGATAGTAAAAATTAAGAAGTAAAAGAAAATCTTGAAAAGTCTTTAAAGTTATAAAGAGATTTTTCAAAGCTGTATAAAAATTCTCTAAAAAGGGCACAGAGCGATCTTGCTAAGCACACTGCATATACTTCTTGTATAGATAAAAACCTTCTGTTCCTGTAATCCTGTCCATGGCTTTAAACTATATCTTATTCATTAGTCTATTTAGAGCGTGACCAATTACCAGTCTGAATATAAGTACTTTGTCGGCTGGCCTACTTCCCAATTCGGCCATTACCTATTTCGATTAGTCTAATGACTAAGTCCCGCAGTCAGGTGACCAACGGATCCCGCATTCAATCATCCCCGTGGGAAACGGTCATTGCTGATAAACTGACTTTTTATGATCCCGTCTGACGGTAAAAAGTAAAGAAACTTTTAAAATTATACAGAATCTTTAAAGAAGATTATTTATAAGAAAGATTAGTTCATCTATGATTAGATTGTTCCTTCTTTAGTAAATTCAATTCCTATTACTGACTACCTTACCTTAAGTAGTCTCCTGGCTTCTTAGCCTTTCACACTGTCTGACAGGTCTCCTTCAACTATCCAAGTCGCAAAACCAACCAGCACAACTCACACTCGACCCTCATCTTTCGCTTACTTTACGAATTTCACATAGGCCTCATGTCTACTGAGGTTGATGTGAAACCATTTGAGGTGGAATTCCTCGAAATTTTGAAGAAGAGCAAGTACTCAGTGGTTTTCAAAGTCCACTTCCGGGACAGAATATGTGTGATGAAAGTGGTAAATATAGATGTTATCATTAAATTACTGGCTTATCGGAACTCAGTGCCATTCGAGCACCAGAATATTCTGGAGTTGAGCGCACGGTTGGCGGGCCAGATGAGGCTGACTTATTTTCAGCAGTGTTGGAATCTTTAGCCCGCTTCGGGGCATCATTTTCCCTGTAGCATGGAATTCCACCTAGCTCAGCTGTTTGACTTGGCTCCGTATCCTTTTCGTCGCCCCAATGGTGCATACTATCTGAGTGAGAGGAGCCTGTGATAGACAACTTTCGCTTGACTGATCTCTGCTGGGAATCGCCCACCGCAAAAATATTGCTAAAGGCAGTGTTTGCTTGTTCGGGTGCGGGCACAGGCGCGGTCACGCAGGGCACGCACGAGAGTCGAGAAGTCTCCATTTCTTTGTATCAGGAACGGCTTCTGAAGAAAGAAAAAAAAAAAAAAAAAAGGAAAGAAAGTTAAAAAGGTCAGACAAAGATGACCGACGTTCATCATCAGGTATTCTGCCAGCTTACCTGCTAAGTCATTTTCTCGCATATCAGGAGGAATGCGGTCGAGGTAGTCTGCCCCTGCAGGACATGTAACCCGTGTTGAGTGTCTCAATGACACTGAGTCTGCCAGCGTGGAACTTCTACCATCCAACAGCATATCACGGGCAGTTGGCATATTTGTTGTCGCTGCGGGTTCAATACCTTTCGTAATTTGAGGCCAAGTGGAGCCATATACATTATCAATCGCGATATCAAACATGTTCCACTCATGAGTTGTGCCGGTCAACGGCGGTGCTTGTCCTAGAGATGCCTCACACGGTCTTTGGCAGAAACCGGATCCAGTGGGAGAATAACGGTGGAAAGTTCGAGGAGCATGAGCTGTGGCATGACCGGTAGAAACTTTCTTCGCACTGGTGGATGGCCGCTGGAGACTTGGGCCATGATAGAACTCGATTTGGTCAAGAATCACCCTCATATCCACTGTACAAAGGTTCCTCATTTTTCATTTCATAACATTGCAGCCTTCAAAACACCTCAGCTGACGACTTGAGAATTAGAAAAGATCATCAAGAAAAATCTCTCATTACGCGCAGTAGCCTACAGTTCTAACAGTCACGCGAGCCGATCAGGCAAGCCAACATTTTCATGAATGTTTGAGATCAGTGAAAGAGTGGCTAATGGCCAAAGTTGCTTTTCACATGCCCAATCATCAAGCAGCCCGAATGTGATGTGTATACAAGTTGAAACAGCGGCCATCCACAACGTACAGTGTGAAACGAAGAATGCATAGAGCTATACAGGGCTGAGAAACGAAGAACGATCCGGGGTGACTTGCAAAGACCAGACCGTCCCCTTCTAATTCCGGCGAGTGGGGAAGCAGGCTGTGCGCAGGGCACAGAATTTTCAGCTGACACGAGCCACGTCAGCCGACCAGGAAATGGCGCCGGCGAAGCAAACTTGGTGGGAAAGGAGAAAGTCATTGTTGAGCGACGCACCGCGGCTTTATATAGAATAGTGGACATCGTGCTACGGGTGGTGGGCGACGGCAGATCCCGATCGGGACTAACATTCTGCGCTAAACCCGGTACGGACGGGCTAAACTACATATGCCTGGCGCGATCCCGGATCTGACACCACACGGACGCTAAACCTGAAGGAGGGGGCAGCTGAAAGCGGCAGCGGGCCAGCAAATCGCAATTCTACTAATATTATAAACTTTATAAAAATAGATAATAATAATTCTTTTTTTTATTATTACAGAATTCTATATATATAATAATACTATCAAAGAAATACTATATATCAAGAAATTAATAATAATATCCAGTCTTATAATCTGTCAAACCCTAGGATCGCTTCTCCCTGTTCCTGTTAGCTTAGCTCCCGTTCCAATACGTACCTTGTGAACTGAATCAAAGGTAGTCAGGCTGTTGACTATCTAAAGGTGACTTGATCTGAACAGAAGAAGAGAAGTAAGGCCAGATAGTGCCGCGCAGCTATCCGTAAGTAAGTGCGGACGAGTGTTGTCGCTAAGCTCTACCAAAACGTAGGTTACTTAAAGACAATGTTGATTGAGCACGAAGAACAGAACTAACTAAGTACATGAAGGAGTGTCCTTATATATCCGTTCCCCGTATACCATTTCATATACCATCGGGTCTGTCGTATACCCACTTGGTAGTTATAGACCATGATGGTATGTTGTATACCACATGCTTGTCCGTATACCATGGTCACGTGATCCGTGCTGCCTGACGGTTCGGGTCGGGATCCTCCTCGATAAGAGCCCCCTTCCGTCCGGATGTGGCCTTCTGCCTGACATACCCGCCTTACTAGTTGTTCAGCTAGCAGGGGTCCGTAACATAATCTTATTAAATAACTAGATCTCTATATTCACAAACTCAGCTAATTCTTTCATAATTCTATATTAAGAATTCTATTCTTATTTTATTAAATAGCTAGACAACAGATACTTCTTTATCACTAATATAATTATTAAGAATATTACTAAAATATTGTATATTACAAGAACAAAGAACTTTGTAAACAGCTTTACTAAGTTACTTAATTTAAAGATATTCCAGACCTTCTTAACATTATTAAAGATAATATTAAATCCTGCAATTATCACCTTGTCTAACGCTCTTATACTAACTATCTAATTAAGAAATAATATTAACTTTATAAAGACTGATTCAGATAAAATCTTATTATTTAAAAGACTGTATTAAAAGACTACCAGTCCTCCAGAGTATAATAAGCAATTATAGTCATGTAATACCTCTTTTCCATACCATTACTTTACCTATATAGAGACTGTCAGTAGCGACGCTTTAGATAGTCATCCAATTCATTCATTCCCACTGAATCCACGTTGTATCGCTTCAGTAGCCATTTCGACATTTAATATGTCCAAGCTAAGTAACCAAACGTCATATCCGAGCTAACGCCAGCAGGCCAACTCGACTAAGCAACATTATATACATCAAGACAAATCAACAGGAGGCAGTCCTCGCTCCGTGCACCCCTCGTCGAGGCTCTCCCGCAGCGTCCTGATTGCAGCCTCCCAGGTGACTGCATTCTGCGAGCTGCTGCCCGTCTTGCCACTTGGGTCCGGGGTTTTAAACGCATCAGACGCATTCTCGTTTTGCTCGTCATGAATCAGCCACATGAGCCATTTAAGAACCGACACTGCCTTGTCCATGTCTTTCTCATCCACGATAACGCGCTTCAGATACCGGCCGAGGGAGATCACGTCTTCTTCAATTGGACCTTCGCTGCTGAACGCTGCGTGCCAGGAACTAATCGCATCCCGCAGGTCGGATATGTTAGAGAGCTTTTGGGAAGTGAATGTTGGCCTCTCTGGTAGGGGGGGCCAAACCAGTCGTTTTTCTTGCGCGGGAGGGGCGGAGGGTCTTGACTGAGTGGGTCTCTGCGCCGGAGGGTTGATGCTTGGGCGCTGGAGCATCCTTGCCCTTCGTTGTTCCTCGAGCACCTCACGACGGATGTCCTCTGGGAGCGCGGCGAGGAAGTCGGCCGAGACGTCGGTCAGTTCCGGGGCAGGCGACTGACGCTCATTGTTGGTTGAAGATGAAGCAGTGGCTCTTGGTAAAACGAATCGAGCTTGCTTGAATGCTGGATTGCCTACCGACTTGGTGCTGGGCCGCCCACGTCGCTTCTTGGGAGGGCTCGTGGGCTTCCGCATCAGCAGGGATCCCGAGGAGGAAGAGGGCCGGGGAGGCGGAGTGAGAGCAGGGGCAGGAGACGGCGAGGGCGGCGCGGGCTGCGGACCCGGACTGGTCGAGGGCCGGCTATAATATTCCAGGATCTCAGCACGCACATCCTCTGGCAAAGCTGCTAATGTGTCCGGATCAAGCTGCGACTGGGGCGGAAGTTCCACACGTGCGGATGGCTGGGGGCGAGCTGGAGGGCAGGGAGACACAGAGCGCGCATCGCGTCGAGGTTTCCCCTGGGCGATGAGTCGCGATCGGATGTCATTTGGCAGCTCAGCAACGACGGTAGGGTCGGTTTGCGAGGGCAAAATAAATTGAGTCCCCGAAATATTCAGCGGCCGGCCACTGTCACTGAATGAAGGAACGGGCCTCACAGACTCGGTCTCTCCTTTGCGGGGACTGTCAAGGATGTCATCATCGTTACGCTCGATGCTTTTGCGAAGGGGGGACGCCTTGAAATTGAGCTGTCGCTGACCGGACCTTCCAGGAGAGCCCGATTTGAGATGTTCAAGTTTAGTCATCTGAACGCCCAGCCCTCTCAAGTCTCCAGGCGAGAGATTCATGCTTCTTAGCATAGCGACGGCCTCTCTGCCCAGAATTTCGGTCTCATCAGTGGCAACGCCGAGAACAACGCTTTTGTTGAACACATCGCACTTCCCATGCCCGAGATGCTTCACGGGCTCTAGAGGCGCATCGAGAGATCTCCGCATGACTTTGAGAGTCAACTGCTTTCCTCTCACCAGGTTCTCGCCAAGTCTGCGATGCAGTTCCTGGCATAAGGACCGCACAAAATCATCGGCCTGGGTCTGATTTACGAAGCGTATTCCCCAATTGACCTCCGCAGAAACCGACTTTCTGAGGACTTCATTGCCGACTTCGGTCCGATCGATACCGCGGGAGTATTCCCAGATCTTGACGCCGGTCTTAGGACCCAGGCTCGTAGTGAGCCTCTCACGAGACAGATCCCGGGCGTCTTTGACAAATTTGACACCTATTTCTTCCAGCTTCGTTCCCAGACTGTAACCAACACCCGGGAGATCTTGAACTGTAAGGTTTCCAATGAAATCAAGGACAGCATCCGGCTTTAGCTGGAATAGACCAGCAGGTTTCGCTTTTCGTAAAGCAACCTTGGCCAAGAGGATGTTTCCTCCGATTCCCACGGAGACTGCGCAGCCTGTTTCCCTCTTTACTGTGGCCCTAAGGTCTTCTGCGATCTCATCGGCTTTGGCCTGTTCCCGATAGAGAGACCCCTCCGAGATACCTCTGCCATCCGAACCTCCAGCCTCGAGACACTGCATAGTAATATCCACCAGAGCCTCGTCAATGCTGACACTCTGAACTGTGTCACCCACGGATAGAATGGCGCTGTAGAACTTCCGGCTGGCTTCTTCGTACGCGGGAAAGTCATAGGGCACTACCTTTAGCTCCGGACAGGCCTGCAATGCCCCCTTCATCCACATGCCGTTTTTGATCCCATGGGCACGCGCCTCGTAGTTACAACTGGCGATCTCCGATCCCGAGCCGGTGCCGTGTGCGACGGCGACAGGTTTCCCCTGCAACTCCGGCCGCTTCAATGTCGATACCGCTGCAAAGAAGCAATCAAAATCCACGTGCATAATATACCTCCTTGCTCCAGGAGCAGGCTTCCTACACTTCAATTGAGACTGTAGCTTTTCTTTGGTAGCAGACTGAAGCTGCGCTTTGAGATCGGCTTTCCACGTTGACAGATGATGAAGTCGAGATTCACTATAGAATTGCTGGATGAATTCCGGATCCGCAACACTAGAGTTCCTCATGCGCGGGTCCGACAGCAGCTGCGCATTGTATTCCTCGGAGGTCATGTCTAATTTCGCTGGTAAATTCTCCCGTACAAGCGGTAGCGGTGCGGGAGCCACATCAAGTTGGCCATCGACTGGTCCGCGCAGGTTGGAATCAGTTCCTACATTCTCATGCCTCGATGGTGACTGTTTATCTTGTGGCGTGCCGGGTGGTGCTTCCTTCAGCGGGGATGGTGCGTTGGGTAGCTTGCTCGTCTCATCCAGAGAGGCAAAGCTTGGAAACTCGCCGTAGTCCGACTGCGTGCCTCCACTGGGCAGTTGGTCCGTTAGGCCAACCATTTCGGAGTCTTGCAAAGGAGATCGCTGCATTTCTGTCTGGTCCACAGAAGTCGCCATTTGAAGTTGGGAGGTATACCAGCTGGAATCGGTCTGTTCGCGGTAGCCGGACTGCGGACTATTCGTCTGGCTGACCATCCGTCCGTCGTCGAACTTGAGCACTTTCTGGGATTGGCCCTCGTCGAGGACACGAAAAGCGTCCCACGGCAGCATCCGACCAGCCTTGACGCTTTCGACCACCCATGCTGGTTTGACGATCCGATAGCGTCGAAACTCCTCGCGCTTCTTGGGTGTCAACGCGCTGGCAATGATGTGCGTCGCATCAGTTTTGCCGTTCAGATATTGCAGGAACCCCCCGCCATGGCTCACGATAAGGCGATGGAGGTCCTGCAGAGATGGTTGGGTGTAGCCATTGATGTGCGCGACGACTCCACGAAAGATAGGCGGGCAGTCGGTGGCGGAGGAGCGTATTTCAGCATCCAGGTTCTGTAGCTTGAGCTTCTTGCGGCGCATATAATCGCCGAAGCCGCCAAAGGCGGAGGCTTCGTATTCCTCGCCGTCCTCGTCATCGAAGTGGTCTGGAGACCCGCTGTCAGCACGATGCAGGAAAGCGGTATCCCACCGCCACGGCACGGGGTCCACTTACGATTCTGAATGCGCTTGCGCACCGCGCTGGAGTTCTGGTCTAACAGCGAGCCCATGAGGGGCCGGGACTAGGCACATGGTATGGGGACGCAAAGTCGACCCTCGAACCATCTGGTGGAAGTTCCGGTGAGATAAGCGTCGAAGGAGGAGAGAGAGAGACTGAAAGCAACTGAGAAAGACCGAGAGAGGCGAATCATGGATGAGACGCGGAAAGCCACGAGCGCACGTGATGCGGAAGGGCCCGCAGCGGTGAACAGCGGCAGATCCGCCGGGGAACAGCAGCTGATTGGCGGCAGAAAAAAGTCAGAAAAAAGCCGTTGCCGTCGAATTGGGTTCGGTTGCCATCATCCATCCGCAGCTCAAAACTTTTCCCTCTGCCTCTCTTCTCTTCTCTCCCCTTCCGCTGCTTTCTCGTTCTTCCGCGCTTGATTCGGGTAGACGACCTTTCTTTACCTGCGTCTCCTGGCCATCCTCTCGTTGGCTTCGTTTCCCATCTTTACCTTTTTTCCCCCTCACATTTTCTTATCCAACTCACCATGTCCGGAGTTACGCCCGTTGCTGTCTACGCCCTCCGGGTTCCCGCTGGCGGAGCCATGATCCCAGCGGTTCCTCCTCAGGCTGCTGCCATGGTCAGTAGTAGAGCCTTCCCTTTCTAAATCAATCCGCTAATCGTCTGCAACAGTTCCGTGTCAGCATGGCTGCCATTGACCCCGACGAGGCTCCCGAGTACGAGGATGGTTTCGACTCCAACAAGCGCCCCCGTGCCACCCTGAAGCTTGTGCGCGCCCCTCCCGGTCTCGACATCGACGAGGAGGACGATGAGGACTGGGAAGATGACGAGGATGATGAGGACTCCGACGAGGAGGAGGTCAACGGCGGCCCCAGCGACAAGGAGAAGGCCCGCAAGCTCAAGCTGGCTGCTGCTCGCAAGGAGCTCGAGGAGGCCATGGACGAGGACGACGATGAGGACTCTGAGGAGAGCGATTTCGACCTGAAGGCCGCCATCTCCAAGCTGATCAAGGGCAAGGGCCCCGCTAACGATGACGAGTCGGATGTCGATTCCGATGAGGGTCTGGAGCTGGACGAGACCGTCATCTGCACCCTGGACCCCGAGAAGGTGCGTTTCCGTTGGATCTCTTCGATCCCTACTTGAAATCTAACCCAAAGTAGAACTGCCAGCAGCCTCTGGACATCACCGTCGCCGACGATGAGCGTGTCTTCTTCAAGGTGACCGGTACCCACACCATCTACTTGACCGGAAACTACGTCATGCCCGTCGATGACCACCACCACGACCACGATGAGGAGTCCGACGAGGAAGACTACGACCTCTCCCCCGATGAGGATGAGCTGGACCTCGACGAGCTGATGGGTGAGGATGACGAGAGCGACGACCTCGACGACCTTGAGGACCCCCGCATCACCGAGGTCGACAGCGAGGAGGACGAGGCCCCCAAGCTCGTGGAATCCAAGAGCAACAAGAAGCGTGCCGCCGAGCCTGAGGAGCCCAAGCCTGCCGCCAACGGTGAGCCGGCCTTGAGCAAGAAGCAGCAGAAGAAGCTCAAGAAGAACAACGGCGAGGCCGCCCCCGTTGAGGAGAAGAAGGAGGCCAAGGAGGGCAAGGAGGCCAAGAAGGTCCAGTTCGCCAAGAACCTCGAGCAGGGCCCTACTGGCTCCACCCAGAAGCCCGCTGAGAAGACCACTGGCACCCTCGGTGTCAAGGAGGTCAAGGGCGTCAAGATCGACGACAAGAAGCTCGGCCAGGGTGTTGCTGCCAAGGCTGGTAACACCGTGGCCATGCGCTACATCGGCAAGCTCGAGGATGGCAAGGTTTTCGATTGTAAGTCCTGACCTGCTCCGCTATGTCAAAGAATCTGCGCACTAACAGAGTCGTTGCAGCCAACAAGAAGGGCAAGCCTTTCACCTTCAAGCTCGGCAAGGGCGAGGTCATCAAGGGCTGGGACATCGGTGTCGCCGGCATGGCCGTCGGTGGTGAGCGCCGCATCAGCATCCCCCCTCACCTCGCCTACGGCAAGCGCGCTCTTCCCGGCATCCCCGGCAACTCGAAGCTGATCTTCGACGTCAAGCTCCTCGAGATCAAATAGATGGGTGGCCGGCGCTACCCGGGTGTGCCGCGTCGCTCGTTGCTCGGACACATCCGCCATCTAATTGCATAGTTGTTCCTTCATATTATTTTGCTTAAAAGGTGTTTGGGGTTTTTCCAATCTGACATCAGTCCTGTGATATCCGACTTGTTTTTCTCTTGCACAGCCTTCCGATGCATTGGCAGGGATGAGGATATTGCAAGCGATCCAAGTATCTTTGTCTAATGAAAAGTGGCTTTGGTTTGAACCATCAGTTTGGAGCCGTTCACCCGTTTCATCGTAAATCCCTTGTAGATCGATCCCTCGTAGATGGAATTCTCGCGGAACCGGCAGTTCCTGCCTTTCTTCCATCGTGCCTGCCGCCAACCTTCTTCCCCCCTCTTTCTCCCCTCGTCCATCAGCCAGTCTCCAACCTGGTCGACACTATGAAGATTATGGATCAGAGTGTGCTTTCTAAGGAATTCCCCCTCTGCTCGATCTTCCCATTCATACTATCCTCTCGGTCGTTAACACCCCTCTATAACGCGCACGGTTCAGAGGGCCGGCTCGCCCTGTCTCTCTCCATTGTCGGCCATCACCGAGATGGTTTCTCATCCAACGGGTGATTCTACGCCCATAACTCCCCCTGGCTTACTGATGAACCCCGACACTATTGCTGAGGGCAGAGTTGAGCTGTCAGCAAGTGATTCGGCTATGTCGGACGGTGTGGATTTGGAACATCAAGCAGCGCAGCCCAGAAACAACGGCATCCGGGAGCGCATCAGGCAAAGAAGCTCGCGTATTCTATCCTTACTGGGCCTTCGCGGTCCTAGTGGCGGTAGGACTATACCGATTCTTTGAACTTTACACTCTGCTGACTGGTGACCTAGTGCTCAAAGCAGTGACGACTCGAGAGACCGCCGTCCCTCGGAAGGGCTCGACCGACAGCAATCCGTCGCAGTCATTCCATTCCTTTCAAACCGAGAATAGAGTCACCTCTGGCAGCACGGCCATCGATCCAGATAAGGTACATCCCGGTCCTCTGCCGACCTGCATCACCCACAGCAGCTTGAGGGACGGGACATCACAGGAATCCGAAGCCACCTCGAAGTCACAGAGATTTGATACACGTGGGCTCCAGAGAAAGCCAGCAGTGGGAGTGAAACGGAGCCAGTCAACGCCGGCAGCACTCACCAGTATTGTATCCACCAAGCTGTCCACGACATTTGGCAATCCAACTGTCATTCGTCGCTCGCACCTTCGGTCGCCGCCCAATATCCGTGCTGTGAAATTCTCAGCCCCTTCCCATGGTCTCAACAAACAAGGCGATAGTGCCAACGACAGCTCGAGTCCCTCGACATCACCAGGTAACAGTGGGTCTCCGTTGGGCACACAGTCAACCCCTCCCACATCAGAAGACCCCTCCGGAAGTTCGAAGCAGGCACTCGGTAGTTCGGTTAGAAACGAAAAGGATGTGCCTTGCCCAGTCCAGGAGGTTGGCGAAGATTTTACATCAACCGAAGCGTCGTCAGGAACGTCACCTTCCGTTGTCACAGTGGAGGCCGCTACTAACGCCAAGGTCTTTTTTGAAACGTATTTTAACACAGTCTTTTGTGGTACAGATCCTCGTTCTCAGCGTCGGCAGGAACTTGAGCAGTATATGTACGGACTACCGCTGAGTCCTGAAGAAAGAGCCCGGATATGGGACAACTGGATTACGCAGGAGCGGCACTACCTACGGCAGTGTCGAGTCCTCAAGAGTCGATCTCATAGCGGTGGCGGCCATGATGAGACTGTATCTCTAGCTGGGTTTGAGGTGATCAAAGTGCTAGGTAGGGGGAGTTTCGGAGTCGTACGCCTAGTCAAGGAAAGGAGGGGAGGCGAGGGTGAATATGATGGCTGCTCCGAGGACAAGCTTTTACGCTGGAAGAATGAGGCTACCAGTACGAAGGCACACGCACTGGATTCTCTACGGTCCGCTATAGACGGGACGAAGAGCAACCGTCGGAAGATTATGACCGGCGTGAAGAAGGATGTCTTCGCCATGAAAGTTATTCGTAAGTCGGCGATGATTCGCAACAGTCAGGAAGGTCACTTGCGGGCTGAGAGAGACTTTCTGGTGGCATCGGCTAAGTCTCGGTGGATTGTCCCCTTGATCGCAAGCTTCCAAGATAGTAACCATCTCTATCTCATCATGGACTATATGGTGGGCGGTGATTTTTTAGGCCTGCTGATGCGTCGAAATATCTTGCCCGAGACTGTTGCTAGATGGTACATCGCCGAGATGATTCTCTGCGTCGAAGAGGCTCATCGACTATGCTGGATTCATCGCGATGTCAAACCAGACAACTTCCTCATCTCGGCCTCTGGCCACCTGAAGATATCCGACTTTGGCCTGGCCTTCGATGGGCACTGGGCACACGACCAGGTCTACTATAATGATCATCGTTACTCTCTCCTAAAACGGCTAGGAATCCAGGTTGATGGTGACGCTCTGGACCAGAAAGAGGCGACAAGGGCGGCAGAGGAGTCTTCTCGAACAGCCGACAACGACAAGGTCGATGACACCAGCTGGACCCCACCCGCAGTTGGCCTTCTAGGATGGCGTGATCGGACACAGAAACGGCGGTTGGCAGGGAGTGTCGTCGGCACCAACCAATACATGGCCCCTGAAGTGGTTCGCGGCGAGCTATATGACGGGCGATGCGATTGGTGGAGTGTGGGCATTATCTTGTACGAAGTAAGGAACCCAGTTCCAAGTCATGCTGCAATTATTGACAGAAGCACTAGTGTCTCTATGGATTCACCCCTTTTGCATCGGATGATCGGCAGAAAACAAAGTTGAAGATCCACGTAAGGATCCCCTATACCATTGTTCAATGCAGGTGTATCTGACAAGGCCAAAGCATCACAGCACGACGCTACAATTCCCAACGAATCGGTCTTCAGACAAAGACATCTCTGCCGAAGCAATTGACCTGATCAACTATCTGCTTCAGGAGAAAGAACATCGTTTGTCCTCCAGCAAATATCGAGTGAACGACTCCATCACTTTCCGGTTAGCGTCCAGGCACCCCTTCTATAACATGGACCCTCGCAACAGGAATTATCGTGGGTTCTATGTCTACCCCAACGATGCGACAGATATCAAGAACCATCCGTTCTTTCGTTGCGTCAACTGGAGCGAGATCCACCAATCGATGCCCCCATTCATCCCCAAAGTGAAGAGCTGGGAGGATACCCGGTACTTTGATGATGCTGGGTATGATCATGACCCGGAGGATTTCTCCGCGGCGTCAGAGGCAGACCATCTCGAAGAATACAGCGAAGCTGAAGAGCGAGGGGAGCGTGATCGAGAGAAAGGCGAACCACCCCGATATCAGGACATCAATCAAATGCCGAGTCCCGGAAGCAAACCCCCGGTAAAAAATCGCCGAAAAGGAAAGGACAAGAAGCGGCCGCGAGACAAGCTGCTACGTGACCGAAGAGTGAGGATGACGGTTTTGGAGATGCGCAAGAAGGGAGCATTTCTAGGATATACCTATCGCCGACCTCAGGCAGTTGCGATGGCCCTAGCACCGGACCGAGGGCGAGCACTGCTAGGACGAGGACACCTGTCGGACTTGTATGGGTAGGGAGTCTGCCTGGCTCTCTACTGGTTTCCGTTTCTTTATCCTGAACAATACTGTATTCTTCATGACATATTCTTGACTATCATTCTTATGGTAGTCTTATCTGGGCCCTGGGGTCATATTGCTACTGATCATAGCTGCCCTCCCTATAAGATATTATTGATAATGTTGCTGGACAAATGCATGATCTGATATTTCTCGCTGCAACGCCCAGATTGATGGGCAAAGGAAAAAGAGGTCATATTCAAGGTTCATGGCACAGAGTTCGTAAGACGCATTCCACCAACCCCTGCCTGTAACTCCCAAGAATGATCCAGAATAAGACTGCGCGAGAACAAACTATAGAACCTATAGTTTGAAAGGAAAGGGAAAGGCCCAGTGCACACACCAATCGAAGCAGCCGATTCAAAGGGATAGGGTAGGTACGGAGGTATAGGTGAATCGGTCGGTCGGTCACTCGGTCGGTGAATTGTGACTGTGTAGTAGGTAGGCGAGACGAGAACGGGGTATCACGGCGAAGGAAGTAAAAGTTGGAAATCACAGAGCAGGGGGAGCGCCCATGGCGAAGGCGGAATCGCTAACCCGTTCTTCCGGTTTCATAGTGCCGTTGAGAAGGGGGCAGAGTCTGGAAGAGAATTGATGGATGAATTAGCATTTTATGTGTTTTTTTCTCTTTTTTTTCTTTTTGTTTCCTTCCGTTTCTCGTCTTGTGTGTTTGCTTTGAATGGGTTTTGGGTTGGGGTCCATGCAGTTGGGGGGGACTGCATGTGGGGAACTGCGTGTG
The DNA here is from genome assembly GCF_003184525.1 of Aspergillus sclerotioniger CBS 115572. Lineage (NCBI taxonomy): Eukaryota > Fungi > Ascomycota > Eurotiomycetes > Eurotiales > Aspergillaceae > Aspergillus > Aspergillus sclerotioniger. Next base: position 164,956 of record NW_020291008.1, on the reverse strand, counting down.
GGTTAAGGGGGGGTGTAAGGATGGAATCGGATTATTCCTCTTCGGATTCCTCTTCGGGTTCAGGTTCAGGTTCAGGTTTGATTTCAGGTTTGGGGTCCTGTTTGGGGTCCTGTTTGGGGTCCTGTTTGGGGTCCTGTTTGGGGTCCTGTTTGGGGTCCTGTTCCTGGGTCAAGGCCTTGGGGGCAGGCCTAGTGGGGGCTACTACGGGGGAGTAGGCAAAAAACGAGGGGGCGAAGTCCAAAGGGTTGGAGGGGAATTCAAGGGCTCCTGAGCTGTATAATACGCACTTTTTGTTCGTCTTGATGTGGCCGACCTGGCCACAGTTGGCGCATTTGCGTTGCGTGCCTGCGGACTTGCCGCCTGAGCCGCCGTCGGCGGGCGAGTCTCCTGCTGAGGCGCGGGCAGCGCCTTTCTGCTTCTCGCGGGCGAAGCGGCGTTCCTTGTTGCGGTTGAGGCGGTTGAGCTCGGCTTCGAGGCTGTTGGGGGTTAGATGGGGGCTTAGTCTTTGGGGGCAGGGGGCGGTGGATGATAGAAGTAGTAAGTAGGTTTTGGACATACAGCCTCTTGTTGCGGGCGTCGATCTCCTTGTCGCCGGTGGGTTGGAGGCAGTCGAGCCTGGAGAGGTTAGTTTTGTAAGAGTTGGGGCAGGAGTGGGAGTGGTTTGGGGCATACTTGGTGGTAAGAGCCTCCACCCGATGACGATGTTGGATGTAGTGGCGGATAACGCGTGGGTCCCAGACCATAGATTCTTTCTGATAGAGCTCGCCCTTTTCGTCTCTGAATGTCCGCACGATGCGTAGGACCTTGCCCCTCTGATCGGGCATGCTAATCTTACTGAACTGACTCATTGTCTCGTCGTCACGGCGGAAAGGAGCCGGCGTAGGAGCTTCGGATCGGGGGGTCGGCTTGCCGAACTCCTCCTCTTCTTCGCGGTCGATGTCACTCTCGTCGTCTGAATGCTCAACAGTCGACGACAGACTGGCTTTCTGGGAATCCCAGATGCGTCGGATGGACGTTTCGTAGGACTTCTGCTGCCGGGCAACGTTGTAACTGTGACCGCCAAGCTCCTTGAGTCGCTGGGCATCAAGCTTGTCTTCCACACTTTCGCCAACCGCCTTGAATCCGCCCTTCATGGAGGTCTTGATGAAACTGAAGCCCTCCCCGCGCCCCGTAGGGTCACCTTCTCCGTGCAGCTTGAGCATTGCTTTACCTTGCGATGCCTGGAGGAAGTTGCGGGTCGCCTTCCAGGGCGCCATCTGTTGTTCAAAGCTCTCCCCTTCCTCGTCGGCATCCTCGTCTCCACCGGTCTCGGCATCGTTGCCGAAACCCGTGTCGTGCAGATGCTGCTGGCCGACTTGCATGGACTCCAAAAGACAGACGTCCTCTGGTTGAACCCACGCGCGGATCACATCCTGCTCTGGAACAGGCTCCATCGGCACCCAGTACTTGGAGTCCTTGTCGTGCTGGAGGAAATCCTTGACCTTTTGTCGATTTTGCATATCACTAGTGCCCGGGATGTGCGCAGTGACATCGCTGATAGAGAGCCGAAGGTCCGGGCTCTTCTTCAACAGACGGTATACCAACATCTTCATGCGGTTCTTGGCCACCGTGGTGACCTTCCGCGAATGCGGACCGGGAACGTCCACGGACGGGAACTGCTGTCCGGCGACAAACAGATTCTCAATGTTTCGGATGTAATAATCGCTGCCACCCGAGCCAGTGCTGCTGCGCACAATTAAAAAGTCGGTGTTTTTGGCTTCGTGCGGGAACAACGGAGCGCGATACATGGAGTTCGAAATAGCAGGGGTTACTTCGCCGGGGTCCACATGTCCAAAGATAGAGAAGGGACTCTTGTCCTGAGGTAGAAGAACGGCGGTTTCACCAATCTCGGCCTTGGGGCGAGTGGGATCCTCCATGCTTTTTCTCCGGTAGTAATTGATGATCCGGTTCGACATGCCAAAGTTGGATAGCATCAGCGGAACCTCTTCTGAGTATTCGACGAGCAGGACGTTGGAGTTGTCCGCCAGCGACAGAGATTTCGTAGAGTCGTAGAGCGTCTTGACATCCTTGCTTCTTTGGTGCTTGCGTTTCATGTACGCGGTGTTTTTGAACCAACACGTCTGTCCCGGCCTGAAAGAAAGAGCTGGGCGGTGGAAAGAACGCGCTTCGGCCTTGGCCAGCTCGGTTCTGTAGTAAGGCCATTGCAGACGCAGGGCGGGCATACTGTGCTCGAGAGTAACATTGCCCAGGGTGCTCCGGACCTTGTTCTGGTGGTTTTGTTTGAGCATATCGTACGCCTGGTCGTTCGAGATGTTGTAGCGAGATGTAAGACGTTTCGTGACACTGGCATCCAATTCGTCCCGGTTGAGAGCACCCAGTGACTTGGGCTTCTGTGTAGCAGACTCCGGTCCCCGCTCGTCCAGGAGAATGTGAGGATCATTCATGTCGACGGTAATTTTCTGAGCGATTCGCGAGGTGGCCTGTTGAGGGTCGTCAATCACCGGCACATCAATCTGCGACAGGGCAACGATCTCCAGCGGATCCCTTCCGATCTTCCGTTTCTTGGCCGGGCGAGTGGTTTCCATGAGCCAGTCATCTTCCACGGATTCTGCATCATTATCTTCCGGCTCATCGATGTCCATTATGGAGATGTCATCCTTCACATCCCAGTCGGCGCAAACAACACGGAGGTCATGATGGGTAATACCCCCCGGGAGCACCTCATCCGTGTCGGTATCCTGGTCGAATTCTTCCTTGATCTCTTTTTCCTCCTCTTGAGCGGCCTCCAGGATCGCCACCACACCCGAATGCTCCTCTAACGAACGTTTGAACGCTTGACCTCCGGACTTGAATGATCGCTCTTGGTCATGGGCAAGTTCAATATTCACCTTGCTTGGAATCACGGGCTTCGGGGCCTTAAGAGGCTGCTTTCCTAAGAAAAAGGCCTTCTTGTGTGGAATTAATTCGAGGAAACGCGGGAGGGCATTTTTATCGAACATTGGGAACAGCGACTGCAAGAGCTCCTCGGCATTGTCCGGCGGTGCGGGCACGTTCTCGGGGCCGTAAGACGACATGGCAAACAGGGCTTTCTGGAGCTTCCAGGCGCGAAGAGAAGCCGGGTCCATTTCCTCGGCCGTCTGGCTCATTGCTTCATCCTCCTGCATGGGTTCGTCTGCATCTTCATCCATCGGCACGGGTTCGGGCTGCGTCGGTGGGGGTTCAACTGGCTCTGGGACTTCGGAAGGCTTCTCATCTTCCTCCTCGAAAAACAAATCCCTCGTAGGGTCGGCATGATCGGGTCCTGGCGACGAAGGTCCATCTCCGAACAAGTCGTCCAGGTCGTCGCGCGGCGGTTGCTGGTTCTCGTCTTCCTGGCCTCCGAATAGATCTTCCTCGTCCGCTTCAAACAAACCTTTATCCGCATCGTCGGGTTCCTCCACTCCATTTTCGGCAGAAGGTCCTGTTCGCTCTTCCTCTTCGGGCAGCTCGTCATCGTCGAAATCTTCGTAGTCCACTGCGTCATCGGCCTTTTCTCCGGGCTCCAAGTCTCGTGATAAGAAGTCGAACGACATGCCCCCTTCCACCATGGGACCGTTCATCTGTCGCATTACATTCTCAAATGCCGCGTCCTCGGCATCGGGCGCCGGGGGTTCTGTCGCGTGAGGCATTTTGGATGAAGTGAAAGTGAGCTTGGAAAGAGGATGGATATGAGGGTCGGAGGGACAGGGAGAAGAGGTGGGGTATTCGGTTGAGGACGTGAGGCCAGTGGAGATGATCACGCGTGAGAGCGCATCGAGGCCAGCGCGTCTACCAGAGACTTCAACGACCTAACACGCCGACAAAGGATAGTTTGATGAGCTTGTTCAGAGATGGCTGACTCCAGACTCGACAGTCGCTGCAGCGGGAGTCCGGGCGGCGGAAAAGACCAGATATGCAGCGCTGCGAAACCGTTATTTATCACTAACCTGGATTGGTTTAGTGGGTTTTTTCTATACCAGTCAATGCAACAAGTATCCAGGTTTTCCAATACACATAAAGTCATTTTGATTCGGAAGATTATCGCATCTGACTGTATCCTGCTCAGTATTATTGGATCTTTATAAGAGCTTATTTCTGTGAATGTGAAACCTATATACATGAAGTTTGGTTTAGATATATATTTCCGTCACTAACTCACAAGAAGATAGAGTCTGGAAATGCAGAAGAGCATTTTCAGCGTTGTTAGACTAGTATATAGTAAACAGCTAACATGACTCCCAGTTACTGGGCGTCCCAGCCCATTTATACAGCGAAAAATCGCAATACTACTATTCGTAGTATGACTCCTACAAACGAAATGTAGGATCCTATGAGGAATCGACATTCACCACAGCATTAAGATGTCCGGAGCCGAGACTATCTAAACAATCATATTTAATTGTTGATATAGAGACCGCTCTGGTGGTAGGTCTAGTAGGGTATTCCATTGAGGCATACGAGTCATATTATTATACACTGAAGACATCTGGTGTTTCCGATCAAGTTCTAATAAGCAACCGGCAGAAAAGAACATAAGAGCAATTATTGGAGATCAAACCCGCCATAGTAGACACACAACGCTTTGCTTGCACCTTCCATGCAGTAATGCATAATCGTTGCCTTCTTACCATCCTTGACAACCTTGGCCATCTGTTTCACGTCCGATGTCCGTGGGAGGAAGAGCACCATGTGCTCCGTGAAGAGAGAATATTCATTATAAAGCGTTGCAAGAGAGTATGGTTCCATGGTGTTCAGATTGAACACTGTATCAGAGCGATATCCAGGCCCTAGAATCATGTCAGCGGGAAGTCTAAATGCATGGAGGGAAGAGTAGCCCCGTACCGCCCCAGGGTGGGCTGGCGAACAGAACGCTGTACGGAGCCAGATCCTTGAGTTTGTCTCTGATGATTTCGAAGCAATCTCCCTCGAACCAAGTGATCTTGTCTGCTACGCCATAGATCTTGGCATTGTGTTTTGCGCACTGCAACACGGCGGGGTTCTTCTCGATAGCATAGACGCGCTTCCACTTGCCCGACAGCGCAAAAGCAATGGAGTTTCCACCGGCGCCGGCAAATGCGTCAACCAGGATACTGCGTCCTGCGGGTGCGGATTCGGCCATGTGTTCCGCTATCTTACTGGACGTTGTGTTAGATGGAGTTGCCGTTGACAGCATGCGAATCCAGTACTCACTTGGCCACAGGTTCTGGTGTGACACCGAACCAGGCATCATCAGTCAGCCACACCCCCTCATCATACTTGGAGAAGATCTTGTATCGTTGCGCCCAGTAGCTGTTCCGGCGTTAGTTCGATTAATTTCCAAGTAGACGATACAAGAGCAAAGTACTTCTGAATGTCCCAAGGCACTTCGCTGAGGTCGTTGTAGTGATGTACCTCAGGAGGCGCGACCTCTGCGTTAGATTCTCGCGCCATGACGAAGTAAAAGGAAGAATGGAAAACCGATCGCTCTGCAGCATGGAGGCCGCAGGCACTGTAGAGGACGCGGCGATAAAAGCAATCGCGATAAGCGATAGCGATGTTTGCCGTGTTTGCAGGGCCGCCGCCTGGCCAGCTCTCCACGTTGCGATCTGCTTTACTCCGCAGTGCCCAATCGACCCCAACCCCTCAAGTCGCTTCGTCGCAGCAAACATGTTCGGGGCTCTGAATCGCTTCATCGGCTTGGAGGCCGAGCCTGTCGAGCAGAGCCGGGCCCAGAATCCTAGCGACAACTCATTTGGTTTTCAGGTCCTCCGCAACAAGGATGCCGAGCTGCCGCTGGAGCCCTGGTTTGATTTCATTGTCGGCATTAATGGCCGGTTAATAGTGAGTGGACTTACCTTTCTGTCGACAGGTGTGGGAATGCTATTGATGTTGACTATATCAGGAGGACCCAGATCCAAATCTCTTCGCTACGGAAGTGCGCAATTGCGCGGGATCCAGCGTGACCTTTGAAGTCTGGAGTGCAAAGGTATGACTTCTATCCTAGCGACCACAGAGGATGCTAACGTCACTGCCTAGGGTCAAAAAACACACACCGTCTCCATCCCTGTCCCCGCATCCAACCCTAGTCTAGGCCTGGCGCTACAACTGGCCCCCCTATCCTCCACCCAACACATCTGGCACGTCCTCACGATCCCTTCTCCGCTCAGTCCGGCTTACCGCGCCGGTTTGCTTCCACACTCCGACTACATTATCGGAACGCCCAGTGGTACGTTACGCGGTGAATCGGCGCTGGGAGAGCTTGTCGAGGACCACTTGAACCGCACGTTAGTGCTGTGGGTTTACAATAGCGAGTTTGACGTGGTGCGCGAGGTTGAGCTGGTGCCCACGCGGGGCTGGGGAGGCGAGGGCGCTCTGGGAGCCGAGCTGGGATACGGAGCACTACACCGGTTACCGGTCGGACTGGGCGAGGAAGTCGAGGGCCCTGGCGAAGTGGTCTTCGAGACGCGCGAGGATGGCACCTCCGCACCTCTGATGGAAGCGATGGGCCAGGCACCCCCGCCGTCCGGACACTTTCTCGTCCCAGCCAATATGACCTCGCCTCCGCCCTTGTCCGGGCCTCCACGGAATCTGGCGGCATCACCAGCGAGCCATTCGCCCGCGGGACGGCGGCATAAGGCCCGTCACACGGCGAGCGCCAATGCTGGGTCGTTCGACGACTACTTCGCGGAGGGAGAGCAGAAGAGCAAAGAGCAAGACTATGCGCCGTCCCGGAGAGGAACACCGCTGCCACCTCCGCCCAAGGCTGGGGTGCGGTCGCCGCCCAGCTCGGGAGTCCGGCGTCAGGGGTTGCGTAGTGAGCAAACACTTAGTTGTACAGTATTATTATGAGATCTGGAGTCACGATGGTCTAGTGCTGTAGATGAGATTTCCCGTGTCAAGCATGGAATGGTCATTGGTGCGAGAAAGATGATGGAAGTGGATCGCTCTCCAACCCGCCCGCATTCAACACTAATCGCTACTAGTGGCTGAACATAACAATAATTCCCGGCTTCCCATTGGTCTGGTGGCTACAAAATACAGATATCTATCTACCAACTGTGAACTGAGATCCTACTACTACCTACTGCTGTCACTACCACTATTCACAGTCCATTATGGATGAATATCGCATCTTATGCTCCTCCAGCCATGACATTTACTCAACACAGCAGTGGACCGGGCGATGCTCAGCCTCGCGACAGTATAACCAAACGGCGCCAGGATTCAGTCCACCAGGCTACTACCATAAGGATCCGTTGGCACGATTATTAGCTTTGTCCTCCCGTTGACCGGCACCTCCCTAATAAGTCTTTGATTAGCTCCAGGCTCGGCTGGGGCAATGCCGGCATGTGCTGACGACAATATCCATCTCGTCTAGATTTATAAGTTCTGACTTCTGACAGCTCTCTCCTGTCTCCTGGTCTAGCAGTAACTAGCCCAGCATGGAGCTCACCCTGGGGACTGTCCTGGCCGCCCTGGCCGGGCTCTACTTCCTCTACAAAGCCGTCTCCTTTGCCCGGTTCTACATCATCGGTCGTCGCACCGGGTTTCCCCTTTTTGTGACCCCTCTGTTCACTCAGCATGTACTCTGGATGTTTGTGGGACCGACCTTCCAGCCGCAATTAAGGCGATATCTGCCCCGATGTCTCTATGAGCATCTCGACATCACCATCCACGGGTGGGAGTTCCGCCACAAGAATGAGATGCATCGCCGGTTCGGCAAAATATTCGCCATCGTCTCGCCCGATGAATGTTCGCTTTGGTAAGTGGCCCGACCCGGTGTTCGTAGCCTCGAGTCTGATCCACGACACAGGATAGCCGACCCGACAGTCGCCAGTACCGTCTTGCAACGGCGTAAAGACTTTGTCATGCCCCCCGTCGTGGCCCAATTCATCGGTTTCTTCGGGCCTAACCTCCTGCAATCCAACGGTGATGATTGGACCCGCATGCGACGAATCATAGCCCCCAATCTCAATGAAGCCATCATGGACACGGTGTGGAATGAGACTAGTCACCAGGCGCAGTCGATGCTCGGTTACCTCCTGCAGCATCCTGGCGGCAAGACCCTAAGCGGGCTCCGCAGCGTGGCTATCAACGTCATAGGACAAGCCGGCTACGGGCAGAATCAGCCCTGGTCCCCGGACTTTATGGAGACCCTGGGAGAGGACTGGGAGGGAGCCAGAGTGTCTTACTTCAAGACAATCGCCATGGTGGCAGATCGGTTCTTCGAATCAGCCCTGATCCCGGGCAAGTTGAAAACGATGCCCTTCATGCCCAAGTATCTGCGCCTGCTCGGCCGCCAGATGGCAAACGTGCCCCAGTATATCAAGGAGATCTTGGACGACGAACGGAATGCCAAGTCGGGCGAGTCACCCAAGAAGCGCAGTAATCTTCTGGACTTGCTGGTCCAGTTCTCAGACCCCGACAGGGAGCGCTCTTCCTCATCGTTGTTTCTGACCGGCTCTGAGATCAGCGGCAACCTATGGGTGTTTACAGGTGCTGGGTTCGACACCACAGCGAACACGATGGGGTATGCTGTGATTCTCCTAGCTATGTATCCGCAATGGCAGGATTGGATGCGCGAAGAGCTGCGCGGTCTGGATACTGATGTCTCGAACTGGGGGTATGATGTGTTTTCCCGATGCCCGCGCGTATTGGCTGTCATGGTAGGTTGATCATAGTGACATTAATATTCTTATCGATAGTGGATTGCTGACATGACCAGTTCGAAACCCTACGCCTCTTCACGCCCGTCCCGCACGCCACGCGCTCTGTGGCCACGACACAGCAGGTAGCCGATGGCTATGGCGTCCACGTACTGTCGTCACCAATGACCGTGTTTGTCTCGCAACAGAGCATCCATGCCGACGCAGACATCTGGGGAGCTGATGTGGACGACTTCCGACCCACGCGGTGGCTGGACGAGGCGGGTCAGGTCGTGGTACCGCCGAAGGGCACGTTCCTGCCGTGGTCCGGAGGGCCCCGCGTTTGCCCGGGCCAAAAAATGTCCCAGGTCGAGTTTGTTGCAACAGTAGCGACACTGTTCCGGCATACGAGGTGCGAGCCGTTGCCACAGAAAGGGATGACAGCGGAGGAATTGCAGGCGCGGCTGAAGGAGCTGATGGAGGATTCGGCACAGAAGCTGACGATTCAGGTGAGAAGGCCGAATGAGGTGCAGCTGCAGTGGGTACAATGTTGAGTTGAGCTCTGCATGAAGCCAAGCCATCTCGCACTATTATGTACCTAAACTTTTTGATTGCCAAGATGGCAAATAAATACATGCTAGCCAGCCCTGATAGCTATCTTATCCCTACCATCTAAATTTCTACGACCTCCAGATATGCACAGCATCGGACCCTAACCACCTGACCAACAATCTCTTCACGATATCAATCGATCAATCAGTACGATTGATAACAATTCTCCGCGGAATCAGTCAGTCCCTGTCAATACCAAGTCCATGATTGGCTCTTTGACCACGGAGTTAACACTTCGTACTGTTTGCCATAGAGACATCAGCCAATCACAACCATTTCCATCTCGGATCTCGCAAAGTCCCTCTAAAAACATCCTAGCGTGTCCATCTCCACTGCATCCATCCATCTGTAAGTAGTTCTGCAGTCACCCATGATCAGATTGAGAATCTCTTCAACTCTGAATTCAATCCATAGCCTGTCCCCAGCTCCAGACCCAGTAATAGTACTAACACCCTAAGCTAAATAAATATCAAACCAATTCCGTTCATACTTATCCCATCACCACCCTTCAAACTTTTACCTTACCTTGGCCTTCTTTACACCTCTCCAACACCGACACTAGTAACACAAATATCAACACCAAACACAAAAATGCCCCCCAACCCCACCCCCGTCCTAACCCTCTCATCACTAACAATATCAACCCTCCTCCTCCTAACCTCCTTCATCCTAACAACCTACACCCTAACCACCTACCTCCACCAAGCAACGCACCTCACCTCCCTCGTCGCAAAAGTCCACATCTATAACCACCCGATCCTAATTACCACATCTTATCATATTTTCGCCACGATTTTCACCTCTGCGGTGTTTCTAACCCTCGCTTTTACTACTCGACGTTCCACTAGCAAATCTACATCCGCACCCGTATCTTGGGTCCTTAAAGGAAGTGTTGTTCTGGGGCTTATATTCCTAACCGCCAGCCTCATCGCCTTTACTGTGATTCTGGCTACCGGAGAAGTAGGATTTGGGGCTTCAGTGGGACCAAGAGTCACGGTTTATTTGGATGAGAGTGCGAATGAGTTGGTATATCGGGATGATGGGACGGGAGTGGCGGGGGTTGTGCTGGGGTGGGTTGGCTGGGGGGCGGGGGTTGTTAGGTGAGTTTTACCTTCTTTTTCTTTCTCTTTGACTTGGTTTTGTTTGGGAAGGGACGTGGATGAACTAACGGGTTTGGTAGTTGTGTGATGATGTTTGTTGGGGGGAGGAGGAATGGTACCAATGAAGAGGGGGACATGGAGAAGGAGGTGAATGTTGAGGAGGAGAGTGAGGTTGGGTCCGATAGTGGGAGAAGGGAGTAGGTTATAGGGGTTATGGTTATGTGGATGGGATAGTGTGTCTGCAGGATAGACGCTGAAGACAATGGGCAGAGGCACCAAAAACACGCCCTGATGGATGCATACCAGGTTGGAACCAGGAATGAGAAGCGGAGAACGAAGAAAAAGGATGGACTCGTAGGTAACTGGCTGGTCATTAAAAGTGTCTCTTTAGTTGTGTGTTGCTTGATTGGCTTCTTTCTATATGCATGGCTAGAGTTACTTGCTAATAATTTTTTACTTAATGTCTTTTGTTATATTAAGAAATCAGGATTAACTTTGTCAAGGTCGCTCCCTAGGTGCACTTCTAGGGACTCAACCCCTGCCAACTGCGTTATCCAGCAAAAGACCAGGATTATGAGCCAACAGGGGCCTCCGGCAGGCGCCAGGCTGCCAGGCCGACACAAACTTGAAGGTGTTAGAAAATCTCTGGTCTGACACCCTCGCATTAATTTCCGTATCCCCGGATTAGCGCTGCTTGTGACCCACAATCCACCTCAACCTCACCTCCCTACGAATCGTGGAGAGAATAGCCCCCCAAATGAATGTGAGGATGCAGGTCGGGCAGAACTTATCTATAAGTTGAGCCAAACTGTCCTGTTGACTCCGTCAATTGGGCCTTATTATGGCTGGCCGACACCCCTCGTCTCGAATATTTGGCGAGATTGAGTGAGGACATCATAGCGAGTGTCTTGGAAGGTAACCACCTTCGCTCTATACTTTCCTGTAAGTATTATACTATGTAGTCCCCATTTCTTAAGTACACATGCTGATCTATGCTAAGGGGCTGGCTGTGCTCAGTCCCTAGAAGATCCCGAGAATGCCGCCATCAGTACATTTCAGAAGACACAAGCTCAGGAGCCTATTCCAACGGACTCCGAAGCCATGAGAGCTATGGTAAGTTCGGCATCTATCTTTTTATTTGTTATCACATAGTATACCTAGAACCCGGCTAGCTAACACTCAATAATCAAGTGTATCAAGGGAGACGAATTTTGCGCCATTACCAAAAAGGATGAACCCTTGGAGGTTGCCCACGTGTATCCCTTTAGCATGATTACACGCCCAAAACGTGAACAGACAGCCTTCTGCCTGGAACTACGCATTTTCTGACAGGCTGAGAAGATTGCCGAATGGGCGAACATGGTGACGGGCTCCCAGGGTATCGAAGTCTTGGAGAACATGCTATGCTTGTCTAAGGATGCTCTTGGTCTGTGGAGAGCAGCGCGCTTCAGCCGGTAGAGCTCTCCGCCGACAACAAGTCTCTGACTCCCAGATTTCTCTGACTTCCACCTGCCCAGTCCAAGGCAGAAATTGCTACCAATACACGTCCTGATACCCCATGCAATCTAAAGCATATTCGGAAGAGAACTAAGCTTTTCGATTGTGAATCCGGTCACCGAATTTGTTCCGGGGACTTGATTCGAATGGAAACCCACAATCCCGAAACTCATCCTCTTCCTTATTAGCAATTCTCGAGATGCAGTGGGTTTTTGCCCGTGTCCTAAGCTTGAGTGGAGCAGATGTACCGCTATCGGAACTTGAAGATTTCGATGACGAGCCAGGTATTGGGGAAAGCTATCCAGATCGATACGCCTACTAGCACCATTTCTTGGAAGGAAATCACACTCTGACCCTCAGCCGCTGTAAGCGATCACAAGAAAACATATCACCCAGACTGTCTGTCCCCAAGGAAATCTCCGAGCCCTTTTATCTCAACGACCGGCTTCCAATCGAATTTCTCCCGGATAACCTAAGCCCTATTACAGGGCTGGTGATAGATCGGGAGATGCGAGAGTTAGGTATGTTTTACTTTTATTTTATTTTCTTTTTCTTTTTGCTGTGTTTTGGGGGATAAGCTAACGGGTTGGGTAGTTGTGTGATGATGTTTGTTGGATTAGGAGAAGAGAGTAGGCTATGAGGGTTATGATCGTGTGTATGGGATTAGTGTGGATGGTATCACGAATACACAGGCCTAAGGGCATTGGGCTAGACACTGAAGACAATGGGTAGAGGCACCAAACACGCCCTCATGGAGTCACCAGGGCATGCACGCATACCAGTATAGGAACAAGCAGGTTGGATCTAGGAATGAGAAGCGGAGAATGAGCAGAGAGGATGACCGGTTGCATATCATTAAAATTGTCTCCTTAGTTGTGTTTTGTTATGTTATTGAGTTCTTCCTAAAAGCGTGGCTTTTGCGTTGAATCACTGCGAGATGTGGGATGCATGGGATACGGCGTTTTGGCTTCATATTCTTGCTTCAACAGGAAGTGCTTATATAGCTAGCATGGCATATAACGGGCTTCACTAGGCTAATAGAATATGATTTGACTTGACTAATGTGTATGCTATGGGGGATTGGGATGGGTTGTATGGAGAGATGAGTTGGAGGATGCTATGAATGGAAAAATGTATCAGCGTATCTAGCTGCACAGTAGACATCATCTACTAAAGTACATATGCAAGAACTTAAACAACTAGCCATGAAGCGCTAATGTCCCTTGCTCACCACCTCCTCCAGCTTCTTCCGCGCATCTCCGATCTTCTCCTCCATCATCGCCCGCGCCATCCCGCTGTGCGCAACTCCCGTGTACCACAGGTGCTCTGCCTGGCCGCGCACCTGCAGATGCGTGTCCGCAATCGCCGGCACCCGCTTCTCGTACTCCCAGACCAGATCCGACACGTTGCGCATCGTCACCGGCAGCAGGGTCCAGGCGGCAACCGTACCCAGAGCCAATGGCGACGCCGTCCGCAGCAGCACACCGCGGTTCCGGGCCACAATGGATCCGGCCATGGCCGCCACGACGACGTACACTCCGCCGGGGAGCAGACGTTCGCCGGACTCGGGCGACGGGGCCAGCGAGGCGACGGTGTTGGTGAAGGCGTTCTCGATGTGCAGGGCCCGCGACAGGAAGTTGTTGAAGCAGGTCTCAACTGCCAGCGAGTTCTGGTACAGGAAGAGCCGGGCCTGGCGGACCTGGGCCGTCAGGATGTCGGTGGGGGTCGGGGAAGAAGACGAGGACAAGGGCGCGGACACCGGCGTGGGCGCCGAGCGGAGAACGGGCTTGGGAGCGGCCGGGATCTCGGTCGGGAAATCATCGTAGATGGGTTTTTTCTGCAGAGGAGGTCATCGGGTTAGGGGACGAAGCAGAAGACAGGAGAAGCGAGGGATCGAGCATCGTACCGCGTCCTGGGGCTCCTCTGCAAAGGCCGTCCGCCGGGGATAGAGCGTGATACCGCCAGCCAGAAGAGTGGCCGCGATGGGGGCCACAGCCCGCTGTGAAGGAGTTAGCGGGGAGACAGCAGAGGGAGAAGAAACAAAGGGTACAGAACTCACCTGCTGAAGCATTGGCCGGAAAGACATGATGGAAGGGGCCAATGGGGGAGAAAGTGACGGGGAGAAGGGAGAGGGAGAGGTTGAAGATGACGGAGACGAGGTCGCCGCCAAGCCTTTTTTTTCGTGACTTTGGCTTGTTTGCTGCGGAGCCTCCGTCATCGTCCGTCTTTCTTTCTTCAACCTATCTTTTGTCTTTCTCTCTTCCTCCTCTCGTCCGGTTTCGCCCTTCTCTTCCACCCCACCCTGTCTGGCGTGGTTCTTCTTCTTCTTTATTACTATTAATCGTAATATGATTCCCATGTCGAGTCCCCCCTTCTCTATTATCCTCCCCTGAACGTCACCATGGGAGCTCTGCTGCTGCCGCTCCGGCGCCGTCCCTGGACCTGCCGGACTTGCTTGCTGCAAGCCCGCCGCTCGCTCGAAACCGCAGCCTCCGCCGCCCAGCGCTCCGCCTTCGACTACTTCCCCTCCAAGAACGATGCCCAAAAGCAGTCCGACGATGACACGTTGCGCCGCGTCTTCGACTCCCAGCCCTTCTGGCGCGAGTTCAGCCAGCGCAGTGCCGCCCAGCTCAAGCCCACTGGCCTCGTCCAGAACCAGTACCTGACCAGTCCGGACGGTTTCCGTACCTTCGCGACCACCACGCTGCAGAAATGCCAGGCCATCGTCGCCAAGGTGCTGGCCGGTTCGACGCTGGAGGACCACCGGAACATGGCCCGGGACCTCGACCGGCTTAGCGACCTGCTGTGTCGGGTTATCGATCTGTCCGACTTTATCCGCGTCATCCACCCCGATCCGCGCGTGCAGGAGGCTGCGACGCAGGCGTACGCCCTCATGTTCGAGTATATGAACGTCCTCAACACCACCACCGGTCTTAACGATCAGCTGAAGAAGGCCGCCGCCAATCCCGAGGTTACAGCCCGCTGGTCCGACGAGGAGAAGATCGTCGCCCAGATCTTGATCAAGGACTTTTCCAACTCCGCCATCCACATGCCCCCCCATGCGCGCCAGCGATTTGTCAACCTTTCCAATGACATCAGCCACCTAGGCAACAACTTTGTCAACGGGGCCGAGCCGGCCAAGTCGCACGTGGTCGTGAGCGCCAACAGCCTGCGCGGGCTCGATCCCATGCTTGTGCAGCAGATCAAGCGGTGGAACCGGACAGCGTCCGTGCCTACCATGGGCCTGATTCCGCGCCTGGCGCTGCGGTCCGTTCACGACGAGTCCGTGCGGCGGGACGTCTACCTGGCCACCCGGACATCCAGCTCGCGCCAGGTTCAGCGGTTGGAGCAGCTGCTGGCCAAGCGCGCCGAGCTGGCTCAGCTGTCAGGCTATGAGAGCTTCGCGCACATGACGCTGAGCGACAAGATGGCCAAGACTCCCGAGGCGGTATCTAACTTCCTGACGTCGCTGGTTGGCAGTAACCGGCCGTACGTGCAGGAGGAGCTGGCGCAGCTGCAGAGCATGAAGGGCTCTGTGGGCCGGCTGCAACCGTGGGATCACGCCTACTATGTCCACCAACGGGTCATGCAGTACTCGCAGTCGCGCCGGTCGCGGGAGCTGAGCGCCGTGCCCGAGTTCTTCTCCCTGGGCACGGTCATGCAGGGTCTGTCGCGGCTGTTTGACCGACTGTACGGGGTGCGGCTGGTGCCGCAAGAGACGGCGGCGGGCGAGACGTGGAACGCGGACGTGCGCCGATTGGACGTGGTAGACGAGGCGGACCGGCATATTGCTGTCATCTACTGCGACCTGTTTTCGCGCCCCAACAAGCACCCGAACCCGGCCCACTACACACTCCGATGCGCGCGTGAGATCTCAGCCGAGGAGGTGGCTGAGTGTGCCACCACCTTGGATGCGTCGGCACACCCCAACGACGGCATGGCGACGGCCATCGACCGGACCTCCAAGACCCTGCGCCAACTGCCGACGATCGCACTGGTGTGCGACTTTCCCGAGCCGCCGGCAACGGGGGCGGGACGCCCGTCCCTGCTGAGCGAGCACAGTGTGCGCACGCTGTTCCACGAAATGGGCCATGCGTTGCACTCGATCCTCGGACAGACTCGGCTGCAGTCCATCTCGGGCACGCGGTGTGCGACTGACTTTGCGGAACTGCCGTCAGTGCTGATGGAGCGATTCGCGACGGCGCCCGAGGTGCTGGCGCTGTATGCCCGTCACTGGCAGACGGACGCTCCGCTGTCGGAGAGCATGATGCGCAGCATGGAGCAGGATCGCACCGCGCACGGATCGATCTACGGGGCGATGGAGAACGAGTCGCAGATCCTGATGGCGCTGGTGGACCAGGCATACCACTCGCTGCCGGCAGAGAAGGCAGCCATCGATAGCACAGCGCTCTACCACCAGGTATCGTCGGCACACTCGACGCTGCCAGACCCGGCAGACAGCAAGCCGCCAACCTCCTGGCAGGGGTTCTTCGGACATCTGCACGGGTACGGGGCGACGTACTACAGCTACATCTTCGACCGGGCGATCGCCAACAAGCTCTGGGAGGACGTATTCCAGAGCGGAGCGGCGGCGGTGGACCGGCGGGCGGGCGAGCGGTACAAGAACGAGGTGCTCCGCTGGGGCGGCGGGCGCAACGGCTGGGGCTGCGTCGCGGGCGTCCTGGGCAGCGCCAACCCGGCCAACGCCGACGGCCGACTGGTCGAGGGCGGCGACGAGGCCATGCGCGAGGTCGGACGCTGGGGATTGGGACGGGATGGAGGGTCGGAGTGATGTTGCGGACCTGTACATGTCATGACCAGATGTTTGCTATGATGTACACTACTATGCCACGCCGTTAGATACATAACCCCTGTGAAACGCACATTCCCCGTCTCACCATCCTCACCGCAATCGTGCCATCGTGCCACCGTCACAACCGCCACGCCATGAGGGCCCGCCAGTAGTATGCCGCGGTGCCCCCGTCAGACAGACCGGCACAGAATGAGCTTGTCCGACATAGAGAGCCCGTTGATGTGCATGTGAGGGGCGGGCATTTCATGCCCTGCTACATTTACATGAGTCGTGCCTGGGAGGTGAGGGGGAACAGGGCGCAGCATGCCGGCATTGAGGAGTCTAATTTGGCGGGTCTGCAGCATTGTTGGCTCAGGCAAGGTACTTTGGCTGTTCTGTCAGGTGGTCTGCCTATATCTTACCTGGGGATCCCTGCCCAACCCAATCAATCCTTTCTACTTATCTTTCTTTGTTGGCCGATTCACTATTTCTTCTATTCTGCTTCCTAGTTAATAACGATCCTCCTTTCACTCCTTAGAGTTCTCTCATACAAAGTCCTTCACTCCACATTCCCCGGTGTATTAACATCAAGAACTGAATAAGAGAAATGGCTGAACACGAGATCCTCACTACTTCTGCTCCTCCAACATCCTCACCATCACCACCAGTACCTCTCATCCAACATCTTATTATCACCACCGCTACCAGCAGCAGCAGCAACCAATCCTCCACCCCATGCAGAACCACAACCACAATCGCATCCTCACCCCCATCTCCATCCCCGACACCACCAACACCAACGACAAAAACATGACCCTCCGCCGCTGGCTTTCCCTAAAACCCAAACCCAAAGCAAAATCTACCCCGAATCTATCCCAATCCATCACCACCACCGCAAAACCAAGAGGATTGTTCCGCTCTAAGACACCTGCACCCACATCTATACCGATACATACCGATCCAAATCCCCTCACCAATCCCACATCCACAAATACTCCACCCGCATCAACCGTCACTACAAACCCACCCCAAACAGGACCTCCAAACCCACCTCCACCCCCAACCCGCACACGCACCCCTCTTTCCATCCTCAACCTAAACCTGCACTTCAATCTCACCTTCACCCCCAAAGGCGCAAACCCAAACCCAAACCCAAACCCAAACCCAGACGCAGACGCAGACACCGACGCAACATCCACCACCACCGCCTCCACAACGAGAACAACTTCCCACCTCATACCCCAAACCACCTCCGAACAAGAACTCACTTCCTCTTACGCAGCGTACTGCGAGGCGTTTACCTCGGGTCTAACGGACGAGAATTATCTGCATGCGTCGGTGGAAGATGAACAATCACTTCAACAACTACAGCAACAGCAACATACAGTTCAATCTGCGGAAGGGAGGGGGAAGGAGAAAGGGCCTGTCTACGATGTTGAAATGCAAACGGATACGAGGATGGATATGAGACTGGAGGGAGGGGAGGAAGAGGATGACGATAGAGTTCTCCCATCGAGAGATGATCAGAGGGAGGTATTACATTGGTTGCGGAACCCGGACGATCAGGATCAGGATCAAGATGACTCCGTGGAGCATCGTCGGATCTCTCCCCCCGCCAGAATCCTCACACCTGCTCGGTACGAACAGTCGCGACGGGCAGTCAGATTACAGCAGCGCCGCCAGGACCGGTGGAAGCGCGAACAGCAACAGCAGCAGCGCCATGCATGGTGGACAGCCATCCGGACAGGGTGGGCGCGGGTGCGCCGACGAGCGGGCGAGGCTGCCAACCCCGAGAACAATAGGCACAATAGGCAGGGCTACAATTAGGCTCAGACAATGCTGCACTGCATCCACGGCAAGAAAAAATCAATAATTCGTGCAACGTCGCTAGCCCAATAGGATCCCCAGGAATGGCCGCAAGGGATGTCAATGCACCCGTCGGTTGCAATCACACGAAACGCGCAGACAGGGGTATCCCGAGCATCTTATTACATACAGCCTAGGCCGATACAACCACAAAGGAAAAATGCCCCGGCGCAACCTTCACGCCGGGTCACTCAACAAAGGAAATCCACTCTTTCAAGCCCTCACAACTGGACATCCAACCGTCACGAGGATCCGTCATCCGCGCCATGGTCCGACCCGCTGCTCGATCTCTCCGGCTGCGGCGTCGTCGACTGACTAGGCGGGTTGGGCGTTGCCCGGCGCGACATTTCGGCCAGTTCGCCCAGGATTCTGAGACACTCGGGTCAGCCGATGCGCCGAGCAGGCAACAGGGTCTAACTCACCGTCGGTGTTCGTCATACCAGTCATCGTTGGACGTCCGGATGTGCTTAAGCTGCTCCTGGATGCTTGCCATCTGCCAGACAACGCCAATCAGTAAACCATGCCGGGTCAGGGAACGGGCCAATTCAGGTCAAGCGAGGAAAGTTGGGAAATAAACGGGGTAGTCCCACCGTTCCCTGGATGGATGAGCCAAGATCCTCACCTTCCACGGCCTCTTCCTTCTCGGCCCAGCGGCTGCCTTCCAGCCCCGTCGATCCGCCCTTCTCGGCCTTCAACGCCGCCACTTCGGCCTCCAGCTCCCGCACTCGCTTGCGGTTGGCTGCGATCGACGAGTCCACCTCGCCCAGCTGGTTGAGGAGCGACATGTTCTTGTCAATCTGGCTGTTGAGATCCCGCTCGCCCTGCTCGAGGCGCTCCTCCATCGCCCGGTTCACCGTCTTGCACGCCTGCAGCTCGCCCGTGATCGTCTCGTGCTGGCTCTTCAACTGCGACAGTTCATCTTTGGACGCGGCCAACTGATGCAGGACGGCTTCCAACTCGGACTTGGCGCTCTCCGAAGCAGCGAGAGACTTCTCGAGCTCCGCCACCCGGTTGGCCACGGCCTGGTGTTGCTGCTCCAACTCGTTCTTCTCGGTCAGGATTGTGGAGAGATCGGCGTTGTGTTTGCCTGCGAGCTCCTTGGACTCGGCGGCAGAGTGCTCCGCTTCGTTCAGTTTCTTCTCGAGATCGGCAATGGTCAGCTTCAGACTCTCAAGGATAGAGACGTCCTGGGCGGCGGCGTGGGCCTCAGCCAGCTGCGCGTGCACCTCGGCGAGGGCTGCATCATGGGTCTTCTGGAGCTCCTCGATCTTCGCCTGGTTGGTAGACTCAAGGTCGGCCCGCAGGTTGGAAAGTTTCTCTTCTTGGATGGTGAGAAGCTGTTCAATGGCATTGCTGTGCTCAGCATCCGTCTCGGCGGATCGGGACGTTTGGCTGGCCTGCAACTCCGCCTGGAACCGAGCTTGAGTCTCCTCGTGCTGCTGCTGCAGTTCGGCAATTTCCTTGGCACGGGTCTCGGTATGCTGCGCAATCTCCTCGGCATGGCGCTGGAGGGTGGCACGGAGCTCGGCCTCAAGAGACTCAATCTGCTCGCTGTGCTGGGATGAGAGGTCGCCGTACTTGGCCTGAAGTTCGCTGAGCGCCTGCTCGTGCGAGCCAGTCGCACTGGTCTTGACTTGCTCAAGCTGCACGGCGTGCTCGGCCTTGAGGGATTCAAGGGCCTGTGCGTGCTGCTCGGCAACTGCGGCGGCTTCTTTGACCTTGTCCTCGAGCTCCTTGCCGGCAACGGCCGCCTTCTGTTCCAGAGACTTGAGTTGGTTCTCCTGCTCAGTGTCCTTGGCCTTGGTCTTGTCCTCGAAGGCGTCGAGGCTCTGCTGTAGCGCCTCGGCCTGTCCTTGCTTGCTCTGGATCTCATCCTGGAGAGACTTGATCTCTCCCTGTCCTGTCGAGAGCTGGGATTCCAGGGCACCGACCTTTTCCTTGAGTGACTCGATCTCTTGGATCGCGTGATCCTGAGCGGAATTGTTGCCTTCTTCCAGAGACTGTCGGGCCTCGGTCAGATTCTGTTCCGTGGCCTCCAACCTCTGCTGGAGCGCATGCAGCTCCGCTTGATGAGCAGCGTCGAGCTCCGCGATCAACTCCTCCCTGTCCTCTTCGGCAGCAGCTTCAGCCGACTCCAGCTTCGCACGGAGCTCCTCAAGCTCCTGGGAGTGACTGGTGCCAGCCGACTCGGCGGCCGCCTTGGCAGCGGCAAGCTCCTGCGCGTGAGTTGCCGCTGTGGCAGCCAGCGCTCCCTCGTGTGCCGCCTTCAGTTGAGAGATCGCCGCATCGTGTGCAGCCTCCAGCTCCTTGATCTTTTCGCCGAGTTTGTCCTCTCCAGCTGAAGAGAGTGCTTCTTCATGCTCCGATTTGAGCTTGGCAATGACAGACTCGTGTGTTGCTTCAAGCTCCTTAATCTTCTCTCCCAGGGCGTGGTCAGCAGCGGAAGAAAGCGCTTGCTCATGCTCAACCTTGAGCTGAGCGATTGTGGCGGAGACTGTCTCTTCATGCTCGGCCTTGACCTTAGCAATAGTAGCCTCATGTGCTGCTTCCAGCTCCTTCACCTTTTCGCCAACCCTGCCTTCAACAGCTGAAGCCAATGCCTCTTCATGTTCAGTCTTGAGCTGGGCGATTGTGGCGGAGATTGTCTCTTCATGCTCGGCCTTCAGCTGAGCGATTGTAGTCTCATGAGATGCTTCAAGCTCCTTGACCTTCTCCCCAAGACCCTGCTCGGCAGCCGAAGAGAGTGCTTGTTCATGGTCAGCTCTTAGTTGAGCAACCACAGCCTCATGTGCGGCTTCGAGCTCTTTGACCTTCTCGCTGAGCTTATCTTCTCCAGCTGAAGAAAGTATCTCTTCATGCTCAGCTTTCAGCTTGGCAATAGCCTCCTCGTGTGCAGTCTCAAGCTCTTTGACCTTCTCACTAAGCTTGTCTTCTCCAGCTAAAGAAAGCGCTTCTTCATGTTCGGCCTTCAGCTTAGCAATAACCTCCTCATGCGCTGCCTCGAGTTCTTTGATCTTCCCACCAAGCTCGTTCTCAGCTGCCAGAGCAAGAGCTGCTTCGTGGTTGGTCTGAAGCTGGGCAATCGCAACCTCATGTGCAGCCTCGAGTTCCTTGATCTTCTCTCCGAGCTCGTGCTCTGCGACCTCGCGAGCCTGCTCAAGTTCAGCCTGTGCCTTTTCCAACGCTTCCTTGAGCGTGGTGATTTCCGTGTCTTTCTCGGCCAGGCGTGCGGTCGTCTCCTCGCTGCTCTGGTTGGTGGCAGAACCGGCGTCGGCGAGTTGGGCTTCCAGCGATGCTACCTTCTCCTCCAGGGCCAGAATGGCATGCTTCGCGGCCTCCTCTGCGGCCCGGGTTTCCTGCTGCTTTGATTGGTTCAACCGATCCATTTCCATGTGCAGATTTTCTACCACCTGGTCCCTGCCGTTCAGCTCTCGCTGAAGATCTTCCAGCTTGGTAACCGTCTTCTCCAGGTTCGTGGTTGCCTCGGTAAGCTGGCTTTTCTGCAGCTCAAGCTCTGCCTTCAAGGAGTCAATTTGCTCAGCATATCCAGCAACCGCCGCCTTCTGCTCCGCCAGGTCGTTCTCGAGCGCTTCCAGTTGGGCTTGGTGCGACAGCTTCAACTCTTCCAGGGCTGCAGCTGACTGGTCATCTCCCTGGGCTGCAGCCGACTTGGCGGCCTCGTCCAACTCCCTAAGGGTCTTTTCCTCCAGCTCCTTATGCTTCACCTTGGCATCCTCGAGCTGGATACGCAACTCCTGCAACTGCTCCTCATGACTGGCTGTCAGCTGTTCAATCTCGGCCGTGTGCTGCTCCCGGAGGGACTTGGTAGCCTCATCCACGTCCTGAGAACTATCGTTGGGGGCCAGAGACAACTCGGTCAATTTGAGATTGACGGTGTCCAAATCTTCCTTCAGCTTGGCCACGGTGGCCTCACTTTCCGAAAGCTTGTTCTGGAGTGACTGCAGCTTCTCCGAGTCTTCTTCGGCACCCTTGGGGACGGTGCTCAACCTTTTGGAGATGGTTGATGCCGGCCGGGTGACCGTAGAAGTAGGCCTGGTAGTTGTACGCGCGGTGGCGGAAGAGGAGGTGGTCGGACGTGAAGTCGAGGTACTGGTGGTTGGCTTGGTCAGCGGCCTCACCGTGGAGGCGGTGCTGGGCCGAGAGGTGGAGGTCCTCTTCTCCGCCGTAGTCGAGCCAGCGATGCTGGAGCGCCGGTCTAGAGCGGAAGTGGTGGGCTTCACCGGGGCTCTGGTAGCAGGAGTACCGACCAGCGACATCCTCTTGGCTGCTGTGCCGGAGATGCCACGCTTCTCGTCGCCGGAGCTGGCCACAGACCGGTGGGATTTCTCATCTGCGGAGCTGCTGACCGAGGCGCGGGATCGGTGAGTGGCGGTGGTTGTTGTAGTCCCCAGAGGCTTGCGCACAGTAGTCGTGGTGGCAGGTCTGGTGGGGGGCTTGTTCAGGGTGCTGCCGTTGGTCGCGGAGGTGCGTGTGGTTGAAGTCGTTTTAGGAGGACCGGACATGGAAGTGGGCCGCTTTGTGGTGGTGGTCCCCGACAATGGACGCCGAGTAGCCGTGGTTGAAGTTGGGCTCTTCTTGACCGGTGAGGTTTTGGCATTCTCCTTGTCCTTGGAAGCATCCGGGCTAGTTATGGGGTCTTCGCCTCCGGACATGATGGACGATTCCACAGGAGTAGCGGGAGTCGCAATCTCCGGCTCCACCTCAGGCGGAGCAATCGGGGTAACGGGTTCCTCCGTAGACGCCATGGTGTGAGAGGGAGAACTCGAGTGCGGTCGGCGTGTGGACGGGGGAGACGTTCAGAGACTTTCGAGTGGTCAAGTCTTAGCGAGGCAGTCTAACAAATTGAGAGTGTCCACGTTAGCGGATCGGAAGAGCAAAAGCAAAGAAGCATGCGATATCACATGAATAGAAGAAAGCGGTGGACAGTCGTCGCTAGAAAATCAAAAGCTGCAGATAGAGGCCAGGGAAAGGGGCAAGAAGATGTGAGCCCGCCCCAAAAAAGTGCCTCTGGTTGTTCCCCCGTTGAGGGAGCTGCGACGGATAGCCGAGGCGGGTCTCCTTTTTTTCTTCCAGCTCCGCGGACCACCGCGCATAACAGTTGATCACGCAACGCAGACGTAATTGGCGCGCTCAATGGCAGAAGAGAATGCAGGGATTGATTCCGGGAAGCTTTGGGGGATCCTATATAGGGGGTGGGCAGGGAGGGAGGGGTCTGAGGCACGGTGCATGGTTCTTCTCTTCCCCGGAGGTGCAGATCAAAACAGTTGGGGTCACTCACTAGGAACTGCCAGTGGGAACAAGGACAACAACGGACGGATTAAAAGAGGTAGCAAGAGGGAACAAGAAGGATTAAAGAATTACAAGGTAAATAGAAGAAAAAAGCAATAGGAAACAATACAGGGATAAGGGAGTATGAGAGATAGAGAGAGATGGCGAGGGAGAAGGAGGGAGGAAAGAGGAAGAACGGGGAGGGGGGGAACCAGAAAGGCGGAAAGGACAGGACAGTATCTACTACGGGAAAGTCTGTTCTGGCGGGCGCCCACCCGTGATTCGCCTGCTGCCCGGCGGCCGGCCGTCAGGAGGTCACCTGGCGCCCTCCTGGAAAGCCTCTCGCTCCTTACTAGTATCTGGTTAGTAGTCAGTCCAGCGGGTCTTTTTAGTCGGTGCATCCCACACTACCGTCAATAATGTCTCACGTTCAGACCACACAGTCTTCCGCTGGTTGCTGCCGTGGGCGCTCCGCTTCCCCCAGGTGAATCCCATGGTTTGTTGTGGTCGGGTCCGCGCGTCTTCCCCCCTATCAACAATGCCATTCATCGTTCCATGGTTCCGGCTCTATAGACTTCAACCTCATTGATTGGAACATTTGTACGATAGAGGGTATCTGACATCCAGCCACATCCGCTGGTGCTGTGCTGAACACAAACAAAAAGTAAACCTCTATAACTCTCTCACCTTCATCACCTTCAGCAACCATCCCCATTCCTGACGTCCCTTTGCTGTCCGCACCGATTCCCGGATCTGGGGGAAGATCCGGCGGTACAGTCGCTCACTTTCCCTGCGCACCTCCCTCATCCCACGTCTGCCGATTCCTTCGCGGTAGGCTTCGCAAATCTGATAATATCGGTTGGGACCTAAGTGGGGGTCATGAGTATCGGGGATTCTCTTCAGGGCGGGCGCAGAACCTACCTTGGAATAGCTGTAAGCCCTCCACGAGAGCATGTCCCTCCTCGTCAGTCCATTCCCGCGGCATCTCTGTGGTCTCAGACAAGCGGCTCCTCTTCACGCGTTGATCGAAAGATTTTATGATCTGCCTCAAAGGCAGGCGAATCCCCTGGCTGATGGCGTGACAATCCACATAGTTCTCTTGTATCAAGCCGTGGATCTGATCGCAGTGCCCTAGCAGCACTTCCGTAGCACGACGGACGTGATCTTTTGCCTCAGGAAAGAGTCGGCTTCTCGCGTAATAAGCCTGGAAACAGACTAGAACCAGTCGCACAAGGAGCGGAATGACATGCTTCTCGAAGCCCTCCACGAGATATTTGCCTTTGTCCTTACTACCTTTGGTAGAGAGATTGTAGACTTCTTCCAATTGACGACGCCCACGCTTCGCGATCTTTCTAAGAGAGAGTGCACATGTACGAACGTCATGATTGGAAGGCCCCGTGCCATCCGTCAAGTTATCGATTATGTTTGTATACATTTCGATTAAACGAGATATCTTATGTCTTATACCATCGAATTCAGCCGTTGGACTTAGACGAGCTTCGTTTTCTAGAGCGTGCGCCCTCTGGATCAGCTTTTTCCAATTGGAGCTCTGCTCATTGAGGTTCGAAGCTTCTCTGAACCATGAGCTATCCTCAAGTCGTTCTGGTCTATGATCCTGCTCTCGAACAATAGTTTCTTCCTGAGCGGGTTCATCTTGGGTGGTGGGTTTCTGTGTAACAGGCTTTTCCTGGACAGGCTGCGTAGCATGATGACTATTGGGGTCCTCTTGACTATGGGAGTGCCGGTGTTCCCTGACTCGCTTCTTGCTAGAAACCAGAGAGCTAGCGCCGGGAACTGGGCGGGGCCTTTTCGGTCCAGACTGCATGTTCACTTGGCCGGTTGCTTCCTGATGACTGGTAGTTGCGCGTTTCCGTTTGTTGGACTGCCTGGAAGGGCTTGAGGCTTCTGGACTTGTCTTGACCGAGTAACATTGAGAATCTGATTCGGATGAAATACTAGGGGAGGACACTGAAGATGAA
Organism: Aspergillus sclerotioniger CBS 115572; assembly: GCF_003184525.1. Taxonomy (NCBI): domain Eukaryota; kingdom Fungi; phylum Ascomycota; class Eurotiomycetes; order Eurotiales; family Aspergillaceae; genus Aspergillus; species Aspergillus sclerotioniger. The sequence goes on along the minus strand of NW_020291008.1, from coordinate 139,179 downwards.
GAGTCTTCTGGAGGTTGATAAACTGAATCCCCATCCATTGTAGTGTCTTCAATATTAGCTCTTTGGTCTGCTATCCGCGCGTCATCCGTCACTGGAATATCGCTCAAATGATGGTCATCTGGTGTAACAGATACAGGCGAAGAATAAGCTTCTGTTCTCGTGATCTCGACCGCTATTGTCGACGTTCGCTTTGTAGGTGAGGAGTGGCTGGAGACTGAGTGCTGCTTATCTGATGGTTGTCCAGGTGTATCGTTCTTCTGCTTGTTGCTAATATCCCCACTTGGTTGTGCTATGTCGGAGTTGGCAGGACTCTCCGACTGCACACGAGCAGGGGTATTCTGACCGGAGGATGACGACGGACTATTTTGGGCAAAGGGTAAATGGTTATCATAGTCTGAAAAAAGGTCCACGTCCGATCTAAGGCCTTCCCCATCGAGCACTTCGTCGTTTTCCTGTAGGGGACCTTCATCTTCACCTTCATTGCTTTGTTCATCGTCGCTTGGTTCATGAATTTCGCTTTGATTTACAGACCCCATTTGTGGGTCATCCGCGTGAATGGCATCCCCGACATTAGTCTCCGTCTCTTCCGGATTTTCCTCGTCACTTGGCCCCTCAAATTCCTCGTCAATTCCATGCCTCGGCGGTGGGCTGTCATGATGTCGCAAGCTCCGCGTGCTACCACCCTGTGTAGACCCAACGGGGATTGGTTCCGAGAATCTTAATGTCCGACGGGGAGTGAGTGGTTCAGTCGGGGGAACGCGCCGGGGCTTCGATGGTAGAGTCTTTGGGGATGGAAGGTGACTGAGATTGCTAGAAATATCTTGCCTGCCGGAGTACGTAAGCCGACGCGAGGGATGGGGTGTAGGTGCATAGGCCGTTTTAATCGGGGTAGGGCGCTTTTGTGTGTTCATGAGACCATTCAAATGGTCCAGTGCCTGTGTGGTTGAATCACGCTTCTTCCTTCGCTGCACAGGACGCGGAGAGCCCGACATTGTGGACAGCCATGAACTTTAGGGAGTCAGAAACAGACGACAAGCGACAAGGATCACCGGGGAAACATACATGACCTGTCAACAGCAGCCATCAGCCGCGTGGCTGGGAATCAGGAGAGAGCTAGTGCTGCATGGGAAGAAAACGAGGTCGATGATCGCGCATTTCCCGTGATCGGCGGGCGTCATCGACTCCTTATCGATAACGCCGCCGCTTCAATCCCACCACAACATCCCACCACCCCGTTGTTCAGTTCTTATCACATTCAGTTCCACGAGGGCTTATCCATTGTATTCCTACCACCGTTCATTATTTCATCATGGCAGCGGACGGACTTTCAGTCCGTGTCTTGCCCACTATCAACCCCGCAGCGGGACATACCTTCATCGAGCCAACCAAACGCATTCACGAGCATGGCGATGTCTCCGAGTTTCTGTGCTCTAAAGCCTATGTGGACATCACGACGTTCCTGCTCCAGCTCAACCGTTCAATGTTCCCAGCCAAGCTGCCTGATGGGACCATCCAGACCTGGCCCGTGAACTCTGATGCCGTGGAGTACTCCGCGCCAGTTCGTCAGCTCCAGCAGCTGCTATCCAAACTAGAGGCAATTCTCGAGGAGGCACCGCCTGACCAAGGGCCGCGTAGGTTTGGAAACATAAGTTTCCGGAGATGGTACGAAATTGTAGAAAGTCGCGTTTCCAGCCTGCTGGAGGAGTGTCTTTCAGCGGAGATTCTTGAGAAGAAATCCGCTAACCCTGACGGACCGACAGCGGCGGCAGAACTCAAGGCATATTTCCTAGGAAGTTGGGGAAGCCCGCAGCGACTAGACTATGGCACAGGTCATGAACTGAGCTTCCTGGCTTTTTTGGCTGGGATCTGGAAGCTGAATGGGTTTCCTCAGAGCTCCTCGGGTGTTGAAGAAAGAGCGATTGTTTTAGGCGTGATTCAACCGTGTGTACCATTGCCAGCCTCCCATGAGCTCGACACTGATTAGTTCCAGGTATCTTGAGCTAGTGCGAACCATCATCAAGACGTACACCTTGGAACCAGCAGGCTCTCATGGAGTCTGGGGATTGGACGATCACTCTTTCATCCCCTACATCTTCGGCTCTGCGCAGTTTGCGCCAGCTCTGTCAGAGGCGGATCGAGTGCCGGAAGAGGGCTCTTTGCCTGATGCGCCTGACCCAACTGGTGTTGCAAAAGCAACTATTGTGGAGAGAGAACGAAGGGGAAACCTGTACTTCTCTGCCATTGGCTTCATCTACGATGTGAAAAAAGGACCATTCTGGGAGCATAGCCCTATGCTCTACGACATTTCCGGCATAAAGACCGGCTGGGCGAAGATCAACAAGGTACTTGCAATGAGAAGGTGGTACAGCATTGTACACTAACAAACTCCAGGGAATGATCAAGATGTACAACGCAGAAGTGCTGTCCAAATTTCCAGTGGTGCAACACTTTCCCTTTGGTTCCCTGTTCAGCTGGGATCGTGACCCTAACGCGGTACCACCTCCGTCTACTGTCCACACGACATCAGCACCTCAGCCTCGAGCAAGCGAACTTCCTTCCCAAGTACCTGGTCCGGGAACCAAAGCCCCATGGGCAAGGTCTCAGGCCGTTCCCTCATTAGGAAGCGGAACGGCCGCGCCCTGGGCCACAGCAAGAGCGCCAGCCAGAGGCACAGCTCTACCTGACACTTCTCGGCTACCACCTGGTCCGATGGCGCCTACGAGAGCCCCATGGGCCAGTGCACCGCCAGGGCCGGCACCTGGTGATATCGACCCCAGAGGAGACGTAACGACCAAGGCACCTTGGGCTAAATGATATTAGCAGCATTCTGTACATATACCCTTGCATGATATCAACTGCATCCATCAGAAGAGTCAATGATAAAAGCATGACATGCAATCATGTCACATAACTCCAAGCCCTGGGTATCATCCGTATCATAAACAACGCCTTGTAAACATCAGCGTCCCAGACATTCACTCTGAATCGGACGCATAGTCCACCAGCCCAGCCATCGGACGTGGTGTCTGTATGACCTCTCCAGCAGACGACTTTTCCGGCTCCGAGCCATTCTCAACCGGGGATTCACTAGCATCCTTCGCCTCGCCCGATTTACTCCCGAGGCCACCAACTTCCTCCTCTTCACCTCCGGCCTCCATGCACTCCCATCACTGCTCAGGAACGGATCTACCACAGCCCGTGTATTCCCCGTCAACTCACTCCGAAACATAGCCTTCCTCTCAGCCACCAAATCCGCAGTCTTCATCCTCTTCCCATCCTTCCTCCCACCCCACCCCCACCAGCAGCCCTACCCCCCACCCCAAACAACGGCTTCATCCTCGCCCTCCTCAAGACCTCCCCCTCCTCCCCTCCAAAATCCACCAACCCAGCCCTAACCCGATCACTCTCAATCTCATCCACAACCTCAATCCCCAAACACAACTTATCCTTCAACGCCTCCCTCTCGGCCTCCCTCCTCTCCAACCCCTTCCTCTCCACCCGAAACGCCCTCCTCAACCTCCTCGACTTCTCATACGGATCCTCCCAATCCCTCGCCTGTCTCTCCTGCAACTTTAGTATCCGATCCCGTTCCGACTCCCCCCTCTTCTTATCCTCCACTTTCCCCTCCAACTTCGCAAACGGATCACTCCCCGCCTCTGCAAACCCCGCCAACCCATCCCTGATCACAATCTCCCCCCCCTCACCAACTCCTTCCTTCCCCACCCCCGTATCCCTCCTCCTCGCCCCCTCCGTCACCACATACTCAGTATTCTTCGGATCCGTCCGAATCTCAATCCACCCACCACAAGCCCCATGCTTCATTCGGAAACTGTACACGGGAGTGGAGTAGTAATTCCCCACTTTCTTTTTTTCGGCGTTGAAGCGCACGCCTTGTCCGATTATCGTCTCGTGGGGTTTGCATGTCGTGCACCAGATTGCAAAGGGCATTTCGAATCGTACGGTTAGGGAGCCGGGGTGGCGGGCGCGGGCTCCTAGGGGGTGTTTTTTGTGTAGGGCGTTCGGGGTGGTGAGCCCTTCGAGGTCCGGGGGGATGTACCGGCCCATGTCTGGGGAGGGGGGTTGGTTAGTGGTTAGGTTGGGGTGGGTGGTTTGAGGAGGGGGAGGGAGGAGGGACGTACTGAAGCCTTGCATTTTGGCGGTTGGGGGAGGGTTAGCTCTGTGGAGATAAGAGTGTAGGGTGGTGGTGTGGTAAATGGTTGGTGAGTCGGTGCGAGTCGGGGTGGTGGGTTTGGTGGGTTGGTTTGTTGGTGAGGATGATGCCGCGATGCGATGCGATGCAATACGATGGCATGGAATGGAGTTATGTAGGAGAATAATTGTGCTGATGACTCATCCCATTTCAGTGCATAACTAACTAACTCTATCTTATCATCACACGAGGCATATAGATTCATTTTGCCTTTGGAATAGAGCTCACTCATGAACATTTCTCGTTGTCTTATACGTTATGCCCGGGGAATCACGCAGCAAGATCCTTTTATATAGACTGTATTTAGCTTTTAGATCATTGGACCCAATACTAATCTTAGTAGTCCGTGCTAACTCACAAGATGTCAAAGATTTATTCTGCTCCTATCGTTCAAATAATGCCGAGAGGCTACTATAATCCCACAATTGTGAATTTACATAAAGACACTGGCAATGAAGCCCAGTGGGACGAAAGAAGAATCTAAGAGGAATAGGAAAGCAAACCAAACCCAATAATCCCAAACCAGCCTTCTAAACCGGACTCCCCGGATTAAGGCCCACTGCCATATGGGCTACCTTGAAGCCAAAGCGTGATGTAATCACACACAAACGACATGTCATTCTATTGGGGGCTTATAAAGCAGTAAGTAGGCGTCAGCTCTGGTGCTAATGAATCGGCGGATGTAGGTGAGTATACAGTGTTGATAATGTTGGTATAGAATCAAAAAACTATTGATCAATGCATTCTAGTCTGACATATACTGGAACTCCTAATGTAAGCCTGAATCAAAATGAACGAGTTGCTAGACAATTGTAATTGTGGATTCAACTGCCAGCTCCATAACAGTCTCAAATTCTTCTTTCGATCTAAAGTGTATCAACCCCAGCCGTTCATAAGCCCCTCGTACTCGGGGAGATCGCCCAAGAATAAGGCCGGTGTTCCCTCCATCATCTTCAAACAACATAAGCATATGTACCGCAGGATATGCTTCCTCGTCTGATTTCATGTTAGGCTTTTCATCAGCATACCTCCGGCACAACGTAGGCACCTTGGCGCCTGACTCTAGCAACCCGTATCCGGTACAAGTATCCATGTCTGGAATCGCTAAATTCCGTCCAAATGAAAGATTAATCTGGAACCGCCTCCGAGACCCCTGATAATAAATCTTTATCTCACGAACCAAGCCACGGAGCTGCACGAAGCCGTCTGTCACTTCGCCAAATCTGTTTTGACCTTTTAATGTCACATCTGCATCGATCACAGTGGCGGAGGTACGGATAACATGTGAGTCTGCCAAATGAAAAATCGCTGTCCCTGTTGCAAGGGAAGCCCAGGACCATGAAGGGGCGATATATTGCTTCGGCGGAGAGGGAGGAGGTTCTTGCATAGATAAGTAGCCCACACACCAGCCTAAATCGAACACAAGGGAGTTTTTCCAAAGACCAGCGAGATATTCGTCTCCCATCTTTTGCGATACCCGATTTGCAATGCCCGAAATGGCTGGGAGTTTATCGGAAATGTACGTCAAATCTCGACGACTATAGGCTTCCACATACTCCCGCCATGTCCACAATGTCACATTTGTGCTTTCAGCGAGTCTGCGCTCGCCAAGCCACTGACGTTCATCCTGATGCAGCGTCCGGCATTCCCAGACTACCCTGTTTGGAAGATAGTGGACTGTACGCCGTGCCAGGAGGTCTTCTTGGAATGTCCACCCTCTTTTATATAACATCTCGTCCCAATACCTGCTCGACACTGCTTTTACCTGGAGTGGAAAAAATTTATTCATGTCCCTTATTGTTGTCAGGCGTGAGAAGAGGTAAGACTGTGACTGATCCTTTCCCGTAAAGTCGAACTTGACTTTTTCCTCTGACAGCCCTCGTCCCCTAAGAATAGGCGTGTCTGGATCGGGTGATGAGGCCGCCACAATAGTGAGATGCGCGTTTTCGAAGATACTTGCCATGTTCTGGGACTCGATTTCCCAGTCTTTTTTATCATCCTGGATGATACAAAGAGAGTCAATCCAGATATAAGCAACGCCTAGTTGGCTAGTGATCTTAACAGCATCTTGAAAAAGCCGCGGGAGCCTATCCCAAGATATTTCATCTTTGAAAGAATCATAATTTTCTCGAGTAAGCATCAAACGGTTAGGATTTTCTTTCCCCCAGCAATAACTCAATGCCGTATAGGTTCCCTCCTGATCCTGTGATGGCTCATGAAGTCTGCAACTTTGATCTACTACATTCACTTGCAGGAGTCGCCTTGGCAGTGGCAGCGGATTAACAGCTTGACAGCTTGCATGGCTTTTCTCACACTCGAAAAGACAATCGGAGATAAAGTCAAAAACACCCTGATCATCCGAGTGATTGATTATCATGGCACCACCACCGATGAAGGGAGTCTCAGACCAGGCTGGAATATCATTTTCTGTGACTCTTAGCAATAATTACCAATGCTTGAGTACTCATAAGAAGAACAAACCAATATCTTTGAACACTTCTATGCAGTCTATCCGACCATACCGTGAAGATAGCCTACCATTGTTACCACGGATACCGCTGATGAATAATGGGTTTCCCGGCTTTAAGTTGAGGTCGAAATTTATGGGATCCGCTCGAAAGCCCTCAAAGTAATGTCCGAAAACTCGGGCGAGAAATGCACAAAACTGGCAGTCATCCCGGGCGACCCATCCACGCATAAAGAGCCACAACCACCGGCCATCATTTTTGAAATAGCTAGGGTAGTGGCCGTAAGGCGAAAGGTTATTGCAATCTTCACATCTTCTTGGGAGAGGATAATGTCCATCTTCTCCGCGTGTCTCGAGCTCGTACCTCTCCTCTCTTGTTATGTCATCTTCATCGACCAAATGCCTCTTTATCTCGAGCTCCAAGTCCTGCAATCGTCTTTCATATTTAATTCTGCGAGACATTTTCCGAAATCATGCTGCAACACTTCAACAGACGTGGGATAGGGATTCAAGTTCAAGTATAATCGCCCCGCGTTTGACAGTGGTATTGAATCACAAAACAATGAACATGCATTCAACTGTACAGAGAAATTCCAACTATAGAGAAAAGATATCAGGGCATTTTGGGCAGTTCTCCTTCTTATCAATAATTCCAGACAACCCCGCCCCATAGCTATCTTTCAGCTATTCCAAATTTTTTCGGATCGGCTCAGCTGACGGCTCCACGATGAGTTGGCCTTGCAGGGATGTTGCTTGTTTGCTATGATCGGATACCCAATCATTGAACCCCGGTTATCACAAGCCCCGATATAGATAGGTAGCGAGAAGAGTGGTTTGGCTGAAGGATTTCCCCAGACAGATAGCGAAGAAGCCCGGCTATTCCGAGGTTCGTAAAAATTCCTCGTTTCTTCTCTACTGCATTAGTGAACTTTTTTATATCCGATGATAATTACTATACTACATAGGTCCTGATCTGCGGGGAGCCCCAGCCCAAGACGTTGCGAAGCGTTTTCGTATATAGTATCGTCAACGCATTATTTCAACATCTAATTAATGCCCTTTTAAGCGCTGTATCAAGCACCTAAAGAGCTCCGGTGAGTATTTCCACTTCCACGGATTGCGTCAAGTACTTCATAAAGGGCTTTATTGCTTGCTTTCGAGAAGCCACCATTAAGTACCCGTCGAGGAAAAAGCTTGATTTAGACCTATCATTAGGGACTGCATACTGATAAATTTCCCCCCCCCGCCCCTCTGGATCTTCTCTTCTTGACCCAAGACTGTGGTTTTACTGCGATTATATTTTTGATTTCTCCCACCGGAGCCCTCTGGCTAGCTCAGCACACTATTGCCACGTCGAACGCCACTTTAATTGTTTCTAGACTAATGCATTTTGTATGTCTTGGTCAATCTTTAACCTGCTTACGTTGCTCAACTTGGGAAAAAAAGGTAATTGAGCTTTTTCGTTCCTAACATCTCGGCTCATCATCATACATCATACGTCTGTCGTCTCTTGTATTGGAGATTACATTCAAAGCTTCGTCCATTTCTTCCAGTTTGTTTTAGTCTACTTTAGGCGATTACACCCACGAGTTCTTCTAATCCATCACCCACCACCTATCCCAACCCCAGATCCAAACTAATCCTAGACAGATTTCCAAATCTCCCACCCCGAAACAAGCGTACTCACCACCATCCCTACCCCCACACCCACCTGCTCCATTTGAATCCATCCCAGGAATGTTCCTGGGATAAGTAAATCGCATGAGTCCACAACTGCCATTTTAAAAATACCATACCAAGTGATACTTCCCGCAGCCGTCTTCGTCTTCTTCTCTGTCTTCACCGATTCAAATACCGTCGAAGAGGAAGAAAAAGTAAACGAAGATAAGAAAGACACCCCAGCCCCAAGAAGCGAGAACGACAAAGCATAGAACCAAAACTTATTTGCTTCTGTAAGGATAAATTTGTTTAGGGGTGTGGGGAGAGGGTGGATGGACGTTGCATGGAGCTGTCATTTTTCATTAGTTTATTGTTCTCGGACTTAGTCATTATTATGGTATGTTCACACCACGTATCAAAGAACGAAATTGAGGTATGTAGGGAGTAAGAAAGTAACTTACAAGCGTCAAATCCTCCAACAAAAAATAACACCCGAAACAACTCCATTTCGTTATTTCCAGGACTTGAATCACCATCCCACTCCCACTCCCACTTCCACCCTGCCTAGCAGTAGATGCAGTAGGCGCAGCCAATAAAGCAAACACGCGATTAAAACACTCGATGAAGTTGAAGAAGCGGAGGAAGCGTCTTGCTATTTCTCTCATCAATATTCATATTCAGTCTTTTATTGTTCGATTCTCCACTCCGTAGATCATGTTCATCGCACAAGATTAGGAGATAGGGAAGGGAGGGCTTACTCAACGCCAACTGCTGCTTCGCAATCCCAAACCGCGTAACAGCCACATAATTTAAATCAGGAACTTGGAGAGCAAGTACGCAGAGGGATTGGACTAATCGGAGGGTTTTTTCTAGCCCTGGTGTGGTGCGCGTGAAGCGGGAGAGGTGGGTGAGCATTTCTCTCTTTTTCTTTCTTTCTATCGCTCTTACTGCTCTTTTTCGTCTTTTCGAATAGGAAGGATATGATGGGAAGGATATAGTTGATAGATCTTAAGTGAATAGGAAGAGTATATGTATTATCAATAAGGCTGGTGTTGAGTGGTGGTGGTGGTCACGGGTAAATAGGTAGACAAGGGGCTGGTGGTATCGCGATATGGCGTATCGGGTCGGGTATCCGCTTATCTGATCCATCTCACTATCATATCGACTACTATCACTATCACAACTACGATACTATACGGAGTACATGAATAGTAGTATAATTGTAACAAATACCTGCACCTACGCTAATATTTACCGACCCTTTCCACCCGAAATATCCTGTCCCAACCGGTACCCTCCCACCTTCTCCCACTCAACCTTCTGCCTCGTAATCGGCAACTGTCTCCGCAGCCCCTTGAACGCTCCCTCCGCCGTATTCACAAACGTCCGGTTCAACTCCTCCTGGTAATCCCGCTCCGCAGCCGCAATCTTCGAGATGATCGCCCCCGCGTCCACCGACGGCACCGACAAACTCACCGGCTTGGTGGTGTTGAGCGCCACATTTCCGTCTTCGTAGTAGTGCACATCGACCTTGATCTGGCCGGAGATAGTGGTTGACGAGCCCACGGGGAGAGTGTAGATGGCGCGGAAGCGGCCGTTCCTGTCACACAACTCAGCACAATTCCCACATAGTATACTCAAGATGAAGAGAGCATACCAGAAGTTATTCGGCGAATAGCGGTTCGCAACCAGAACAATCGCCACGGCACTGTCGTCCTCGATGGGGTATACGCCGTACGAGCACGAGCGGTAGTGTTCGGTGGCGTGTGCGGAGAGGGATTTAAGCAGCGATTTACTATCCATTATCATCAGCCTGTCCTTTGATACCCTGCCGGGCGAGGGACTCACATCAAGTCCGCGTTCTGCGACTCTAGAACGTAAGACTGTGCCGCGGATGCTTCCTATACCCAATCGATCAATATCCCGTCTTCCTTGTGGCTAACCCACCCACCTGTGTGATATGGTCCACCTCGAATGATGTCTGGCTCTCCACGTCAAAGTACCGGTTTCCCTCGAGTTTGTTGTATTCGCTGATCAGGACCTGCTGGTGTCAGGGACGTCAGGGGTCGGTTCAGGGAAGGATAGCCTACCTCCTGGCTGGCGCCGGGAAGCTTGACAGTCGTAAGCTGTGTCTCGTTGTAGCGCTCAAAGGCCGGCGCGAGGGAGGGGATGATGTCGGAGCCGTCGGAGGTGAGGGCTTTCACGTCTGCAGAGCTGCTTAGTACGGGGCGGGGTCGCATGCGGGGTAAGCTGGGGAGTGGGTGGATGGACGGCATCGGATTGGCATACCTGCAACGACATCTGCGAGCTGAGGATCTGGTTAGTTGGATTCAGGAGTATGCAAGTATAGGAGGTGGGATAGGAGGGGCCTACCTCGCCGGGCGGGGCACCCTCGATGAAGGAGGATGCAAGTTCGATGGTGGAAGCCATGAATAATGTAGATGACACACAGCTGCTAGAATAAGGGTGTAAGCAGGGGAAGAGGATGTATCAAGGATGCAGCAAGGAGGGGCAGCTGTTGACATGAAGGTGAAGCAGCTGGAGCTTCGGTGTTCCAGCCCGACGGGGCTAGCGCGACATCCGCCGACCCGCACGTGGCTCCGAGCTGTGGACGCGGCTATCCGTGGCAGCCATTTATACGATCATTTGTACTACGCAACATCGGAGCAGTGATGGTGATTATCATTATATTATGGAGAGAAATAAGCTCCTATGTATAACAGCCGAACCAAACGCCAACTCCACCAACCAAACTTCGCTAAGCAGCATCAATGTCCATGCCTACAGTGAGAACCGGCTCAGCCAGCTACTCGATGCTCATGTTCATAAACCCATCGTTGGTCTCGGTCATCCCCTGCAGTCCAACCCGCTTGAGGGTCCCTGTGTGGCTGTTGCCATTCCGTGGGCCACTCTCTGTGCCTGGCCGGTCCGGGAAAAGCGAGCCCAAGTTCGATCGCGGCGGCCCCCAGATATTAGGGCTCGTGTCCTTGACGACCGGCGAATTCGGCATGATCGGACTACTCTGCGCGCTCATGCTGGGAGACACTGCGCGTCGTTTGAACAGGTTCGGGTCGAAATCGTCATCCCGACGGCGCTTCCTCTTGAATTCGCCCAGGAATCCCGCATGAGCGCCCTGCGTTTCACTCCGCGAGCTGGGCCGCTCGCTCGGTTTGGCAAACTCGGTATGAGATCCTACCGTGGTGGACGGTGTAAGGTCCATCGCCAGGTCGTCTTCGGACACAGAGGAAGCCCCGTGTCGGCGTTGGGGCGGGGGCGGCGTGCGATAACGGTCGTCAAACGAGTTCCAGAACTCGACGCCGCCTGAGTTCCGGTTCGCCTGGTCGATGAACTTGGGTTCGTCAGGGGTGGTGATCCCGCCTTTTCCAGGGATATCCTCCGGGGTGTGCCCGGGGCCAACAGGGGTGGTGTCTAGAGATGACAGGCCACCCGAGGGAGATTTCGGCTGGACTTCAGGCTCGCTCTCTTTTACTTGTCGAATCACCTCGGCTTCCCGCTTCGCTTCGCTATCAATGGGGGCAGATTCCTCCATCAGTGCAGCCCGAATGCGCGCAAAGGTCTTCGTTTTAGGCTAGATAGAGTTAGCTGTGATCCACACGAGTTGGAACTTAACACTCACCAGTAGACTCCCCCGGCGGGTAACAGCACGCCGGATCACCCCCAAAGGCCCGCCCTCGGAGTTGGATGTACTGGGGCTCTGTCCACGCGCAAAACGGTTCTCACCCTCGTCGCTGACATCCGACAGGCGCAAGTCGCGCGTACCCAAACTAAGACTTCCGCGTCGGGGCCCCGCGCCAAAGTATCCTCCATTCTGGCCCTCGATGCTCTTCATCACAGGCGGGGACAGTGGTCCCGGACTTTGCTTGGAACTGCCACTCGCACTGCTGGAACTGTGTCGGCTGCGTCCCTTGCGGAACCGGGCCCGCTGGAAGCTCATCAAGCTCGCCGTGGCCTGCGAGTAGCCACCCATCCACTCGCTCCCTGGGCTCGACACGTTCCCGACCGCAAAAGGGCTCATCCCGCCTCCCAACCGCTTGGCCTGTGGCGTATTAGTGATCATCATGTCATCGCGATCGCCCACCATAGGCTCATCCTCATCGCTACTGCTCGTATCCGATTCCATCATGTTGACGCTGGATACGGAGCTCGAGATCGTGGCCCGATCGGCCGGGTTGGAAGTGGAGAATTGAAGCCCGGAGGTCGAGCCGGGCGAAGCACGCCGTTGCGGGATATTGACCCCTCGTCCACCAATAGTTGGAGACGAGTCCGGGGACGCTTCTGCAAGGGTCGAGTGATGTAGATTGGTGCAAGCCCGCGAAAAGTCCAGGCCACGCGAACGACGGGGCAGGACCGAGCCCGGCGAGCCGTAGATGTGGGAGGAGTCAAGTTTCGGCGAGAGCGGGGCACGATTGGATACGGATAGCGGTCCGGAGGCTTTGGAAGGGAGGTTTAACGAGAGGCCATGCATGGACGACCGCTGGGGCGTCGCGGGGGTTGCTGGCGTCGAAGGGAGTGAGGAATCATCTTTGCTGGGAGGTCGGGAATCATCGTGATTGATCGGCGTAGCGGAAACTGGTTTTGCCGCATCGCTCAATGAACGGGTGTTCGGTGAAGGGCGCAATGGAGGCCCAAGTGCAGGAGTCTTGTCTCCGGCATGGTCGGTGTCGGTGCCTGAACCGGTATGCTCGGTCCGTTGCGACAGTTGTTCGCTGAGCCGGCTCGCAAATGGAATGGCCAGGCTGTGTGATAAAGTTGAAGGGTTGGTGGACGACGTCATTTTCGCAGCTGAAACCACTTTTACACGTGTCAATGCGGCCGTTGTACGCCTCAGACCGCATAGAGCATCCTGAGCTTCTTCACGCGAATTTATTCCGGCGGTTATTTCAGGTGTAACGATAACGGGGATAATGGACTGGTAGAGACGGTGTGGCGTTCGTTCACGGGATGCGGGGAGGATAGTTCCGGCTATCGTCAGAATGGGATGGGAGGGATAGGCATCAACACATGACAGAAGATCAACACGAGAGCAGGACGCGGTTGAAGGCATCCGCGAGAGAGCAACGCCTCGAGGCTCGCCTGCCTTGGCTCATCGGCGCCCTGACGTCCTCCGCCCCGTCCGGCCAATCACCGTTCCTCTGCCCCGCCTTCCTGGATTCCTCGCTGATTGGTGCGGTTAGCTCCTATTACTACTATACATTTGTCAGCTGGACCCTGATACCATCCCAAATATCGAACATCTCCTATCAAGAGGTTATGATTATATGGAGAAGTCAAGTATGTTCAATCTAGGTGACTATACAAATCCAGAACACAAGGCAATCTATCCTACAAAACCTGCATGTCGTTCAATCATCCAAAAAGCATCATAACCTTCCAGATTTATACCGGCTTCAAGCCAGGCTCATTGCCGTGCTAATCGGCGCAACATACCACTCCCAGTCATTGCAGCTGACCATTTCATCCGAGGTATCAACTGGTGAGCCCTTCAGCATGTCCCTGTCTCGGGCCTGCCACACCTTGACAATCACGGCTCTGGTCCGAGCCACATTCGACACGCTGGACTCGGCCATGGCCGCCAACGCGCGTAATACAAGCGGCCGTCCATACACCACGCTATCACCGCTAGAATCCCACCAGACCTCGTCATGCAAGGGATCAAGCTCCACCGCGGCCACGAAAACCGGCCATGTCATGCTCACAAGGGACCCAGAGTCGAGCATGTCCGACACAAGTCGCAGGATTCTTCGTACGTAGCCAACAACTAGCGGCGTAGAAGGCGACGCCCCATACAGGGCACAATGTAGATACAAGACGGCTGCCAATCGTTTCAACTCGGCAGCAGACTGAAGACTCCCATCCTCATCGTCATCGATATCCTGGACTAGATTCTCGAGTCTGCGGCCCAGAGAGGCTGCTCGTTGAGCAAACGATGCGCGACCAGTGTCAGAGGAGAGCTGTCGCCTCGTTCGGCTCATTTCCGTAATCGAAGACAGAATTGAAACTAGTTCTGGGCTACACCCCATCCAGAGGTCAATGTGGCGTTCGTTCTCTTGCCAGTAATCGGTGCCAAATAGCACCTCCTCACCACAGGCGGTGCGTCCCATGACATCCTGAAAAGCAAAGAAGAGCTCGGCAAATGCAGAAACTGGATCCAGAGCGTGGCGAGGCCGAGAGAGCGTCAATTGCTGCTGCCTTCGTAGGCGAATCAAGTCTTTAGCGCCTTTCAAGTGGATTGTCCAGCGCTGGTCACAGTTGTCCACAATTTCATACTGACACAACATCATCATGATTGCTAATACCTCCGGATCCTCCGAGCATACCACTGAACCCTCAGTGGCAAGGCGGTGACGAAGGCCCCTGAGAGCCTCCGATTTGAGCCGAAGCCCAATTACACTGTAGGACGAGTCGAACCGCGACCAGTGACAGGCCCCTAGAGCTTGGATGGCTTTGAATAGAATGGGAGACGCTGATATGCAGAACGGAAGAATAATCGAGGCAAAGGGCGAAAGTAGCTTCGAGCTAGCGGTGGTCCGGGGACACACTTGCTGGAGATAGTAATCAAAGAGGAGCCCTTGATTGGACTCTGATAGATACGGAAACATCGACAAAGGCGGGGTCGGCTGTGGAGATAGTGAGACAGGCGAGCAGTCCGAATTGTCTAATATCGACAAGGACCAATCCGAATTCACTTCGAGCAAATCATCCTGCCAAGGACTCTTGCCCTTGTCGCGGACCACCAGGGCATTCAACTCGTCACAGGCGACGTTGACCTCGTAGGGCTGTTCGAAGGTGGAGACCCCACTGTTGACAAACCCCCACGACTCGACCAGTGGAATCGGACACCATTCCTGATCGTCCAGCAGAAAGGAGGCTGCGGCGGCGGGCGAAGGCTTCGATGGAGGCCCGCCGGCAGCCCGAGCCTTACTCCAAACGCCGGCTCTGCCAAAGGCTAGGCCGCGGCTGAGGAACTCCGATTCCCATTTGAGGACCAGTTGGGTTGAGCATACTAGGCCCTTCTCGAGGCACCTGGTGCAGATCGGCTTGTTCAGATCGCAGCGGACACGACTCGCGCGGCATTCTTTACAGCCACTGCGACTTCGGGTCTTGACCGGACCCACGCGGTCTGCAGCCTTCTTGCGCGGCATCCGACTAGAGATCTTTACATGGCCGGGCAGTCCTGCGGATTGGGGAAATCCTCTGGCTCCGGAACGGGTTGCAGGAGCAAAGAGCAACAACCCCTCTGGGTGAAGGAGACTGTGCTTCGGTTGGAGTCAACCCGTGGCAAAAGCGCAATCAACGTGACCAGAGAGGGGCACCGGCGATTTCAGGGATTTACCGGTGCAACAAGGCCGAGCTCGACCCAAAAAGATCCCTGCAGGAAGCAATCGATTGGCCTGGACAGCTCGCCGGATAAGAGCTGCAGTGGCTTAATCTCAACGACCAGCGAACAACCGGCGATGCTTATCGACACTTATCGAGTCGCTCGGAGGTCCCTCGGGCCCGTGACTAATATCGCCAGATAAGCGGAAGCCATCCTCTTCCGCTCCGGTGTCTGGCCTGAGGCATCTATCTTCTAGCATCGATACAGTTACCGCTCCAGGGGTATTCGCCCGAGGGCTGCTTGGACCATGCCATTCATTACTTCTCATCGAAGTAGTCAATCTAATTCCCAAACACAGTCAGGCACATATGTCGTCCACTCATCAAACGCAAATCCATTGTTCTCATAGAACCCGTGTCTCTCATTGTCCTCCTGCGGATCCCCTAAGCCCACGTCGTGGGTCCAAATGTTTCGTTGGCTTTCAGCTCCAACCATGGGGTGCCCTTGCTATCCACAGTCCCATCGTTGACTGTATTGCCCCACCAGCTGAAGGTAATCCCTGGGAAGGTCAATGCAAAGAATATCACAATGGCTGCAACAGCAACCCCCGAATCCAATGCGGCAGAGAGCACATAGTTATATTTGGCCCACCACAGCGGCTTACGGCCTTTGATGATCTGTAATAAGTTAGACCAACTGTCCCCATGACGTGAGAGGTTGTTCCTTACCTTGTTGAAGATAAGACTGACCACAAATGCCGTGGAGTAATTGATACCCGTCTATCACCATCAGTCACCGTTGCATATGATTTGTAAAGAGGGTTCACATACCGCGGGAGGCAGGTTACCGGTGCCTGCAAAGAAGATCGGCCAGTGGATGGCGTCCAAGAAACGCGATTTTGGATATCTCTTGCGCAGAGCAAAAGTAATGATAGGGAGCAGTGCCCCAATCCAAAAGAAGTGCAGGAGACCTGAGTAAATCTTCCCAACATTGTATAAACGGGAAGGGCCAATTGCTACACAACATCAGTGGCAGTCTATACGCTCGAATGGACCGAACATACCTCCCCACAAAACTGCACTATTATAGTTGACCCGACCCTGTGGACAGGTGAAATCATCTGGTTGATTCTCAGAGCATACGTCGCTCACATTCCCCAGCATCCATAACAGAACACCATCTTCCAAAATCAGCCGTCAGCTGGCAAGCAGCGAAAAATAGTGTAGCACTCACTTTGCGTCAAAGTTCCCAGTATGCAGGCAATCAGCTGGGCAACAAACAGAGTTCTGCGTGGGACTTTCATGTACATTCCGAGCTATAAAATAGCAGGTCCCAGGGATTAGCTGGCATTTCCTTCAAAACTCTTGAACTCGACTAACCTTCATGTCTGCGCCGTAATACATAGCTTGACTAAGTCCGGTGTATGCATAGAACTATTGTCTCGGTTAGCAAAACCATGCCTCTTTTTGTGTTGAACGGGGAACTCACTTTGAAGATCAAAAGAACAAGCGGCCTTCCTTTCAAAAGGTAACCAGACACGATCTCTCCCAAGACAGTCAAGCAGTTGCTGTTAAGATTTGCCACAGCATACACAGTACCGACAGGAATCACATAGATCGCAGCCAGGACTAAGGTGATAAACAAACCCCAGAACGGGAGACCTGTGTCCCATACATACTGGGTCATGATTGAAAGCGCAACAATAATGACCTTCTCAGAGTTAGCTTGTTTATCATCAAAGGAAATATGGTACCGACCGTCAAAATAGCGTACCACCACCACGGTACATCAGGATACCGAGAAAGCAGCCTGGCGTGGATGTCCTTCTTATTTTCTCCCTTGAATGTACTAATGATGTCTTTGGTATGGTATAGCAGCACGTGTGTGATGAGGCAAGTCAGGACGGCAAACCCTACGCCGTAGCTCAAGGAGAAGGTCACGGGCAGGAAAATCGGGCTGTACGCCTTATACTTCTCCTCGCTGATGGCACCTGAACTGTCCAATATGCGACTTGAATTGTAGAGGTTTCCGGTGTTGTCATATGCATCAGAGCTTGTGAGTGGAAGATAGGCCGTGAACCACGTATTAGTATAGTAGAGAGTCGGGGCTGCGATAGCGTAAACACAAAACCAGCCTGCAAAGACGTTGGCTTGAGCCCAGTATGGAATAGTCAGGGGCGATGTGTTGTATGCAATCTGACTCCAATCGAAAGTTGTTGGCATGTACCCCAGCCCTGTTGTCATACCAAAGAGGTTGTTGACGACCTTGTTATCTGAAAGCGATGTCAGCTCGGCTATCTTCTCTTCAAGGCGGGTCACCTACTAGGAGCTGCCCAACAAATGAAGGCAAAAGTACTCAATCCGGTAAAGATATATCCAGGGAACCAATACCAGCAGAAACTTCCGATACAGGCGTACATGAAGAACCGATACCGAGAGATCTTCCAGCCATCGGCCATTGGGTTCGCACCACTGTGCAGTGTCTGAAAAAGTGCAGCATTGGCCAATGTGGAAGGCCAGATCTAAGGCAGTCAGTCGAAGCTGATCTCATAATCGTGCTCATACCCTACCATCTGAGGGGGCTCAATGATGTATCGGTACGAGAGCCCAGCAAGACCAAGACCAAACAGCTGCATGGATAGCGACAGCAGTATTTGATATCCGACCGGTGTTGACATCTTCAGATACACTTTTTGGGCCTGGATAATAGCACTCGCCTATGGTGGGTCAGTGTATCCCTCGGTCTGGCATTCTAAATTGGAGAACTCACCCAGGATTGGTTGAAACTGAGATTAGACATGATCGTAATCACAGCATGCTCCTTGATATTGAAATGGTGGTCGGGGTTTATGTTCAAATCCCACCGTCCAAACAAGCGGAATTTCATGATAGGCAGTGCTTTGGCAAAGAAACAACCCACGGGGTAACTAATAAGCTGCGCCACAAGGGAAGTAATTGTCACACTTGGATACCGCATGGAGAAGAACTGATTAACGCCTGTACCGAGCTTGGTGGAACGTCAGTAAGCTAGAAAGCCTGCGCTCAACGATCTACCTACAAGTGTGAAGACGACACCCAGAAACCACATTCGGAATGTGTTCACTGGTAAATTAGGATCATCCGTGTTTGGCACATTGGCTCGCACCTCCAGGTAAGGGGAGTTGTCCGAGTCGATGGTATATTCAACGTTGCTGCTTTCACCAAGGGCGATTTCTAGGGCATCCTCACTAGCCACAGGCTTCTTAGAGGTGCCATCGTCACGCAGTGTTGGATCCCCTGCATGTTCCTCAACATCTGCTGTCTCTGAGAGATAACGAGCCATGAAGCATGCACTATCAAGAACTCCCCAGCGGACTGCTCTTCAGACAAAGGAGAACCAAAAAGTTCGGGATAGCAGTTACAATGTCGCGGGCAAGAAAAGCAGCCCATCCGACAGTCCCATTCTCCCCCTTTTATAGCGGGATACTCCTGCCAGAACTTATCCGGGGTGTCGTATCAACGGACTTTCATATCGCAGAGCAGATAGGCTCAAGGGGAGCGGCAAGATAGTGAGCTCAAGGCATGGTAGGCTTATCCTGATAGAAAATGCCGAACGACCACAGCGGCACAAGCTTAATGCGAGGTGAAGGACAAGCATGCGGCAGCAACCGTTATTGGACTCATGGCGAGCCCAAAGCAAGCCACCGAACGGCTGCTAGGATTCCAGGAGCAATTGGGTAAGGTCCAAGCGAACGAATAACCAGCAACGACGGGTGAAATCGCCCGTGCATCCAGTGGTTAAAGCCTTATTCAGAACAAGCCCAGGTTGTGGCCATTCTAGTCCTATCTCGCATTTAAGCTAATGCAGTCTATTTGCCATCCGCCAGTGTCGAGCCATTATCGCGGCGATGATTCGACATGGCAACTGCCGGCGGGGATGATGCTCTCGGTCTTGCTCCGGACACAACAGGCTTGGCCGGCCGACGTCGGCGGAGGGGCAGACGTGGGAAGCACGCAGCGATAAAGCTCCGGTGGGCCAGGGATAAGACGCGTTGGACTGTGCACGCGGGGAGGGTTCGTGTTGGCCGATCTCATAGGGTACCCGGGCGGTGGCCAGCCAGGGCCACTGCTCGATAAGCACCGCGTGGACCTTCCTGCCTATCGCTAACATCTGATGATCCATTGACCCTCATTGTCGCAATTCTAGAACCGTAGTATAAAGAGTCATTCCAGTAATCCCCCCAAGCTCTCTTTGATCCTACCCAGCAAGGTGCTCACTCCCTAATTCAAAAGTCCCCCAATTGGAGCGGCATTTATCAAGAATCTTTTTACCCCCCACCGTATTCATGGTCGCTCCTAACAATACACGATTCACAATGGCGATCACCAAATCTTCCTCGATCCTGATCGTCGGCGCTGGTACCTGGGGTTGCTCGACTGCCCTTCACCTGGCTCGCAGAGGTTACACCAACGTAACCGTCCTAGATCCCTACCCTGTCCCATCCGCCATTTCCGCAGGAAATGATGTCAACAAAGTCATTTCCTCCGGTCAATACAGCAACAGAAAGGATGAGATCGAGGTGAACGAAATTCTGGGAGAACAAGCTTTTCAGGGCTGGAAGAACGACCCTCTCTTCCAACCATACTATCACGATGTCGGTCTTCTCATGTCAGCTTGCACCTCAGCTGGCCTGGACCGCCTTGGTGTTCGAGTGAGGCCTGAAGAGGATCCAAACATGGTTGAGATGTCGCGCCCAGAGCAGTTCCGTGATCTGGCGCCTGCTGTACTCAAGGGTGATTTCCCTGGCTGGAAGGGTTACTTCCTTCGCTCCGGTGCCGGTTGGGCCCATGCTCGAAACGCTTTGGTTGCGGCCGCAAAGGAAGCACAAAGACTGGGGGTCAAATTTGTTGCTGGATCACCGGCCGGCAGAGTCATCACTCTGGTTTTCGAAAACAACGACGTCAAGGGTGCCGTAACTGCAGACGGCAAGATCTGGCGTGCGGAACAGACGATCCTGTGCGCTGGTGCAAATGCAGGACAATTTTTGGATTTCAAGGACCAGCTGCGTCCGACTGCATGGACGCTCGTACACATCGCCTTGAAGCCCGAGGAGCGTGCGCTCTACAAGGACATGCCGGTCATCTTCAATATCGAAAAGGGCTTCTTCTTTGAGCCGGATGAGGAGCGTGGCGAGATCAAGATCTGTGATGAGCATCCAGGATACACGAATATAGTCCAATCACCAGAAGGAAAGCTACAGAGTCTTCCCTTCGAGAAAACTCAGGTCCCCTTGGAGTCCGAGAAGAGAGTTCGTGCACTTCTCAGAGAGACCGTGCCTCAGTTGGCAGACCGTCCATTCAGCTTCGCAAGAATCTGTTGGTGTGCTGACACCGCAAACCGCGAGTTCATCATTGACCGTCACCCCCAACATAAATCACTCATTCTGGGGTGTGGTGCTTCTGGCAGAGGTAAGTCCCCTTGTTCGTGAGATACACACCATGCGCAATTGCTGACTGATCGTCATCAATCAGGCTACAAATACCTACCATCCATCGGAAGCCTGATCGTTGATGCCTTGGAGGACAAGGTTCCTCAGAAGATCCATGAGCTCATAAAATGGAGCCCCGAGATTGCTTCGGACAGAAACTGGAATGACACCCTGGGCCGCTTTGGAGGGCCCAACAGAGTTATGGACTTTCATGAGGTCAAGGAATGGACCAATGTACAGCATAGAGACATCTCCAAGTTGTAAGAATAATGGCACATAATAAATTCCAAAATGAACAACACCAAGCGGACAACAGAAGCATGTACTTTATTAAACAGCAAACAGAAACGATCCAGAAAAAATGGTACATCATCATTTGAGACTCTAGGGTATCATAGAAATAAACACCGAATGATAGAAAATGAGCTCAGGTCTACCTCTCCTGAGAGGCTGCGGCTTCGGCGAGCTGATAGGACTCCCGGGCATCCCATAGGCGAGTGGCAGAAACATGGCCTGGGAGTTGCTGTTCCTCGTCACCAGGAAGCTTGGAGAATCCATCCGGTCCGATCGTTTCGTCCCTTCCATAGGGGCTCTCGCAGGTGATTGATCGAAGGGCTGGGTAATAGCGTCGGTACGAGAAATACGCTACGAGCAACCCGAGGAGTGATCCACAGGTAACATCGTATACATCATGGCGATAATCATCAAGACGAGAGATGGCAATCAACAAAGCACAGAGAAACGGCACAAAAGCCACGAGACAACGGCAGAGGTCGGTGCGTGGTCTGAACACATGCATTTGGCCGGAAAGAAACCTAGATAATCAATCAATATGGTTGTGGGATGTGCAGCATGCTAGCTTACAGTGACAGATAGCCCAGTCCACTGAATGAGAAGCTACTGTGACCACTAGGGAAGCTCCTCCATCCTTCTTGTAGAATATGCTCGTTGGGTTGTGTGCAGACTGTCCACGAAACCAATGAGTCCTCGGGAGTGCCCTTTCTTGGGATGCAACGCGAGATCAAATCAGGACGAGGTCGCCCGACAGCGTTCTTTATGATATCCGTGATGAGGCTCGTTAACATCAATGCGATGAGGAAGCCAAGCAGAGTCACTTGAACCTTGTGAGGGTATGGACGGAACACGGCAGCCCATGCAACAAGAATGAGAAACGGAATCACTCCGGCATAAATGACATTCCACACTTAGGCCGACAGTAAGCATCGAGGCGTAGGTAGTGGGCGTGGATGTAGATCTCACCGACGGGGACTCTTTCCACAAGGGCGTAGGGAAACTGTATGGATCTATTGTCTAGGGAGAACATGCGATGGAACGGGGTCGCGAAAAACTGGATCTGCATGGAACATTCGAGTCAGCGTCCGGATGTAACAGGTAGCAAGATTAAAGACGTACCAGAATCCATGCGCCTACAATGCACGCCAGCGCGACCGTGTCGACGACCGGGTAGGAGCGCTGATAGAGACGGGACATTGTGCCAGTTGCTTCGACTATCGGAGAGCGGGGGCTTGCTGAGCCAGCAGCAAGACCACTGCGAGGCATTTCTGATGGACTCGGTCGGAGGAGTCCAGATTCATGGGCAACCGGCGGAAGTCAACGCCTGGTTAGATCGATAAGGTAGTTGGGTAAGTTCAACCCAGGGACATGGACGGAGCAGGATGCAGACCGGCAGTACCATGCAAGAGGTGGCCTGGCCGCCCGAGCGAGCACGGGCCAACCGCGCCGGATCTCCGCATTGCGCCGCCTCGACTTGACCACAAATACCACCACCACCACCACCCCGCCAGTCAACTCGTCCCCTTCGCTGCAACGTCCCCTTCAGTCAATTGCCCTGCTGTCTACTGCCACCAACACCATGGCTGACGCTGGCCAGCCACGGACGCTCGCAACCGCGTTTGCCCCGCCGCCTCCGCTGTGGAAACATTTCACTCCCGATAACCTGAAGAAGCTTGAAGAGATCAAGAAGGAGGCGTCCAAGGGTGAGGATGGGAAACCGCAGCGAAAGAGGTGGTCGCCTTCTGAACTGCGTGGTCTGGATCTACCGCCAGAGCTTCGATTTCTCGTGCCCCCAGCGATACCTAGCTCCGGACATTACAGCGTTTTTGGAGAGCTCCAAAGCGTACGTCCTCGATTGCCCCTCGCTGTAATTCAGCTGCTTACACGATGATTCACAGCTTTCGACCGCTCTTCCATCCTTGAAGGATCAGGGTATCACTCAGCTCTATCCCTCCTCCCCGCCAGCAGACACCGACCGTCAATCGCCTTCGGAGCCGTCCGGACCGCTTAATCACGCATACTATCTCCTGAAGATCAGCAAATCACTCCTTCTAAACTTTCTCGAATTTGTTGGCGTTCTTTCGGTATCTCCGGAGCAGTTCGAAGCCAAAATCGAGGATCTGCGCAACCTTTTCATCAACGCACACCATCTCCTCAATTTATATCGACCACACCAAGCTCGCGAATCGTTGATCATGATGATGGAAGAGCAATTGAGCCGAACGAGGGAAGAAATCCAGCAGATGGACAAACTGAAGGCTGAGATCACGAGTGTTCTGGAACGTTTGGAAGCGGATGGTATCGCAGCGCAGTCATTTGCCCAGAAAACAGATGAGAACGGCAAACAGGGTTCTGCGTCAAGCGAAAAGACCCTCGAAGACGCACGACTGGTTTGGGACCTCTTGGATGGTAATATCGAGGGTTGAAAGTCTTGACTACGGATAAGCTCGTGCTATTGAAGCTACCTGCCAGAAGGCCTCGGCTTCTTCAGCGCGTGCAATTGTTGCCCGTGACAAATCGACGTGCAGACTAATACATCGGACTGTCTTCTACCAAAGGGCGCGCGCAATTTCAGCGAAACGGATCATGCTCCTGTTTGGCCCCTGGCCGACCATGCTACGACGAATGAATCAGCCAAGCGAAGCAGGATAAATACAGGCAATTTCTGCTCTGAGTATTTCTCAAATACCCCAACGCGACACGCGAAATACAACACTGGAACAAGCATCCACTTTGATACCCATAAACCCACTCTGCGACCAGGAACAACATAGTTCCGCGCACATCACGTGCCGCGCTAATGACGCGCATTTAAAATCCCACCAAAATTTCTCCCGCAACTTTTCTCCAACCATACAACATTCGCCATGACCAAGGTTGACCATTGAAGACTGAGCACACTCTCAGAACGCTTAATGATGCTTCAGAGTTTGGCTGCTCAATCCTCAACCTCAACCTTTGCGCCAATTGCAACCTTGAACAAATCTAATCCGTAAGTCGAGCAACTTTTCTCCTTCAACCAGCTTATATGATGAATTGCCTTTATCTTTGTTTCAACCCCATCAGAAGTACATTTATGTACACTTTGATGATAACTGCGCATCTTACCTCTAATATTTCTGAAAATAAGCTTAATTGCTTTTTGTTGTCTTGATTGCAATCACCATGATGAATCGTCTTGCTGACTCGGTTCAGATTTTAGGTTTCGTTTCACATTATGATAATTAATATTAATCTCATTATCTTGGAAAATCTTCTCTCCGCTTTCGTAAATAAATCCTGTAAAGCTTTTTAACGTAGCGTAATCGATCATCCAACCCCCCTTGCATAGCATAGCGCAAGTCCGACCCTCTTCCCCAAGAAAACCCACAAACCAAACGCCAAGTCTAAGTACCTACCCATCACAGTGAACCTTCTAAATATCTACTACCTAACAGCCACAATCCCTTGCCCTACCTACCTTCCTACCTACCCAGGCCGCTCACTCCACGCCTTCTCAATCGCACAACTAGCAAGTCTATACAATTCGGCCACGAAATCCGCCACCATTTTGATATGCACGATCTCATTGACGGAGGACGGTTGACGTAGAAACACTCGTTCCATCATGCTCATGGCTATTTTGAGCAGACCGAGGTCTTTGGTGGCTTGGGGGTCGGAGGGGTTTTGGAGGATGTTGCAAAAGATGGTGAGGAGGGCGGACATGGGGTAGAAGATTAGGGTCCTGGGGTTGGTAGTTAGTAATTGATAATGTTGTCTGGGAAGTGGTATTGTGGAAGAAGAGAAGGGGAGGGCAAACCAGAATATGCCGTCGATTAGAACGTGTTCTGATGCTTGGAGATATAGTAAGGTTGAACGACTGGCTTCGACGGAGAGAGCTAGACTTGAGTTCACGCCGTGCATGATTCCTCCTTGTTCTTTGGACCAGGATCTGCAGCGGCCGCTGGCTTGGTGGATGATGGTCATGCAGAGATGGTAGTTTAGTCGGAGGATGACCGAGTGCATGTTGGCGTTGGGGTCTGGGGTTTCTTGTGAAAAGGATAAGGTAGGTCGCCATTGCAGAGGGACTGATAGGCGCCATTTCTCGAGCTCGTCGTCCAGTTCCCGGATTTCTTTAAGGATCTCGGCGTCAGTTTTCTTGAGGCCTTTGAAGGAGTATAGAGCACTGTAAGCTCGGGACTTGATTATGCTGAGGCGAATGTCCACCGGATATACTGGATCTTCGGGCATTTCTCCCGGGGGCACATGTTGGTAGTCAAGGGGGCAGGTGAATAAATTCACCCCATAGTTTGGGGGTATTGTCAAGTCACAGTTGTCGTCCGAGAAGGCTTGCGGTTGTCCAGTACGGAGAGACACGTCTTTTTCAATTGTATAACATAGCCAGAATATCCGTCGAACATGCATCTGTGTTCTTAGGGTGATATCAGTCGGTGGCGAGTCTGGATCTTCAGCAAGAGGGATTGTGGTATGCCCGCCTAATAAGAATATCATGCGAGCTGCTATTGAACCATAGTAGCTAGCAGACTGTAGATTCCCAGTCACCAGTTCATAGAGTGCCTGTGATATTGTTAGAGCGCAAGAACCCACTTTTTGATAACGGATGGAAAAGATGCCGTATAAGCATTGGGTATTAATTAGTCACACTGCTGGTCAAGAATTTCGACTCACCAGCATTACGACCACCTGCAATCCTTCCACGGAGCCTGATTCCTGCAGAACCTGAGGCACTAGACATATAGCCTTTGTAAAGTAGGCCTCACCATCAAGAGGGGGCAAGCTTCTATACTGGTGTTCGAGATCAGGCGGAGGCACTAGAGAAACAAAGGCAGCAAAAGCAAAGACGCATGCCTTGAGGCTAGCTTTTCCATAACAAAACTTGAGGTGACGTTGCTGATAGGCGCTTTCGATAGTTTCCTTGAAAAGAACGGGGTCCAAAACGGGAAAAATGCGCCGCATGAATGACAAGGAAAACAGATTGAAGTAGTTATCGATAACCGTTCGATCAGGTAGCTCGAAAGCGTTCTCAGTTTGCGGGTTCATCGCCAGCGCATTGGAACTCAGCGCCCTTTGCCTTTCCCATGGCGGTTTGTTAGAGCTGACCAGTTTGCTGAGTGAGATGTTCTGTCCGGTCCGTGATTGAACCCATCGCTTGCCCTCCGGCAGTAGTAATGGGATGCCGGTGAACAAGCTAAAGCACCCCAGCTCTCGACCCGCGAAATGGAGAGGTACCGAAGATGGGCCCGAGTTCTCATTTGATGGGGGTGAGTCTTTTGGAAACTCCAGGGTATGGTTCAACAGATGTGACTCTGGAGGGGTATCTTGGTGCACGATACTAGGTGGTGTCGCGGATGGTGCTATGCATGGTGAGTGAATGACAAAACTAAGTACAACCCGGCATACGAACTAGGCTCCTTCAGAAGATTCTCCGTCAGGAACTTCTCTATACGCTCAATGCGCTCGGCCAACCCAGGCGTTTCTCTCTCGCTGCAACCCATGGGTCAGAAAATACTCCAGTACTGGTACTTTGAAGGCATTGATCTCATACCCCCGTGCATCATGTTTGGCTTTCCGTTTTCGCGTAATGACCCGAGTGAAAGTACATGGAATGTCATGATGACTGCACCAGTTACATTGGGGTTCGGCAGCATCACATTTAATCTACAAAAGTCAGAGGACAAAGTATGTATGCACCGACAGCGAAACCGACCTTTCTCTTGTAACACGAGTCGCAGGCCCTTGAGATACGCTTTCTCAATTTCTGAGCGTCCTCTTCTGACCTGCCGACTGACGGAGGAGAGTGATACATGAGTACACAGCGTCTGTAAGGACCATATAGAGTCCGTAGTAATCCAGAAGTCGCTAGGGAGAAGGAATGAGAGCGGAGGATGACGGAAGTTGCACGAGGCGAAAACCCTCCGGTCCGCTGACAAAGCACGGCGGTAAATTACACGGAACGGGCCATACATGTGGTACGATACGGACCCTTCATCCAACCTCCAGCTTACGCTTATCTTGTGAGCTCGCACGACGTGGGTCCCTCTCACAAAGCTTCATATATTCGATATAATATAGATATAGATATTGCCCAGTCCTACGCAAATCATGGATCCCTTCCAACGCCTCCCCGTCGAAATCATCAAGTCGATCGTCCATCATATCCCGGATTTCGTCGGCGTAGAAAGTCTGCTATTAGTATCAGCCCGAGTAAAGGCTGTCTTTCAATATGACCCTTGCGCGGTTGACCTGGACGACCTTCTCGCATCGACTTACCTTCTAGCGATGCCCGACGTTCCAAGCACCTTCCGCCATGTTGCCCTGATCCACCGCCAATCAGTCAGCGCCAGTAGTGACGATGGGGACATTGAGTCAGCATCCGAGAACAGTCCCATGGGCAGCGCAACTCTATTACATATGATCCACACCGCAGCGCAGATCCAACGTCAAGCATGCGCCTGCCTACTTACCATGCGGCGCAAGTTCTGCACCTCAGTTGAAACCCACTTGGCTACATCGATAGTCAACGAGGACTTTGCGGGCCCCTTCTCATTCATCGAAGAATGCCGAGCTTACTGGGCTCTATGGCACCTGCGCCACTACTCCGATCTGCATAAACTCGCACGAGAACGCATCAATTCTCCCGACAACACCAAAATAATCCAAAAACTGAAAACATACGCCAGCTGGAACGGCCCCACTGCCCTTCATTACCGTGCTGAGGAGATCTGGGCCATCGCAGCGACTCTGTCCGATTTGGGTCTATATGCATCTCAGCAAAAGGAACCCTCCCAGGATCGCTTGAGTCGCCCACCAAGGGTACCATTGCCTCTGTTTACATCATTCCAATTTCCTCCTCAGGCCGAGAATCACCCGGTATGGTGTCCGCCTCCAGTGCCGGAACATACAACGGTCAATGAGGCCTGGGATCGGATTGTGCGGCACCCGGAAGATTCGTCTCGGGGGACGTTGTTTTACCACCAACTACTCAGTATACTTCAGGTGTATGGACTTGCCAGCCCTGCTATACAGGATATGCCGCCATTTCGACGTCTTGGGGTTTTCATCTGGGATTGCTGGCGGCTTTACTCGGCTGGCTTGAAGTTTATCACCGAGAATATCCCGGCTCCGAATGGGGGGGTTGTTCAAGCCATGCATATTGATCAAAAAAGAGTCTATGAGATGCAGGCGAATTGGTTGGCATTGAGGGGCTAGACCTGTGACTACTGGTAAGTGGCTGAAATGGTATATCTGTGCAGGCTGACCAGGAAGTAGCACTGGACACTTAGTATCTAGATGAGCCGCTTGGCATGCCGCTAGTTCACGTTATGATCGATCAATACAGAGCAATACCACTATACTGACGGCTCGGCGCCTGTCTTTAGTAAGCGGGTACCCGGGACATCCGACCCGGGCACTTGATTCTCATAAGCAATACAACATCATTCATAAATCGTTATCCTAACTAATTGATCATGATATACACAAAGAATAAAAACGCATCGAGTCTACCAGTAGACCCATGCAGCCGTACAGAGAAAATCTTAAGCCCCAAGAACGGTCTGCTCTTCCTCTCTCAACAAGTCGGCCTCAATTGCACGTCTGCGAGCCTTTTCTGCTTCGCTCGAGTTATCCTTGAACACTTCGTCCATTTGCTCCAGGCTCTTGCCCTTGGTCTCAGGAACGAAAACGAAGGTCCACACGAAGGCGAGTACACAGAATACTGCGAAGAAGACGTAAGCTCCATAGCCGGTGTCTTCGATCAGGGGTGGCGTGATCAGGCCCTATTAACTATATTAGCGTTGCGTTCACCCCGGAGAGAATCACGTGGGTACTTACAATAATAAAGTTGTTGAGCCAGTTGGAGCATGTCGAGAGGGCTACGCCCTTGGCACGAAGAGAGGATGGGAAGACCTCTGCGACCAGTTAGATACGAACCGTTACTCATGCTTCTTGGGATATTTGCTTACCAGCTGGCAATGCCCATCCTACAGGTCCCCAGGAGCCACCAAAAGAGATCATATATACGAGTAAAAGGGCTACACTGGCCCAGCCAGGTCCGCGATGTGCGGGCCAGTTGTCAGAGTAGAGTCCGACCAAGACGGCGATGATAATGTGGCAGGTTGCCATGATAGCCACACCCCATAGAAGCAGAGCCCGTCGGCCGAACTTGTCCATTGTCGAAATACTCGTAGTCACTCCCACAAGCTGGCCCACATTCACAATACCCGCCATCAGCAACTGCATACTGTAGTCCAATCCCATGGTTTCAAACAGCGTGGGTGCGTAATATATGAGAGCATTGATTCCAACAAACTAGACATCTATCAGTACTCGCCTAGGGCGTTCTCAAAATAGCTTCGTTGCTTACCTGTTGAAAGAACATCATCATGATACCGATGTGTGTCCTCCTCCAGCAACCCTTCTTGAAACAGTCTGCCCAGCATGCCAAATCAAGCAGCACCGCATTCTTAAATCCACTGCCTTGTAGATTGGGGTGCTTTTCTGCATTTAGTTGCTGGTGAAAGCGGACCTCCGCCTTGATGTCCAGAAGCTCTTGCCTAACGCGCTTATCGTTCGTTGGCAATTGACGCAACCTGGACAGACTGTGGAGAGCCTCCTCCTCCCTTCCTTTCGCAACAAGCCATCTTGGGGAGAAAGGCAGGATGATAACACCCGCCACCAGAATGAACCCAGGGATCAACTGCAGCAGGAAAGGGAGGCGCCATGCCCATTCTCCAGCCATGTACCTAGTGCCATAGGTAATCCAGTATGCAATGACGATACCAAGGACGATGAACAGTTCCTCCATAACCAGAAGAGTACCTCGACACTCAGGTGGACCTATCATACTAAGTCAGTGGACGCTCATGTGATAACAACATCCCGGTACTCACTGATTTCCGAAATATACAATGGAGCAACCATGGACAGCATGCCAATGCCCACACCGCCAATCAATCGGGCGACTGTCAACATGGCATAGTCCACCGAAGCTGTCTGCAGTACCGACCCAATCGTGAAGATGCAGACCGCGACAATGATCGAGTATCGCCGAGAGATCTTGTCCGCAATCCAGCCTTGGTTAAAAGCACCGATCAATGCCCCTAGTTCGATCATGGCTGTCATCAGACCTTTCCAGAAGCCCGAGTTAACCTCGGGGAAACGCTCCAGGAATTGGTCCATGACCAGGATGACTGAAACTACGCCTTGATCATAACCAAATGTGAGACCACCCAGTGTCGAACAAGCGGCACACATGAGAACGAATGGATTGGCAATGAGACCCCGAATGCCTGGAGGGCCGTAGGGTTCCCTATCGGGCAAGATATCCTCTGCATGGTGAGTGAACCCATGGATAGACGAACGACCATCCGGTGCCAGATCCTTTGCAGGCTGTGTGGACTTTTTGTCCATATTGATTGGGAAGGATGGAAGATGGAACAAGGCAAGGCAGGAGCTGACAGATGGGAGGAGAAATGGCTACGACCCGGATGGGTCAAGGGGATGCTTGTTGTGAAGAGAGAAGTGGCACGTAAATTGTCATACCAGGAAGCAAAAGAAGACCGGACTTAGACCGCGACTTATATAGATATATCGATCAACTCCAATCAGCCCGACCAGCCAACCAGAAGGAGCCAGATACCCAAGGAAAGTCAGAGACCGCGGTGCGACATGATTCGCAGCAGGAAGAACGGTAAGAACGGTAGGATTCGGGTGTTTCCATAACCATGAGGCAGAAGAGGAGAGAAGAAACGAACCCTAAGCTGGGATCTGCAGGTGAGCGTCGAATCGCAGGGCCTGGAATGGAGTGGGTCGCGGGCGGAGACCGACAGGGAAACGCGAGGTGGAGGTGGATTCTCTGGCTCGAAGCCACTAGAAAGGCGCAAGCGTGGGATGGAATTGGATCGAAAGCCGGTTTGCGGCTTCAAAGGCAGTCTTAAGGATTGAATTCCATCAATTGCACCTTTCCCAGGAATTGTTCGTTGATTGTCTGTTTCTCCTACATTCTTTAATTTTCCGATTAACGAGAACAGACCATCCCGTGACGCCGACACGTGCGGGCATCATTAACTCCTTTCCGGCAGATGAGCGTATCGACGATTGTCTCACCCAGTGTTAGTGTCGGAGTAAGGGCGTCCTGACTGGTGTCTGTTTCTCAGCGTAGATGCTCCGCATCCGCATGGCGATAGGTCCACTGTTGTACGCATGGCCGAATAGGAAGCATCCGACTTTCCAACGCCATTTCGGCTCAGACAGCCTATGTCATCGTACACTTAACAGCCATGGATCAACGAAGCGTATCTTCATGGATGATGCTTCTTCAACGGCCAATCAGAGGGGAGTTTGGGATGCCCGAAAGCAGCTGCGGGATGAGCGTGCCACGGATGCTGCATCATCCTACGCGGTTGCGGCAATCGAAGCGGAGAAGCCGTCAGGTCGAAAGCCGATCGACGGTATTCGATAGACACACCGTAGCTTGGCCAAAGTGAAGTAAGTACGTAGTGTACTTGTTGAGCCAACCAGGAAAAACGTGTAGGTTACCGGAAGAAGACACAGCCAGATTCAGCCAGGTGGCTTGGAAGCTGGAGGGATGTTGGCCCAAAGTGAGTACCTTATCAGGAGGATTGGATGAAGTCGGTCAGTCCGTCAGTCGGTCAGTAGTAGTCATTCGAGATCGGTGCCTGAAAGAGAGTCCCGTGATGATAAGTAACCTTACGGCGAGGGCAGCTGCCCCTCCTTCGGGCGGGCGTGACGTGACGCTCTCCAAAGCGTCCTCCGCGTCTTCATTCTTCTTCTCCCTCTCACCAGCCCACCAGCTCCTCAGTTTCTCTTCCGTATCTCTGACGGCAGCTGTATCTCTCCCCACGGGGATTTAAACTTCAAGCTTAGTTCCTGGCAAATCGGCCCAGGATCCAGTTCCCGTTCTCCTCTTTTCCCCACCTGGCTCTGCTCCAAACGCCGACCGTCTGCTCGGTCGACCACCGGTCCTCGTCCTACCTTCCCATCTGCATCACTTGCTCTCCTGCACGGCATTGCGCATTCTGCCACCGGTCCGTGGTCGCCTTTGACATCCCGGTTTCCTGCTTGGTTGGTCGCTCGCGTTCCGAGTTCGTGTGTTGCTAACGGGTTGTTGCGCGACTGGTCTTTAGGAAGGGAAAAAAACTCAACCCAACAACGGATTCCAGTTTCCGGCATCAACGTCATTCCACATTTCCCCCTACCCCAGAGCCGCTCTTTGTGACCCAGTCTCTCCGACCATTCCCCGCAACTAGCCGCAATCGCGCATAATCCGAAATTATGGGCTCGTTTATGGAGGATCTCTGGTCTAGCATCTTTACCCCGGGTCCCACCCCCACCCTCCTCATCGCAACCAACGTCACCTTCGCCGCCCTTCAGGCCCTCTTGCTCGCCCTCCTCCTGGCCACATACAGCATCCACTTTATTGTCCTATCCTTCTTGTCCGGTGCCCTATGGTGGTCCATCAACTGGTTTGCTCAGGAGCTGAGGCGGGTGCAGGTGGAGGAAGCGGAGAAAAAGAAGCAATCGGAGGAGGAGTCTGCAGAGAGCCAATCCGAGTCAGACGGCAATCGGAAGACCCCGGCTACTCTCGACAGTGCCGAAAGTGATACAGAGACGGAAAGCCTGCCCGAGCGCAAGGGTGCAGCTGCCACCGCTTCCGCTCCTCGGTCTATTGCTGCTTCGGCAACTCTGCAGCCACCAGAAGAGCACGGCGGAGTTCGGAAGCGCCTGAGCATGAGCGGCGACAGCTCAGGTTACCAAAGTACCGATAGCGAATGGGAAAAGGTGGATGACGGCAAGGCGATCTAGGCATGCAGTGTTGGATCGGCGTGTCAATGCAACCCAAGGGCCCGTGTGGCCCAACCTGATACTGTTCTGCATCGGGCAGGAGCCGGACGGCTCAGTCTACATACATTCCTTGCAGTGTCATATTGATGTAGAGAGGCATTCTGTTTTCTCGTACCGGCGAGATACCCCATAGATGACTGATTCATGCCGGATGGAATTTACAGAGATATTTATATTGAATGAGATATCCGAATGACTGTACACTGTCCAGGTAAACCCCACGGCAAAGAGATAAGCCCAACCTTGCATCTGCGGAACATCCCTTAGCCCGGTGGAGGAAATATCCCACGCCGAATGTGACCCCTCCCAGCTGCAATTCCATACCCACGTCGGACCAATGACCTCCCAACTATACGATTGCGTCAAAAGTCACGACAGAATGTTATCCTGCCTTGCTTCAGCAAGTTCAATCCTATCGCCTCTCGTCATCCGGCCCAGAGGATGTATGCCGTTAATAACTACCTGAACCCGTCCTTCCTTGACCATCCACCTAGTAAAATATTATTACCTCCACGTATTGGTTAAAACTATCAATTGATTGCCAAGTATATCAATAGTATCATTACGTAGTAGCCGATCAGTTGCAGTCCGCTTTCTGACTAGTTGTAATCTAATTATCCAAGGAATATTTCACATATATTATAATAGTCACCTTTGAGCACCGCCAAATAATACAGCCCTTAAGCCTAAGTATCCTTAGACATAACCAAATGGTTTAATCCGACATACTCCCACTAACAACATCCCGATAGAAAGCCTCCAGCCTCCTACCTCGAGGAAAGTCAGGATACAGATCCCAAAAATCTAAGTACCCGAGGTACTTTGCAATCTCAGGGGTATTATCCCCCCGAACGCACCAGGAGATACGATACTGTCCCATGTTATAGTTTGCAATGTCCATGATATTGCTCGGATGCGTCACGCTCTCGGGGCTTTCATCTTGCCGGTTCCGACATGCTGCCATGATCTCGATGATTTCCTTCTCTGTTATCAAATGTTATGGATAGATACAAGAAGTGGCGCAGAGTCTAGTATGTGGTCTATGGTGTAGCTGTAGCAATTCCATTTTGACATCCCTCAACCATGCTATAGCTAATACTCACTAGCCTAATATAGATAAAGACAGTCGTAGACAGTCTCAAAGAGTCTCAAGTCGTAGACACCTTAGTGCTTCAGGGGTATCACATCACAGCATTGTATATATATATGCCCATTCGATACACAGTAGTGACAACACATCCACACTACGCAAAGTTCAGAGCCCAAATCAAGTAATCAGGCTAGACAGCACTAGACATTTCTCAGAATATACTGTCAAAGCAACATCCATCAGAAGTGAACCGCTATAATGTGACTGTTTGAATATTTCCTCTTTCGGCTCTTATCGATAAGCATGTTGGCGGCTGACTAATC
Organism: Aspergillus sclerotioniger CBS 115572; assembly: GCF_003184525.1. Taxonomy (NCBI): domain Eukaryota; kingdom Fungi; phylum Ascomycota; class Eurotiomycetes; order Eurotiales; family Aspergillaceae; genus Aspergillus; species Aspergillus sclerotioniger. The sequence continues at coordinate 104,465 of NW_020291008.1, read as the reverse complement.
CAATTATCCAGCAATGCTCCAAACGCCTCCATCAACAACATCCAAACAACAGCTATCAGCCAAGAAGAGCTCTCAAAACAATCCCGAAGCCAATGCAATGACTCCAACCTGACACCAGCATGCCATCCACCACAGCACTCCACACCAGCCGCCGACGCGTCTTCGGCTCCGTCCTCCCCCCCGCGTCCCTAGAAGATTTCCCGTCCGCGGGCGCAATCGGGCCTACGACCTCCAGCCTCTTCTCCAACTTCTCCTCGAGCCTGAAATCCCGTGATAGCACATCCCTGTTCCGCTCTTCGATTACATCCGATAAAACAGACGTCGACGAGCCATGGTTGGACCAAGCGACATGGGGCCGGGCCTGGCAGGCCGCGACAACGTTCCTCTCCATTCCGGATCGCGGGTTTGAAGTGCTCCTACGATATGAAGAGATAGGAGAAGCGGAGTTCTTGCGACTGTCAAATCGGGATAAGAAACCGTCTCGGGAGGTGGTGGAGGCGTTTGCATACTTGATCAAGTTTGCGGTGGGGTTGGATGTGGAGGATTTGCAGAGAAGTTTATTGGATTGGTATGGGTATGAGATTCGGAGACACTTTTTGAGAAACCTTAGGGGTGGGCTGTTCAAGGTGGGTTCTGAGCGAAGTTATGCTCGTTTAATGGTGCTGATCGTGTACAGCTCCTAAATCACCCCGAAAAGGGCGGACTGCTGCAGAAGATTGTGCAGTGCTTGCAGCTGACGAGGAGAATATATTTTGCGCCTCTAGTGGAGTTTCTGCTGCCGCTGTTGGATGCCGCAGAGCAGGAGGGCGTGTTCTTCAAACTGCGTAGGGCATTTCATATGATGGTTGCTTATGCGTTGCCGTGGTCGTTGAGATCGACGCTGCTGACTCGGGAGATTACGACGGAAGCTCTGGTTATCTTGGGGATTGATACGCTGGGTGAAGGGGGAGACGCAGAGAGCGTCGATAACATGGAGGTCGATCGGCGATATTCGGTCTCGTATCAGGATTGGCGTGATGAGCCGTCTATCGCAGTCAGGGTGCAGTTGATGGCGGAGGAGGACGCGCGTGTCAGTGCAGCTCGGGAACGCCTGTTGGGGCTCTTTGATGGGTTGCAGCTGGTTGGTATGGGCGGCGACAAAGCGCAAAAAGTCTTTGCTAGTGTGATGAATACTATGCTGAGCGAGTTTATTCGCGCGGCGTATACAGGACAGTGGGAGGGGCCGTCATTCGTGTCCCATCATCTGCGACACTGGATTGAGAACGTGTTTGCGCGCTTGGTCGTGCAGGTTTTAGCAATCATTAACGTACCAGACTCGGGGACCAGGGAGCCAGATGGTCTTGATGTCAGTCTAAATGACGTGGAGAAGTGGCAAGAGATCGGGATTGCTCGTTTGGGGGCACTGCGGACAAGCGAGCTCTTCGATGTGATTGTCGAGTGGCCTGCGAGCAGCGGAGCTATTGAAGATTTACGACACTTTACTACGTACCCAGCAGCGCGGTCTCATCTGACGCACTCGTTTATTGCCGTCCTCAACCAGCGATTGCTACACCCGGGCGCCTCGACGGTGGAAATTCTGCAGGTGTATATCTCTATCATACGATCGTTCAATCTGTTAGATCCCAAAGGGGTGCTTCTGGATCGGATTGCTCGGCCCATTCGCAGATATCTTCGCGACCGCGACGACACCGTCAAGGTTATTGTCGGGGGTCTCTTGGCTGATCCGGACGCGGATGGACAGACTGCCACTCATACGGACACGCTGGTGGAGTTGTCGGCTGAACTGACCAAAGCACACCAGAACTCCCTGCGGGCTGATAGCGGGGAATTAGACTGGGATGACATGAACTGGGTCCCTGACCCGGTCGACGCGGCACCAGATTACCGCAAGTCGAAAACATCGGATGTCATTGGAAGTCTTATCAGTCTGTTTGAGTCCAAGGAGATGTTCGTCAAGGAGATGCAGAACATGCTGGGCGACCGACTCATACAGAAGCGCGCCGAATTCGACCAAGAGATGTCTGTTCTGGAGCTTCTCAAGGTGCGCTTTGGTGACAATGCCCTGCAAGCATGCGAGGTCATGTTGCGGGATATTTTCGACTCGCGTCGCGTTGATGCCGTCATCCGCAATGATCAAGGGCTGGATTCAATACAAATGCCAGTTACGCTTACAACGGAGCCAGACGAAGAGATGCCAGAGTTGCATGCCAAGATTCTTTCCCACTTCTTCTGGCCTGAGCTCCAAGGACCGGAATTCAGGGTTCCCGATGAGATTTCTTTCCTGCAGGAGCGGTACTCACAAGGGTTCGGGTCACTGAAGCAGTCGCGTAAGCTCACTTGGTTGAACGGGCTGGGACAGGTCACTGTCGAGCTGGATCTCGAGGACCGCGTGTTTGTGGACGATGTCACGACCTGGCAAGCCACTGTGATCCATGCGTTTAATTCGGGATCGGGTGAGCCGGTGACGAAGACCACCGAGGATCTCGCCTGCGAACTTGATATGTCACTTGCTCTCGTGCGCAGCGCGTGTCTCTTCTGGATGAGCAAGCGCATCCTCGTGGAGACACCGCGGGATACATACCACGTATTGGAGAACCTACCGAGCGAGGAGGGCAACGCAGCCGCAGATCCGGGTGCATCTGGCGCAGGCATTGCGGAGGATCAGTCTGCGGAAACAGCCCAAGCCGCCGCCGAGGCCGATGCAGCTGCAGCCGCAGCCGCCAAAGAAACAGCCGAAGCGGCAGCCATGGAGAAGATGAATCTGTACTGGCAGTTCATCATGGGCATGCTGACCAACCAGGGCGCAATGCCACTGCAACGGATCGTGATGATGCTGAAGATCGCCGTCCCGGGCGGATTTCCATACAGCAACGAAGAGCTCCGAGAGTTCCTAGCGGGGATGGTCTCTAAGGGCAAATTGGATATTGTCAGCGGGGGCAACTACAAGGTCGTGCAGTAATGCAATACGGCAGCACCACATTGTATGACTTATGAATAACGAGACATAACCTAATTCAACAACTATTCAAACATGGTATAAGCTAAACATACATCAAACAAGACATGACAATCATCCACACCAGCTCACTCCGCATCCAACGGCGCCACCGGCGCCTGATCATCCACCTGAATGCCCCCTCTCTTCTTCTCATTACTATCCCAGAACGGCAGTTTCCAACCCCCCTCATTCTCCGGCGTCGCCAACCACAACCTCATCAGATGCCGTCTCGGCGTAGGAGGCGCATGATCCACATACGCCGTGCGCGCATGCAACACGTGCGAATTAGCCAGGAACTGAATATCGCCCACCTCCAGAATCATGTGCAGTTTGACGCGATTGCAAGTCTCCTCGAGAACCTCAAGCGCCTCAACCTGAGCAGCGGAAAGCGGAGGAATGATGCCAGCATCAGAGAACCGAGTGAGCGAGCGCACATAATAGGGATCCCATCTGCAACCACTGTCAGCATCACCACACCACACACCATAAAACCTCCCGAATGAAAGAAAGAAAACATACTTAGTATAAACCCGCGCATTCTCCCCCCTCTCCAAATAAACCACACTCGTCTTAATATACTCCTCCTGCCCCTTACTCGTCTCCCCCTTCCGATCAAAATACCATATCGGCTCAGTCAACGTCTTCAGCACATCCGGCCTCTCCTTCGCCAGAACATTATACACATGATGCGAAGACACAAGGTCTGATTCCCCGCCTTCCCGGGCACGATGAATGCAGAGTAACCCGACGATATCGGAGTCGTCAGCGTGGAAGAATTGTCTATATTACCAGATCAACACCCACCACCACAACCACAACCAAAAAGAAAGGGAATGCTCACCTCGCATTCGTCCTATAAATCCTCACCGAATCAATCTGCGTCGGATCCTCCCCCAAATCCTTAACATGACCTAGCACATGGCCGCGACTATTCTGGCTGACAAAGTATCCCAAATACGTGCCTAGTCCCATATACGCGATCGCGGACTTGTGGTTCCCCCATTTCTCGACGGGGAAGCCTTTGAATAGAATGAAGCCTTTTCCGTCGAGGAGGTCGGAGCGGAGTGAGTGGAGGCGGATGGAGAGGGTGGGGAGGGGGAAGTTGTTCTACCTTTTGTCAGTATACATACCTACAAAGAAAGAAAGGGATGAGGGGTAGGGGTATGTACCTTGCTTATCCCCGTCATTGGGATCTTCTTCCTCAGAAACTCATCCGCCGCAAACGAAAGCTCGTCGATCTCCGCCTCCGTAAACCGATGCGTCCATTTCTCAGGATTATCACGATAATCTTCTGGTTTCCAGACCGTAGGGCCGGTGATTTCGGTGGGGAATTTCTCAAAGGGATGGATGTGTTCGGCGAGAGGGGGGTGTTGGCCGGTGGTTTTGAGGCCGTCGGGGAAGATTTCAATGGGGATGGTTTGGGTAAGGGCCATTGTCGTTACTTTTTCAGTGGTAGGGTTGGATCTTGTTGATGGGGTAAAAGAGATTGGGGTGGTGTCTTGGGAATAGATGCAAGAGGGGAAAGAGGAGTATGTATATATACCCCTCCCTGTCCGTTGCACAACCCCTCACCACTGCAGCCAAAACCCAACCCCTGGTAATCAACGATAAGCACAGGGATTCATCGATGTAACCATCAGTGGAGGGATATGGCGTGCCCGATACAAAGACTAGGTATTATTGGGGATGGGCGGTTCTCATAGGAGGAGGCGGCCGCGGCGACGATCACGAATGTGGTTTGCCGATGGCGCAATCTCGGGTGTGATGTTGTGATGATGTGCGGGAGGGGTTGTCATTCCTATGGATTATTGTGGGAGAGGTGTGATTTATGTAGGTGATTTACTATGAGAATGTTGGTTATAGGGAGGGATTGTGGTAGATGGTGGGTGGGATTGAGGCTGGTTGGTTGGTTGGTGGTGTACTATGTAGCTGTGGGTTGGTGGTAGGTATGGGTATAGGTAGGTGGGAACGAAGTTGTATACAACGTCGGGTATAAGCTAGAACCCGGGAAACTTCTCGGGCGAGAGATGAAACTTTGACTTGGGTGTGGATTGTTTATTGGTGTTTCAAAGGGTTCTGGAGGAGTGGGCTGGGAATGAGGGCATGGGTTGCCTGATCGGGTAACCGGCTGGTTTATGGAATGCATGTGGATGGCATGTGTGTTTGTATGTGGATGTGAATGTTTGTGGGGTGAGAGCTTGGCTTAGGTAGTTGCTGGTATTTACTTTCTGTGGTTTCTGGTCTGGGGATATGGTTTATTCGTCACTGGGGTATTTGGATTTGACTCTTTTACTGACTGGTTGCTGGTGGGATCAGAATTTGGATGATACTTGTTCAAGTGGAGTGATTCTTGGTAAGTGTGGGATTTAGTAGATTTGGTAGCTGTAGGTGCTTGCTTTATTGTGTTATTATACCTTGCGAAGCTTCGACTTGTTCAACGAGAATTAGAAAATTGTTGTTGGGCTTCAATATCTCATGCTATCATCTATGCGTATTTATATGTTACATAAAGCATTAGATGCTGTCTGCTTACATAGAATAGGTTGTGTAGTGTAATGGTCATCACTCTGGATTCTGATTCCAGCAATCCCGGTTCGATCCCGGGCACGACCTTTTTACTTTTTTGCTGGTCTTGGATCTGTGTCGCTCTGATTGGATGATAAGTATAGACAGCTGCTGAAACAAATGGACTTGAGCACAACAGTTGTAGACCAAGCCCGTGCTGTTGACAAGGTTGAATTGGGAATCAATCATAAGTTAGGGTTGTTGAATCGGCAGAGGATATCTGCAATTGAACACATATGTGATACGTTAGGTTACATGCATGAGAGGAGAACACCATATACTTAGGGCTTGATGGTAAAGCCCGTGGAATATTTGATAGTAAGGATCTACCCTAGTATAGGCCTAAGGCAGATAATTAGGCAACCAGGCAGTCCGAGCTCTGCCTATTCTGGGGGGATGACATAGAACCCGTCCGGCAGGTGAAATACTTTGATAACTCTGATACCACTCAACACCATCACTAAAACCTCACTCAATAACCAATCCACCACAACTACCCCATAACCCCACTCAACATGAACGATAACCCCTCCTGGACAAACATATTCTTTTCCAACAACCCCCCCCCCGATTTCATCAACCAACTCAACAACGAAACCAACCCCCAACCATCCCCATTCATCCCCGAAGACAGCAACTGGAAACTAGGACGCAAAGCAGACAAAGGCCGACAACCAGATCCAACTCAAATCCAAGTCCTCTGGCTCCGTAGCCACGGCCACAGAAAATACATCGCCAAAGTAGTATGTCCATACCCCAATCATACAACCAGATCCAAGTTGATCAGTTTAGTTCCCCGAATACACCCCAAACCAAGCCAAAATACAACTCCAACGTTTCAGATTCCGCAATTCCCAGATACCCAAACTGATCCCCGATGCTTTGCACGAATTCGATAGATTTCCCCGAGAAGCTAGGGCATACACCCACATTGACCGATTCTGCCCTGACCACGAAAGAATCTACTTTCCCAGCCACTACGGGGTTATCACAAATCTGGACAAATCCAGATTCTCCTCGGGATATCGCCAAGAACGAGCTATTATCCTCGAGGCTATTAAACCGAATGTCCGCTCTCGACGGATCCTAGCTGAATCGCCAGAGACACACTCTACCAGCTTTACGCACACCCTTGCAAAGCTACCACTAAGCCCATTCGAATACTCATACTATCTATCTCTCTTCCACGACCGTCTCCATCGTCTAAACGCTTTGCATAAGCTGGGAATCATCCATGGAGACATACAAGATTGGCATTTCCGACTCCCGGATGACTTTCATGATACAGTGTTGTATGATTTCTCTGAAGCGTACACTTTCACCCCCAAGTTACCCCTTCGGTTCCGTGAACCCATAATATTGAGCCGTTTTGCAGAAGGTGAACGTCAAGGTGTTGAATTACATCTTGGAAAACGGTACGAGACAATAAACCTACTTTCCTCAACTATACCTAACTAACACACACCCAGAGCAAAAGACAGAGATCTACGTTCCTATCTCATTAAATCAACCTCGGAACAGATCATAGACAATACTATCTGACAACCACTAGATCGAGAAGAAGCCTTGCTCGAGTTAATTATATTGAAGGTCTGGAATCGTCCGGATTGTGAGTCCCCTCGCCCAGCCCCATTTATCAACAGCACGAAACTGACCACTCAGATTTCTCAACACCTACTTTATCATCCATCTTCCCGTTTCTGGAGTACCTGGGCCGAAACTCCGACCCGGGGTGGTGTATTCGTCGAGCGAGACTCTTGGATCGAAATGAGTTCGTTTGGGCCGTTTTCGATGATGATGGAGAGCATTCTGTATCAATTATCTTTCAAGATGAATTGCAGTTTGAGACAGCATGCAGAACTCGCTTTTTGCTTTGCTTGGTACCTAAGTCGTGGGGTGTGAAGGATCAAGAGAAGCTTCAATGTGTTTGTTGTTCTTTCGTGTCGTCTAGGCGCTCCGGGAGGATTATTGAGAGGGGTAAGTTTATGGAGATGGAGATGGAGAAGGGAGAGGAGGGTGGGATTTAGCTGATGACGTAGAGTGTGAGTATGCTAAGGATAGTTGAGGGGTGGGTGTCAACCTCACATTAAGAAAAAGATGCATTCATGGGACACTAAGCTCGGCATTTTTTAGGGTTTGGATAGTCCCCTTCCCATGGTCCTTTTTGATATGACAGATCCCGGGAATTCCATTCAAACCGTCATTCTAATCGGATCCGCGACACTTTCTTATGGACATTCTCTATATTCTAGTAAGGCTTCTTAAGACTGAGCATAAAGAAACCCTCGGTTACTCCCGCCTATACGGACAGACCCGTCAGGCAGATTTCATTGTGTCGGTGGATTCAACAGTTGACCATGCTTCCACAACAATGGATCAAAGAATATTATCCCGACAACTGCGTAGGATGCTGCCTCATAAAATGACATCCCAAATCTATATAAGAACCCATCTCAACCTTTTAAGTTCGCCAGACCATAGACCTAGTCACGAGGTAGAAACCATGTCACCCCTTCGCAGCCGTCTTCCATCCATTCGCCCATCTCTTGCCCGCCCTTCTCTCCGTCCCCTCCACAATCTATCATCATCAACCTCAACCCCAAAACCAACAACCGGCTTCGTAACCCTCGAGAAAATCGAAGAAGAAAAATCCCCCAACTACCATCCCGCCAACTTCTACCCCGTCCACATCGGTGAGATCCTAGCATCCAAATACCAGGTCGCATCCAAACTCGCCTACGACGCATCATCCACGACCTGGCTATGCCGTCATCTCCAGTAAGCCATTCCCATCCCCTACCAGACACCCAACTCTAACTTTCCCCAGGGAAAAAGCCTTCTTCACCATCAAAATATGCAAGGCAGGCCCACTCCCCCAAAACGAACTAGCCATCTCAAACCTTCTATCCAACGCAGACACCAGCTACGAGGCCAGAAAATACGCTCGTTATATTATTCAATCCTTCGAAATTATCGCACCCGATGGCACGCCCTTCTGCTGCTTGGTCTATCCTCCCTATGGAATGAGCTATTCCGAATTCCAACGTAAACTACCCGGCGCGCAAATCGACAAGGAAGTTGCTCAGAGAGTCATCCAGTTTGTGCTATTCTCGTTGGATTTCATGCACTATCATGGTGTTGTTCATACCAGTACATACCCCCCTGAATCTGCAGTTCACTTAAACTAACGACCAGCCAGACGTCACCTTAAATGCCATCCGTCAAGGAATCGTGGATTACAAATCCCTAGCTCACATCGTATACAACCAATCCAAGCATCCATCCGCGAGGAAGGTTTCCGATGACCGCAACATATACTTCTCGCAGCCGATTCCCTTCTGTGATGGAATGCCGGTGCTTTCTGGCCTTGGTGGAGCGAGATTGGGACGTGCGGCGGGGAAGCATAGCGGCAGGACTATTGCCCTGGGGGTTCATAGTGCCCCGGAAGTTATTCTCGATATGGAGTGGGATTGTAAAGTTGATATTTGGGCTGTTGGGACTACGGTAGATTCGCCCCCTCTTATACTAATAACATGAATCTAACATACTGTAATTAGATCTGGACCCTGATCAACGACGATGACTTATTCCCCGCCCCCAAAGACGGAATTTACAACGAGGAACAACATCTTGCGGAATTAGTGGTGATTATGGGTCCCCCTCCCGTGGAGTTTCTGAAACGGAGTAGTAGTACTAAGTGCGAGAGGTATTGGGATGAGCAGGGTATGTCCCCCCCACACTCCTCCTCTATAGTTAGTTCTCAGCCATGGTCTAATCTTTAATCCAATCCGATATAGGTAACTGGAAAGGCTCGATCCCTATATGGGACCAGCCATTAGAAACGAGAGTGAAGCGATTCAAAGGCCAAGATAAAGAGCTGCTTTTGAATCTTCTCCGGAAGATCTTTCGTTGGGTGCCGGAGGAGCGACCAACCGCGGAGGAATTGGTCTTTGATGAGTTTTTGATGCAGAGTGTGGATATGGAGGGTTTGAAGTAGGTTGGATATTCACATTCACAGTCACATCTACTACATCCACATCCACATCCACATCTATATCTATAAGCTTTACTTTTCTGCAGGAATAATCCTACAACTAGTATTCAGGCGTTTTATATAGAGAGATAAAGGTATTGAGGCCCTGCATTATTAGAAACATTCATTCATTCATTCATCATCATCATGTTCACCCACCACCCAGAATCATTAAATATACCCAGCCTGAAAAATAAACTTCTATCCCTGGCTGGCCACAAGACATGAACACATCAATAGGTCACCTAACTTTAATACAGCTTAAATGCGGACCTCCCCAAACCCTAAATGATGGCGCCATGACCTACCCAATCGGGTAATCCGATCCACTTCGCCTTATCATCTGCATCTATCTAATCGTATATCAACTGTTCCCGACCCCTCATTTCGACAACTTACATTCATCCACATATTCCATACAAATCCAAGAGTAAACCAAAATGAAAACCACGAAAAACATCCACATCGCTATTCTCGACACCGACGTCCCAGTTCCAAATGTGTACTATGCTCGTGGGCTCTACAGTACCCAGTTCCGTACTCTTCTCTCGGCAGCAGCAAGTCGAATAAACGATCAAACTTGCTGTGCAGGTCAAGCGGATGAGGAGATTCGAGTTCATACAACCGCTTTCGATGCTTTGGGGGGCCAGTTACCCTCTTTGTCGAGTTTATCTACCTCTCCAACCTCAACCTCCAATGATGGGAATGAGGAGGATGTAAACCCCCTCGCAATCCCCATCTCCGCAATCCTAATCACCGGTTCCGTGGCATCTGTCTACGATCCTACATTAAAATGGGTCTCGCCGGTAGTGGAGTTCATCAGAACGGTGTATGAGCGGTATCCGCATGTGAAGATCTTTGGGAGTTGTTTTGGACATCAGATTGTTGCTCAGGCTCTTCTTTCTGCCTCTTCCTGTTCTACAGATGGAAGTGGTAGTGTGCGGGTGGAATGCTGCCCGGTCGGAATGGAAGTCGGGTTGGAAAGGGTGCAACTTACAAAGGGGTTTGCAGATGCGTTTCCTTGTCTAAATGGCAAGAAAGAGTTGAGGCTGCAGATGGTTCATGGGGATTGGGTTTCGGCTTCAGAGGAGAAGGAGGAGGTGCTTCCATCCCCCTGGATGAATGTCGGGTCCACTGCGCAGTGTCCTATTCAAGGACTGTATTGTCCCGGACGAGTTCTGTCGTATCAAGGACATTTTGAGTTTGATTCGTTTGTGAATCGCGAGACCTGTGTGGAGTTTGGGAGGCGGCTAGGGTGGAAGGAGGACATGATTGCGCGGTATGTGTTGGCCATTGGGGAGGCCGATGGCGATGAGGATGATTCCAAGTTGGCAGCGGAAGTCGTGGTGAGATTCCTTGCTGGGGAGGATGAAGTGCATAGTGTGCCAGGTCTGGATCAGACACCAGCAAGCAGCCTCCGGGTCAGAGAATGGCTGGGAGGCTTGATGGGGCTGATTGGGCAGTTGGTTAGTCGGTCTACCAAATCATAGTGATAACATCTATTCCAATATATTCGTAATGCAGTAATCCAAAATCATAACTCCATGCCTGTATATATACCCGCCCAGCGTAATTGTAACCAACCAAACACCCATCCTTTTCATCAATTTCCTGTCATGGCATGGGACTTCTTGTCGGGCCAGCCCTTCATCACTCGTCCGAGACTGTCGGACGCGACATCATATACTCATACTTGGCCGGCATGTCATTGCTCCATGGAGTGCCGTGCCCTCAGCCATTAATCATAACTTCCGTAAAACATAAGGTCAAGGCGCCTCGAGGCGCCTCCCACAGACATCATAGACATCACCTAAAATCAAGTTGGAACGCCTTCCACTTGCCCCCGACAGTGCGGCACCGAGGGCAGCCGCGGGGGCTGGGGTAACTGGTCGGACCATGCGACATGGCGCTGCCCGGACTCGACGTCACATTTCTAAACGATGTGGGCGGACTGCCAATGAACAACCCTACGCACTCGCGGCACACGCCGCAAATACACTCTGTGCAGGCATAGCATTCGTTCAGCGCCCACGCCCGCTTGCAACTCGCGCAGTAAATGTGGATCTCTTTGCTGCGATACGATGCGGGAGTCGGGTTCGAAAACCGATGATGCTGGCGCTGGGATGCCGAAGAAGGATACATGTTCAACACCGGACTGGACTCGTTGTTGGAAGAACCGAGGTGACTGAACGCATACGTCTTTCCGGACGCCGAGGACGCCGAGTCTAGCGAAGACTCAATCGATGGGAAAGGTTCCAGATCACTGTCGCGACTGCGTGCCGTGTCAAACGGTGGCGGGGTCAAAGACTTGTGCAATGGCGACGCCGCATAAGAGTGAGGGGGGAATGGCCGATGGGAGGTGGGCGGCGGCAGTCCTGGCGAGGGTTGAAATGCTGGTGGTAGCGACGATCGGTTCTTGCCGACCGAAGGAGCCGAGGTGATGTGGGAAATCAACGGGGGCATCGTAGGTGAGCGACCAACCTGCAACTGACTTAGTACCAGCCCTAATGTAAATGCGGTAAATGCGGAAAAAGCAGGCGCCTACCTCCGAGGTATGGTCGTCATCCGCTTCCGTGGCCGAGGTAGCGGCCTCGATCAAATCCTCCCAGCGCTTGCCTTGAGCCCACGCCGCAGTCTGGGGCTCGGCAGACAGCGCCTTGCGATCGCCTAGACTTGGGCGTCGCGCGTATTCCTTGGATCTAGTCCGGTCATGCTTCGGTTTTCTGGCTTTAGAGATGGACGACTTGCGAGGACGGGGAAGCTTGTCTCGGTGCTGGATAGGCGGCAGGGTTGAAGAGCGACCGGGCGGCGAGTGCGTCAAGATCGATGGGAGAAGCTCTCGAGGGCGAGTGGATGAGAACGAAGGCAAGGGTTCTTGCTTGAAATGATCCCTGAGGGACGGCAGTTCAATCGACCGCAGGCGATCCTGGTCATTGTCCGAGTGTGTTTCCTGCGCACCAGTCAGGCGAGTCCAATTTCTCTCCCCGAGCAATATAGCATACCATGTCTGTATCCCAGTCAGAAGCGAGACGGTTGTGGTGTAATTGCGCCAATGCGACGGCGGCGGTTGCTGCGGCGGGGTGAGTCTCGTCCATGCCCCGCGGGGTGGCCGGAGAGCTAGCGTCAGCGACGTAGATGTCCCGGTCGGCGACTTCTAGAGCCAGTCAGTCTAATTGCAGCCCACATCCAGTCAGTTACCGACCATTGCGGCGCCGAGAGGGGGCCTGATTGGGAGGAGAAAGATGGGCCCGCTGGTCGGGAGGCGTGGTCACCATCAAAATGAAGCTATCCTCGGTCGCCGGGAGCTTCGGGATGTAGTGATTGGGGTGGGCACGCCGGATGTGCTCCTGCATGGAGCGATAGCGCTTCTCCTGGAGGAAAAACCTGTTAGAGCAGGCCTTGAGATGAACAGCAGAGGGATTTCTTCTCAGCTGTGCTCCGGCCAATTGCCAGGGCAGCGCAGGCTGCTTGCTGACCATTGCATGAAAGTGGGGCTCCGATCGATAAGTATCGGGCGGGATGAACAAGAGCAGAGAGCTGGAGAGGAACAGAAGAGCTAGCACTCACCCCCAGGCATCGTTTCCGACAATTGGAGCCATCGTTATTCTTCAAAGGACAGACCACTTCATTATTGACGTCGGTGACAGAGAAGGAGCTGGTCAGCGAGGCTCGCGGCGGCATGGTCTGCATGGATCCGTCCTGGCGGCGGGGTCGGGAGACAAGCACAAGCACAAGTAAAGCACAGGAGATCGAGATCAATTCAATTTGGCACAACCGGACCTCAACGCATGCTCCAATGTTTTGCGCAGGAAAAGAATCCGGGAAGCAACGAGGATGTAAAGAAGTAGCTCAAGAGGCGAACGAAGCAGAAGAAAAAGATCGGGGAGGGAGTGAATCCGTGGTCGAGCAAGCTAGACGGCCAGTAGTAGAGTGTATGAGTAATATCGAATGAATTCGCCCTATTGCTGTTCCAGCTGAGCTACTCCTCGGACCAGTTGCGGTACTCCAAGGGAAGAAAGAATAATACTGTAGTGTGTTCGTAGTAAGTACGAAGTAGTAGTCAAGGCTTCAAGCAAGTAGTAAAGCACGTCCGGCGTAGTGGCAGGAAACTAAAGCATCAGCGTCGAGGAATCGGTCAGGTCCAAGAAGGGGGAGGGGAGGCCCAGAGCTAGTCCAACTACAGCCCAGCTAGGCTGGGACGGGGCTAGTGGCCTCGAAAAAAAGAAAATTGACAGCCCGCGGATTGGGGGATGGCAAGCATCCACTAGGCAAATGGAGCAAGACTCCAAAAAGAAAAAGGGTTAAAAATCAAAAAATGAAAAAAAGAAAGAAAAAAGGAAAAAAGGCGACCAGGCGATGGTCTGGAGGGGAAGAAAAAGGAGGGTGGTGGGAACCGACCGAGCTATACACCGTACTTGAATTACTTGTTTTTTTACATACAATACCGAAAAGTCAAACAAAAAAGTGGGAAGATCAATCCGAGGCACCCCGATCGCGTGGCTTGTAGCTTGCTTGCCAGGATGTTCGGAGGATCCAGGATTAGTGAATAATCCAGAAAACGCCCTTGTGCATCGGGACAGTGGACTGGTAGCCCTCGAGCGCTGGGATCAGAGTATCACGGCACTGGATCCGGTGACACGATAAGCATACTCCAGCCCCGTACTGCGGGTGGGAGGCAATGAAGAGGTCACGGGGATGATAACGGACCTCCGAGGGGAATAGTTGCTAGCTAAGTCTCGAGCACCTACGACATCGTGCTACGGTGGTAGTTAGCCAAGCAACAATGGAGGTCTTCCTGGCCATTCTCATCCGATCAATCCCTATGAGGCATTATCATCCTGGGGTGATACAGCATGTGCTCACTTGGTATTACAATTTCGTACCGCCGTATGGAGTAGTACTATCTGATGCCGATTGCGCCTATCGATAAACTGTAACGTGGGACAGCGCGATATCCGCACACAAGGCATGACTTCGTTTCGCTCCTCGCGGATATTACTCCTTTAGTAGACAAAGTCCTTGGATTGTCCTAACAGCTAGGACGTTCGACTTTGCTGCTCATCGGCCCATCTTCATTCCTCGGAAAGCTATGAAGCACGAATGCATCAGTGCAGCAGGGTTCAATCTACTTGCCGATAAGTCTGTGACACTTACACTCGACTCAGCGGGTCAAGATTACAATACCGTACCGAGTCAAGAGGGGTGTGGAAGCGATTTTCTAGCTGCACCGACGGAGACCTCCGTGAGGATATAAATATCGGCCGACTTCCATCTCACCCTGCACATCCGAGTCAAGGAGGTAGACAGCTGAGCTTGGAAGCTGGACGGGTCTTGGACCGAATGTTCCGTCCATCCATGGCAGATGCAGGTTGCAGCTAGATGAAATAATACAGACCATACATACGGTACGGTATCAGTACTTCGGGAATGCCGGTGGAACCCCTCCATTCTTGGGGGTTGCGACAGCTGCAGCATAATCAGCTTTGACGACGGATGAATGGGGATTGGGGAGGCCTTACTCCGTATGGGCATGGCAGATCCAAGGTCACATTGCTCGTAGTCAGTTTAGGCAGTTGATGAATCCCGATCGCGTGGTGTGTGGCTAGCCAGCGAACAGACGGGCAGAGAGGCCATGTGCAACGTACCCCTCTTCCATTTTCCTAATTCCTCCAGCTCTCCCCAGCTCCGGGTTGAGCTTCCATGCAACGCGGCGCCGAGCTCCCAGCTGGGAGCTTTCCTTGGGGCCTTGGGGCGTGGCCTTAGTGGCCTAGGACCAACCAGGCAAGAACGCTAGTGGCAAGTCCGGTTTAGCTCGACGCCACTCCAGTTCCTTATTCCCGTCTGGGTGGGGCTCTCGAAACGGGTGTACCTTAGCAAACTGAGCGAGCAACCCATGCGCCAGAGGAAATTTTCGCCTTCTCGAAACAAGTGGCCACCGCCGATTCCATGGGAGGCTGGGGCAATCCGCTGGCTGAGTGT
The DNA here is from genome assembly GCF_003184525.1 of Aspergillus sclerotioniger CBS 115572. Classification (NCBI taxonomy): domain Eukaryota; kingdom Fungi; phylum Ascomycota; class Eurotiomycetes; order Eurotiales; family Aspergillaceae; genus Aspergillus; species Aspergillus sclerotioniger. The sequence continues at coordinate 88,890 of NW_020291008.1, read as the reverse complement.
CTGGACCGCTGTCCATGGCCATGCGGAAGAGTCCTACTCCCCAGGAAAAGGGGCAACCCTCTGAGAAGTGAGAAGTGAGAACTGGTGATCTGCTTGGAACCAGTTAACGGCCAAGAGGAGTGGTGCCTCGGGATCACACTACACACTATCGCAGTCCGCCGGAGTGGAGGGGTTGATGCCCAAGAAGCCCTTAAGCGAAACAGGGTGCCGTGAAATCCCGCGCTTAGTTGAGGCAGCTCCGTCCTTGTTTAATTCTCCCTCAGTACCTAGTCACCCAGTACTTTGTCCGGCAAAGAAAGTCTATGCACTTGCACACGCGGCTAAGCGGTTCTAGCTCGGGGACAGGAGGGGCCCTACGGTGGCCTGCTTAGCTTCGGTTACGGACTTCAGCCGATATGGTTGCTTGTACCTCCAGCCGCTAAACTCGCCCAGGAATGTTCACCATAATCCAGGGCTTTAATTCGATATGCAAGGAATAATGCCTGCTGCTCAACCGTCTCCAAATCCACATGGTTGTCCTTGGTCTTGTCAAAAATCCTCACCGACCGAGAACTGGTTGAAAGTTTCACCTTCATGCGGAGAAAATACTATTCTTGGAAAAGTGATCCTCAATTGCCCACCAGTCGCAGCGGGCGGTTGACCACTGCGAGTCAAGTCTTACATAGTATTGGGGCAATCTCGCTGACTCCGCGGTGTACTACTAGTTACTCCAGAATAGCTGACAATCGCATTGACAGAGCTTTGTTCTCTGATCCCTTGCATCTGCCCAGCCAATACAACCACGATGTTCATGCAGGAGAAGAGCACTCCTCGCAGGGGACCATGCACTGTTCCAACAGCAACGATTCCAAGCGGCCGTCTCTGGGGGAGCTGCCTGCATTGGTGGCGCCGAAAATTGCACGTCGAAATGGCACTTTCTGCGGGCAGCTGGTCACTTGCCTTTCCGGGCACGATGCAGTGTGAAAAGCATTATGATTGGTCGATTTTCCGGCAGGGGGTGATGCATGGTACCCAATCAGAGGCCGGCTGATGGTGAATGTCTCGACCGATCCGGTCTAGTCCCCCACCCGGCTTTGCGTATTCTTCAATCTTTCATCCGGGTACCGGTACTGTAACAATGCCGGATGTTTGCTGGTACGGTTGACTTGGTTTGTAGCCATCCCGTGAGAACAACCCCCTCAATCTTCAGCGATTCTCTCTGCATTTTCGATAGTCGTCTTGATAGAGGTCGCTGTTCCATGGAATTGCATCGAGATTGGATTGGTAAGGATCTGGGGAATCCAGGGGCCGTATCCTACCTACCACATAGGTTTAACCTATCTACCAAGCGATCGCGGTCAACGGCTATCGGCAGAAGGGAGTACATGCACCTGCGTTGCACCGCAGCCTATATACTCCGCGATAGTATCAATCACAGTAGCATCGACCATGGACGGCCGAGAGTACACCGGAGGATTTGCAGAAAGATGCCGACCAAACTGCCAGAGGAGCGGAGTCTGATTGCCTATCTACCCGACACATAGATGTCGGCCAACTGGCACAGATTCTATATTGCTGTAGAGTGATGTCGGACTCATCCGCTTATCCCTGCATCCGACATATACTAGGGAAATGGGTGCCTCGCCGCAAGACGTCTCGTATAGGGGATAGGAGTTGTTTGAAGTGTGCTCCGCAACCCCGTCGGATGCGGTGATGTCACGCAAACATGGCTGTAGCCGGAATGAAAGAGACAACTTGACCACAACGGATGACGATCCTCCACACGAGCTACAAGCTAGCCCCGATCACTCAAGAGCTTGTTTTGCTCTCTCCATACTAAGAACGCTGCAGCCGTTGCTGTACAGCATCAGGTTGACCATCGGCTATGCCCAGCAGTGCCGGATATCCGGGTCCGATGCCCCACGGGGATCAGCAACAACGGCATCCGAAGGGCCTGAGGTCATTCCCCCAGCATCCGACCTCCACGCCACGCATACATGACATCGTGGAGGATAGATACATAAAAGAGCTCGACTGCGCGACTAGAAGCCATTTCAAATCCCAACTCAACCCTGACTCACTGACAATCTCTGCCACTCATCTCCACCATCATCACCCGCGGTACTCAGATTCACAATGGCTGCGCCCAAGAAGAACTTCCATGTTGCCATCGTCGGAGGTGGTATCGCTGGTGTCACTCTAGCCATTGCCCTGTATCACCGCAACATCTCTGTTACCATCTACGAGCAAGCCCACGAGTTCGCCGAAGTCGGCGCGGGTGTCTCCTTCAGCCCCAATGCCGTCCAGGCAATGAACTTCTGCCACGAGGGCATTTACAACGCCTTTGAGAAGGTCTGCACACGAAACCTCTGGCCCACGAAGCAAAAGGTGTGGTTCGACTACCTGGATGGGTACAAGAAGGTGCCGAACCCGGCAAGTGGCGGTCGCCAGGACATCGAATTCACCATCTCCAACAGCCTGGGCCAGAACGGAGTCCACCGCGCGCATTTCCTCGATGAGTTGATCAAGTTAGTCCCCAAGGGGATTTCCCGCTTCAACAAGCGTCTGGAAGATATCCATGAGCGTATCAGCGACGGCAAGTTGATTCTGAAGTTTGCCGATGGATCCGAAGATGAAGCCGACGTGGTGATCGGCTGCGATGGAATCAAGTCGCAGGTGCGCCAGATCATCGTGGGGGCGGATCACCCCTCTGCGAAGCCCTCCTACACCCACAAGTACGCTTATCGGGGACTGGTGCCCATGGATAAGGCGGTTGAGGCGATCGGAGAGGAGTTGGCTTCCAATGCCTGCATGCATGTAAGATTCCTCTTCCTTAGACCTTAATCAAAACTGACATTCCCAGATGGGCCCTGGGGGGCATATGCTGACCTTCCCCGTCAACGCTGGCAAAACCCTGAACATCGTCGCTTTCCACACCACCACCGACGAATGGGCCGAGTACCCCCGATTGACGCGCCAGGGCACCCGCGACGAGGTCCTGCGCGACTTTGCCGGCTACGGGCCCAACGTGATGAACTTGTTGAAGTTGACCGATCCCGAACTCAGCGTGGTAGGCTTCACCCCCGTTCCCCCCGAATTTCCCTCGAACTCAACTCTAACTCTATCCAGTGGGCCATCTTCGACCTGGGCGACAACCCCGTCCCGACATTCTACAAGGGCCGGGTGGCTATCTCCGGTGATGCCGCGCACGCCACCTCGCCGCACCACGGTGCCGGGGCTGGGTTTTGTATCGAGGACACTGCCGTGCTGGCTGCTCTGCTTGAAGACAAGCGAGTGCAGACCCACAAGGACCTCCAGGCAGTTCTCGCTGCGTTTGATGAGAATCGCCGCGAGCGCACTCAATGGTTGGTGCAGAGCAGTCGGTTCATCGGTGACTGCTACGAGTGGCGTGCGGATGGTGTGGGCAGTGACTTTAAGAAGATCGAAGAGGCGATTAACTACCGGAATGGGGTTATCGCCAATGTGGATGTTGGTCAGATGTGCGAGGACGCACGGAAGCAGATGGAGAAGAGGCTTAATGCGGTGGAGAAGGCCTCTCTATAGATACATAGATAGTCTGTGATAGATTAGGGTTTTATTAGCGAGTTGCTGTTTGGATTTATTGAATAGATGAGACACTCTGGCGATTTAATTGATATTGTCTTTAGTTCTTTCGAACATATCATCGTGCTGTTTCGCTTCTTCTGCTGAATATGCCAGTAGGAAGACTGTTTCACCACTCCCTAGATATAATAACCATCGAATCTTCTCACAGCTCATCGATATTCTCGTACCTCATACAATCATTCACCACCCACACAAACACCCAGTCGCACGTTGCAGTAAATAGTACTATAGAAACAATGCATATCCAGCAAACCACGCAAACAACAGCACCGATCAAGGACATCAAATCAACCCCATCTTCCGATCATACCAAGAGCCAAAAGCATAACAATCGTCCAATACAACATCATCATCATCATCATCGCCTCCTATCCTAGCACCAACGTCAATACCCCCACAGTCTGAATTTTCGAAAAAATAGTCACATACCTTCATTACTCCCCACCTCCAACCAATCATATGAACCCATTACGCGTAGTCCTTCGACAGACCCCCCTCCTCTCTCAACCCCAACAACACCACCCTCACCTCTACCAACCACTCCCACACATACCCCATCGGGTTCAGTAAGCTCTCAACCGGAGTATGCGGGAGAAGCGCGTCATGGAATTGCGTCATGGTGAATCAATCAGCTACCACCGACACTAACAATCCACAACTTAACAACCAAGCTTGAAGATGAGTAATTGATTTAAAAGAACAGCAGCACACTTGTAATTCAAATTGTAGAGATTAAGAAGAATAAATCAGGGAGAAAAACCACCACCCCTTCGTCTAAGCAACAAACACAAACACAGCAAATAACAGCTCGAGAGATGATTAGCCCCCCGCATTCCGCCAAAGCCAAGATGTTTGTTCTCCAATCAGAGCCAAGCTGCAGGTATGTTTGGGCTGTTTGTGTTGTTTGGATGGTTTGAGTCTTCGGATGTGGATTGGGTTGGCTTCCGATGGTGAGTGAGTGCTGTGTTCCGATGAGGGGATGAATTAGCAATAGCAATAGCAGCAAGCTTTCTGGAGGCTAGGAAAATTTGGGTCTCAGATGATGGGGGTCTTATGGCTGCGAGTTTGGGTGAGGTGAGGTTTGTGGTTATCCGATATTGCTCGAGTTTCTCAACTCACTTGGTTTCATGGAGGATGTATCAAGGGGGAATGTAACTACGTTTACGGGCTTATTTCTTTCTCGATAGTGATATCTTTCTGACAAGTTGATGGTGGGTATATGTCTACAAGAACAGTGAGACTCCCCCCTAAGTGCGATGCGATGCGATGCACAGGATGTGGAGACTGGGACACTGGAACCAGTGGGTCCTCCTCAACCCCAGGTCTTGGTATTGAACTACATGCTTGGATATTGGAATGGTTCGTTATGGATAACATCACTAACGACTTGAAGTATTGTTCCGATCGTTGAGAATCTCGAGGTATAACATCTTGGAGAACACCATTCGACGAAATCTCTTGAAGATTATCTCTAAGCAAACAACTCACTGAATATATTTCTTGACAAAATGCTGGGGTTTGCATCGTGGTTCTATAAATGATGACAAGATCTCGACCTGAAGATCCTATTCTCGATAAAGCATATGATACCATGGCGCGATTGGATGCTGACATGGTAAGGGGAGCGTTGCCTTGTGTCTTAGCCCAGGAAAGATTATGTGTCAAAGATCCGAGTAGGGCTGTTTGAAAGTGGCATGCAGTGACGATAGATTGACTTCGATTCACAAGTCTATCACTTCGCTTCTTTGAATCATGTGGGATCTTAGACCGCATATTGGTCATCCAAGGACTGGAGAGCTTTGGTCTTGCACCTAGCAAACTGCGATGATGAGACAGGAGAACATACGGAAACATTGATCGCTACTTTCGTGAGCAGGAAATGAGCGCTGATATCTGAATGCACTAACAAGCAGTGTGAGTCACCCATTGACTTAGCGCGAACAACAGAAGTTCGAATGCGCGACCTGAATCCTGCAGTGATTCAACCAATGAAAAGGTCAAACCGCTCCCTACGGAGTATAATTGACAGATTATTTCCCAACAGGCATCCGGCTGACAGGGGAGGTCTTTCTGCCTGCTTATCATACGTGGCTCAGGGTCTAGATCAATGCCGTCGCCAGTTCTTCCTGCGATTAATATCGATGATAAGCGGCCCCTGGCTGGCTGTCTATTTATAGGATTCTTGGTTCCCCGCCGTGCTGACAGTGTGTAAATTCTAGATAATGTCATTTTCCTGATCGTTCACTCTACCTATCGGCTTGAATTTGACTGGCATAAGCTTCGTGGCAGCTAGGGTAATTCGAATGGCAGGCGAACCTATCGAGCCGGCCGCGGCTGAGATCGCCGACTTTCTTCGCGCGGGAATTCAGCTCGTCGGACAAGTGTACGAAATTCATGAACTCGGCGACAATCAGCCTTGGCCGGATTGGGATGCAAATCAAACATCAGCTCAGTTTTCGTCCTTGGACAGTCAGCTATCAGGACCATTTCCGGGTCGAGAAATAGGACCACTTTGTCAACAAAGACAGTCTTTGGAGGACACCCGTGCTGCCTGCAGAATCATCGCCCGTACCATCCTCTCCCGCCTAGAACTGATCCAGAGATTTGGTCCTCAATCCTCACAAGAGTTACAAATATTCAGAAAGCTCTGGCCTCGAGAGGATGTAGAGGCTTTGGAGGAACGATTGAGCGTGTTCAAGGCGGAGCTTGAACTGGGGTTCCAGTCGAGGTAACTATACAATCGCCTGGAAAATCGCTCTGAAACGGATCATAACCGATTGATAATTAGCTCGCAATTCAGTCAATACACCGGAACCCGGGAAGCTCTGGACTCCCTCGTTACGGAGGACTCCCCAGATGACCGAGAACTCGATGTACGGGGGAAAGAAGATGATGTCCCCAAAAGAGGCAAGCTATCACAGGCAATAGCATGGTGTCACTTTTCGGGAAGAAGCCAGCTGGAAGGAATAATCCCGGTCCAGATTTGCGATCATATACCAAGGATACACAGTTCACCGATCAGGAGATGATCACCCGTGACTTCTTGCTTGAGAGTCTAAAATTCTCATCAATGACTGACAGAGAAGACAGTGTTACCGTCGCCCATGGTGGCACCTTTGACTGGATATTCTCTGATGAGAACCTTGGACATGAAAAGTCACAAGTGGAGGAGTCCCTCACAACTTGGTTGTCGAATGCCCATGATAGTGGCATTTTCTGGATCAGTGGCAAGCCAGGATCAGGCAAATCGACGCTGGTACACTTCCTAAGGCACCACTCCACGACTATGGATCTCCTTCACCGATGGGCAGGCGACGATCCGCTCATAACAGCCGGGTTCTATTTCTGGATCAGTGGCACCTTGGAGCAAAGATCTCAGACGGGTCTCATGCGTCATCTCCTATTTCAATTGCTGGACCAGGAGAAGTATCTCGTCCCCGTTGTTTTCTCAGCAAAGTGGGAGCACTATCAGTCTCTCAGCACGCGAGAACGGATCAAGGCCTCCGTCTCATGGGGCCTCCAAGAACTCAAGGATGCTCTGAAAAGCTTCATGCAGCACGCTGTAGGCCAAGCAAAAGTCTGCCTATTTATAGACGGGCTGGATGAGTTTGCAGGGGATTACCAGGAGATCGTTTCCTTCTTCAAAACTATGGCATCGTCGTTTTCTCACGTAAAGTTTTGTTTATCTAGCCGACAACTGCCGGTCTTTCGGGCAGCCTTTGCGAACAACCCCGGGCTAGAGCTTCACGATCTTACTCTCCAGGATATGGCTGGTTATGCTCGGGATCAGCTGTATGGGAATTCCTTGACCCAGGCTCTGCTTGCTAAAACCCCAGATGGAGCATTTCGGCTTATTGACGGACTTGTTGAGAGAGCCGACGGAGTCTTCCTTTGGGTGACCCTGGTAGTGCAGTCGCTGCTGCGCCATCAGGATTATGAAGACGTCTTAGAAATGCATGATTACCTACTTCAACATCCAGCTGATATAGACGACCTGTTTACGTACTTTATCTTCGAACAACCGGCAAAGAATCAAACAAGTCTGATCTCCAAACTGTTCCAGCTCCTGCATGCTAGGGAGGAAGCATGTCACGCCACTGGGCAGGAAGAGGCCGTCACTATGCAGCTCTGGGAACTGGCACTTGCATGCCAGTTAGAAGAGGGGAAAACAGCTATCCCTGGTAATGTGCAAGAAGCTACCGCAAGCGATATCGATAAGATTTGCGCACGAACCAAGAACCACTTCTCCAATGAGTGCGCAGGTCTGGTCATTGCGCATGCTCCAAGCCCATCAGCAATCCGAACACAGGCCAGACTTACACCGGCGCAGCTGCTTGCTGAGAGCAACGTGTCCTATGTCCATCGAACCGTCAAGGATTATCTGTCCCTTTCGCATGTCTGGGCACGACTCTTGGAATCAATGATAGGATCGTCATTTGACCCGCATCTATCTCTTCTGACATCCCATATTCTCCAACTCAAGTGGCCTCTCGATGCCTTTGAACCGCATCGACAGATCGACGAGTGGTGGCCCAGTATCCCGTTAGCATTCACCCACGCCCGACTATCTCAGGATGCGCGATCACAGCTCGTGCTGATCCCTGAATTCGACCGTGCGCTTTGTCAACATTGGGCGTTCCGCGATACCATTGAGAAAGACCACTGGGCAAAGAGTCTATTTTCTTCGTACGAGAAGCGAAAGAATGCCGTCTTCCAAGACCCCTTCCTCTCACTGGCAGCCAAATTCGGTTTAAGCATTTTAGTCTGCGAAAGGGTTCACCAGGACAGACTCGATGTTCCAGAAGAAAGTATCCCGCTCCTCAGCCACTGCATCGAGTTTTTCGTCAACCGACGGAAATCTGTATATCCACTGTCCGGCCCGGACGTTATCAGCAGCCTTCTTGCCAATGGCGCCGATCCCAACCAGACATATAAAGACCTCGACAAGAAGTACCGAACCCCCTGGCTGGCTGTACTAGATAAGCTTCGTGAAGCAGAACGTCGCCGGTGGATCCAGTTCTATGATACAGCGGAGGAAGGAACCCGGCGTCAGGCTGCCATCGTGTCCCTGTTCTTGCACCACGGGGCTGATCCCGATGCCATGCTGCCAGAAACTCGGTTTGATCCATCCGCGACTGCGCTCGAAGTAGTCACCAGTGTCTATAGGAAGTATGCGTCGCCGGAATTTAGAATGCTTCGGGACAAGCTGATCGGACTGGGGGCAAAGGAGCGAGAGGGCCATGATATGTTCTATCGAGTGTATGGGGATTGAGTATTGACTGGTATGGCTGGTCGATCCATCGGTAATAAGCTCGTGATATGAAGGTTCGATGAAGAGAAAATATGAACTGTGCTTTTGCCTGGAGCTGTCGAGTCACCAGTCAGGTGATCGGGACCTGGGATTCCTCAGGTTTCCGAGCCGTCTTCTGGCTTTCACTGCTGCTTTCTCCCAACCCAATCCGAACCTGCATCTTCAGCCCCTTTTTTCTGTGCTCCTGTAACACCCTCTTCCGGAAGGTGTCTAATATTATACTCATACAATCTACCCTCATTGCTACCTCACTATTAGAACTCCCTTACCCAGCCAGCGTCATCTAGACGCCAGTGGCTTCCGCCTTTCCAGCTGCGCGGAGCTCTTTTCCCTCTGCGCTTCACCTACCATCATTCAGAGTCTTCGGCACATCATCTTCCATCAAGTTCGACTAAGAACTACATATGTACTGACTCGTTTACTACTTCCTAGCCTGTGATCACTAAAGCCTTACTAACTAGCACCATGCTAGCCCCAGTATGGATCACTTCCCTCGATCAGCCTTTGACGACGAGATCGACGCTTTAAGCCAGCAGATTGAAGATGTCGAGTCTCATCGAGATAGTTGCAAAGGAGAAGATAGAGGGGATGGAAGCAGGCCTGACCATGAACTTGCTGTTGAAGCATACCTGGATGAAATGAAGAGACAGTTGAGCTTCTTGGCCGACAAGAAGCTCGCTGTCAGCATTGCTTCTGCGGTGTACACAGACAGTCGCGAAAATGATGAGAACGACTCGCTGGACCAGCCTATTGTGCACGACAGCGCAGAGCACTCCAGCGTGATGAATGAAGCCCCAGACACTGATGAGGAGTGTATCGCAGGTCCCTCGATGACCTGCCCCCAGCGACAAGATGAGAAACTAGAAAAGCTGCCGCAAAACAAACTACAATGCTGTGTTTGTTACGACTGCTATCATCCACACCAGACACATCGCTTGAGCTGTAAGCACATTTACTGCAGATACTGCCTCAAGGATCTGTTCTTGAAAGCGGCCAAGGATCAATCACTATTTCCACCTCGATGCTGTCGCCAGCTGATCCCCTTGGACGCTGTTCAGACAGCTATGTCCGAGGCTGAGCTTGCCGAGTTCAAACGCTCAGAGGTCGAGTTTTCTACGATCGACCGGACATACTGCAGCAATAGGGCTTGCGGTAGATTCATACCTCCATGTGACATCGCGGTGGATCGAGCGCAGTGCTCGTACTGTGGCTCTGCTACCTGCTCCGCGTGCAAAAACACGTTTCATACTGATGACTGTGTTGAGGACACTGCGCTCCAGGCTACGCTGGCTCTAGCTACCAGTGAGAACTGGCAACGCTGTTTTTCATGCAGGGCTATCGTGTCTCTGGCCGTTGGCTGTTACCATATCACGTACGTTGTTCTTGCATCCGAACCACAGTCTCTAATCATACAACAGATGCAAATGCCAGGCCGAGTTCTGCTACCTCTGTGGCTTAGTTTGGAAGACCTGCGAGTGCGAGCGATGGGCCGAGGAGGATCTGCTGGCGAGGGCCGAGGAAGTCGTAGACCGAGAACTCGAGGAGCTATTGGCGGCCCCAGTTCGTCGGGTCCGAGTTGAGCGAATACGAGATGAACTGAGACAGAACCACGACTGCGACCACCCCGGAAGATTTCATCGTATTAATGGCGAAGGGGGTCGCCGATTCACCTGCGAAATCTGCGAGGGCCACCATTGGGATTACATCCTCCGATGCCGACGGTGTCATCTGTATGTGTGTGAACGTTGTCGACGAAACCGACTTTAAGCAATGGAAGTGTCTTATTAAGAAAACGAACGAGTCAGCATATTCCTATGCTCATGTGAGCTTTGTCATGTTGTTAGATCCATGATCAATTATTCGACATTGTGTGCATTTCTGTCTTAATTTGTTTGGATCATCCCTAATCATACCGAACTTACGATTTGTCAATCACTCACTTATCCCAGAGAATTAAATAAACAATCAAGACTATTTTCAAAGTATCTAAACTAAGAAAAGCATGCGTTCATAGATAGTATCTCCAATCATATCTATCCCCTCTCAAACCCCCTTGACAAAAAAAAGAAGGAATACCAACCACCCAAAACTGGTCGACAATATCAAAACCCATATTAAATGCAATAATCAAAAACTCTCAACACACCTACCTATGCTTACATCCACCCATCCCATAGAACCATAATCCAGCCAGGGGCGGCTATTCCTTCTCCGCTTTCAATTCCGTCCCGAATCCCCCCATGCTCCATGTCCCGCAGCCATACGCCCGGAATCCACCCCCCAATCCCGTCCCGTCGGAAAGTCCGATTGCCGTCGGGGATTCAGTGAGGATTGGACGAATTACATCAGCGGACTTGCTTACGTGCTTAGGTGATGGAGTTGGGGGAATTATTAATGTGGTGTATACGGATGGAGTAGAGTAGTAGGAATGGTAATGGTACTAGGACTAGTATTAGGGCGTATGTCGTGATGGTGAGAGAAGGGTTGGGAATACGTGTATAAATACCTGGATGATATCCCCTGCTTATTTATTGTGTTATTCTCAGTTTGACGACAGAGCAACAGGCATTTAATTCGATTATCTACAAGTCAGTTATTATTGTTTGAACAACAGGGATCGAAACTATATCCACTACTATGTCCAAGACGATCTTTATTACTGGGGCTACGGGCTACGTCGGTCGGGTTATTGCCGAGTATGCGCTCAAGGAGGGCTACGTTGTGCGTGCGCTTTCTCGCGGTGTGGCTGGTGATGAGTTCCTCACGGCGCAGGGGGCTGTTCCTGTTCGAGGATCGCTGGAGACGTTTGATGTTTTGAGCGCCGAGGCTCGCAACGCGGATGTTGTGTTTCATTTGGCGTTTGTTCATGACTTCACCAGGCCGTTGAAGGAGTTGGTTCCGATTGATATCAAGGCTGTGGATGCCATGGCCGGGGCGATGGTGGGCACGAACAAGGCCCTGGTTGTGACGAGTGGAACAGGTTTCATTCAGGCGGACCCCGAGGGGAAGGAGACCGATGAGGAGTCGCCTGCTGCGCCGGATGGACATTTCACGGTGCGGGTGGAGGCGGAGAAGAAGGCGCTGGCCTGGGCGGAGAAGGGAGTCAGGGTGTCGGTTATTCGGCTGCCGCAGTATGTGTATGGACGAGGGGATCGGTTTTGGTTTGCCGCGAGGTGGATTAAGGTGGCGGTGGAGAATGGGGTGGCTGGGTATCTTGGGGATGGCGAGCATCGGTTTTCCGAGGTGCATGTGGATGATGCGGCCAGGTTGTATCTGCTTGCTGCGGAGAGGGCGGATGCTGGGGAGGTATTCAATGGTGTTGCGGGGACGGAGACGTCGTATCGACAGCTTGCGGAGGTTATTGGGGAGGTGGTGGGCGTGCCGGTGAGGGGGTTTGAGAGGGAAGAGGTGATGGAGAAATGGGAACCGTTTTTGGTGGCATTTGCTAGCAAGTCGAATAGGCCTTCCGGGGCAAAGGCGAAGGCGAAGCTGGGGTGGGTGGTGGAGAGGCCCAATTTGTTGAGTGAGATTAGGGAGGGCAGTTATAGGGAGTTGGTGGAGGTGTTCAAGGAGTAGGAGAGAATCAGTTCATAGGTGTGTCCGGTGGAGCGAGTTGATATGATAGTCTAGAGAATTGGGATGTTAATGGAATTTCCTGAATGATAGACGGAATAGAACTCGGTTGATTATCCTCTGCTTCACCTTGCTGTCTGGCGAGGAGCACAAGGTCTCATTGAGATTGAAAAAGGATGTTAGGCCGATGTCGTGTGAGATCAGGACATGACGGATCAACGTTGTACAAGAATCTACGCAAGGTATCCCTGCGGCAATCCTTGATGGCAAGGTATAGGTATAGCTGTAGATCCACTCATTTGGATGACTCAATAGTTTCTGACAGGTCATTCACTGAACACTATTTTGGTTCAAGCTTGTCTAGCCTCAGCTCCAGCCATGATTGTGCCTCTTCATCGACTGGCGGTGTGTTCCGGTAGACCATTGTTGACATCAACCATAGTAGCTAGAGAAGCTGGTATCGGCCTCGTATGTCCTGTTTGTTGCATTCAAGAGTACCAATCTTGGTGCTGACCTGGATGAAAAGAATGAGATGATGGACAGTGGATATGCCTGTGACGTTAGGTCACTATATCCGGTTGTCTGATTGTGTGAAATAGCTTGCACATGAGCATCAGTCACCATTGTCAACCGGGCGATTGTCCCTTGCTGGAAGCCTGTAAAGAAGCCCATCAAGCTGCCACGTAGGAACCAATTCAACGGTGTGACTGACCATCGGTCAGGTGAGGTGCATCACCTGATGACGTACCGGAGTATCTCCGCCTGGAAGTATATATCGGGGATTCGGGGTTGTAGTACTTCCATAACTCCGCATGGATCATCACATCCGGGCGTATTTTCCTGCACCTAATGTAGGAGGTTCTTTTAAATGGAGTGGACCAAGAGAATGGAGTGAATGGAGCGGATGGATGGATGAATGGTCCCTGGCAGAGTGACAGCTTGTGCCTGGACGATGACGGCGAGTGCCTGACGTTAGCGCCCGACCCGTGAGGCCAGCCAGCCGAGGCCGATTCCAGAGGGACTCGCCGCTTACGTACATCGCGCTTATCGTCATCCCGGAAGCTCCCTGCCGACCTGCGCCTCCTCTATTTACTTCGCCCTCGCTGTCTCAACCCTTCAATCCCATCCATCCACCCTCCTATCCATTATTCGACCATCTTTGAATGTAATCAGCAGCCCAGTTCGCTTATCCTGACCGGCTACACCCCCAACCATGCGGGGACTCCGCTTCATCCCCATTATCGCAAGTCTTGGCGTTCTCCCTCAATCGCTGGCCCGAGACGATCCGAGCTTGGGCTTCACCAACATCCATGAGCCCGGCCGTTGTGCCATTCGCGGGCACTGCGGGAAGAAGTCGTTCTTTGGTGGCGAGCTCCCCTGTCCTGACAATGGGCTGGCAGAGCAGCCTGAAGCAGCGGTGAGGAAGAAGCTGGTAGACCTATGCGGCAGCAAATGGGAGGAAGGTCCCGTGTGCTGTCAAGATGAGCAGGTGAGCTCCATCCAAGCTCGCATCTGACATGGTTCTGACCCTGTGGACTGTACTCCAGATCGACGCACTCTCCAGAAACCTGAAACTTGCCGAAGGTATAATCGCGTCTTGTCCTGCCTGCAAAGCAAATTTCTTCAACATCTTCTGCACCTTCACCTGCTCCCCAGACCAGTCCCTATTCGTCAACGTCACCCAGATCGACAAGAACGGCTCCGGAAAACAACTCGTCACCGAAATAGATAACGTCTGGTCGGAAGAGTTCCAGAGTGGGTTCTACGACAGCTGCAAGAACGTCAAAAATGGTGCTTCAGGTGGCAAGGCCATCGATTTCATCGGTGGCGGTGCCAAGAATTACTCTCAGTTCTTGAAATTTTTGGGAGACAAGAAGCTTCTGGGAAGCCCGTTTCAGATCAACTTCAAGACCGAGCCTGCTGGTCCAGACCCTGATGGTATGAAAGCGCTGCCAATTAAGCCCAAGGCCTGTAACGACGCCGACGAAGCATTCCGCTGTTCCTGCGTTGACTGCCCCGACGTGTGCCCCGAGTTACCTGCCCTCAGAACGGACGGATACTGTCATGTGGGCCTGCTGCCCTGTCTGTCATTCGCGGTGATCCTCATCTACTCGGTCTTCTTGCTGGTCGTCGTAGCATGCTCCAGCTACTTCACTTACCGAGAACGCCGCTACCGCAAACCCGAACGCGTCAGACTCCTGCAGGATCCGGCCCCGAGCGACGATGAGGACGAAGGTGACATCGTCCGCGCAGGCGGGTATATCGAGCAGCCCAACGGTGTCTACAAGCTGAACACTGTTCTCGATAGGATGTTTAATCGCATTGGTGGTGCCTGTGCTCGCTTCCCGGCCATCACGATTGTATCCAGCGTGGTTGTGGTCAGTCTGTTGAGCCTGGGTTGGTTTCGCTTTGCCGTCGAGACGGACCCGGTCCGCCTCTGGGTAAGCCCAACCTCGGCAGCGGCGCAAGAAAAGGCCTATTTTGATGCCAATTTCGGGCCGTTCTACCGGGCAGAACAAGCATTTCTCGTCAACGACACTGCCTCAGGCGACGGGCGCGTTATGAGTTATGACACCCTAAGTTGGTGGTTTGACGTGGAGTCGAGAGTACACCGGATGATTTCTCTGGACCGGGAACTGATCCTTGATGACATCTGCACCAAACCAACTGGCGAAGCTTGTGTGGTGCAGTCGTTGACGGGCTATTTTGGAGGATCTGTGGCAAATCTGGACCCCGATACTTGGGAAGCCCGGCTCAAGCATTGCGCGGATTCGCC
This sequence comes from Aspergillus sclerotioniger CBS 115572, assembly GCF_003184525.1. Lineage (NCBI taxonomy): Eukaryota > Fungi > Ascomycota > Eurotiomycetes > Eurotiales > Aspergillaceae > Aspergillus > Aspergillus sclerotioniger. Next base: position 73,624 of record NW_020291008.1, on the reverse strand, counting down.
TGGTGATGTGAGCTGTCTCCCGGACTTCGGACAACCACTGCGACCGGAAATGATTCTCGGAGGATATGAAGAGTCGGGCGATGTTCTCGATGCCCAAGCGCTGTTCACAACATGGGTGGTGGACAACCATCAGCAAGGGACAGAAGGTGAAGCCAATGCCATTGATTGGGAGGATAGCCTCAAACGCATACTGGAAGTGGTACAAGAAGAAGCCAAGGAGCGCGGACTGCGTGTCTCGTTCAACACCGAAGTCAGTGTCGAGCAGGAGCTGAACAAGTCCAGCAACACCGATGCCAAGATCGTTGTCATTAGCTACATCATCATGTTTATTTACGCATCCTTGGCGTTGGGTTCGGTCACGGTGACGTGGAAGTCTCTGTTCAGCAATCCCGCCAATGCTCTAGTCCAGTCCAAGTTTACTCTGGGGATCGTCGGCATTGTCATTGTTCTGATGTCAGTTTCCGCGTCGGTTGGACTGTTCTCTGCGGCAGGAATCAAGGTCACCCTAATTATCGCCGAGGTCATCCCGTTCCTCGTTCTGGCTGTGGGTGTTGACAATATCTTCCTGATCGTCCACGAATTCGAACGAATCAACGTCAGCCACCCAGACGAAGAGATCGACGAGCGTATCGCTCGTGCTGTGGGCCGAATCGGCCCCAGTATCTTCCTATCTGCAACCACGGAGACTATTGCGTTTGCCATGGGGGTTTTTGTCGGAATGCCTGCCGTGAAAAATTTTGCCGTATATGCTGCAGGTGCAGTTTTCATCAACGGTGTCTTGCAAATCACCATGTTTATCTCTGTTCTGGCTTTGAACCAGAAGCGCGTGGAGAGCCTACGTGCGGATTGCATTCCGTGCCTAACAGTCCGCAAAGCGCATTCCGGCATGTCCGATGATCAGCTCCTCGACGACCAGGAGGGAGAAAGCGCTTTGCAAGCATTTATCCGCACAGTCTACGCATCTTCACTTCTGGGACGTAGGGTCAAGGTCCTCGTGGTGATCACGTTCCTTGGCCTTCTGACAGCTGGGCTGGCTTTGATTCCAAAGGTGGCTCTTGGACTGGACCAACGCATCGCCGTTCCAAGCGACTCTTACCTCATTCAGTACTTCGAGGACTTGAATGCCTACTTCGGAAGCGGACCCCCAGTCTACTTTGTGACACGGAACGTAAATGTTACTGAACGGCACCACCAGCAACAGCTTTGTGGACGCTTCACTACCTGCGAAGAATTCTCTCTCCCCTTTGTGCTCGAGCAAGAGTCCAAACGATCCAATGTCTCCTATATTTCAGGATCCACCGCTAGCTGGATTGATGACTTTTTCTACTGGCTGAACCCCCAGCAAGACTGTTGCAAGGAAAATGATGAAATATGCTTCGAGGACCGGACACCTGCCTGGAATATTTCTCTGTACGGAATGCCGGAAGGAGACGAGTTCATCCACTACGTTGAAAAGTGGCTCGAATCCCCTACTGACGCGTCCTGCCCACTGGGAGGCAAGGCGCCATACAGCAATGCCCTTGTGGTCGACCAGAAGCGAATAATGACCAACGCCAGCCATTTCCGCACCACCCACACACCTCTTAGGACGCAAGATGATTTCATCAAATCCTACATCTCGGCCCGCCGTATCGCCGATGGCATTTCTAAGGAGCACGGAATTGATGTATTTCCCTATTCCAAAACCTACATCTTCTTTGATCAGTATGTCTCCATAATCCAGCTGACGGGGACATTGCTGGGCTTTGCTGTTGCCATCATCTTCGCTTTGACATCCACACTCCTTGGGTCTGTGGCAACTGGTGCGGTGGTCACTACGACTGTGGTGATGATCTTGGTCGACATTATAGGCGCCATGGCCGTGGCTGGCGTGTCGCTCAATGCCGTTTCCCTCGTGAACCTCATTATTTGCGTAGGTATTGCGGTCGAGTTCTGCGCGCACATTGCTCGGGCATTCATGTTCCCATCCCGTGCTATCCTGGAAAAGGTGCCGACCAAGTTTCGCGGCAAGGATGCGCGGGCGTGGACGGCGCTGGTTAATGTTGGAGGCAGTGTCTTTAGTGGCATTACTGTGACGAAGCTGCTGGGGGTATGTGTGCTGGCATTTACTAGGAGTAAGATCTTCGAGATCTATTACTTCCGAGTGTGGTTGGCCTTGATCGTGTTTGCTGCCACCCATGCTCTCATCTTTTTGCCTGTGGCGCTCAGTTACTTTGGCGGCGAGGGTAAGTTCGCCCCGGATGAGCTGAAAGATGTGATATGTTCAAACAAATGCTGATTTCATACAGGCTATGCCGACCCCGGGGCTGATGGTGGTCTTGAAGAGAACCTTGCATCCAGGGGCTACCGTTCCCTGCTGGGCGACGACGATTATTACGACTCTGACGAATATTAGACGTCCATTGCGCCGGAACGCACCGTCTTATACAGCAATAAATGATATCACGTCCTATGGGGCGTTGATCACAAGCCACTATCAACGGATGCGACCTGTAACAGGATCCGTCAAGTGAGGCTGTCCCCCCGATTATATTTTCCTCAATGTTATACAAGATGGTGGGGAGTTACCACAGTTGGGATGGAGTTAGGTCATTGAATAATTGGTTACTCAGCGAATCAATCGACGCGTATTATGTATCTGCCCTGGTAAATAAAGCGTGAACCTTGTCGGGACGCGTGACCTCTGTCGCGGGCCAACCTCTGTTCCGGGCGGGAACTTAACAGCGAATCTATCAGTCTGGCGTATGCAAGCCAAGGTGATCCCGCGTCTAGCAGTTCCTGTAGGCAGCCGCGAGCATCGTGGTAAATGCTCCAGAACCCATGAGTTGAGAGCGTCGTCGACCAGCAAAAAAGTCTAAAGGGCCGCGGGTGGATATTGACCGACAGACGTTGGCCGATCGCAGTTGGGCAGCCACCCAAAGCAGGAGGGAATCTTACCGGACGGCACCCGGACGATACCATTCCTAATCCCACCATGAGACCCGCCCCGCTGATTGGAGGCCTAGGCTCGGTTCAAATACAGCTAAACCCTAATAGGCTACATAGGTATCTCCATAAAGCAGCCCACCCAAACATAATTTTTTTTTCTCTCCCCTTCTTCTTCCCCTCCATCTTTTTTTTTTTTTTTCGCTTCTTCTCTCCTTTCTCTTCTCCTCCCCCTCTTCCTCCTTTTTAAACCTCTCCTTTCCTTTGTGTTTCTCTTCTTTCTTTGTTACATTTTTTTGTTTTTGTGATACCCTGTGAGCTGCCTGTCTTTGCGCAGACAGCTCATCTAGTTCCAGGACCTTCTTCACAGGAGGAACTGGTCTTGCTTACTTTTTTACACACGATATTGTTGAGGAAAGAGAGTTGTTCAGTCTATCATGGATCAACAACGGTTTTTGCAGCAGCTTCAGATTGTGCTGAACCGTGAGTGCCCAGGTCATCTGCAAGGGATGCTACGCGGACAACATACTGACCTGTAACTCTAGCCGCCCAGGGTAACGTCAAGGAAGCCACTGGCGTCCTCCAGCGCGAGTTCTACAAGAGCCCCGAATCCCTCGTTCTTCTCATCCAGATTGCCACTGGCCATGAGGACCCGAACCTGAGACAGCTCGCCGCCGTCGAGAGTCGCACACTCGTGGTCAAGCACTGGGTGTCCGTCCAGGCGGGCCAGAAGCCCCAGATCCGTCAAGAGTTGCTGCGCGCTGCTGTTGGCGAGAGCTCGTCTCTCGTCCGCCACTCGGTCGCTCGTGTCATCTCTGCCATTGCCAAGATCGACCTGAACGATGGGGAATGGGCCGATCTGCCCAACTTCCTGCTCCGGGCTGCCAGCACCGGTAACAAGGAGGAGCGTGCCGTCAGCATCTACATCCTCCTCACTATCCTTGAGACTCTGGGTGATGGATTCGAGGAGAAGTTCGACGAGCTGTTCCAGCTGTTCAGCAAGACCATCAGTGACCCCGAGAGCGAGGAGGTGCGCATGAACACCCTCATGGCTTTGAGCAAGCTGGCTATGTACCTTGACTCGGAGGAGAACATGGCCCCCGTCAAGGCTTTCCAGAACCTCATTCCCTCCATGGTGGCCGTGCTCAAGGATGTTATCACCCGGGAGCAGGATGATGGTATCATGCAGGGTTTCGAGGTCTTCCAGACTCTCCTTGGCTGTGACCCCGCTCTGTTGACCGTCCACCTCAAGGACCTGGTTATCTTCATGAACGAGCTCGGCGGAAACGTTGAGCAAGAAGAGGATGTCCGTACCCAGGCCATCAGCTTCCTCATGCAGTGCGTTCAGTACCGCAAGCTGAAGATCCAGGGTATGCGCATTGGTGAACAACTCACCCGCACGGCGCTCCAGGTCGTCACCGAGCTCGATGATGCTTCTCCTACCGACGATGACATTACTCCTGCCCGCTCTGCTCTTGGTCTTCTTGATATCCTGGCCCAGAGCCTGCCTCCCAGCCAGGTCGTTGTTCCCCTGCTCCAGGCCCTCGGACAATACTTCAACAACAGCAACCCCGACTACCGTCGTGCTGGTATCTTGGCTCTGGGAATGTGTGTCGAGGGTGCCCCCGACTTCATCAGCACTCAGATGCACGAGATCTTCCCCATGGTGCTCCAGCTCCTTGCTGACTCCGAGCCCAAGGTTCGCCAGGCCTCGTTGCACGCCGTGGCTCGCTTGGCCGATGACCTCGCCGAGGATCTCAGCCAGGAGCACAAGAGGCTTATGCCCCTCCTTTTCCAGAACCTGGCCAGTGCCATGCAGGAGTACAAGGGTGAGGAGGATGGTCCCACCGTCGACATCATGAAGGCCGGCATCAGTGCTATCGATGCTGTTGTGGACGGTCTCGACGAGAAGGATGTGGCCCCTTACCAGGGCGAGTTGGTTCCCATCTTGCACAACCTGTTCAAGCACCCCGACTTCCGTATCAAGGGCTTGGCTGCTGGTGCCCTTGGCTCCCTGGCCTCCTCTGCCGGTGACTCTTTCCTTCCCTTCTTCGACGAGTCGATGCACCTTCTCCAGGAGTACGCTACCGTGAAGGACAGCGAGGAGGAACTCGACCTTCGTGCCAGCGTCACCGATGCCATGGGAGAGATGGCCGCCGCCGCCGGTCCTGAGCGTTACCAGCCCTACGTTGAGCCCCTCATGCGTGCCACTGAGGAGGCTCTCCACCTCGGACACTCTCGTCTCAAGGAGAGCACCTACATCTTCTGGGGTGCCATGTCCAAGGTCTATGTCGAGCTCTTCGCTCCCTTCCTCGATGGTGTTGTCAAGGGTCTTTTCGCTTGCATTGAGCAGGATGAGACTGACCTGGATGTCTCTCTTGGTGAGGCTGCCAAGGATCTCATTGGCCAGGAAGTGACCATCGGTGGTAAGAAGGTCCGCGTGGCCGACGCTGATGAGGACGATGAGCCCGTCGGCGAGGACGGTGATATCGAAGATGTGGATCTTGATGACGAGGATGGATGGGATGATATCACTGCCACCACCCCTCTGTCTTTGGAGAAGGAGATCGCTGTCGAGGTCATTGGTGACCTCGTCACTCACACCAAGTCTGCTTATCTGCCTTTCTTCGAGAAGACCATCGAGATGGTCCTGCCCCTCGCTGAGCACCCTTACGAAGGTGTGCGCAAGAGCACCATCAGCACCCTCCACCGCTCTTATGCTATGCTCTACTCCATTGCTGAGGAGAGTGGCCAAATGGGCAAGTGGCAGCCTGGTCTGCCTCTCCAGGTCCAGCCCGCCAAGGAGGTCCAGAAGTTCGGTGAGATCCTCATGACCGCCACCGTCAAGATGTGGACCGAAGAAGATGACCGGTATGTATCACTATCATTTCCTTTCCCTCTGCATGCCCCAGCGGGCCTTTAAATGATGAGCACCACGTTTTACCCAGCTCACTCCGACACGCAAAGTCGTGGATGATGTGACACGCGATTACTCACAAACCTCTGATAATTACCTCTATCCATTGTTTCTTCACCTGATTATTTCGTGTTTGCAGCAGCTAACGCATCAACACTAGGGCTACCGTCGCCGACATCAACCGCAACATGGCTGAGAACCTCCGCTACTGCGGTCCCTCTTTGATCTCTAACGAGACCACTTTGCACAATGTGATTCAGATGATCACTGATATCATCACCAAGAAGCACCCTTGCCAGCTGGAGTTCGGTCCCGAAGAGGAGACTGCTGAGGCTGGCGAGGAGACTTCTGAGTTCGACTGGGTCGTTGTCGACACTGGTCTCGACGTTGTCTCTGGCATGGCTGCCGCTCTTGGCCCCAGCTTCGCTGAGCTGTGGAAGGTCTTTGAGAAGACTGTTCTGCGTTATGCAGGCAGCACTGAGGCCCTCGAGCGCGCCACTGCTGTCGGTGTCCTCGCCGAGTGCATCAACGGCATGGGCCCTGCTGTCACTCAGTACACTCCCACTTTCATGAAGTTGCTTCTCCACCGCCTTGGTGACGAGGACTCCCAGACTCGCTCCAACGCTGCCTACGCCATTGGCCGTCTCGTTGAGCACTCCGATGCCAAGGATCTGATCGTCAAGGAGTTCCCTACCATCCTCTCCAGACTCGAGCAGTGCCTGCACATGAACGTTTCCCGCCTTCAGGACAACGCCACTGGCTGCCTGAGCCGCATGATCCTTCGCCACCGCGAGAACGTCCCCATCAAGGATGTCCTCCCTGTCCTGCTTACCATCCTTCCCTTGAAGAATGACTTCGAGGAGAACGACCCCTTGTACCACATGATCTGCCAGCTGTACAAGTGGGAGGACCCCACCGTCCGCGAGCTCACTCCCCAGCTCCTGCCCATCTTCCAGGCTGTTCTCAGCGATGAGGACCAGCTTGAGGAGGAGCGCCGGGCCGAGCTCATCGACCTTGTCAAGTGGCTGAACCAGATGCAGCCTGGCGCTGCCCCTTGGGCTGAGCAGCTGTGAGCCCGCGGCGAGAGATGACGACAGCTTGATGACCAAATACTACTTAATGGATAGAACGGGTCTCTCAACGAGGACTCTATGGACGACGTTAGAAGATACCCCTGGGGAGCCACCGAGCGATGAACCCACACAGCGATAGAATATGGCGGACTGCTATGAATTATGATCAAAAGTGGTGTATATAAGTTATGAGTTCAATTGAATTGCAATTGCATGTTCATTCTTCTTGTAGACAGCAATCCCTCCCCTCTGTGCACTCTAGATCGCTGATCCTCCATCCTGCTTAAAGAATGGTTGAATCTAGTAACGTTTTCCCTCTTGATAGGCATGATTGGTTCGTCCACAGCCTTCCATCCTCTTGTTCTGTTTTACCTCTTCACCATCTGCACCACATCCAGCACAAGAATCTCCGAAAGGCTCACCCTGTTCTATATGATATGAACTCAACTACTCTTTTATCACATCTCTATCTTCAAACCTCATCAACGATTATAACACAGTGACCTTGATTTCCAGTACTAGGAATACCCGAAATATGCGCGAATCAAAATATTTCCCACAACCAGGTGTCAAGCAGGAGCAAGTCGCACTTCGACGCGGTTTTAGGGGAAGGTGCAGCGAGTTGGGCTGGCTTGGGAAGGAGTTGACGGAGATCTCCTGCCTCTGGGGAGATCTCCAATGGCCTAGAGGAGATCTCCAGCGACCTGGAGGAGGTCTCCGGTGGCAGAGGCCTCGAGGGCTCGTCTCCGTGGGCTATATAAAGCCCTTGGGGGCCACCCTCTTGCTGTGAGTCCCCATCTCATTCCTGGCGTTGCCTCCCTCATCCTCGGTCACGATGGGATAATCCATTGAATGGACAGATATACCGAGGGGCAAGGGATGTAATCCCAGAGGGGGAGATCATAATTATGACCAGTTTGTGTTACCCAGGACGCACCATCGCCCAGCTGCTGGCATCATATGACTGCCTCTCCTGAAGTTATCCATCTATTCTATACAAATATGATAGGTGGACAAGAAGGGCTTACAAGAGTAGACATTGCCTACGCCGACACAATGTTTGACACCGCATTTGATCACGCATCGACTTCCATACCTAGAATACTATGGATGCAGAAAGAGACACACAGTGGCTTTGCAAATTGGAATGCTACTAAAAGAATTGCCAACCATACGAGCCATTTAAGGGCCTTCTCACACGAAGGAGCGGATCTAACCCAGCTGAATGAAAGCCTTATCATGAGGTCGTTTACCCATGTCTAAATGTATCATGGTTTGCAGACATTTCGTCCCTTTTCTCACTCAACCATATTTGCATCTGTTATTTTGTGCATCTCACCATGGAGGATACAGCGATGCAATGGCCATGTCCTTACTGCAGCTTGGTTTTCACATCACGGAAAGATATCCAACTCCACCTAAACCCTAATCCGGTATATCTTCACCTCTTGGTTGATTCTGTAATGCTAGCGTTCTTGAATAGCCTTCGAACCTAGCCAATACTCTTCCAAGCTGTGAGAACTTGCATGTTCCCAGTGACATGCCGACACCTTTATACGCTGCCGACAAGGAGTCATCGACTATCCCAGAGGAAATTCACCAAGTCTGCTGTGCCCTAGCTGTGCTTGTGCAGGAAAACCACCTTTCAGTAAAAGACACAACGTTATTTGCCATTACAAGTCTCGTCAGCGATCCAGCCATGGAATTTATGGACTGAGTTATTCTGACTATTGCAATATCCGCTGCGGTTGGGAAAATGTATTCACTTGCTTTCCCTCGGATATGGAATAGAGGCTGCCACAGAGCAACAATACTTCAAACCCCATGTTACCTATAGTGCTGATGGTTCTACTGATGAGCTTTCTACGAGCGTGTTCGAAACCGACGACTTTGAGATCTTGTGGCAAGAGCTAAATTCAACTGCTTGACTCTAGCCGTATAACAAGGATCGGAAAAAGATGTATCGTATCACTTCGGATACAAAGTCTACCATTTACACTGCATAATATTGATGTGTTTCTCCTCTAATATCATAATATACTCTTTGATGTAGGGAGCGTAATCCCCAGGAGTTAGCTTTCACTACATCAGGTCAAAGGAAATCAAATAAATCAAATAAAAACAGCAGATATTCAAGAAAATAGAAACAGAAACAGAGAAGTGTGATACACCGGTCATATTTGATTAGCAATGAATGAAATAACTCTTGTTCACCCCCAGTTCATTTAGCACAATGAAGACCACAAGGTTGACGTCACGTATACAATTCACTCATAGGGAAACCTCAACATTACGTAGTAACGCCTATATAAACCCTTAATTAAAGCTAGGCTCTGAATCACCCAGCTACTATCTTCTCTCCACTCGAGACAAAAATTCCATCTTCCTCGTCAAACTCGAAGGACCTCTAAGCAGCCCCACCAAAATCAAAGCCCTAACCGGATTCCTAACCACCCCTATCCTCAAAGAAGGCGAAGGCATAAGAGATACTTCCCCCAGCAACTTCTGCCTCATTACCGGTAAAATGAAACTCGCCATCCTCTCTGCCCTCGAGGGAACCTTTTTCTCACCAACCTTTATTCGAGTTAACTTGTCCCCGAAACACCTCTCCGATTATAGCATCGCTCCCACTTTGGGAAATGAGATTGATCCTACCCTTCCGCAGAACCGAGCAACTGATGCAGATGAACTTTTTCTTCCAAGGCAGGATCAGTTTCCGGTGTGGTATTTCTTCTATGGCAATCTGGCTGTGTCGGAGATTCTGGCTGCGCGGCTGGGTCTTCAGGATATGCCGATTCTTAGTAGGGCTTTGGTTAAGGGAGGTGTTTTGAGGACGTGGGGAGGAGGGAAGTATAAGGCTTTGGTTGATGGGACCGTCTAGTCCCGATACTACGATGAAACATGCCGACGAAGATGAAAGTTTCTTCGGTTCTCTCCATCGGAATCTAGGAAGAGAGCGAAGAAGAGAAGAATCCCGAAGGAACTCTCCTAGAATAGAAGCCGTAGGAAACACATAAGTAGCCACAACTCCCCATGATCAGATCATTCTCCCTCAGCAACACAACTCCCAATTCCCTAGACTCTACGTTTAGCTTACCCCGGCTATTAATCATACTCTGGCCACCGTGCCAACGAATGGAAGATGTAAAAAGCACATCTTCTTCAGCCACAGTGTCCTCCGCTCCTGCGGCCGTGTTATGCTCTGCAATTCGTCTCAAACACGTTCACGTCGAGAACAAGGAGGATGATCCTAGAACGGACCTTCGCACGACTGTGGATGGTAGCCCTTCTCCCTCTCATAAAGGGACTTGTGTTCAAGGCTTAACATTGGTATATAAACCTGCAAACAAAGACCCGAGGGCCAGGAAAGTATTCTCGAATCCCGAGAAATTCCGCCAATATTGTTCTTTCTCCTGAAACGTTCCCGTCTGATCAGATTGATGGATCTATGGGTCATTCGAGCAACTCGATGGGATTGGGAGAGTGTTCCAAAACGAAGACGTTTACTCCGTGATTAAGATGATTACAGCTCAGAGCGAAGATGAGATTGGTGGATCAAATGCGACATGTGGTTTTGAATGAAGGGATCATTATGATCGGATTGAGCTTGGAAGATGCGCAGCACGGTGGCCTTTTGTCCAGAGAGATACAGGGCAGTTAAGGAAAGAGTTTCCAACTCACAGGAAAGAGCGGTTGAATGGAATCCACATCAACTACTAACTGCGTGTCCATGACCTTGATGAAGGAGGAGGCGAGGATAAATGGGAGACGATACAGCCAGACTGGTCAGGCTACAACTACACCGGTGTCTGCTATACTCATATCTTCTGCCTACTCTGCTTATCCTATTGAGAAAGATCTGACTGTTATAGCTATACCTGAGGCTTAACATCTATATCCGAGGGCTCAACGCTAGTCTATATACTGAACTACTACTTACTTCTATAAGATCCTGTACTATACCATCTACAATACTCTCTACAAAGCCCTGTACAGGAAGCAATACTATAGACAATCTTACTTAAGTCCCGGTAAAAGATATATAACGCAATTGCTTGAAACCCTGTGATAGTTGATGTGAAAAATTAGTAGGATACTTATACAAAAATCTGTCTAATCACCCAGATAGAGCAAGTCCAAACTATGATACCGAGAGGTGACATTGTCCTACTCCTCCTTCACCTTTCCCTCCGTGATATAGAGCTTGATTCCTGATTCAACCCGTCCCTGCCCATCCGGCATCCCAAACAGGTTTGTGAACAGCTCTTGCCCTGCGCCCTCAGTCTTGAACACAGTAACATTGGATCCTTTCCAATACACCATCTGACCCCTCCCAGTGATTACCTGGACTTCATTTTTATCAACACTGGAGAAGTCTACGGTTGGGTCAAGTTCCTTTGCCTCAAAAGCCTGGAAGGTTGTCAGAGAATAGCTATAGAAGTGAGGACTTGGACCTAGCATTGGGACGTTTGATCCTTTGGACTAGGATGGAAATATGCCGTGCGGGCACTAGATTGAGACTAACAATTCTCTATCACGAGATTTTACGTAAATTCTTGATCAAGATGATCAAGTTAGTATCAACACTGAATATGTGACAAGGGAGATAGGAATGGGATTAGAAAGCTGGAGGGGCACTCTTATATAGATGACTAAGATCATGTGACTCGGAAACCCTTAATCTACATCGGGGCCTACCAACTAACAAAGATATGGGCTCCTACAACTACAAACAATAGAGAACGAGTGTCCGGATAATACCGGAAAGAGGTCCTACCATCCATAAACATGATGAGGATTCAATAATACTCGGTATAGTCCATGGGTGCACATAAAAATTACATGCAAATAGCAAGCAATAGAGTCAACAGTGCATCATTAAATGCGCTTCTGTTGTCCGCTGCACGGCAGTACATCACGTGCATTGTGATTGGGTGCAGATCCGTCTCCAGATCAACCATTTATGTATCCTCCCTATCAAGTAATCAGAACATAACCCAGAAATGCCAATACGATATCAGAAAAGCACTGGCTCTGTATGGATCCGGACGTCTCAGCACTCACGCATAAGTACCTTAGGATCATGCCGCCCACTATCTACAACACGCACCAGAGCTTCGATTTCCAGAACCAATGTTTACGGTATCCTGTCCCCCTGGTAGTAAAGATCACCTACTCACCAGCATCCAGACTACAACCCAGAAGACCTCTTCGCCTACTCATCTCAACGATGGCTCTGGAACGAAGCACAACAGCTCCGAAACCGCTACGTTGCTTTTGACCTGCACGCACTGATCCAAGTCGCCGAGGAAGCCGTCGGCAACACCACACCCTGCATCAACATCTCCAAACTACCCGAAGGGAACTTCAATAAAGCTTTCTTAGTCACTCTGCAAGATGGCCGGGAAGTGATTGTCAAGATCCCAAATCCGAATGCTGGACCGAGCCACTATACGACGGCGTCGGAAGTGGCAACCATGCAATATGTATGACATTCTATTACCGAAGAGTATGGCTCGATTATACTGACATGATCTCCGGCAGGCAAGAGAAAACCTCCAACTCCCTGTCCCTAAGGTCCTCCCGTACTGCTCCCGTGCGGAACAGAGTAAGCTAGGGACAGAGTAAGCTAGGGACAGAGTACATCATCATGGAGAGAGCTCAAGGGGTTGAGCTTAGTCGCGTATGGGAAAACCTCAGGGCGCGAGACAAGCTGACAATCGTGAAGCAAATTGGAACCATCACGTCGACACTCTCGGGCAAGATTCCCATCATACGGCTCATTATATCTTCGTCAAGATGTCTCAGAGTCAGAGAGCATCAAAATCGATGATACCTTCGCAATTGGACCAACAACCGGACGAACATGGTTCGATGACCGAAGAAGTGAAGTCCAAGTCCACAGAGGCCCATGTAAGCTCATCAATCACTCCACCGGCTATACCTCAAACCTAACCACAGCATCCAACCCAGGGCCCAGTCTTCAAAACACCATGACTGCATTAGTCCAACGAGAAATAGCCTGCGTGAACAAATTATCTTCATCCCATCCAGATACCCAACAGGGAATCTTCAACGGCCCTGATGGATACCACCCAACCAAAGCAGCCAAACGATCCGTTCTACAAGAATACCTCAAAATCCAGCAATATATCGTCCCCAACGATAACGCCCTCAATGCGGGCATACTCTGGCATAACGATCTCCACACAGACAATATCTTCATCGACAAGGCCAATCCCACACAAATAACCAGCATCATCGACTGGCAAGCCATCCCAATCATCCCTATGTTTCTAATCGCCCATCATCCCTCCCTAATCGAATATGACGGTCCGAAACCCGAGCGATTCATCCAGCCCCGTCTCCCAGATAACATCGACAATCTCAGTCCCCAGGAAAGAAAAGCTGCAAAGGAACTCCATCTTTCCCAAACCTTCTGGCTTTATTATGAAACCCAGGTCTTCAAAGAATCCCGGGACTTGATCCATGCATTCAAATACGAGGATACCCTCCAGTCGGAGTTAATGTCCCTGATCGGATCGATATTCGACGATGGAGAAACACACGTCCAGAAACTACTTTCTGAAGTCTCAACAGAGGATATATGGAAACAGATTGTCGGGAAAGACGAGCACGGTAGTCCACGTGTATCCTGTCCGCTGAAATACATGAAGAGTGAATTGGAGATGCAGCGCGAGACGTACGCGAAATGGATGCGGGACGTTGAGCGAAAAGCACGAGTACTTGAGGAGATTGGTGTGTATACGGGGTGGAATGGGGCGGTGTCTCCTGGTGAATATGAGGAAGCTGTTCGCAGGTTATGTCTTGCTAAAGAGAGATTCTTGGATCGAGAGGCCAGGACACCGGAGGAACGGGTTGAGTGGGAGAGGGTGTGGCCTTTTGAGGATAAGTGATGATTACTAGGGCCTAGATAGCAGTGGAAAATGGGTCAGATAGTGGGATGTTTCTTAGCCATTGTACTACATTGTCAACCACTCTTCTATGTTCAGGGTAGAGGAATTTTAGCTTCATGTTCCTGCTTGGCTAAGCAGCATCAAATCAGACTGGCTGCATTAAAGTAATAACCTATTGCATCATTGGATTAAATCTAAATAGTATCATCCAATCCAGAATCTGATCATAAAAAGTACACAATTCCAGCGAGCTACCTTCAAGTCAAAGCCCTCCGATGCAGACCCTTTATTCTATATAAATCCTCCTTGCAACTTGCCTCACGTCATTCTTCTCCTTCCTTCCATCGTTATAACATTACCATACCCAGACACGAGCTCTTGTCATCGGAAACAGAAGCAATCTGTGATTCATCAGTTAACCCACCATCTCATATCATACCCCGAAATGGATAAATGTCTTGTCCGCAAAATATCATAGTTACGTCATCCAGTATAAAACTCCTCATCATATTTAACCCATCAATATCTTGAACCAGGCAATCCAGAAACAAGCATTGACCAAACATGGAATCGATCTCGTGATCCAAATGCAGCAATTCCGTACACGGTTTGTACAGTTCCCATCACTGCCAATACATCACTCCTATTGACACCAGTAGCCGTCAAGAAGGTAAACATAGTATGAATGTTCGTGACAGGCCCAGTAGAGCATCTAATCCTTCTCGCTGCTAGTCGCAGGAGACAAAGATATGCTCGAAGAGAGTGAAAGGCCAAGCCCGATTGGGTCGCAAGTTCGGATTAATCCTGCCGGGTCTGACATGCTTGATGCGAAGGAGAAAAGTGGTGATAAAGCAAGGAATTGGGAGGCTTGTGTGTAAATATGTGATGTCTGTATATCCCTTTCATATAGACAGCGTTGTGTCAATGAATATGATCCTAAAGAGGTAATTGTGTCTGATCGTATCATATCATATCATATCATATTAATCTCCCATGATTCTGATCTTCCGTTCGTCGCGGAAGTATTCTACCTTGGTGACAGGTAAGATGATTTGATGTCGCTTGTGTCTCTATGAGGGAGCCATTTGGTGTCATTGTGTTATTATCCGCCGTTTTGTTTGGAAAGTGAGGTTAGGACATGGGTTACCAAGCTATGAACTCCAAGATGATGACAAGGTAGTGTTCATAGTGCATATACTTGGATGGAGAAGCCCGTTGGTAGTAAATGAGCATAGATGATGTGAATTCTTGAAACGTCTTCACCCTGTATGTTTTTAGTTGTAGTGACAACGAGGACAGATAAACGCGTCTGGCTTCTGGTGCAATACTAGTTTTGCTTCTGGCAGACAGGTTTTCGTTGGTTCAGATGGAAGTGATAGTATTATGGATTTGGAGAAGTATTGGAAGGTAGTGCTTATGATATATCATTAGTGGTTTGTGTCCATGTATAACCAAAGTGGGATATCATTGCTCTTAAGGTGTCTCTGTAGCTGGGCGTAAGAGACGGAAGGCTTCGGGCTTTTGTATAACATTGGTCTTAGTAAGGTCAAATTGGACGCTAGCTGGTCCATTAGTTGTCCGATTATTAGGTCCTGTTGGGGATTAGAAGTTGGCAAGGAAGCATGTTGTAGGGGGTTGAGTTTAGCGGACAGCTGTATCGGATGGGATTCTCAACGACCGTATTGTTTGCCCCGATGCTCTTGAACTGGTAAAATTAATAGTCGGGGTGGGTTCACGGCTTCTTGAAGTATTGCGTCGATTGTGTGGGTAGATGGATATGTTTTGTAGCTATATCTAGATCAGTTGCTTCAGTTGTATGATTGCATCGATGGGTTTCTTAGGTAGTAGAATAAAACCTGACTGGGCAATGGTCAGTCCTTTTATGTCAAGATTTATCATTAGGTTTGGGGCCTTGATTAAGGGCTTGTGTAGGTACTATAGTAGATGTAGGAGAGTTGAGTTGGGAAGTTAGAAGGTTCTTATATAAGTGAGCTGGTTGAGGGAATGGTAGTACATTCCCTTAATTAACCTTTCAAGACAATTCCCGGCGGAGTTTCTAGTCTCTAGATTGTCCCCTTCACAGGGTCCTATTAATTCCTATTTATAGGTGAATGTTGGGTTGGGAATGAATGAGTGGCGTTGACTGATGATGCACCCTGCAACTGTTCTGGATGGGCCTCGTCAAACGAATTCATGATTGTATTGGTTTGCGAGTAGCGTCTCGTGATATATTGTTGTTAATACATTAAAACCAGCCAGTCCAGTGTTGCGCACAGAAAATCAATCCCTAAGAGCTTGGGGTTGTGCGTACATCCTGTACGTGCTTTGGGATAGCTGTGGCACGAAGCCAACCGTTAAACGGTCAAATTAGTATTCTTGGGATGGGCTAACGCGTAGGTTTGGCATGTTAGTATCAGAGTTTGGTACAGACAGAATCTTGGCAGAAATATGGGGAGAGTTTGCCAAAAAGAGGCTTCCTTGCTGGCTGGCAGTAGGTCTGGTTTGAGCAAAGTTTAAATCGGATCTTCAACCAATCTTGACCTAGCAACTTTCATAAACATTGCATGCCTACTGAGTCCGGATCCGTCGCCGCATCATATGATGAGAGGTCTGAATGTCTAGACTGTAGACAGAAGTATAGACATGACTGGCTTTATGTATGCCTTAAGAGGCGACAGACACGTCTCGTTCGCGAAAGGTGTGAGCTGTTCTCAAGGCCCCTGTCAGCCTATTTTGATGTGACATTCTGATTCCAAAATTCATCATGCAGTCGTCTACAGTCGACCTTTTATCTTCCGATCTTTTCAAGCATCATTATGAAGCTGAGCCGCGGGAAGCGCACCTGGAACGGTCATATCACCGGGCCAGGGCCATGGCTAGATATTGGCGTATGCATCTATTCCGGATTAGCTGCCATTCTAACAATAAACAGGACTGACTGTGGATGACATTATTCACTTCACACCAAAGTTCCGGCATGCCCACACAGATGGGATTATTCTCCGTGATACAGTGGCCCAGACGATATTCAGCATACACTATAATCTAATCGCAGGGACCATTGCCTTCTATCTGCCCAAGCGCCCAGATCTCAAGCCATTAATGAACGAGATCATGCAATTTGACGTGGTGTATGCTCCCTCTGCAGCATGAAGAGGCATCGCTGATAGCGTCATGACAGTGGCAGTTATATGCTGACTGAGGTTGGACACGGCTGTGATGCGAGGAACATTGAAACAGTTGCGACTCGGCAACCCGATGGCAGCTTCGTTCTTGATACCCCAAACTCTGCCGCAAGAAAGTATGACATCATCGATTATCCCGCCTGTATGGCATGCTAATTGACAGGTTTATGCCTCCATCTGCACCAGTTGCAGGCATACCACGCATTGCACTTGTTTTCGCACGCCTCTTGATTGATGGAGAGGATCGAGGCATTGGTCCGTTTATAGTGCCAATCAACAATGGGCAACAGATGCAGCGAGGGATCAAAGCATGGTTAGTCCAGATAGTATGCAATGGAAGCTTTGAAGCTAAGCTGTTAGGCGTCTCCCCGACACAGGATCTGGAAGGGTGCTCAACCACGACCTGACGTCTTTCGATCACGTCTATCTCCCGCCAACCGCCTTGTTAGGAGACTTTACAAAACCCATCAACATGCGTGACCAGTATCTCGCCTCAATTCACCGCTTGAGCATCGGAGCACTGATCATCGGTCTGTGGGTAATACCGTTTCTGAAGGGTGCCGCTTTCATCGTGGGAAAGTATAGTCAACGCCGCACAGTCCAGGAAGGCCTGCATGGACCATCAGTCCCAATCATATCCTTCAGGACTCAACAGCTCCCGATTGCACATGCTTTAGCCGAGGCTGCTGTGCTAGAACCGTTTGCAGACTGGACTATCGAGCAACATAAGAGCCCCTCAACCAGCCCCGGGGCCAAACATGCGCTCAGCGTTATTTTCAAGGTCGTCGCTCTCCAAAATGGACGTGAAAGCCTAAACCATTTGATCGAGAGAAGCGGTGCCCGAGGAATGTTCCCTGACAATGGACTCCTACAAACGGAGGTATGTATTTCCCATGTCTCTGGTCTTGGCACACGACTCATTAGCCCATCTAGTCCGTAACTCGAGTTGTTGCCACTGCAGAGGGAGAAGTCTTGGTCCTTTCCATCCGTGAGGTACTACCCGGCTCACTCATATTTTGCAATGACTGACCTTTCCATAGGCTCTGCCACCGAACTGCTCCTTGGCCGGTACAAGGTACCCGAGGCCAAGATGCCCGGCTCTCTTTTGGAAAGGCACGAGGCTGGATTTATTGCGGAGCTAAAGAAGCTTCTGAAAGAGTTCAAGCAGCATCGGAGTACAGAGTACAATCATTACATCCTACCTCGGTGTCGTTCGATGCTTCTGGCTATTGGGCAACGGATGGTATATGAAGCAGCCAACGACCGGGGGGTTGATCCCGACCTTCTGGCGCTATACGAGGCAGGCGCAGTGAAGAGCGACAGTAGCTGGTATGTAGAGCAAATGGGGCTCAGTAGAGCAGCTCAGTATGACATGGAGCGCCAAGCGTGTGACAACGTGGTGTCGCAGCTGGACAGGCATTTGGATGGGTTGGGGATTGAGCCGTACTGCCCCGCCCCAATGCTGTCTTCTTCGAACTGGGATGCCTTTGTCGATGCATCGCCATTGTTTGCCGGAGACTCTGTCCCTAGCAGAAATAGACGGGAAGCAAAGCTTTGAGGGGTGTTTGTTAATAGCTAGATAGATAATCATGCAGGATTGATTCAGATGATAGTAGCAGTTTGCATTGTTTGAGCAAGACCCTGAGGCTAACCGCTTTGGGAGTAGATCGACGGAGTAATCCCCATGCGGTCTAGTGTGATCTGGAGTGGTCGGTGACGTTGTTGGCACCCGCCGACCGTTGGAGCTCTACTTCTTCCATCTCTGGTTCTTGTTCTTGTTCCTGATCCTGATCCTCTCCTCAACCAAGACACTATTCCACCTACGATTGTATCTACTACTCTCACAGCATACTGGTTCTTACGAAATCTCACCATGGCAGCCTCCTCCTTCTCCTCGTCCGTCAACTTCGCCCTTCCATCCTCCAGCTCTGGCTCTTCCATCAAGAAACCCATCAAGACGGTTTCCAAGCCTTGCTTCGGCTGCGACTGTGGTGATGAGGAATGTGATTGCTGCATTTGCACAGTGATGTGGTATGTCAAGTATACCCTTGATCGTTCTGTCATGACCAGTAGTAACCTATGATGGACTTTCAGAAGGACCTTTGTCACCCAAATCCAATTGCAACACGAAACCTCCCGGAGGATACTATGTGATGCTACGATGCAAATGAGGTTGGATTGGCGCATACAGGAGTTGGATTCCCATGCGATGTCAGCAGGAGATTTGATTATCGCGACCGACGATATCTTGGTTTAGCATGCCTTAGTTGATATTATCAGTTAGAATTTAAATCATTGATCGAAAGAATAGCTTGCTTTCAGCTTCGACTTCAGTTTTGTTCCTTTCATTCACATTGTCCACTGTTATTGTCGATAGGCTAACGATCTACAGGAAGAATCATGTGGGTCTTCGCAGATCATGACAGTGCCCCTCGATATCTCTGAATACATGCTGTAGATACAGCTGATATCTTGTCTTGTCTGCCTTGCGCCTGGCCCAGACAGCTGTGGCCTAACTAGATAGCGGGACCATACCCCGGACTAGCGCCGCGTGGATCGAGGCTAAGCAACGGTGGGTTTAGTACTCTAGCGCCTGCTTGGTAGTATGGCAGTCTTGCCATATGAAGCATTACATGTTCAGCAAGGTCATACAAGCATCGACATAGTCGAATCTACACCTGAATAATCTCCGAGTCTTCGAACACACCACAATCGGTACCATCGGTGTCCAGAGATAAGCCACATGCTTAAGCGCCCATGGTCTAAAAATGGCCAGTTGGCCAGGCTAGAGTGCGCTAATGCCACCAACGTCTCAACTACTGCATGGTGTAGCCATTTAATGCCCGCTCAAGGTCACGAACGTCCGATGGTGCAACACCAGAGGGGAAGTGGCCAGCCTTGCGGTTGAAACACAGCCGCATAACAACACTACTTCAGGCTGCCTCGTACCAGAAGGTCGAATTCGAAACAGCCTTACTGATCCCTATCACAGTGCTCTATTTGAAATCCGTCAAGTCCCCAGTTGAGCCATGGCTGTTCGGCGTCAATCTGAACTTCACAGCTCGATACAAAAACAATGCTGACACCTCAATACTCGACTGCCATACCATCTCGAGCGAGTTTATCATCTCCACGGCTACCATTGGACGATGGTGAACGCACTTCTGATTCCCCTTCGCCCAACGTGGCCAGCGTTGCGAGAGGCGCCGATCGTCCCGCCAATCCAAGAGATGAAAGAGCCTATTCGAGGCCTGCAGCCAGGTGCGATACCAGGCAACAAACGACAACTGCATCCTCGTCTACCAAATCTGAGCGAACAGGACAACCTAGTTCATCAAATGATAGGACAATCCAACGTTATTTGAGGAATACCGCCAATGTTGATCAGACTATCGTTTGTTTGGAACAAATACTGTCTGGGACAGCCTTCCCGACACCGCGACCTTGCGATCCTCCAAACCCTAGCACTAACCCTGCTAGCGAAACCTTGTCAACATCACGTACTGGGGATACAGCTCAGGCTGCAAGCCGTCGAGAGAAGGATGACGCACCTTTTGCGACTGAGGATATCATCCTCGAAAATCGCAATATAATGACGCGAGAATACAAGGAGGAGAACAGGGGATGTGCGTACATCTACCAAGACTGTAAGGACAAGAGTCAGTACTTTAAGATTGGCTCCACGGATCGGATACAAGCACGCGAGAGGGAACTTCAAAATCAGTGCAAGCATATAGGCTGGGAGCTAATTCCGGAGCCAAAATTCCCTATCTGGCAGTATAAGCGACTGGAACGGCTTGCTCGGAGTGAGCTGAAAGGCCTGAGATACGACCCCAACTGTGTCTGCAGTACCAAACATCGACAGTACTTTCGTGGCTCCAACGCTACTGCATCTGAGGTCCTGGAGCACTGGTCTCGATGGTTTGTGAACCACGAGCCGTACGACAAGGAAAATAGATTGAAACCTTTTTGGGTGGAACGACTGGAGACTTTCACCACGAATAAAAACGGACTCGTATACTTTGACTGCCATGGGAACAAGTGCTCGCGGCGAGAGTCCAAGTCTATTGCCTGTCAGGAGTGTCTCCGTGCAGGATGGAAGGCGTGGACAGAGCCAACGATCTTAGAGAAAGCTGGCTATGTCTGCCAAACTTTCATCAGGACTTTAGGACAGCACTCACCGGTCCCTACATACCTCTTGGGTATTGTAGGCGGTAGGCTTCTTATACCGATAATGCTTGTTCTTTTGCAGGGTCTTGAGGTTTCTTTCAGAACCGTTTTCGATTTCTCTATCTGCATATGTACTTGATTTTCTAGCCAGGTCGATGGCCTTCCCTTTCCGTTTTAGTGCTCACCCCTCGCCGCTTTTTGCTCACTGAGTAGACCTGAGCACGCCCTGAGCAGCCTGAGGCGATCACTAAGCACAGGGTAAGCAGAAGACTGAGTACCCTGAGTGAGTAACCTCAATAAACTACACCCTAACTAGCAGTCTTCCCCTTACCTGTTTCTCCACACCAAGTTCACTTTTACCCGCCATACTCCCCAAAAAACCCAGTACTATCATCATGAAAATGATAAATCAGGAAAGCTATTTTTTCTTCTGATACCTATAACCTTTTCTCTAGAAAAAAATAATATACTATCACACTATACTAATATAGCTAATATTATTCTGGACTTTCTCTGTTAAAAGACAGCACAAGTCTAGATGTTTATAGAAGCAGCTCTGGATATCCCAAGAGTCAAGAAATTCTCAGAATATTATTTAATACTAGTTTATTACAGATATTCTCTAAATTTTGATCCTGAATACTTACATGGTAGAATGACATGCCAATATTTCCCTATTAAAATATATAATACTGAAAATTCATAATACTGATTAAAAGAATAAAACTCAAAAACAAGAATATATTATTAATTATTTATAGTTATTCTGGCCTGGAAGGCTTCATAGATACAATATAAAATCAGAATAGATTTATTCTAATCAGGTTAAATTTCTTATATAAAGCCCTATTCTTTCTTATTCAAGTAATGTATAAATATTGCTGGCATGATAGTTAATATATAGTATATATATCAGTAAATATTATATAAAAAATTCGCACGGAAATCACTGAATAATATCATAACCTATATATAGTAATATAGAGAAATCATAGATCTTAAAAAGTCTAAACTAGCTCTTAAGATCCTTGCTAATCTCTAGAACCTCAAAGTCTCTAAACAGAATCTACTGACTAATTTATAAAATAGATCTTTCAAATAGAAAGATAATATATTAAGACTATTTAAACTTGTAAAGAATATCCTAATCTAATAATCTTAATTAATCTTTCTCAAGTGAAAAGTATCCAGTTACTTTTAATTTCTTTATTAATAATCTATTGAAAGAGAAGTCTTTAGAATATGTTAAAAGATGATTTACAGTTTGATATATTTTACTTAATTATTACTTCTAGTACCAGTTACAGGTCTTTATTTCAGATAAGCCTTTAAGGTTTGTTACACAAGATAAGTGTAATCAAAGACACAGTGAATCTTTATTTTATTAGTTTCTTTCATTCTTACAGAATTTATAGACAGTGAGAGAGAATACCTGTTATATCTATAACTGTATTCTAAATCAAAGAGATTACTTTAATAGAAACCCGTGATCCCTTGTATCATCATAACCCCAATTAGTTAGTGACTTGCCTGAATTAATGCGCTGACATGCTATACCTAATAACAATATTTAGATATCTAATATTATTATATAGATTTTTTAGACCTTATATGTATTGCTTCACCAGGACAAACTTTAAGCCTTAGCAAGGCTAATAAAGATATTTATGCCTGGATTTACTTTCTAGTCATTCCCTTATCTAGCAGCTACAGAATTTTGTACTGCATTATACAGCTCCATCAGTACTCTACTAATAAAAGCTATTATGCTTTTTTCTCTTCTCTGATTAGTACTTACCTCTAGTTATGTTTGTAATACAACTATAGTAAGCTTGCTGATAAGACAGGCAATACTTATCTATATATAGTCTTATTTTTTGCTAAGAATCTTATAAAAGCTAGTAATATTAAATTCAAGAACTATAATCATAAATATATTACTAATACCATTTCTACTAGCTAAGTACTTTGTTACTTTCTTCTTGAGCTTAATTGCGATGACTTGTAGTAAAAATAATATTGATAATCTCTAACTAATACTATAAGTTTAGTAGGAAGGATTTATAGGTTTAATACTGCCATATACAGTTCTTTTGATAAATATTAAGAAACTCTAATACAGCAATACTAAAAAGCATTAGATAGAACCTCAGCTTTATAGATAAAACAGAGAGAAAATAATATTATTGAACTATATCAGGCTTCAGGTGATGGGAACAATCCTGAGCAAGCTAAAGAAAAAACTGTTACAGACCCCTGCTAGCTGAACGACTAGTAAGGCGGATTCGTCAGGCAGAAAGCACCGATAAGGGCAGCGCTCGGGTGAGACCGAACTATTATTGGGAATTACCATCATGATACCCGGGACGGCTATATATCACATGACCATGATAGACATGTCACTAACAAGCTACAATATATCAGTACTACAACAGGACATGGCAGTAACATGAGATAACATACCAGTGGTATGATAGATTATGGTAACAACATATGAAGGATAGGATATATAAGAACACTTCTTCATATACTTAGCTAGTTCTATTCTTTATGTTTAATATAATTATCTTTAAGTAACCATATGTTTGGAAGCTTAATAACAATACTCATCTATACTTACTTATAGATAACTGTGCGGTACTATCTAGCCTTACTTTTCTTTCTTTATTTAAGATTAGTTATTTCTAGATAATTATTAGTCTGATACTATCTTGATTCAGTTCAAAGATATATATACCAGTGAAGTTAAGCTAACAGGAACAGGAAAGTAATCCTAGGGTTTAATATATTGAGCACTAGTTAGCACAATTATTACCAGTGATAACCATCCATTATGTTAATAATTTCAAATTCATCACGCGCCCCACAGCAGCAGGGCCTAACAACGCAAGAACTGATGGATATGGTTAGTCAGTTACAAGAAAGCATCACTGTCTTAGAGTAATAGAACCAGTTATTCAAAGATTATTTAATAATTAAGTCTGTTAAAGTCTAATTACTAGAACTGTTTAACAGTAACTGAGCGAAGCTCAGGGCTTTCTTGACCTAGTTAGACTTGTATCTCAGCATAAACAGAGAGAAGCTTAAAAATAAGGTTAATAAGATTCTTTTTATATCTACTTATCTAATTAAAATAATGTTTAATTAATTTAAGCTATACATCCGCAAGTATTAAGAAAAGTTGGTAAATAACTAGGACAATAATATTAAACAAATTTTCACCAGCTATACCAGATTCAAGCAGTATCTTAAACAGATGTTTAAAGATATTGATACGGCACGCAATACTAAATAAAAGCTATAATAATTTGGATAGACTGGATCAGTATCTAAGTATGTGTTACGGACCCCTGCTAGCTGAACGAACTAGTGAGGCGGACTCATCAGGCAGAGGGCCACGTCCGGAAAAGCAAGGACTCTTATCGAGTAGAATCCCGATCTGAGCAACCAATAACCAGAACGATTATACAACACGTGACCACGGTAGACATGTCACTAACACGCTACAACATGTCAGCGCTATAACAGAACATGATAGTAACATGAAATAATATATTAGTAGCATGACATAGCATGGCGATACCATAATGAAGGATAGGATATAAGAACACTCTTTCATGTACTTAGCTAGTTCTGTTCTTCGTGCTCAATAACACTGTCTTTAAGTAACCATATGTTTTGATAAAGCTTAGTAACAATACTCGTCTGCACTTACTTACAGATAGCTACACAGCACTATCTGGCCTTACTTCTCTTCTTCTGTTCAGGACCAGTTCTCTTTAGATAGTTATTAACCTGACTTACCTTGATTCAGTTCACAGGTACGTATTGAAACAGAAGCTAAGCTAACAGAAACAGGGAGAAGCAATCCTAAGATTTAACACATTGAGCACCAGTCAGTACAAGTATTACCTAGTAATAATTATTCATCATATTAACTATATCAAACTTATCGCGCGCCCCACAGCAGCAGGGCCCAATAACACAGAAACTGATGGGTATGGTTAGTTAGTTATAAAAAAGCATCACTGCCTTAAAACAATAAAACCAGATACTCGAAGATCGCTTAATAGTTAAATCTGTTAAGGTCCAACTATCTAAACCATTCGACAGCAATCGAGCAAAGCTCAGGGCTTTCTTGACCCAGTTAGATCTATACCTCAGCATAAATAAAGAAAAGCTTAAAGATAAGGAAAACAAGATCTTTTTCATATCTACTTACCTGACCGGAACAGTATTTATTTAGTTTAAACCATATATCTGCAAATAATAAGAAAAGTTAATAAGCAATCAAAATAATAATATAAAATAACTTTTTATTAGTTACACCAGATTTAAACAGTATCTCAAACAGATATTCAGAAACATTGATACAGCACAGAATACTGAGCAAAAGTTATAATAACTTAAACAGACTAGATTAATATTTAAATATACTTCAGAGTTTTTATAAATTACTAGTTACTTAGATTAAGATAAAAACACCTACATCATATAATTCAAAGAAAGACTTAAGATAAAGATTCAAGAAAAACTCATCTAGTAAAAACGACCGGACACGTTGCTAAGAATGATTGAAGCAATAGTTAAGATTAATAACAAGTTATATAAATACAATATAAAATAACAAGAGGGTTGATAGACCAGCAGGTTTACACCTCAATAAAATAGCCAATCAGGTTACCGAGCCAATAACGGAAGGTCAGCACAACCTAGAAACTTAAGATACAACAATCCTTACAGACCAAAACCAATGGAGCTGGATGCAGCACAGCATCAGACTCAACAGACTCAAATATCCAAGAAGGAACTCGAACAACGCAAACAAGACCACTTATACTTTAACTACAGTAAAGCAGGTCACCAGTCAAAGAACTACAGTCAAAGTCAGAAACAGCAACAGCCTCAGAAACAATTAAGAGCTACAAACCAAGATCAAGGCAGAGAAGCCTATAATATCACCACCATTCAGCACAAAGTTTAGACAGAATCTGTAATACAGATATTAGATAACAAGAAGCTACATACTATTTAACATAATCAATTATCAGAAAACAAGACACACTGTGATTGGTTGAAGCAACATGCCACCCCGGATGAGCCAACAGTACCACCCAGTCAACAAAAGGATTAGTGATTATCTGTACCATTAATTTGGACCATAGAAGTCAATAATAACAGTTATAAGCTAGTTTCAAAAAACAACTATCCTAGTATAGTTTAGAACAAATTCAAACCATCGGACAAAGAGTACAGTACATCATTTAGAAATCTTGAATCTAGTAAGAAAAGACTTAATAAGATATCTGATACCCTGGAAAAACCTTTATCAGAAATTAGTAAACTCTATCCATCATAGTAAGATAAGGACAAGAAGAACTAGAAGAATAATCAAGAGAATATTACTTATTAATTGAACCATATCTTGAAGAAGATTTTAGAAAATCCAGTATGATTCTGTCTAGAGCTTAAGACAATCATGCAGCATTACCCACATTAAGATTTAAAATATTAAGAATCATAAAACAAGACTTAGAAACAATATCTATAAAGATGCCCTTGTTACCTAGAAGTTTATCTAATATGTGAATAAGACAACACAAATTACTATTACCAGCTATTAAAGATTAGCTAGAAGGTAAACATTGCAGGAATAGAACCTTAATATAACAAACCATATCTATATATTCATTTTAAAGAAAGCAGAGATTATTAAAGATATGACAAACTTCTTTAACTTATATGCTATACAAACACATGCTCAATATATCATAATTAGAAATATATTACTAACTACTGACCTAAGGTACCGGAAGTAGTTAAGATAAAGACAAGTTACTATTTATATTCTATCTTTAATTATATATATAAAAAGTACCAGAGACACCCTTACCACAGATTAATATATTAACTAGCATGTTTCAATGATTAGTGTATAATATATTACACAGTAAAGATAGAAGGCTCGAGATTTCTAAGAAAATATCTATAATAGTTAACACCTAACTGGCCGGAACAGCAGTTAGCAACTACTAAGTTAAGACCATATTTAAAAATTCAAGCAGTCATATTAGATCAACCAGTCCAAGTACTGGTAGATTCTGGAGCGACTGGGAATTTCATGAACCTGTAATTTATATAACAGCTTAAGATACTTGGACAATAAAAAGCAGAATCTAAACCAATTATAAAACTAAATAAAAAGAATTTAGAAACTCTCGCGTTAATAATCAAGTTAGAAACTATATCTATAACTATAAAGAATCACTACAAGTATATAAACTTTAACATGATACTTTTAAAACAGTATAATATTATATTAAGAATTCTATAACTCAGGAATCATAATCTACAGATTAATTAAAAGACTGAGAATCTCTAATTCATGAATTATGTTTACCCAAGATGATACCAGCAAGAACTAGATATAGGGTCTAGATCTGTACAGCCCACTATACAGCAAGAAGCTGAAGCAAGGACTAAGCAACCTATTAAGAGAAGGTTAAGAATACCATAAAAGTCTAACACGCCAGGCATCAGAGATAACTTAAAGAAAAATAACATCTCAAGTATAGTTACACAAGTAATAACAGTAATCAAGTCATCATAAAGAGATTGGCTTATAGAATTATTAAGATAAGTACTAACAATAATAAACAAGTACTAAGAATATAGTATCAACAGCACCAATACAGAGATCAAGATAACTATCCAAAGAATAAAAGATTCATGAAAACTTCTAGCTATAATCAAAAGTAACATACAGATCCTATCACAATATAAGAGATTCAAGAACTTATTCAAGCAGCTAAAGTAATCTAAATTATCTTAACACAGAAAGTATAACCACACTATTCCTATAGAAAAAAAAAAGTTATTAATATATAAAAAGATTTATCTAATATCCAAGAAGGAATCACAGACACTATAAAAATATATTAATAACCAGCTGGTTAAAAGCAATATCAGACCTTTAAAATCATCAGCAAAACATGGAGTCTTATTTATACTAAAAAAAGACAACAATTTACAGCTATGCGTGGATTATCAATCATTAAATACTATTATAATCAAGAATCAACACTCATTACCTTTGATTTCGGAAATCCAAGACAAGATACGAGGAATAAAGTAATTCACTAAACTCAATATCACGGATATATATTATCATATATATATATTATAAAAGATAAAGAATAAAAAACCGTATTTAGAACAAAGTACAGATATTTTAAATACTTAATTATATTATTTAGACTTATTAATACACCAGCGTCATTTCAGCAATATATTAACAAGATTTTTAGAAAATATCTTGACAGATTCGTGATCACTTATCTAGATAATATATTAATCTTAAAACTGAGAAAGAACATGTAAAACATATAAGACTAGTTCTATACAAACTATATCTATATCAGTTACAATACAAGCTGAAAAAGTATAAATTCCATATACAGAAAACAGAGTTCCTGGGACATTGGATATTCACAGAGAGAATCCATACTGAGCAAGCTAAAGTGCAAGCCATACAAGATTAGCCTCAACCTAAGAATCTGAAAGAACTACAGCAGTTTATCAGATTAATTAACTACTATCAATAATTTATAGACAGACCATAAGAACTTGATCTACTTTACAACAACCAAAGAGTTGACTAGAAGGCAGGCATGATGGGCTAAGATTCTGTCATAATATGACTTCAGAATCATATACTGTAAAGAAGCAGAGAATAGACACACAGATATGCTGAGCCACAGGCCAGACTACAAATTAAATAAAAAGACTATCAAACCAGCCATCTTGAAACAGAACACGGATGGGTTGATCAGCTACAACAAGACTAATCTAATAACAATATTAAAAATAAATAACAATCTAACCAGATAATTAACTAACAATACAAAAAATGATAAAACACTCCAAGAGATGAGCAAAGACTTACTAGACAAGATTACTATTAACAAAAATAGACTAGCCTATTTTTATAGATTAATCTTTATACTAACCACAATGAGAACAAAGATTGTGGCTAGGCATCATAACAAACCACTCAAAGATCACTTAGAAGTAGAAAAAACAACTGAACTAATCATAAAGAATTATTACATTCCGAACCTCAGATAGAAAGTACATGATTATATTAAATAATATAAGACTTGTATTAGAAACAAGTCTGTAAGGCACTAATCTTATAAATAAATACAAATACAGAAAGCGCCACAGCGGCTATAAAAATAGATAACAATTGACTTTGTTAATCCACTACCGGAATTAAAAGGGTTTAATACTATTATAATCATTACTAATCACCTCACTAAATATATTTATCTTATATTAAGCAAGATAGTAATAACAACAATACAGATAGCAGAACTATTTTTAAAAAATATTATTACATATTATAGAATACTAAAGTATATCACATCAGATTAAGACAAGTTATTTACCTTGAAGTTCTAAAGATTACTCACAGATCTTATAAAAATTAAAGAATGAATAATAACGGCTTATCACCCGCAGACGAATAAGCAAACAGAAAGGATTAATCAGATAATTAAGCAATATTTAAGATACTACATGAATTACTAGCAGGATGATTAGGCAAATCTGTTATTAATAGTACAATTTTTATATAATAATACTAGTTACTTGATTACTAGAGTCTTACTGTTCTATGCTAATTACAGATATTATCTGAGATTTCTGAAAATATTATTAAAGAAATAACAAGTTATTAATATAGCTAAGAATATTATTATGTTTATAATTATCTCGAGACATTGAGTTCATGAACTTACGTAGTAAGATGTACTACAATCATAAACATAGAAAGAAACCTGACCTAAAAAGAGGGAAGAAAGTGTTCCTACTTTATAGAAATATTAAGATGAAATAACTAAGTCAGAAGCTTGATCATCACAAGCTAGGACTATTTATTATTAAAGATAAGAAGAAACTAGTCAACTACAAATTAAGGTTACTAAAATCAATGAACAAAATTCATCCAGTATTTTATATCTTATTATTAAAACCCGCACCAAAGAATACTAGAATTATAGAAAATATGGAGATTGACGACAACACAGAAAAAGAATATAAAGTTAAAAAGATCCTGAATTACAAGAAGATTAGTAACAGGTCAAGGTATTTAATAAAATAGGTAGAATATGATATCTCAGAAAATATATAGAAACCTATTAAGAATTTAACAAGCTGTTATTAACTTATAAAACAGTACTACTAGCAGACAAGTCAAAGTTCGCCTAAAAAAAAGGAAAGCTAATAAGTTAAGATAAACTAAGATCAAGCTCGGACGCAGCAGCTAGTTTAACATTATCTATAACAGTATTAGTCTCAGCCTTGGATGTTACAGCCTGTTGATCATGTAGTTCTGCTTATACTTTACACTTCTTTTACTCTTGCTTCTCAAGCTTTTCCAGCTTCTTAATTTCTTTTATATTATAAGCTATGAAATTACTAGCTTGTCTTTATAACAGTCATTTTTGTTTCCGTAATTAAAGAAGCTTTGCCAGAATGACTTCCTTCTCTTCTTTAATAGAATTTTAAGCCTTGACCAAACACTTCCATTCAGTGTTAAAGAAGGAAAGATCGGGCATTTTACAATAAACACCGTTTATTTTAATATATTTATTATAATAATCAGAATTTTCAGATTTGATATAAACCTTATGAAGGCGAATACAGCACTTATAAGAGAAAATCACAAGAAAACCCTTATCCTTAATCCGCCGGTAAAGGCTCTTCTTATAAACAGAAGAACTAGATGACATGATTAATAATCTGAACAAAGTTTTGGGAAAATAACACCAGATACTCACCTCAGGAGGGAGGTACTGTAAATTTATGTTCCTTGAGGACAAGAAACCTTGAAAGAGGGGGAGTGGTGTTATAGATCCCTGCTAGCTGAACGGACTAGTGAGGCGGACTTGTTAGATAAAAAGGCCACGCCCGGAAAAGCAAGGACTCTTATTGAGTAGAATCCTGATCTGAGTAATCTATAACCAGGACGGTTATATAACATGTGACCACAACGGACATGTCACTGACACATTATAATATGATAATATTATAACAGGATATAGTGGCGCTACAACATAATATATTGGTGATATAATATATCATGGTGATACCATAACAAAGAATAGGATATAAGGACACTCTTTCATGTACTTAGCTAGTTCTGTTCTTCGTGCTCAATAACACTGTCTTTAAGTAACCATATATTTTGGTAAAGCTTAGTAATAATACTTGTCTATAACGTATTCCACAAGCGAGTCGGCACCACAAGCGAGTCGGCACCCCAACGCGTTTTCACCGCGATCAAAAACCTCACTCAATTCAACCACCAACCATGCCTCCAAAAGCGCGTCAAAAATCAAGAAATTCAGCCGAGCAGGAGGGGAGAATTTTATTAGCAATCTCTGCTATAGAAAATAAACAAATTACCCAAATTGCTAAAGCTGCATGTCATTATAATGTGCCTCGTTCTACTCTACAAGATCGACTACGCGGAAAAACAAATCGCTCAGAAACACATGCCAATAGTCATAAAATGACTCAAAATGAAGAGAAATTGCTTGTATAATGGATTCTATCGCTAGATCAACGTGGAGCGCCTCCCCGACCATCTCATATACAAGAAATGGCTAATATTCTTCTTGCTGCGCGCGATACTACCCCAGTTCAATCAGTCAGAGAGAACTGGGTCTTTAACTTCATTAAACGACAAGATCGCTTGAAAACTCGCTATACTCGACGCTATGATTATCGGCGCGCTAAATATAAAGACCCTAAGATTATCAGAGAGTGGTTTGATCGCGTATAAATCACTATAATGCAACATGGGATTGCACAGAAAGATATCTACAATTTTGATAAGACTGGCTTTGCTATAGGCTTAGTAGCTACTGCTCAAGTAGTTACTAGAGCTGACTACTATGGAAAGGCCTCTCTTGTACAGCCAGATAATCGAGAATAGGTTACTTTGATTGAGTATATTAACTCTACCGGTTGGGCGCTTCCTCCATGTGTGATCTTTAAAGGCAAGGTCCATATAGAGGGTTAGTATCAAGATATCAAACTCCCACGCGATAGTAGGATTGAGGTTAGTCCTAATGGATGGACTACAGATGAGATAGGCCTTCGCTGGCTTCAAAATCTCTTCATTTTTACTACTACTAGCTGTACAACTGGAAGATATTGTCTTCTTATTCTTGACGGCCATGGCAGCCATCTTACGCCTCAATTCGATCAGATATGCAGTGAGAATAATATCATTCCTATCTGCATGCCAGCTTATTCTTCTCATAAACTTTAATCTTTAGATGTGGGTTGCTTTGCACCTCTAAAGCGAGCATATGGCAGCTTAGTAGAGGAACAGGCACGTTTAGGAATCAATCATATCGACAAACTTGATTTCCTAGAGGCCTTTCCACAAGCTCGCAAATGCGCTTTTCAAACAGATACTATTCGGAATAACTTTGCAGGTGCTGGCCTAGTTCTATTCAATCCAGATAGGGTACTCAGTCAGCTGAATATTCAACTAAAGACCCTTACACCACCAGGCAGTCGGTCAACTAATTCAGCGCCAAAAACGCCTTATATAACTAGGCAGCTTGACAAGCAGGCATCTATAGTAAAGAAGCTGCTTAAAGCGCGTACGCAGAGCCCTTCATCTTCACTAGAAATATGATTTAATAAGCTTATTAAAGATCATGAATTATATCTTAATGAGCTTATTCTTGCACGTGAAGAAATCCGCAAATTACATGCTTCTCATGAAAAGAAGCTTCAAAAAAAGAAACGCTCTACTAGACAGCTAGCTATTACAGAGGGATCAGCTATTAAAGAAGGCCTAGAGCGATTTCAGCGCGAGAATGAGGTTGATGAAGCTCAAAATACGCTTCCTATAGATCCTGCACTTTCTGCAGTTGAGCCACGCGTACGAGCGCCACCACGCTGCAGTAATTGTCATATTCTAGGACATAGACGGCTACAATGTCCTACTCGAGTTCCTAATTAGTTTTTATATAGAAATGCAATTATTTTGTTGATAAAGCCTTTAGTATTTGGCCCGCGGGCAGAAATTGGAGCGGGGGTGCCGGCTCGCTTGTGGTGCCGACTCGCTTGTGGAATACGTTACTTACTTACGGATAGCTGCGCGGCACTATCTGGCCTTACTTCTCTTCTTCTGTTCAGGACCAGTTCTCTTTGGATAGTCATCGACCTGACTTACCTTGATTCAGTTCACAGGTACGTATTGGAACAGAAGCTAAGCTAACAGGAACAGGGAGAAGCGATCCTAGGGTTTGACAGAAACCTGATCTAAAAAGAGAAAAGAAAGTATTCCTACTCTGTAGAAATATTAAAATAAAATAACTAAGTCAGAAGCTTGATCATTACAAGCTAGGACTATTTATTATTAAAGATAAGAAGAGGCTGGTCAACTACAGGTTAAGATTACCAAAATTAATGAGCAAAATTTATCCAGTGTTTTATATCTCATTATTAGAACCTGCACTAAAGAACGCTAGAATCATAGAAAATATAGAGATCAACAATGATATAGAGAAAGAATATAAAGTTAAAAAGATTCTAGATTATAAGAAGATTAGCGGCAGGTCACAATATCTGGTAAAATAGGAAGAATATAATATCTTAGAAAACATATAGAAATTTATTAAGAACCTGATAGACTGTTACCAGCTTGTAAAGCAATATCACTGATAGACAGGTCAAAGTTCGCCCAGAAGGAAGGGGAACCAACTAACTGAGTTAGACTAGAATTATCTGACACAGTAACAAGCTGAGCAGCATTATACTTATCAGCTAGACGCCCCAGCTCCTGAAGATCCTCAGCACTTGGAGGATCCTCATCATTCAACAGATCTAACATATTCAAGTCGTGATCTAACATCTGACTATCATGATTTTTAAGGAATTTTCAATGTTTTTATAAATACTTTATTTTTGTAAATAACTGCTTAATTTACTCTTCAGTCTCTTTAATCTCTTGAGCTATTTTCTCTTTATTATATTAAAGTTTATCCTACTTAAAATCACTGTAAAAGTATTTTTCATACTTACAGTCATAATGAATACAGGCCACACAATTTCAGTTCTTAGAATCTATAAAGTAAGACAGACTGTAAAAATCATATTAGATATAAGAAAATTTAATCTAAGCACTGCTGTGAATAATTTAGTCAGTCTAGTAATAATATTCCTTATAATAATTACGCGGAGGCATAATAATCTATTTTAAAAAAAAAGAAAATTAAAGAACCTAGATTAATATATACAGAGACACGCATCTTTATATTCTTGAGAATAAGAATCTTAAAGGAAGGGAGATAGTGTTATAGACCCCTGCTAGCTAAATAACTAGTAAGGCAGGTATATTAGGTAGAAGGCAATACCCGGATGAATAACCACTCTTATCAGGTAAAGTCCTGAGATAAGTCATTATGTGTTACATGTTATATGACCATAGTATACGGATAAGCATGTGGTATATGATATATTATCATGATATATAATATACTATCATGGTCTATAACTACCAACTGGGTATATGGTAGACCCGATGGTATATGGAATGGTATGCAGGGAATAGGATATATAAGGACACTTCTTCCTGTACTTAGTTAGTTCTGTTCTTCGTGCTTAATAATACTGTCTTTAAGTAACCATATGTTTTGGTAAAGCTTAGCGATAATACTCATCCGTACTTACTTATGGATAGCTGCGCAGCATTATCTGGCCTTACTTCTCTTCTTCTGTTCAGGACCAGTCATCTCTTAGATAGTCATCAGTCTGACTTACCTTGATTCAGTTCACAGGTACGCATTGGAACGGGAGCTAAGCTAACAGGAACAGGGAGAAGCGATCCTAGGGTTTGATAATGAAGAAGTGTTCTTATATATTCTATTCTCTGTATACCATTCCATATACCATCGGGTCTACCGTATACCTATTTGGTAGTTATAGACCATGATGGTATGTTATATACTATATGCTTGTCTGTATACCATGGTCAGGTGATATATAGCACGTGATGACTCAGCTCAGGACTTTATCTGATAAGAGTGGTTATTTATCCGGGCGTGGTCTTCTGCCTGATATATCTGCCTTACTAATTATTCAGCTAGCAGGGGTCTGTAACACCATCTTTCTTTCTTCAAGATTCTTGTTCTCAAGAATATAAAGATGCGTGTCTCTGTATATGTTAATCTAGATTCTTCAGTTTCTTTCTTTTCTAGAATAAGTCATTATGTCTCTATATAATTATTATAAGAAGTATTATTATTAAATTAATTAAATTATTCATAATAATACTCAGGTTAAATTTCCTTGTATCTGGTATAATTTCTATAGTCTTTCTTATTTTATAGATTCCAAGAACTGAAATTATACAGCCTGCACCTGTTATAGCTGTAAGTATAAAAAATATTTTTATAATAATTCTGAGTAGGATAAACTTTAATATAATAAAGAGAAAATAGCTCAAGAGATTAAAGAGACTGAAGAACAGATTAAGCAGTTATTCATGAAAATAAAGTATTTATAAAAACATTCAAAATTTCTTAAGAATTATAATAATTGGATATTAGATCACGACTCAAATGTGTTAGATCTGTTGGATGATAAGGATTCTTTAAGCACTGAGGATCTTCAGGAGCTAGGGTATCTAGCTGATGAGTACGACGCTGCTCAGCTTGCTGCTGTGTTAGACGATTCTAATCTGACTTAGTTAGTTAGTTCCCCTTTCTTTTGGGCAAACTTTGACCTGTTTATTAGTAGTACTGCTCTATAAGTTAATAGCAGCCTGTCAGATTCTTAATAAGTTTTCATGTATTTTCTGAGATATCATATTTTACTTATTTTATCAGATATTGTGATCTGCTGCTAATCTTCTTGTGGTTTAAGATTCTTTTAACTTTATATTTTTCTTTTAAGTTATTATTAATCTCTATATTTTCTATAATTCTAGCGTTCTTTAGTGCGGGTTTTAATAATGAGATATAAAATACTGGATGAATTTTACTTATTGATTTTAACAATCTCAACTTGTAGTTAATCAGTCTTTTCTTATTCTTAATGATAAATAGTCCTAGCTTGTAATAATCAAGCTTCTGATTTAATTATTTCATTTTGATGTTTCTGCAGAATAGGAATACTTTCTTTCTTCTTTTTAGATTAGATTTCTTTCTGTGTCTGTGATCATAGTATATCTTATTATATAAGTTTATGAATTTAATATCTTAGAATAACTATATATACATGTTTTCTGTGAATATGATAATATTCTTAGCTATATTAATAACTAGTTACTTTTTTAATAGTATTTTCAGAAACCTGGGGTGGTAATTATAATTAGCATAGAACAATAAGACTCTAATGGTTGAATAACTAGTATTATTATATAAAAACTGTGTTATTAATAATAGATTTATTTAATCATCTTGCTAGTAATTTATATAGTGTTTCAGATATTATTTAATTATCTGATTAATTCTTTCTATTTATCCATTTATTTGCAGGTGGTAAGCTATTATTATTTATTCTTTAATTTTTATAAGATCTATAAATAATCTTTAAAATTTCAAGATAAATAACTTATCTTAATCTGATATAATATACTTTGGCATCCCATGATGTATAATAATATTTTTTAAAAACAGTTTTACTATCTATATTACTGTTATTATTGTTTTACTTAGTATAAGATGGATATATTTAGTAAGGCGATCAGTGATAACTGTGATAGTATTATATCTCTCTAATTTAGATAATAGACTAATAAAGTTAATTATTATCTATTTTTATAGTTACTGTAGCGCCTTCTATACTTATATTTATCTGTAAGGTTAATATCTTACAGACTTGTTCTTAATATAAGTCTTATATTATTTAATATAATTATATATTTTCTATCTGAGGTTTGGAATGTAATAATTTCTTATAATTAATTTAATAATCTTTTCTACTTCTAAATAACTCTTGAATAGTTTATTATAGTATTTAGTCATAATCTTTATTCTTATTATGGTTAGTACAAAGATTAACCTATGAAAATAGGTTAGTCTATTTTTATCAATAATGATTTTATTCAGTGAGCCCTTGCTTATTTTTTAAAGTATTTTATCTTCTTTTATATTATTAGCTAATTATCTGGTTAGATTACTACCTATTTCTAATATTACTGTAAGATTGGCTTTATTATAGCTGATTAACCTATCTATATTTTGCTTTAGAATGGCCGGTTTAATAATCTTTTTTTCTAATTTATAGTCTGGCCTGCGGCTCAGCATATCTATATATTTATTCTCTATTTTTTTACAGTATATGATTCTGAAGTTATATTATAACAGAATCTTAGCCTATCGTGTCTGCTTTTAGATTAATTCTTTGATCGTCGTGAAATAAGTCAAGTTCTTATGGTCTGTCTTTATAATAACAGTGTGCTTTACTTTTTTAAGATAGACCCTCTACTGCTTGAATGTTACTACTATAGCTAGTAATTTCTTGTTGTGAATGTTATAGTTAAGTTCTGCTTAAACCAACTTTCTTGAATAAAATATAATCAGTCTTGGTTTTCTATCTTTTTCTAGTTGCGTTATACGCATTCTAACAATATAGTCTAATATATCAGTCTTGATAGTAATCTCTTTTTCTGGATCATGCTATATGAGTACTAGTGATATAATAAGTTGCTGCTTAATATTTTTAAACATGCTGTCAAACCCTAGGATCGCTTCTCCCTGTTCCTGTTAGCTTAGCTCCCGTTTCCGATACGTACCTTGTGAACTGAATCAAAGGTAGTCAGGTCGATGACTATCTAAAGATGACTTGATCTGAACAAGAGAAGAGAAGTAAGGCCAGATAGTGCCGCGCAGCTATCCGTAAGTAAGTACGGATAAGTATTGTCACTAAGCTTTATTAAATATATGGTTACTTAAAGACAGTATTATTAAGCACGAAGAACAAAACTAACTAAGTATATGAAAGAGTGTCCTTATATATCCGTCCCTTGTATACCATGCTGTATACCATTAGGTCTATCATATACTCACTTGGTAGTTATAGACCATGATAGTATGTTATATACCACATACTTGTCCATATACCATGGTCACGTGATTCGTGGCACCTGATGGTTCAGGTCAGGATCCTTCTCAATAAGAGCCCCCTTCTGTCTGGATGTGGCCTTCTGCCTGACATACCCATCTTACTAGTTGTTCAGCTAGCAGGGGTCTGTAACACCACCTCCTCTCCTTCAAGGTTCTTGTTCTCAAGAACATAAAGGTGCGTGTCCCTCGTCCAGGCTGGCTGAGTCTTTTGGTTTCGTTTTTCCCTCAGGATGGATCATCATGCTTAGTCTTCCTTGTTTCATGGATTCTAAAAACAGAAACTGTGCGGCCTGTACTCGTCATGGCTGAAAATGTGAAAAGCGATTTCACAGTGATTCCGAGTGGGATAAGCTTCAATGTGACGAAGAAAAGATAACTCAAGAGATTAAAGAGATTGAAGAGCAGATTGAGCTGTTATTTACAAAAATAAAGCGTTTGCGAAAGCATTGTAAATTCCTTAAGGATTATAATGGTTAGATGTTAGATCACGACTTGAATATGTTAGAGTAACTGGATGATAAGGATCCTCCAAGCGCTGAAGATCTTCAAGAGCTAGAGCATCTGGCTAACAAACACGACGCTGCTCAATTTACTGCTGTGTCAGATACTCCTAGTCTGACTCAGTTGGTTGGTTCTCCTTCATTCTGGGCGAACTTTGACCTGTCTGTTGGTAGTACTGTCTCACAAGCTGGTAACAGCCTGTTAAATTCTCAATAAGTTCCCACATGTTCTTTGAGATATCATATTCTACCTATTTTATCAGATACTTTGACCTGCTGCTAATCTTCTTGTGATCCAGGATCTTTTTAACTTTATATTTCTCTTCTGTATCATTATCAATCTCCACATTTTCTGTAATTCTAGCATTCTTTAGTACAGGTTTTAATAATGAGATATAAAATACTAGATAAATTCTGTTCATTGATTTTAGTAACCTTAACCTGTAGTTGACTGGTCTCTTCTTATCTTTAATAATAAATAGTTCTAGCTTGTGATGGTCAAGCTTCTAACTTAGTCATTTTATCTTAATGTTTTTACAGAATAGAAATACTTTCTCTCTCCTTTTTAAATCAGGTTCTCTTTTATATCTGTAATCATAGTATATCTTACTATATAAGTTCATGAATTCAATGTCTCAGGATAACTATAAATACATGTTTTCTGTAAATATAATAATATTCTTAGCTATATTAATAACTTACTACTTTTTTAATGATATTTTCAGAAACCTCGGGTGATATCTGTAATTAGTGTAAAATAATAAGACTCTAATAATTAAGTAACTGATATTATTATATAAAAACTGTATTATCAGTAATAAATTTGCCTAATCATTCTGCTAATAGTTTATATAATGTTTTAAATATTATTTAATTATCTGATTAATTCTTTCTATTTGCCCGTTTGTCTATAAATGGTAAACTATTATCATTTATTCTTCTATTTCTATAAGATCTGCAAGTGATCTCCAGAACTTTAAGATAAATAACTTATCTTGATCTGATATAATATACTTTAACATCCTATAATATATAATAATGTTTTCTAAAAACAGTTCTACCATCTATATTACTATTATTATTGTCTTACTTAATATAAGATAGATGTATTTGGTGAGGCGATTAGTGATGACTATAATAATATTAAATCTTTCTGATTCTAGTAATAAATTAATAAAGTTAATTATTATCTATTCTTATAACTGTTATAGCATCTTCTATACTTATATTTATCTATAGGGCTGGTATCTTACAGACTTGTCTTTAATATAAGTCTTATATTGTTTAACATAATCATGTACTTTCTGTCTAAGGTTCAGAATATAGTAATTCCTCATAATTAGTTCAGTTGTCTTTTCCACTTTTAAGTAACCCTTGAGTGGTCTGTCATAATATCTAGCCATAATCTCTGTCCTTATCTCAGTCAGTATAAAGATTAATCCATGAAAGTATGCTAGTCTATTTTCATTTATAATAATCTTTTCTAGTAAGCTCTTACTCATCTCTTAAAGTATTTTATCATTTTTTATATCTTCAGCTAATCACTTAGTTAGATTGTTATCTATTTTTAACATTGCTGCCAGGTTGGCCTTATTATAGTTAATCAACCTATCTATATTTCACTTCAGGATGGCCAGTTTAATAATCTTTTTACCTAATTTATAGTCTGGCCTATAGCTCAGCATATCTGCATGTTTATTCTCTACTTCTTTATAATATATGATTCTAAAGTCATATTATGACAAAATCTCAGCCTATCATGCTTACCTTCTGGTCAACTCTTTGATTATTATAAAGTAGGTCAAGTTTCTATGATCTATCTTTATAATAACAGTATACTTTACTTCTTCAAGATAGACTCTCCACTGCTTGAATATTACTACTATAATTAGTAATTTCTTATCATGAATGTTATAGTTGAGTTCCGCTTGAACCAATTTTCTTGAATAAAATATAATCAGTCTCAACTTTCCATCTTCTCCAGGTTGCGTTATACATATACTAACAGCATAGTCTGATACGTCAGTCTTGATAGTTATTTCTTTTTCTGGATTATGCTGTACAAGTACTAGTAATATGATAAGTCATTACTTAATATCTTCAAACATGCTTTATTATGGTTCTTTTTACTGGTATTTCTTTAACTTCTTTATAAGCTTAAAGAGTGGTATTATATAGATAGCGTATCCATCCATAAATTATTGATAGTAATTGACTAATCTGATAAACTGCTATAGTTCTTTCAGATTCCTAGATTAAGGCTAATCCTGTATGGCTTGTACTTTAGCTTGCTCAGTATAGATTCTCTCTATAGATATCTAGTGTCTCAGAAACTCTGTTTTCTGTATATAGAATTCATACTTCTTCAGCTTATATTATAACTAATATAAATATAGTTTATATAGAATTAGTCTTATATATCTCATATATTCTTTCTCAGTCTTCGAGAAGATTAATATATTATCTAGATAAGTAATTATAAACTTATCAAGATATTTTCTAAGAACCTTATTAATATATTACTGAAATAACACTGGTACGTTAATAAGTCTAAATAACATAACCAAGTACTTAAAATATTTATACTTTATTCTAAACATGGTTTTCCATTCTTTATCTTTCATGATGCATATATGATAATATATATTTATAATATTAAGTTTAATAAACCACTTTATTCCTTATATCTTATCTTAGATTTCCAAAATCAAAGATAACAGATATTAATCCTTGATTATGATAGTATTCAGTGGCCGATAATCCACGCATAACTATAAATTACTATCCTTTTTTAATATAAATAAGATTTTATATTCTATTAGTGACTTCGAAGGCCTGATATTATCTTTAGCTAGCTGGTTATTAATATATTCTTATAATGCCTGTAATTCCTTCTTAGATATTAGATAAATCTTTCTATATACTGGTAACTTTTCTTTCTTTATAGGAATAGTATGATCATGCTTTCCATGCTGAGGTAATTCAGATTGCTCTAATTACTTAAACAAGTTTTTAAATCTCTTATACTGTGATAGAATCTGCGCATCACTCTTGACTACAGCTAGAAGTTCCTATAAATCTTCTAATCTCTGGATAGTCATCTTAACTTCTATATTAAAACTATCAATGCTATACTTGCAATACTCTTTTATTATTATTAGTATCTATCTTAATAATTCCATAAGCCAATCTCTCCGTAATGACTTGATTACTATTATTACTTATATAACTATATTTAAAATATTATTTTCCTCTAAGTTACCTCCAATGCCTGGCGCGTTAAGCTTTTATAGCGATCTCAACCTCCCCTTAATAAGTTACTTAATCCTTGCTTCAGTCTCTTACTAAATAGCAGGCTATACAGATCCAGACCCTATACCTAGTCCTTGTTAATATCATCTTAGACAATCATAATTCATAAATTAAAGACTCTCAGTCTTTTAATTAATCTACAGATTATGATTCCTGAATCATAAAATTCCTAACATAATATCATACTATCCTAAAGATATCATGTCAAAGTCTATACACTCGTAGTAACTCTTTATAATTATAAATATAGTTCCTGACTTGACTGTCAACGCAAGAGTTCCCAAATTCTCTCTATTCAGTCCTATAATCAGTTCAGATTCTGTTTTCTATTATCCAAGTATTTTAAGCTGTTATATAAATCACAGATTCATGAAGTTTCTAATCACTCCAGAATCTACCAATACTTAAGCTAATTAATCTAATATAACTGCTTAAATCTTTAGATATGGTCCTAACTCTGTAACTGCTAACTACTGTTCCGGCTAGTTAGATATTAACTATTATAGATATCTTCTTAAAAATCTTAAGCCTTCTATCTTTACCACGTAGTATATTATACACTGATCATTAAAACATGCCAGCCAATATATTAATCTGTGATAAGAATGTCTCTAATACTCTTTGTACACGCAATCAAAGATAGAATATAAACAGTGGCTTATCTTAATCCTAATTATTTCCAGTATCTTAAGTCAGTAGTTAATAATATACTTCTAATTATGGTATATTAAGCATATGTTCGTGTAGTATACAAGCCAAGAGAGTTTATCATATCTCTAATAATCTCTACTTTCTTTAAAATAAATACACAGACATGGTTTATCACACTAAGGCTCTATTCCTGCAATGTTTATCTTCTAGCTAATCTTTAATAACTAATAATAATAATCTGTATTATCTTATCTACATGTTAAGCAAATTTCTAGATAATAAGAATATCTCTATAAATATTATTCCCAAGTCTTATTCTATGATTTCCAATATTTCAAATCCTAATATAAGCAATACTATATAATCATCTTAAGCTCTAGGCAGAATTATGCTGG
The DNA here is from genome assembly GCF_003184525.1 of Aspergillus sclerotioniger CBS 115572. Taxonomy (NCBI): domain Eukaryota; kingdom Fungi; phylum Ascomycota; class Eurotiomycetes; order Eurotiales; family Aspergillaceae; genus Aspergillus; species Aspergillus sclerotioniger. Next base: position 30,423 of record NW_020291008.1, on the reverse strand, counting down.
ATTCTCCAAGATCTCCTTTAAGATACAGTCTAACTAATAAGTAATATTTTCTTAATCATTCTTCTAGTTCTTCTTGTCCTTATCTTACTACAATGGACAGAGTTTACTAATTTCTGATAAGGATTTTTCAGAGATATCAGATATCTTGCTAAGTCTCTCTTTACTAGGTTCAAGATCTTCAAGCAATCTACTGTACTCTTTATCCAATAATTTATCTTTATTCCAAACTATATTAGGATAATCATTCCTTAAAACTAGCTTATAATTATTATCATTGACTTCTGTAGTCCAAATTAATAGTATAGACAGTTATTAATCTTCTTATTAACTAAGTAATACTGTTAACTCATCTGGAGTAATCTATTATCTTAACCAATCATGATACATCCTGTTCTCTGATAGCTAACCATGCTGAATAATATATAGCTTCTTGCTATTTAATATCTGCGTTGTAGATTTTGTCCAAACTTCATGCTAAATAGTGGTAATATTATAGACTTCTCTGCCTTGATCATGGTTCATAGCTCTTAATTATTTCTGAGACTGTTTCTAACTACAGTTCTTTAACTAGTGACCTGCTTTACCACAGCTAAAGTACAAGTAATCTCATTTACACTGTTCAAGTTCCTTTTTAGACACTTAAGTCTGTTGAGTCTAATGCTGTGCTGTATCTAGCTTCATTGGTTTTAATCTATAGAAATCTTTATATCCCAAGCTCCTAGGTTATACCAACCTTTCATTATTAGCTCGGTAACCTGGCTGGTTATTATATCAAGATATAGATCCACTGGTCTACCAACCCTCTCATCATTTTATATTAAAATCATATAACTTATTATTAATCTTAACTGCTGCTTTGATCATCTTGGTCAATATATCCAGTTATTCTTACCAAATAATCTTCTTTTGGATCTCCATCTTGAATCCTTCTTTAAATCATGAAATATAGGTATCATCATCCCAGTCCAGGTAATTAATAACTTACTAAAACTCTAAAGTATATATAGATACCAATCCCGTTTACTTAAATCATTATAACTTTTACTCAGTATTCTGTGCTATATCAATATCTCCAAATATCTGTTTAAAACACTGTTTAAATCTAGTATAACTAGCAAAAAATTACTTTATATCATTATTCTAGTTACTTATCAACTTTTCTTATCACTCGCGGATGTACAGTTCAAATTAATTAAATACTACTTCAATCAGGTAAGTAGACGTGAAAAAGATCTTATTCTCTTTATTCTTAAGCTTTTTCTTGTTTATGTTGAGATACAGATCTAACTAGGTCAAGAAAGCCCTGAGCCGCGCTCATTTGCCGTTGAATGGCTCAGGTAGTCGGACCTTAACAGATTTAACTAATAAGCAATCTTCGAGTAATTGGTTCTATTATTCTAAAACAGTGATACTTTCTTGTAATTAACTAACCATATCTATCAGTTCCTTAGTCGTCGGGCCCTGCTGCTGAGGCGCTCGTGATATGTTTAATATAGTCAATATAGTGACTGATTATCACTGGATAACACTCATACTGACTGGTGCTCAATGTATCAAACCCTAGGATTGCTTCTTCCTGTTCCTGTTAGCTTAGCTCCCGTTTCCGATACATACCTTGTGAACTGAATCAAAGATAATCAGGTCAATGACTATCTAAAGATGACTTAATCTGAACAAAAGAAGAGAAGTAAGGCCAGATAATGCCGCGCAGCTATCCATAAGTAAGTACAGATAAGTATTGTCACTAAGCTTTACCAAACATATGGTTACTTAAAGATAGTATTATTGAGCACAAAGAACAGAACTAACTAAGTACATAAAAGAGTGTCTTTATATATCTGTCCCTCATATACCATGCTGTATACCATTAGGTCTATCATATACCCACTTGGTAATTATAGACCATGATGGTATGTTATATACCACATGCTTGTCCGTATACCATGGTCACGTGATTCGTGGCACCTGACGGTTCAGGTCAGGATCCTCCTCGATAAGAGCCCCCTTCCGTCCGGATGTGGCCTTCTGCCTGACATACCCGCCTTACTAGTTGTTCAGCTAGCAGGGGTCTGTAACACATGCTTTGCTGTGGTTCTTTCTACTGATACTTCTTTAACTCTTTTATAAACTTAAAGAATGATATTATATGGATGGTATATCTGTTTATAAATCATTGATAGTAGTTAACTAATCTGATAAACTACTATAATTCTTTCAGATTCTTAGATTAAGGCTAATCCTGTATGGCTTATACTTTAGCTTATTTAGTATAGATTCTCTCTGTAAATATCTAATATTTCAGAAACTCTGTCTTCTGTATATAGAATTTATACTTCTTTAGCTTGTATTATAATTAATATAAATATAATTTATATAGAACTAGTCTTATATGTTTTATATATTCTTTCTTAATCTTTAAAAAGATTAATATATTGTCTAGATAAGTAATTATAAATTTGTCAAGATATTTTTTCAGAATCTTGTTAATATATTATTAAAATAATACTGGTGCGTTAATAAGTTTAAGTAATATAATTAAGTATTTAAAATATCTGTACTTTATTCTAAATACAGTTTTCTATTCTTTATCTTTTATGATGCGTATATAATAATATATATTTATAATATTAAGTTTAATAAACTATTTTATTTCTTATATCTTATTTTAGATTTCCAAAATTAAAGATAATAAGTATTAATTCTTGATCATGATAGTATTCAGTAACTAATAATCCATGTATAGCTATAAACTGCTATCCTTTTTTAGTATAAATAAGATTCTATGTTCTGCTGGCAATTTCGAAGGCTTAATATTATTCTTTATTAATTAATTATTAATATATTCTTATAGTATCTGCAATTCCTTCTCAGATATTAGATCAATCTTTCTATATACTGGTAACTTTTCTTTCTTTATAGGAATAATGTGGTTATACTTTTTATACTGAGATAATTTAGATTGCTCTAGCTGTTTAAACAAGTCTTTAAATCTTTTATATTATAGTAAGATCTATATATTATTTTTAATCATAATTAGAAGTTTCCATGAATCTTCTAGTCCCTGGATAGTTATCTTGATCTTTGTATTAATATTATTAATACTATATTTTTAATACTTTTTTATTATTGTTAATGCCTATCCCGATAATTTCATGAGCTAATTTTTCTATAATAGCTTGGTTACTATTATTATTTATATAACTATACTTAAGATATTATTTTTCTTTAAGTTATCTCTGATACCTGGTATATTAGGTTTTATAATGTTCTTAACCTTCTTATAGATTGCTTAGTCCTTGCTTCAGCTTCTTGTTAAGTAGCAGGCTGTATAGATCCAGACTCTATATCTAGTCCTTGTTAATATTGTCTTAGATAATCATAATTTGTGAATTAGAGATTCTTAATCTTTTAATTAATCTGTAGATTATGATTTCTGAGCTATAAAATTCTTAATATAATATTATACTGTTTTAAAGATATCATATTAAAGTTTATATATTTATAGTAATTCTTTATAGTTATAAGTATAGTTCCTGACTTAACTGTTAATATAAGAGTTTCTAAATTCTCTCTATTTAGTTTTATAATTAATTTGGGTTCTGTTTTCTATTATCTGAGTATCCTAAGCTACTGTATAAATCATGGATTTATAAAGTTCCCAGTTGTTCTAAAGCTTACTAGTACTTGGGCTGGTTAATCTAGCATAACTGCTTGGATCTTTAAATATGGTCCTGATTCAGTGGCTGCTAACTACTATTCTGGTTAATTAGGTTCTAACTATCTTGAATATCTTCTTAAAAATCTTAAGCCTTCTATTTTTACCGTGTAGTATATTATATACTAATTATTAAAACATGCTAATTAATATATTAATCTGTAATAAGAGTATTACTGATACTTTTTACATATACAGTCATAGTTTAAATATAGATAATAACTTATCTTAATCTTTACTACTTCCGGTATTCTGGATTAGTAGTTAGTAATATACTTTTAATTATAATATATTAAGCATGTGTTTATATAACATATAAGTTAAGAAAGTTTATTATATTTTTAATAATTCTTACTTTCTTTGAAATACACGCACAGACATGGTTTATTATATTAAGATTTTATTTCTGTGATATTTATCTTTTAGCTAACTTTTAATAATTAATAATAATAGTTTATATTATCTTGTTCATATGTTAAATAAACTTTTAGATAATAGAAATATCTCTATAAATATTATTTCCAAGTCTTATTCTATAATTCTTAATATCTTAAATCTTAATGTGGGCAATGCTGCATGATTATCTTAAACTTTAGACTAAATCATGCTGGATTTTCTGAGATCTCTTTCAAGATATGGTTTAATTAATAAGTAATATCTTCTTTATTATTCTTTTAGTTCTTCTTGTCCTCGTCTCACTATGATAAACAGGATTTATTAATTTTTAATAAGGATTTTTCTAGAGTATCAGGTATCTTACTAAGTCTTTTCTTACTAGATTTAAGATCTTTAAGTAAAGCACTATACTCTTTATTTAATAGATTAAATTTGTCTTAAATTATACTGGAGTAATTATTTCTTGAAACTAGCTTATAATTATTATTATTAACTTTTATAATCTAAATTAATAGTATAAATAATCATTAATTCTCTTATTAATTTAATAATGTTGTTAGCTTATCTGTAATAGCCTGTTATCTTAACTAATTATAATATATCCTGTTTTCTGATAGTTAATCATGTTAAATAATATATAGTTTTTTATTATCTAGTATCTATATTATGGTATCTGTCTAAATCTTATACTGAATAGTGGTAATATTATAGACTCCTCTATCTTGATCTTGATTTATAGCTCTTAACTACTTCTGAGGCTGTTGCTGTTTCTGACTGCAGTTCTTTAACTAGTAATCTGCTTTGCTGCAGCTAAAGCACAAGCAGTCTTATTTACACTATTCAAGTTCCTTCTTAGATACTCTATTTTGTTGAGTCTAATATTGTGCTGCATCCAGCTCCATTGGTTTCAGTTTATAGAGATCTTTATATCCCAAGCTTCTAGGTTGTGCCGACCTTCTGTTATTGGCTCGATAATCTGATTAGCTGTTTTATTAAGATATAAACTCACTGGTTTATCAACTTTCTTATTATTTCATATTATATTCATATAATTTATTATTAATCTTAACTACTGTTTTAATCATCTTTAACAATATATTTAGTTATTCTTACTAGATAAGTTTCTCTTAAATCTCTATCTTGAGTCCTTTTTTAAATCATGCGATATAGATATTATTATTCTAATCTAAGTAACTGATGACTTATAAAAACTCTAAAGTATATTTAGATATTAATCTAGTCTATTTAAATTATTATAACTTTTATTTAGTATTCTGTACTGTATTAATATTTTTAAATATTTATTTAAGATACTGCTTAAATCTGGTATAACTAGTAAAGATTTGCTTTATATTATTATTCTAATTATTTACTAACTTTTCTTAATACTTGCAGATATATAGTTCAAACTAATTAAATACTGTTTTAAAGAGATAGATAGATATAAAAAAGATCTTATTAATCTTATTTCTGAGCTTTTCTCTATTTATGCCGAGATACAAGTCTAACTAGGTTAAGAAAGCTCTGAGCTTTGCTTGATTGCTGTTAAATAGCTCTAATAGTCAGACTTTAATAGACTTGACTATTAAGCAATCTTTAAGTAACTGGTTTTATCATTTTAAGGCGGTGATGCTTTCTTGTAACTGACTAACTATATCCATTAATTCTTGTATTATCAAGCCCTGCTGCTGTAAGGCACGCGATGAGTTTAATATAATTAATATAATAAATAATTATTACTAGATAATACTCATACTGACTGGTGCTTAATATATCAAATCCTAGGATTGCTTCTCCCTGTTTCTGTTAGCTTAGCTCCTGTTTCAATACGTATCTTGAACTGAATCAAGATAGGTCAGACTGATGACTATCTAAGAGGTGACTGGTTCTGAATAAGAGAAGAGAAGTAAGGCCAGATAGTGCCACGCAGCTATCCGTAAGTAAGTATAGACGAGTTTTATTATTAAGCTTTACCAAAATATATGGTTACTTAAAGATAATTTAAATTGAGCATGAAGAACAGAACTAGCTAAGTACATGAATGTTACGGACCCCTGCTAGCTGAACAACTAGTAAGGCGGGTACGTCAGGCAGAAGGCAACGCCCGGACGGACGACCACTCTTATCAGGTAAAGTCCCGATCCGAGTCATCACGCGTCACAAGTCACATGACCGTGGTATACGGACAAGCATGTGGTATACGACATACCATCATGGTCTATAACTACCAAACGGGTATACGGTAGACCCGATGGTATATAGAATAATATATGAGGGATAGGATATATAAGGACGCTCTTTCATATACTTAGCTAGTTCTGTTCTTCGTGCTCAATAACATTGTCTTTAAGTAACCATATATTTTGGTAAAGCTTAATGATAATACTTATCTGTACTTACTTACAGATAGCTACGCGGCATTATCTAGCCTTACTTCTCTTCTTCTGTTCAGAACCAGTTCTCTTTAGATAGTCATCAACCTGACTTACCTTGATTCAGTTCAAAGGTATGCCTTGGAATAGAAGCTAAGCTAATAGAAACAGAAAGAAATGATTCTAGAATTTGATACATTAAGCATCAGTCAGTATAAGTATTATCTAATAATAACTATTCATTATATTAACTATATTAAACTCATCGCGCGCCCTACAGCAGCAGGGCCTAATAATACAGAAATTGATAGGCATGATTAGTTAGTTATAAGAAAGTATTACTATCTTAAAATAATAAAACCAGATATTTAAAGATTGTTTAGCAGTTAAATCTGTTAAAGTCCGACTATCAGAGCTATTTAACAGTAATTGAGCGAAGCTCAGGGCTTTCTTAACCCAGTTAGATCTGTATCTCAGCATGAACAAGAACAAGCTTAAGAATAAGAAAGACAAGATCTTTTTTATATTTACTTACCTAACTAGAACAGTATTTAATTAGTTTAAACCATATATTTATGAATAATAAGAAAAATTAGTAAGTAACTAGAATAATAATATAAAGTGATTCTTTACTAGTTATGCTAGATTTAAACAGTATCTTAAACAGATATTTAGAGATATTAATATAATATAAAATACTGAGTAAAAGTTATAATAATTTAAATAGACTAGATTAATATTTAAGTATACTTCAGAGTTTTTATAAATTATTAATTACTTAGATTAGAATAATAATGCCTATATCACACGATTTGAAGAAGGATTCAAGATAGAGATTCAAGAGAAATTCATCTAGTAAGAATACTTAAATATGTTGTTAAGAATAATTAAAACAGCAGTCAAGATTAATAATAAATTATACAAATATAATATAAAATAATGAGAGAGTTGATAGACCAGTAGGTCTATATCTTGATAAAATAGCTAATTAGATTACTAAGTCAATAACAGAAGGTCAGTATAATCTAGAAGCTTAGAATATGATGATCCCTACAGACCAAAACCAATGGAGCTAGATGTAGTACAGCATCAGACTCAACAGACTCAAGTATTTAAGGAGGAACTTGAACAGTGTAAACAAGACTGTTTATACTTTAGCTGTGGCAAAGCAGGTCATTAATCAAAGAACTGTAGTCAGTAACAGAAACAGTCTTAAAAGTAGTTAAAAGCTATAAACCAAGATCAAGATAAAGAAGTCTATAATATTACCATCATTCAGCATGAAGATTAGACAGAACCTATAATACAGATACTAGATAGCAAGAAACTACATGTTATTCAGCATGGTCAGCTATCAGAAAATAAAATATATTATAATTAATTAAGATAATAAGCCACTCCGGATGAGCTAATAATATTATTTAATTAATAAGAAGATTAATAATTATCTATACTATTAGTTTGGACTACAGAAGTTAATAATAATAGTTATAAGCTAATTTTAAGAAATAATTATCCTAGTATAGTTTAGGATGAATTTAAATCATTAGATAAAGAGTATAGTATATTACTTAAAGACTTTAAATCTAGTAAGAAAAGACTTAGCAAGATACTCAATATCCTGGAAAAATCCTTATCAGAAATTAATAAACCCTATTCATTACAGTAAGATAAGGATAAGAAAAACCAGAAAAATAATCAAGAAAATATTACTTATTAACTAGACCATATCTTGAAGAAGATCTTAGAGAATCTAGCATAATTCTGTCTAAAGCTTAAGATAATCATGCAGTATTGCCCACATTGAGATTTAAGATATTAGAAATCATGAAATAAGATTTAAAAATAATATTTATAAAGATATTCTTATCATTCAGAAATTTATTTAATATATGGATAAGATAATACAGACTATTATTACTAGTTATTAGAGATTAATCAGAAGATAAATATTACAGGAATAGAATCTTGATATAATAAACCATATCTGTATATTCATTTCAAAAAAAATAAAGATTATTAGAGACATAATAAACTTTCTTGGCTTGTATACTATATAAATATATACTTAATATATCATGATTAAAAATATATTACTAACTACCAACCTAGAATACCGGAAATAATTAAGATTAAGATAAGCCACTGTCTATGCTCTATCTTTGATTATATATATAAAAAATACTAGAGACACTCTCACCATAGATTAATATATTAGCTAACATGTTTTAATAATCAATATATAATATACTATATAATAAAGATAGAAGGCTCGAGGTTTCTAAGAAGACATCCACAATAGTTAGAACCTAACTAGCTAAAACAGTAATTAGCAGTTACTAAGTTAAAACTATATCTGAAGATCTAAGCAGTCATATTAGATTAATTAGTCCAAGTACTGATAGACTCTGGAATAACTGAGAACTTTATGAACCTGTAATTCATATAATAACTTAAGATACTTAGATAATAGAAAGCAGAATCTGAACTAATCACAGGACTGAACAGAGAGAATTTGGGAACTCTTATATTAATAATCAAGTTAGGGACTATATTTATAACTGTAAAGGATTATTATAAGTATATAGACTTTAATATGATATCTTTAAAACAGTATAATATTATATTAGAGATTTTATAGCTCAGGAATCATAATCTATAGATTGATTAAAAGACTGAGAGTCTCTAATTTATGAATTATGATTGCCCAAGACAACTCCAGCAAGGATCAGATATAGAGTCTGGATCTGTACAGCCTGCTACACAGTAAGAAGCTGAAGTAAAAACTAAGTAATCTATTAAAAAAAGGTTAAGAACACTATGAAAGCCTAACGCGCCAGGCATCGGAGGTAACTTAGAGAAAAATAACATCTCAAGTATAGTTATACAAGTAATAGCAGCAATTAAGCTATTATAGAAAGATTAATTCATGGAATTATCAGGATAGATATTAATAATAATAAACAAGTACTGAGAGTATAGTATTAACAGTACTGATACAGAGATTAAGATAACTATCTAAGAAATAGAAGATTTATAAGAACTTCTAGCTGTGGTCAAGAATGATATACAGATCCCACCATAGTATAAAAGATTCAAGGACTTGTTCAAGCAGCTAGAGTAACCTGAATTATCTTAACACAGAAAGTATGATCATATTATTTTTATAGAAAAAAAAAAGTTACTAATATATAGAAAGATTTACCCAATATCTGAGAAGGAATTACAGATATTATAAGAATATATTAATAATCAGCTAGTTAAAGATAATATCAGGCCTTTAAAGTCACCAGCAGAATATGAAGTCCTATTTATACTGAAAAAGGATAACAGTTTACAGCTATACATGGATTATCAGCCACTGAATATTATCATAATTAAGAATTAATACCCGTTATCTTTGATTTCAGAAATCTAAGACAAGATATGAGGAATAAAGTAGTTTATTAAACTTAATATTATAAATATATATTATTATATATGCATCGCGGAAGATAAAAAATAGAAAACTATATTCAGAATAAAATACAGATACTTTAAATACTTGATTATATTATTTAGGCTTACCAATGCACCAGCGTTATTTTAGTAATATATTAATAAGATTCTTAGAAAATATCTTGATAAGTTTATAATCACTTATCTAGACAATATATTAATCTTCTTAAAAACTAAGAAAGAATATATTAGACATATAAGACTAGTTCTGTATAAACTATATCTATATTAATTATAATATAAGCTGAAAAAGTATAAATTCTATATATAGAAAACAGAGCTTTTATAATACTGGATATCCACAGAGAAAATCCATACTGAGCAAGCTAAAGTATAAGTTATACAGGATTAGCCTCAACTGAGGAATCTAAAAGAACTATAATAGTTTATCAGATTAGTTAACTATTATCAATGATTTGTGGATAAATACACTATCTATATAACACCACTCTTCAAGCTTATAAAGAAGTCAAAGAAGTATCAGTGGAGAGAACCACAGCAGAACATATTTAAAGATATTAAGCAATAACTTATCATATTACTAGTACTTGTATAGCACAATCCAGAAAAGAAAACCATTATCAAAATCAATATATCAGACTACACTGTTAGTATGCGTATGATGTAACCCGGAGAAGACAGAAAGCCAAGACTGATTATATTCTATTCAAGAAAGTTGGTTCCAGTAGAACTCAACTACAACATTTATAACAAGGAATTACTAGCTATAATAATAATATTTAAGCAATGGAGAATCTACCTTAAAGAAGTAAAGCACACTGTCATTATAAAGATAGACCATAAGAACTTAACCTACTTCACAACAATCAAAGAATTGACCAGAAGGCAGGCATGATGGGCTAAGATTCTGTCATAATATGACTTCAGAATTATATATTGTAAAAAAGTAGAGAATAAACACATAAATATACTGAGCCGCAGACTAGACTATAAATTAGATAAAAAAGCTATTAAACCAGCCATCCTGAAGCAAAACACAGATAGATTGATCAGTTATAATAAGACTAATCTAGCAACAATATTAAAAATAGATAATAACCTAACTAGATAATTAGCTGATAGTATGAAAAATAATAAAATATTCTAGAAGATGAGCAAGGACTCACCTGACAAAATCATTATTAATAAAGATAGGCTAGTACACTTTCACAGATTAATCTTTATACTGACTAAAATAAAGACAGAAATTATGGCTAGACACTATAATAAACTACTTAAAGATTACTTAAAAGTTGAGAAGACTACTGAATTAATCATGAGGAATTACTACATTCCAAACCTCAGACAGAAAGTATGTGATTATATTAAACAATATAAGACTTATATTAAAAATAAGTCTATAAGATACTAACCTTACAGATAAATACAAGTACAGAAGGCACTATAACAGTTATAAAAATAGATAATAATTAATTTTATTAATCTACTATCAGAATTGGAAAGATTTAACATTATTACAGTCATCATTAATCATCTTACTAGATATATCTATCTTGTATCTAGTAAGATAATAATAACAGTAATATAGATAGTAGAACTATTTCTAGAAAACATTGTTATATACTATAAGATATCAAAGTATATTATATCAGATCAAGATAAATTATTTATCTTAAAGTTCTGGAGATCACTCGCAGATCTTATAAAAATTAAAAAATAAATAATAACAGCTTACCACCTGCAGATAAATGAACAAATAGAAAGGATTAATCAGATAATTAAATAATATCTGAAGCATTATATAAATTACTAGTAAAATAATTAGGCAAATCTATTATTAATAGTATAGTTTTTATATAATAATATCAGTCACTCAATCATTAGAGTCTTATTATTCTATACTAATTACAGATATCACCCGAGGTTTTTGAAAATATTACTAGAGAAGTAGCAAGTTACTGATATAGCTAAGAATATTATTATATTTACAGAAAACATGTATCTACAGTTATTCTGAAATATTAAGTTCATAAACTTGTACAGCAAGATATATTATAATCATAAACATGGAAAGAAACCTGACTTAAAAAGAGAAGAGAAAGTATTCTTACTTTGCAGAAACATCAAGATAAAATGACCAAGTTAGAAGCTTGACCATCACAAGCTAGGACCATTTATTATTAAAGATAAGAAGAGACTGGTTAATTACAGATTGAGATTACTAAAATCAATAAACAGAATTCATCCAGTATTTTATATCTCATTATTAAAACCCGTATTAAAGAACGCTAGAATTACAGAAAATATAGAGATTAACAACAACACAGAATAAGAATATAAAGTTAAAAAGATTCTAGATTATAGAAAGATTAGCAGCAGATCATAATACCTAGTAAAATAAGAAGAATATGATACCTCGAAAAACATATGGGAACCTATCAAGAATTTAACAGGCTATCACCAGCTTGTGGAGCAGTACCACCAACAGACAGGTCAAAGTTCACCCAGAATGAAGAGAAACTAACTAACTAAATCAGACTAGAATTGTCTAACACAGTAACAAGCTGAGCAGTGTCATGCTCATCAACCAGACACCCCAGCTCCCGGAGATCCTCAGCACTTGGAGAATCCTCATCATTCAACAAATCTAACATATTCAAGTCATGATCTAACATCTAATCACCATAATCCTTAAGAAATTTGCAATATTTTCGCAAATATTTTATTTTTATAAATAACAGCTCAATCTACTCTTCAGTCTCTTCAATCTCTTAAACTATCTTTTCTTTATCATGTTAAAGTTTATCCTACTCAGAATCACTGTAAAATTGCTTTTCATACTTTCAGCCACAGCGAGTACAGGCCGCACAATTTCGGTTCTTGAAATCCATAAAGCAAGAAAGACTATGGGAATCACACCAGGTGCAAGAAAAGTCAACCTAGATACCACTGCAGATGATTCAGTCAGCTTAGTAACAGCGCTTTTTATAATAATTACACAGAGGCATGATGACCCATTCTGAGAGAAAAAGAAACTGAAGGACCTAGATCAACGCTCACGGGGACACACATCTTTATGTTCTTGAAGATAAGAATCTTAAAGGAAGGAAGATGGTGTTACAGACCCCTGCTAGCTGAACAACTAGTAAGGCGGGTATATCAGGCAGAAGGCAACGCCCGAACAGACGACTACTCTTATCAGATAAAGTCCTAATCTGAGTTATCACGCGTCACAAGTCACATGACCGTGATATATGGACAAGCATGTAGTATATAACATACCATCATGGTCTATAACTACCAAACGGGTATACGGTAGACCCGATGATATATAGAATGGTATACAAGGGATAGGATATATAAGGACACTTCTTCATATACTTAGCTAGTTCTGTTCTTCGTGCTCAATAACACTATCTTTAAGTAACCATACATTTTGGTAAAGCTTAGCAACAACACTCATCCGCACTTACTTACGGATAGCTGCGCGGCACTATCTGGCCTTACTTCTCTTCTTCTGTTCAGGACCAGTTCTCTTTAGATAGTCATCAACCTGACTTACCTTGATTCAGTTCAAAGGTACGCCTTGGAATAGAAGCTAAGCTAACAGGAACAGGGAGAAGCGATCCTAGGGTTTGATAATGAAGAAGTGTTCTTATATATTCTATTCTCTGTATACCATTCCATATACCATCGGGTCTACCGTATACCTATTTGGTAGTTATAGACCATGATGGTATGTTGTATACTATATGCTTGTCTGTATACCATGGTCAGGTGATATATGGCACGTGATGACTCAGCTCGGGACTTTACCCGATAAGAGTGGCCGTCCATCCGGGCGTAGCCTTCTGCCTGACGTACCCGCCTTGCTAGTCGTTCAGCTAGCAGGGGTCTGTAACATACTCCTGGTAAGTGACTCAAAAGCATATGATGTAGATACAGCAACACCTTGACTACTTATCCCTGAAACCATTCTGTCACTTTGATATACTCACATTTAACAGGGTTCCATGGTCATGCTTCTGCTCAGTGAATATTCTGCCACTGGTCTTGTGAGCTTGATCCTGGGTCACTGTGTACTGAAGTGCTCCAACCTCGCGGTTATTGATCTTATTCTGTTATAGATAGTTTGATCTTCAGGGGCCCTGTCTATCTTCTAAGGATTAATTAGTCAGCGGTAGTCTGGATGTGTCAATAAATTGGCCGGATGGTTATCATCCATGTTGTTATCCATGGAGCTATTTTTATCTTTAATAGTGGCCAGCTGGGGCAAGCCATATAACAGCAATAGTAAAAATTACCTACTGTTTCTGGAAATATCCAATATAACAACTGCCCTATATTAAATATCTGTTTAATCAAGAACAGGCAGTATGTTTCATAATCTTAACCTTCCTCGTAATATTATATACGATTGTTTACTATCATCTACAGGTAATGATGAAGTATCACTAATTACTTAGGATTATCCAGACTGGCTTCGATATCCTGATTTAAGCTGGGCTAATATATATACACTTAACTCCCACATGCAGGCCTGTGGATTGCCGGCCAGCTGCCACTTTTCTATATTACATCCTGGAGAAAGATACTAGGACCGGAGGGTTCACCAACACAAATCCATAGACTACAGTATTTCACGAGTCTGGAGGGCATATTACAAGAGATAAAGACATTAACTACAGTCATAAGCTCTTATGTATTACATGTGCTAATCCGCCCACAGTCTTCAATACTTATAGTTATGCTTTATAAAGCTAAATAACTTTACAACATGCAAGAGACCGCGCTCGTGCTGAGACTATATAGAAAACTGTCTGGTCTTACTTGTTTCCAAATTATGCTTCTTATTGTAGAGGATTTCAAGATTATATAAGGATTCTCGCTTACTTAAATACTTATTTTTGTGAGTTAACAGTACCACACTGTAGTATAGAAGCTTATCATTATCTAACAAATAAAGGACCTAGATATCATACTTTCACAGTAACTCTCATTATGTTCCATAAAACAGTGAACTGAGCTAAAAATATCTAGATACTCGCCATTGAGTAAACATGCAGCATTGCTTAACCTTAAATACTAAATATCCAGGGTATCACGGCAGCCAAACAAACAGCCGTTCATATGTTGACTGTGATATACCCTCCAATTCTCCCTTTAATACTGTCAAAACCGTAAGAATGAGCCTTCTCATAAACCCGGTACAAGACTTCGATTTATTAAAGGCTCTCTAGATATGGCGTAGACAATAAGGAAGAGCCTAAATACATGTCAAGTATATTTATCAGCAGTATAAACACTCTTCCAAGTCCAAGAATGGCTGATGTTTCCAGCCACGCCATACTAACGGGTCACTTATCTATAATATATATCTGACAGTCTATCCGCAACCAGGTCAAGACAATCATTTAACTAGATAAGCAATGAGCTCAGACTACTAAATATTGATATTAAGCTATATTATCTATAATTAGATACTGACATAATAGCTGACGCCACTAGACCGTGTATAAGCAACCTTAAATAGGTCTCTCCAGAATAATTAAAGACTGTGGTCCTTCCAAATAACTGATATGTAGACAGCCGCTTATTTAATGATTAATTATACATATTAATCAATTTAATAAATCTTTTTAACTATCTTTATTCTACAGAAATTTAAATACTAATATAACTGACATTGGTTTCTTATACAATAACAATCACCCCAAGTCCAATACACAGTCCCAGCCAGGTAGTTCCGGAATTGACTGGTCTATAATGCTCCATTCTTTCAACATCTTCATATCTGCGCAGCCTGTCTGACAGCAAGAACAGACCCCTATAACAGGATACGCTATGAGATCATGGTAATGTCAGTAATAATAAGACCGCGAACGTGTGTCATGACAACATTGGTACCATAGCCGGTCAAACCGCGCAGCCAATAAGGCTATATTCTTAGCATAACTACAAGATATAGATTAAGACAAGCCAACCCTGGAATTAGGAAAGGATGGTTCATGTCTTTTATTTTGCTGGTTAAAAGTATCATTTTATATTTAGATGCTAGATATGCCAGGTTGAATGTTAGTAGACAGTTCAATATCTGATTCAGAGACAGCATATATCTTGAAGTCTTGGGACCATGTGTCCCAAGTTAGCATATGATTCACAACTATATATTACTTAGCTAATTCATATAACTATTGTGGTGTAGATAAATGTAACTGATAGTTCTATTCTTCCAGCTAGGAGCTATTTATATTAAATAGCCTGTAGGATAATCCATAACTAAACAGTGATTAACCATATTTATATCTTATATAGCCATCTTTGTTTAAAGAAATGCTTCGCGTGGGTATGCAGCCCGATATCATATCCCATTATATCAACATGATACCTAACAACCGAGAATACCAGATTTTAAGATATGTTAAGTAGTCTGCAATACATTGTGCAATCTTTAGATCAGATATTAGGGCCTGTAAAGCATTTATGGTTGATCTTCTGGTATGGCTGCGGTCAGTTCAGACCATGAATCATGAATCCAGGAAGCGGTTACAGTGGGGGAAAAGAGCCAATAAGGCCAGTATTTTGGAATTATCTTGGGACTGAAGAAGCTCAGGTCAAATGCCGTCCACCGCTGTTTGGCCTTTTCCTGTCCGTCTAGTAGACCTTGTCCCTTGTAACAGCGTCATTGGTAGGCCAGTGATTTTATCCTGCGCCTTTCAGGACACATCTCCGCAAGATTTGCGGACAAGGCAGGCGGCGAGGCGCTGGGAAACAGAAGGCAACATCGACATGATAGACGGTCTAATCTTAGGGGTTCCAAACGGCGAACGAAGGTGTGCGATAACATACACCTAGTCAGTGACGCGCAGAACTTGGCAGCTGGACTTTCGGATATAGTAGTCCTCTTGGAACGTCCACGTGACAGAAGATACCACAAATTCGACGTCAGTTTTGAGAACTTCGTCAAAAGCAGCAAGACACTGTTAGCCGTTGACGAACTCATTCGTTTCGCTAGTAAAGGTGCTCGAAGCATCTATACTGTTACTGTACTGAACGCATTCTCGTATCAACCCGAGAAGAAAGTATCAGAGGAAGATAATCAACAATGTCATGATGCTCTTGGCCAAATTTTAAAGTCAAAGAGACCAAGGGTTGTGTTGAGATGTCACCGTGAAGCGTATGTCAATGAATGGCTGAAGCATATTGAGCAGCCAGGTGAAAATTATCAACTGAGACGCAAGGAAATCTCCGTGCTGACCGAACCACCCGGGAATTACGTTGTATCCTAAGTCCAGGAAACGCTGATTCCTAATCGCAAGCCATACAATCATATTAGTTACTTATGAACTTAATGCTACAAGCATATAGATATTTTTCTTCATTTTAATGTATCATGATCATACCAAAATACGCTATATATATATATATGAAAAAGTAGCGTAAGATACGGGATACAAGATGCGCCGTTCGGTCAGGGTATGTCACTCAGTTGGGAATTACGTTACGCCAAAATATCGGGCTCAGGGATGTCAGACGTATACTGACAGCATTCTGTGTGGTCTTACTTCTGTACAACCAAGCGATTATCGCAGCCTTGTACTCAAGGCCGACTATTGTCTCTACACGTGATCGTGGCCGGTTTTGTGGTTGTCCCCCACTTCTTGTTGAAACCTATCCTTCTGCTTCATCCTCACTCATTTTCCTGATCTCAGTTTAACCTTTACAAGTGAACTCAAACCCATTTTTAGTCTTATGGAATGGCCTTCTTCAACCTTCTTTTAACCCTCGGCTTTACGCTGTTGGGCACGCTGTTCTATGGGATGCAGGCGACATATCGTCATCGCTGCCAGATCAACCGGCTACGCAAGCGGGGGGTGGTGAGTTCTGATTCTTCAAGAGAAGAAAATGGTCCAGCTTATCTGTCGTTAGCCGATGCCCGCCGAGTGGAATTGGATAACCGGTCACCTGCTGGTACTCAAGAAATACGTCGATTGCCTCCCGCCCGATGCGAACGTCGCGCTGGCGACCAAGGAACTGGCCTTCGAGTTCTCTGACACTGAAATCTTCCTCATGGACTTTTGGCCTGTTTATCCGCCATTGTGGATGGTGTTCAGTCCGGAGGCGGCGCAGCAGATTAGCACCACCTACAATCTCCCTAAGTCGGACATCGTGCAGCAGTTTATGCAGCCTATCACCGGAGGGCCAAACCTGGTCTCTATGAGCGATAAGGAATGGAAGATATGGAGATCTATCTTTAATCCGGGATTCAGCGCTGGGAATATGATGGATCTGCTACCGGAAGTAATCGATTCCGTTCAAATATTCTGCGATCAGCTGCGGGAACGGACAAATTCGGGGGTGTTTTGTCTAGATGATCTCACAACGCGACTGACTATGGATGTGATTCTCAAAGTCGTCCTGTAAGATGATACCGTTGCTACCCTAACAGATTTTCCTAACCGCCGTTATAGTGATATGGACCTCGATTACCAACGCTCCGATAACATGCTTGCAACCGCGCTAGGGTATATCACGCGATGGCATTCGTTCTGGGACCCACGCGTACTCGCTAATCCGCTAAGGCCCATTATTCAGAGATTTTACGGTCGAGTTCTCAACAGGCTAATCGGTCAGGAACTAGAGATGCGGTTTGTGGAGATGCGGAAGGCCCACCTCTCACCAAATACCACAACCAAACGAGCTAAGTCCGTTATCATGTTAGCGGTAGAGGCATACATGACCCACTTCGATAAAAGCCTGGCAGAGTCTATCACATTGGACAAACACTTCTCGCGGTATGCTACGTATCAGATCCGCCTATTTCTGTTCGCTGGGAACGATACTACATCGAGCAGTATCGTTTACGTGTATCATCTTCTTTCCCAACACCCTGAGGCAATGAGACGTGTGCGACAAGAACACGACGAAGTTTTCGGGCCCGACCCTAACGAGGCCGCTCGGACTCTACGGGAGCAGCCGGCCCTTCTCAACCGATGTGCCTATACTATGGCCGTGATCAGGGAAACGTTACGGCTATTTCCTCCTGCTGGTACAAACCGCAAGGGGCGTAGGGGAGTCTCGCTCACCGACCGAGACGGCGGTCGCTACCCCACCGACTATGTTGGTGCCACTATTTTGCATACGGCAATGCACCTCAACCCGCGCGTCTGGCCGCGACCGACAGAATTTTTACCCCAGCGATGGCTTGTTGAACCGGGCCACGAACTGTACCCTGACCCCGCCGCCTATCGCCCGTTCGAACAAGGTCCTCGTAGTTGCATTGGCCAGACTCTCGTGTACAATGAAATGCGTCTGACGTTGATAATGACCGCTCGTTCCTTCCGAATTCAACCGGCGTACGACGAATGGGACATGGCCCATACTGCCTCGGCGACACCCCTTGGTAGATTGGGGCGTTGGCTGGGTGTGATGGGGCCAATGTCGCGGACAGTGGCTGGGGAGAGAGCCTATCAAACGGAAAAGGCCGGTACCCATCCTGCGGATGGGTATCCTTGTCGCGTTTCGACAGTTGCATAGCCACAGGAGGCTTGGGATATCCCGCAGTTGCGGAAATTAACGCTAGCTTGTTGGATCAGAAGACCCCGATAACTCGAGCCTTGTCTTAGAATGTCAATGAGCAACAATTCAATGGCATAGTGCTGACTGACAATTGTAACGTAGCCGAACACAGATTTCAATGTAATATACCCCACCATATGGCTACACTCTCATAAGCCCTAAAAATGGACCTCTAACGAATTGCCTCGCGGGAACCACGACTGCCAATTACCCTAGTCAGAAATGAGGAAATCTTGGCTGTTAATGGTGCTTGTTTCACAGCAGGGCAATATCACCGTGGCTCGGATATTTTTCTCACTTCATGAGACTTGTGAGTTGAAGGGCGTTATTCCAGGCCCAGCCATTTCTCAGGCAAATGCTTAGGCTAACATTCCATACATGCTTAATCGCTCGAAATCCTGTAAAGTCTTCAAAAAGTATCATATAAGAGATATTTTCGGGTTACGCAGAATGATTCGGGCTGGTTAGACTCAGCATAGAACGGGTCCAGCCAATAATAATTCTTTCTCAAATAGTACGGTTTCAAGTGGCAAGTGCCACTTTCTTTAAAGAAAGAAGTAATTAAAGATAATCCTCAGCCGAGTTGTTAGAGCTTGTTCTCCTTCGTGCCCCAAGTAGTAAAGAAAGGTGAGCCTCCACACAAGAAGTGACATTGGTAGTACAAGAGATAAGATTGGATTGGTGACTACTAAGTACAATCCTTGACCAAGCAGACATGACTATTGAGCCACAGGTCTTATACAGCAACGAATTCTAACAGGCACCGGCCCCTCAGATAACAGAGTGCCAAAACCAAAGTTCTGAATACTCATTTACAGACAGTTCTCGGTGGCCAATATCTCACAGTCAAATTGCATCACCACTAGGGCCAACATAAGAATTATACAGCTTTTTACAAAATGACAATCCGTGCAGGCATAGGCACCAATTCTGTAAGGCATCCACGCGCCTGGTACGGTAGGGATTGAGAACCAGACAGATTTAGTATCAGCAGATGCCCGCAAGAATCTGCCCAGATAGAACTTATCCACAGGGTGCGAGTCTGAACCCCGGCACTATATGTTGGAATCGAGATAATCCGGGCTGGTGCTTGTCAAGATAGCACGGCCTTTCGGAATGATGCAGTTACCAAGATGAACATCTTCTTGAGCTGAATATTGGACTAGAAATCCATGGACTCTGAGTCGGAGTGTCTCGGCATACATGGCCTGTAGGATTAGTTATTTGAGTAATTTATCTAAGGCAAAAGAAAGAGAACTGTAAGCTTGGTCAGAAACACATGCGGCCGCCTCCTTCCGCAGTTACTGGAGAAGCTCAACATCCTAATATATCTCCATACAGCATCAGTACGTAGCAATAACCATGTTTTGATTGACACTGGAAGGCCATAATTAGTCAAGACCAAGGTGTGCTAGAATACGCGGGACGACTAGCAAAATACATGTGATAATAGATATAGATTAATAATAATGAGATAAACACTCCGTGTTTAGATCAGTAAACTTACTCCTAAAGAAAGACAAGATCTTCAGATGCCATCGCATCAAAGTCAAACCCATCAATTACTTCAAATATAGCCTACCATTCGCGAAAGAATGCGGTCCCCCAGTACAGATTATCACCATCTTGATTCACAAATTCCAGGTAGAAAGCATCCTGGGCCCATACATGCCAGTACTTGACTGTGGTAAGAAGATAATCGCATACTGTATACACAGTTAGTGTAAAAGGTCTGGGCAGAGAGACAAGTAAAGATTGTATATTTCTATCAAGGGTCCAGAGGTTCTCTGTGAAACTTAGACAACTAAATACCAGAAACAGGCCATAAAATGAATCTATAGCAGCAGTCGTTAGCTCTGTATAGAAGCTGGTCGCAAAGTCTCTCCAATAGCACCAATTATAAATTATATCCAGAAATTCCAACCGCACCGTGATATTATACTTAAATTTAACAGTCATGGATGGTATACTAGCCCCTTTTAAAAACCAAGATGAAGAGAACATAGTCAAGAATTCAACTCGGTTGCGCGGTTCAACCCCTTTACTATCTTAATAAGGGTTAAGAAGATCGCCAGAATCATCTTTCCGATAAGTTTTTACTGCTGGCTCCGGCAGTGAGAATACATTGTAAAAAAGTAATTAATAAAGCTGAAATCCCGAAAGAAAGCATTATTTAAAAAATGCCGTAATGTTTATAATCCCTTGGATAATGTAAATCTCATGTATAAGAATCTGAATGCAAACAGGGCAAGAATTCCAGAAGAGAGATCTGCATTTGATCTGAAGTTAGCTTGATTCCACACACTTAGTATCTAATGGCCTTTACTTGAAAGAACAGATAAACAGCAACGGATTCCAACCGCGGTACGATAAAGCACCCCTCAATAAGTAAAAAAGATATCCTTCCTCTGGAGCTTCCTCTGAAGATCACTCGCCTCTTTATTATCTAGATTTACAAAGCCACAAGGCTAGCAAATAATTACAAATGGCAGACAAAAAGACTACAAGGAGAAGCATGCCACACATAGTTGTTAATATATACAAAATATTTGCTAACTCCCAAGATAGACAAGCAATATTGAAAAGCACGATAAAGAGAGATAAAGAGAGCTATTTAAGCAGGAATGTAGGATATAGCTTGAACCTACTAAGCCAGGCAGTATATAAATTATTCATAAGGCTGATATTCATAGCCTTTGGATACTAATAATTCCTTATAGAAGAAGAGTAAGACCATCAATACTACAGCTAGTTTCATAGCCCTTTCTTAATATCTGCCTCATCTAATCCAGACAACCCCTCCCAACCATCCCTGCGTGCTTATATAACAAAATGCGCCACCCTTGCCCGTTCAGCCCATATCTATTATCTGGTTGAGAAACAACAGAAGACTTAATAAATCTTTAGTAGATTTACAGTCTGACCGTAAGCCCACTTATACCAGTAGTCCCTAATTTAAAGATATAGCATATAAAGTCCACGATTGCGCTAGTGCCCTATTATTGATTATTCATCTTTAACTGGTAATATTTCTGGCACCAAAAAGCTATCTTATTCATCACATATTCTTTCCTGTAAAGGACTTCCAGCATGATTACTAGCTATAACAAGACAGGTGTGATTCCGTCGGTCTCTCATAGAAACTTGACAATCTCTGATTTCTCCAATACAGGCTGAATTGCAGTAAATCAGTTCATAGTCAGTGTTTCCTGTTGCTGCATATTACCAATCCTAACCAAGATATCTAATATTCTACAAATAATAGTTATCTTACTCTTCGGGTTTACAACACTTATGCTCCTTGGGCGTATATTCATCCGTCTTCTTACACGAAAACGCTTGTTTCTAGATGATGCCTTCCTAATACTAGCATTTATTTATCTATGTGCTGTAACAGTTATCTACAGTATACACAGCCACTTTGAATATCTTGTTTTCACCATATTGCGAAAAGACCCAAGGGCATATACCATTGCCATAGCTAATATGGATGAGCTTTATGCCCAGTCAAAATAGCATCTAGCTTATCTCACTGTTCTGTGAACTTCTGTTTTTACTGTCAAATAGACTTACCTTACCTTCATCCGGCCACTGACTAATGGAATGTCTCATTTCTTTCTACACCACTATTAGCTTACAGTCATCTTATCAGTCATATCATGGATTTTCATTAAAATCAGAGAGCATCTCATTACTTATCTATACATGGGAAAGACTTCAGGTAAGCATTAATACTAAGATCTCTCTGTAAGTTTTAATAGTGCTGAATTAAATAACAGCAAAATGTTTCCCGGATCTGCCAGCTCCGAAGACATTACTGCTGGTAACCTTCTAGATCTACCCATATTTAAATACACTCACTGATCTCATGGATACATCATTCCGCGCTGTTTATTTTTCGGACCACTACTAACAATAGCCCGTTTAGTTATAAGTATTCCAGTCTATCTGCTCTAGAAGATTCAAATAAAGATAATAACCAAGTTAGGTGTGGGCCTCTTTCTTTGCCTTTCAATCTTTATATTTGTATGCGCCATTGTTCAAGACTCAGGAACCTTTTACCAAAGCACACTTGACTATCCATGGAAAGACTTCTGGCTTCATATAAAAGCTTATATCAGAGTCACCATGGGTTCCCTCACTGCCTATCAATCTACGCTTGTTAGTGACAACAAAGCGTCCGATAAGATGAAAGCAGGTCTTTACAAACTTACCAGGCTTATTCACAATCTAAGGGTCTCTCTACGTTACCCGTCGCAGCCCGGTGGTAATGAAATCAGGGCAGCGACAGGAAAACCCATGCTGTTTCCTTCGATCCCACGCCCCACTTTAGGTACTTTACGGGCATGGCTTGGCAATCGGACTGAACGTGATTTCAACTCTTTACAAAGCTACAGCTACCCTTTGTTGGATCAGACGAATGAACATCACGACTTTATTAGACCTCCTAGAGTCGCGAAAGGTAAGGGTCTTGGGTGAGACTTGAAATCAAAATTGCTGATAGCGCCAGAGCTGCCCGATCCTACACGGGGTGACCAGAATGAAACCGCACTTATTGACGGAGTCCTACACATTTTTCTCGTCATGTGCGGGTATCAAGTGTTGCTTCATCACCGTACCATGGGCTCCCAAAAGCCAGGGTATCGGTAGCACGAATCATCCATCCTAAGATAGCGTACCAAGATGTCCAGGATAATGGGGAGATGATGTTCCAGTATTTGCTACGGTACAGTTGTTCCTAGATGTACGTACACCGTGGTCCCCTACCGGGAGCGCTAGTGCCACAGAGCTAAAACATGCTGGGGAATATGTTACATTGTTGTGTTAGCTTCCCATCCCAGGATTTTTAGAGACTCAATAGCCTCGACAATAAAAGTCAGATGCTGATTACTGTTCCACATGTGCTGTATGCAAACCAGCAGATCACCGTCCGAACCCACTCAGAGCCTGAACTATAGCACCCAGCTGCGGCCCACAATTCAAGTTGCGTTCCATCATAGGCGTCTGAGCCCACGCCAGGCATACAGTATTGGCACGGACGTACTATGAGATTTTCCCAATGAAGCAAGATTATATTATCTAGCATTCATTCATTACGACCGAGATGTTTAAGAATATAAGGGAAAGAGAAGATCACAGATTTTTTGGCCATTACAACTCCAGCCCATCCAAATGAGCTGCAGGGTAACATACCTGGGGCCACTTTCAGTCCACTAACAGAGCTGAACACCACGATGCATCGGCGCCTCACACTTCTTGTCCCATTGGTCCGGCGTTTCTTGTGCTTGCGCGGATCCTGCTTTGCAATGAGCGCCGAGGAGACGTGCAGCACGGGCATCGTGCCTCGTGCACTTATGGCAATCTTCTTTTCGAAGATTTCCGGTTTTACATGTTTGGTCATTGTAGATGTCGCATAGCCTAAGCGGTAAGTACTACACAGGACTGGCAATATACAGATCAGAGGGGGCGGGACTTACGCCTGCAGGGTGAACGCAGGGTGAACTCAGTGTCAATGCGGCCGAGTGCTTTGATTTCCGACTACTCCAGGTGATTGACATTGGATTCATCCGCCACATCGGTCTGCAGAGATACTGCGCGTCGGTTACCATGGGGCGAGAACGAGCGACTCTCTTCATCGGCAGGATTCAAATCAGCCCGAGACACTCGATGCCGGCTAATGATAGAGCTAGAGCTGTGTCACGACCGATGCCCGACGCAGTCTGAACCTTGCTGGAGTGAAAAGGGAAATAGGAAGGGTTGAGGGGATTAGAGAAAAAGAAAACAAAAGCGAATGAAACACTATACAACCGAAAACGTACACCTGTAAGCAATACTCCCTGACAGGGATGTGGGGGAGACCATAATAATGGATTAAATGACTCCTGAAATGGCTGGAAGGTCGGATCGATGGTGTCGTTTTTTTGACCCACTCTGTCACACTCAAAATCTGTAAATTCGTCCAAGGCACTTGGACTTTCCCCGCGATGTAGATGCAACTTATGATGGCGGCTGTGCTCAAACTACCCGATCGCCGATCTCATATATATTGGTTAAGCGCGCGCATCCAGAAAGAGCATTCAACGACTCATTATGAGGCAGCCACTATGGCCAAGTCCAGGCTGCTGAATTCACCGTGTAGTTTGTACAGCGTATGCTGAACGCTAATGTTATGTGGCAGATTGTTGGTGTCACGAGGGGTCCGACAGCATTCCCAATCTCTTTGAGCGAGTTGCGGGCAGTCTTACACCGTCTACTCACCAGTTACACGTAGAACGTGTCATTATAGACGCCACCCCAGTACAAAGATGCGAAATTGGCTGTGGTGTTAACGGAGAAGATAGCTGTTCCTCGATTGGTGGAGAACATCTTCTGCACGTATGACGATGTCGACGGACCCGGGGCTAGGATCAAACCTGTACAATGTTGGCTAGACAAAGTCAGCAGCGTTGGAACGTAGATATTCATTCTAGTGTGACTCACTTACCAATGGGCGAAACCGAAATGTTGCAACAGTGGTGTGTAGGCTGAGAGCTTGACCACGTCGCTGCTGCGTTCCATTGCAATCATGTGCACTGCCTTGCTGCAGCTGCGGTGCACGGAGAGCTAGAATACTCCGGTGATATTTTGGCATTCCCCATTTCACATGACGACTGGTTAGGATCGCGGAGGGTCATCCCATTCGTTCAAATTGGCCGCTAGCTCGTCCGGTTTGCTATAGTAGTGGTGGTCGTATATTATCCCTGACAGCGGGCTCAGCGGCAGGCAGAGCTTATCAATGGTCGAGGCAGTGATCATAGGATGTGAATGCTGTCTTATGATCGCATCGTAGTCTTGATATCTCAATTTCCAGGCGAAAACTGTTCTATTTGAAAATTTACATGGATTTGTAGGATCATATAATTGGTGTAGCTCCATGCCATTTTGTCGTAAGGGTCAAGAATCCCATTCTTCTATGTACGTATTTATTAATTTACCTATGTGCCCCATAAGTTATGATTCGTTAATAAATCATTTATTCGCGTTATATGTGAGTTTGCAGACAGTAGACAGCGCCATCTGCCTAGGTATTAATCGTGGCAGTTCCTCGAGGGACCGACCGCGTGTACAGTCAGAATAGTGAAGTAAGTATTAGTGAGAATGTTTGTTTGCTGTATGTTGAGAGTGCAAATCATTAGAACAGCCCCCAAAATCCCGGTGACATACACGAGTCGGGATATATGAACGGCGTGTGAGGGTGCATGCCGTTTCTGTCACCCGTCTCGACTGCAGGTGGCATTGTTGAAAACGCCCATCCGAATGGTTTCTTTCTTTATTCATATTAATTTTTCGTCAGGCTCTGTTCAACAAATCAATGATTCTCCTATATGTATCCGATCCTTACATTCGGTTAACGTAAACAGCAGGCGAACGGTTCCGCCGCCCGTGCCGCCTGCCAGACCAACTTTTACCTCAATGAAGCCATTCCCAAGCCATTTCGTAATGCATTTTTTTACAAAAGAAATGATTAAATATATTCATTAGCAGGATAACTAGCTACTCTTCTGGGACAAAATGTACGCATATGACCTACAACTCCACAATTGCTACACCGCGGGGGTGCTCGCTTGCGAGGAGTAGGATCCTTGGGAATAATCTCATCTAATTGTTGAAACGCCTCAAAAGCTTTCTCGATATTCAATCCAATTAGTCCTGAAAGGTGGCAATTCCTTCGTTTCTTCCTTGCTTGTTGCTTTGAATTGGCAGCTCGTAACTCACTGACTTCATGTTCAAGGAACGCCGCACGGTTGATTGCCATCTCACATCCTTTGATAATATAACCAATTGCATCTCGTAGAAGTGTAAAAGAAGTCTTTGTACGTTCTCGGAGTACTCTTTTCACCAAAGATTCTTGCTTGCTTAGCTGCCGAGTATTAATTGGTGTTTTTGTCACAGATGAAGGAATCACATCACCATCAGGAGTAGGTGTACGTATACAAATTTGTATACCATTGATAACTCGTTCTGGTGCAAACGGAACTACCCCTGTAGCATTAAAAGCACTCTTTATATTCGAAGCGCTAAAAGCATCGCGACGAGCGATGGGATAGATCTCAAGGAAGTCAAGCTTGCTTATCGGACTAAGCTGAAGTCTAATCCGCCTCTCAATCAATGTACTGTATGCTTTCTTTAATGGAGCAAAGCAAGCAACGTCAAGTGGCTGGCAGAGATGGGACAAATGAGGAGGCATGCAGATAGGTATAATCCTATTTGCTTCGCAGATGTCATTCAATTGAGGCGTTAAATGGGAGTCATGACCATCAAGAATCAGCAGTCGATATAAACCCTTTAAGCGAGCTGTTGATGCCGGGATAAAGTGTTTTTGAAGCCATTGAAGGCCTAGCTCAATTGCTGTCTATTCATTTGGTGATATAGCGATCCGCCACATACAAGGAATGTTCATTTCTTGATACCATGCCTCTTGGAATACCCTCCCCTTGGAAATCAGGTACGGATCCAGGGCCCATCCTGCAGCGTTGATACACTCGATTGAGGTGACCCATTCGCAGTTTCCAGGCTAAATCATGAATGGCTTCCCCTCACAGGTAGATCGCGTAAACACTTTAGCACTTTGACAGAGACTCATAGCAAATTCAGTTTCATCAAAGTTATGGATATCTCCATCAGCTATGCCGTATTTGGTAATCTTACTCTGGAGGGAACGAGTGAAACCTTGGCATCGTCAGGCAGATCTTGCAACTGTGCGTCCTGCTGACAGGTAACTGCATCCCGGAGCCGTGTCCGCAGGGTCTTCGCTGACGGGAGTTCCAATTCCCCAGGGCCAGAATATAGGAGGCTAAGCAGCTCCTGAAACACCGGGTTCTCCACCGTCTGAAAAGGCAAACGAAGACAGGTAATTGTCTTCAAGAGCTGTTTCTCAAGTTGGATTGCTGTTACCCTGTGGACACTGGGTGACTCCCTCGTGAACTGGTTCTGCAACGAATCCGAAATCAGTGACTGATGAGATCCCTTTTTCTTTCCTTTGCGACAAGTATCAGACTTTTTATGTCTACTCATGGCGCTTGTCCCATTCTCTTTATACTGTGGATGATCAAGTACAGTGAGACAGGCCTGATAGATGACTCGAGGACGTCCAGAATCAATTTGAGCCACCTGGTCAAAGTGTTTCCACACATCAGCGTGACGCGACTCGGTGGACCATTTAATCTGAGATTGGCCGTCCCCATTCAGCTTTTGGCCGTACTCTGTTTTCTTCCACCACTCAAGGAAGTTTCTCTCTAGATACGAAATCCATTTTTTTCTTTGCTGGGGTCCCACACGTCTGAGTGTCGCTGGGGGTCTTCGAGTGGTTATATCATAGCTCTTTCGGGGTCTACTGAAAGGCAGCAGTCTATCTTAGTATTCATGTAGGTATATTTACAATATTCAGACATAAATAGGATGGGCTCATTCTCTTACAGAAGATTGAATGTCTGAGTCTAAGAAAGCGTCAGAGGACGGCTCAATGGAGAGCAGAGGACTGAAAGCCTGATGTATTGATTGTGATGATGAGGAAGATGCCATGCTGGAGGGATGGGCTATTGGTTCTGAAAAAGATTTTTTTTATCTTGAGTGTCTGGATGTGGATTTTGTTCGAGCCGCGTCGTGCGTTTGGATCTATTAATTCCTCAGTCGTGTAAAACCTGCGGGTACTCAAAACCTAACCCAACCTAACTTAACCAAACCCAGGAATATGAAATCGGGAGGACACTGAGAAGGCGCAAATCGCTGATTTAATTCATTAATCTTGATATAGTTGTTTTAAGATAACTCACAAAGGTTTGAATTTATAACTTTTTAACCTCATCGATGTGGCCTATAATCCCTTAAGATGCAGAAAGAGCGTAAGTCGTAACGAGGGTGATGATCTTCATATGGAAGGTATATAGGACATATATGGGGGGCCCGGCGCGGTGGGTGATTACATGGGTTACTATAGCATAATCGCCCTCCTCCCAAATATGCTGAAATACCCTGGAGGGCGGGGCCCGCCCGGCCCGCGCTTTATTCCGGCCTTGCAGTTATTGATTTCCCATTTCTCCTTCTTTCTACCATCTACGTGTTCAGGATAGGATGCGTGTTATTACCTATTATCATCTATGATCATATTCTTTCAGCGATTTCTCTGCAATAGTTCATCACCCTGTAAGCTAGCTCCTTAGACTATAATAACCAATTCAGTATGGCTCGGAAACGGCCACATCCTCCTTCTTCTTCCCTCCCATGTGCTGGCACTGCGTCATCAGAAATGGCCAGTATAGTGGGCCGTCATGCAGCTATTGTAAAGCAGTTAGCCTCATATGGTGAAAAGACATTGAATCTATTATGAACTAATCGCCCTGAGAATACCTCCAAGTCATATAATCTAAAGCAGAAAGAATGGATTGGCTAGACTAAACACATTAGGTTTCTAGATAGTAAACTAGTCATAAAATATAAACTGGTTTAGTTCCTCAAAGAGGAAATACTCAACCGTGAAATTCGATCCTGCCGGTACAAGAAGCCCCGTATAATAGAAGGCAGCAAGCCAATTATCCGTACTCTGGGGAAGAATGCTGTACAGAGCTATATATCTGCTATTATAGACCTCTGGTCATATCAAAGAAGCAGTAGAATAAATCCAAACCCAAATCCCCGTGGTGAGACAGTCACTATACTTTTAGCTGATTATATACACTGCGAATATCTATAAAAGCAGGATCAATATCTTGATTAAGCTGCAGGCACCTTGCTGGATGGCTACAATAAAAAATAATTAGAGGCTTTTGTTTAATACTTTTAGGAGAGATAGGCACAAACCATACCAGAAAACTCCCAGTGCAAGAAGTCACAAGATATTAAATATTATCTCTGTATAGTTATGGA